>NC_135232.1:554389730-554997855 GCF_051348905.1 Ranitomeya variabilis | reverse complement strand
CCACTGACCAGACCACTGCTGCCCGTGTACCCCTGGAACCAATTATAAAGTGCCTACAGCCAGCCCATTTTCTTATGTTAGGCCTTTGAAGCCTGTCTGCGGTCCCTACTTTAAATACTCCTCCACTGACCACCAAGCTGCCTGCCCGTGTATCCATGTAACCGCTGTAAAACTGCAATGAGCCTATTGTTTGTTATTTTAGGCCTTTGATAGCCTGTCTGCGGTCCCTACTTTAAATACTCCTCCACTCACCACCACCAAGTTGCCTGCCCGTGTATCCATGTAACCGCTGTGAAACTGCCATGAGCCTATTGTTTGTTATGTTAGGCCTTTGATAGCCTGTCTGCGGTCCCTACTTTAAATACTCCTCCACTCACCACCACCAAGTTGCCTGCCCGTGTATCCATGTAACCGCTGTAAAGCTGCCATGAGCCTATTGTTTGTTATTTTAGGCCTTTGATAGCCTGTCTGCGGTCCCTACTTTAAATACTCCTCCACTGACCAGACCACTGCTGCCCGTGTACCCCTGGAACCAATTATAAAGTGCCTACAGCCATTTTCTTATGTTAGGCCTTTGAAGCCTGTCTGCGGTCCCTACTTTAAATACTCCTCCACTCACCACCAAGCTGCCTGCCCGTCTATCCATGTAACCGCTGTAAAACTGCAATGAGCCTATTGTTTGTTATTTTAGGCCTTTGAAGCCTGTCTGCAGCCCCTACTTGCAATACTCCTCCACTGACCACACCAATGCTGCCCGTGTACCCCTGGAACCTATTTAAAAGTTCATAGAGCCTAGTTATATATTTTATTTACTATTAATAAGGCCATGATGGACTACGCTGTACCACGCTACAAGCTAACCAGTCGACACTTCTTTTGCGAGAAAAGCCATCCCAACCCTCCACCAGCATGTAGAAGACCGCATTGTCCATGCACTCTGGCAATCTGTGAGTACAAAGGTGCACCTGACAACAGACGCATGGACCTGTAGGCATGGCCACGGAAGATTACGTGTCCATTACGGCGCAATGGGTTAATGTGGTGGATGCATGGTCCACAGGGGACAGCCTACTAAGTCTGTCTGCAGTCCCTAATTCAAATTGTCCTCCACTGTCTAAATCGGAGCTTCCACCTTCTGGCTTTCGGCCTATAGTATCAGAAATTAAACTGCATTTGGCCTTCAACTTTGGTTAGGGCCTACTAACGGCTTCTGCCCCTCCCTGGTGTTGTCCTCAACTAAATAAAGCTGAGCTTCAACCTTCTGCTCCAAATTACCATTTTAAAAAATGCAATAGGCTTTTCCGGCCTACTAAAGGTGTCTGTCTGTGTGCCCCTGCCTGGTGTTGTCCTCAACTAAATAAAGCTGAGCTTCAACCTTCCGGCTCTCATTAAGTGGTTTTTAAAAAAAAAAATGGTGGTTAGGGCCTACTAACGGCTTCTGCCCCTCCCTGGTGTTGTCCTCAACTAAATAAAGCTGAGCTTCAACCTTCCGGCTCTCATTAAGTGGTTTTAAAAAAAAAAATGGTGGTTAGGGCCTACTAACGGCTTCTGCCCCTCCCTGGTGTTGTCCTCAACTAAATAAAGCTGAGCTTCAACCTTCCGGCTCTCATTAAGTGGTTTTAAAAAAAAAAAATGGTGGTTAGGGCCTACTAACGGCTTCTGCCCCTCCCTGGTGTTGCCCTCAACTAAATAAAGCTGAGCTTCAACCTTCTGCTCCAAATTACCATTTTGAAAAATGCAATAGGCTTTTCCGGCCTACTAAAGGTGTCTGTCTGTGTGCCCCTGCCTGGTGTTGTCCTCAACTAAATAAAGCTGAGCTTCAACCTTCTGCTCCAAATTACCATTTTAAAAAATGCAATAGGCTTTTCCGGCCTACTAAAGGTGTCTGTCTGTGTGCCCCTGCCTGGTGTTGCCCTCAACTAAATAAAGCTGAGCTTCAACCTTCTGCTCCAAATTACCATTTTGAAAAATGCAATAGGCTTTTCCGGCCTACTAAAGGTGTCTGTCTGTGTGCCCCTGCCTGGTGTTGTCCTCAACTAAATAAAGCTGAGCTTCAACCTTCCGGCTCTCATTAAGTGGTTTTAAAAAAAAAAATGGTGGTTAGGGCCTACTAACGGCTTCTGCCCCTCCCTGGTGTTGCCCTCAACTAAATAAAGCTGAGCTTCAACCTTCTGCTCCAAATTACCATTTTAAAAAATGCAATAGGCTTTTCCGGCCTACTAAAGGTGTCTGCCCCTCCCTGGTGTTGTCCTCAACTGAACAAAGCTGAGCTTCCACATTCTGGCTTTCGCCCTATACTATCAGATATTAAACTGCATTTGGCATTCAACTTTGCTTATGGCCTACTAACGGTGTCTGCCCCTCCCTGGTGTTTGTCCTTAACTGAATAAAGCTGAGCTTCAACCTTCTGGCTCTCATTAAGTGCTGTGTTTTTAAAAATTGGTGGTTAGGGCCTACTAACGGTGTCTGCCCCTCCCTGGTGTTTGCCCTCAACTGAATAAAGCTGAGCTTCAGTCTTAGGCTTTTGGCCTAAAGTATCAGATATTAAACTGCATTTGGCCTATTAGTGTGTTTGGGCCCTTAAAACAGTGTCTGCTGCTCCTGGGTTTGCTACTCCACTGAACAAAGCAATGCCGCCTGTTTAGTCCTGTTACCAATTTTGAACTGCATTTAGCCTACTTTATTCTTTGGCCCTATATCTGTTTCCTCCTCATCCTGCCCATTGCCCAGCCACTGCTAGATGAGTCTGCTGTTACATTGACCTAGACCACTACATTCCCCTTGCACTCTACACAGCCAGAATCTGACCCTGCTGAAAGTAAGGTTCCCCTTCCCGCATGTTATACCACCTTACACAGGGACAAAGAGGAAGGTGCAGATGAAAGTGCAGGTTCCTTCATCAGGTGGGGGAGGCATACTCTTTGGCGACGTCACTGGCACAGGGCCCCTCAGAGTACGCAAAAGTGTCGCTGCTGGTGGGAGGCGCCCCCGCCATGCAAACACACCGCCGTACTTTGAGGGGCCCTGTGCCAGTGGCAATGCGAACGAGTGGGCCCCCCCCTGCTTGCTCAGGATCACAGCACTTGCAACTTTTAAATACTTACCTTTCCCTGCAACACCGCCGTGACGTAGTCCGCAATTCCTGGGCCCACGAAAAACTTGAGCCAGCCCTACTCCCCCCACAACTTTCCCCCAATTCCCTATGCCCAACTATTATTATACAGTTAATTAAGATTGGCAAGCTTCAGAAACAAGAATGGATGTTTTTGGCATTAAAATGGGCACTGTAGGTGTTTTCCTGGCCTCCACTCACTGCCGACTATGCTTCCCCATTGACTTGCATTGGGTTTCGTGTTTCGGTCGATCCCCGACTTTTAGCGATAATCGGCCGACTGCACTCGACTCGACTCTGGACAAAATCGGGTTTCCCAAAACCCTACTCGATCTTAAAAAAATGAAAGTCGCTCAACCCTAGTCACGAGACAACAATGTCAGAATCACCGGGATCCGTTGAAGCATTCCAGAGTTATAACCTCATAAAGGGACAGTGGTCAGAATTGTAAAAATTGGCCTGGTCATTTACGTGCAAACCACCCTCGGGGGTAAAGGGGTTAAGAATGCTATTTTCCAACTCAGAACTTAATGCTGCCACCACGCCCCCTCTCTGCAGAATAGATTCTTCCTTTTCAGTATTAACCGCTGGGGAGAAACTTCGAGACAAAGCATCAGCTTTAACATTTTTTGTCCCAGGGATATATGTCACAGAGAAATGGAACCGGGCAAAAAACAATGTCCACCCAGCTTGACGGGCATTCAAACATTTAGCAGCATCCAGATAGATCAGGTTCTTATGATAAGTAAAGACTTGTATAGGATGTCTAGCGCCCTCCAAAAAATGTCGCCAATGCTCAAACGAAAGCTTAATAGCCAGCAATTCTCAGTTCCCAACATCGTAGTTGAGCTCCGCCTCTGAAAATTTCTTAGAAAATAAAGCACAGGAATGCACCCCATCCTCTCCCTCCTGGGACAGAGCAGCCCCCACTCCTACTGATGAGGCATCCACCTCTACCAGAAAGGGCTTAGGGTATGTTTCCACGTTCAGGAAACGCTGCGTTTTTGACGCAGCGTTGAGCCGCAGCGTAAAAATCGCTGCGTCCAGATGTTACAGCATAGTGGAGGGGATTTAATGAAATCCTGTCTCCACTATGCAGTAAAAGACACATGCGGCACACCCGCAAAAACGCACATGCATGCGTCTTTTAAGAACGCAGCATGTCCTTACATTGCAGAAAAAACGCAAGGACAATGCAGGTGACCTGCCAGTGACCTCAGGTGAGATTTGGTCAGGATTTTACCTGCATAAAATCCTCACCAAATCCTGAAGCAATCCTGAACGTGGACACATACCCTTAGTCTCATCTGTCTGGATCAAAACAGGAGCAGAGCTAAACCTCTCCTTGAGATGCTCAAAAGCCTTAACAGCCTCAAGGGACCATTGGACAGTATTGGAACCCATCTTAGTAAGATCAGTAAGAGGTTTTGCGATAACAGAAAAATTATTTTTGAATTTTCTATAATAATTAGCAAACCCCAAAAATCTCTGAATTGACTTCAAGCATTCGGGTTTAGGCCACTCCAATACCACCTAAACATTCACCGGGTCCATCTCAAAACCATCACTGGAAACAAACTACCCAAAAAAACGAATTTTCTGTACCGCAAACTCGCATTTCTCCAGTTTAGCAAAGAGTGAGTTTTCACTCTGAATCTGCTGAACCTCATGGACTCTCTGCCAATGCGACTCCAGATTGGGCGAATAGATCAAAATATCATCCAAATAAACACTCCTACTGATCAACGGCTTCAGGATGTCGTTAATGAAATTTTGAAAGAACGCAGGAGCATTTGTAAGGCTGAAAGGCATAACTAGGGGTGACTGCATATATTAGAAATCAGATGCTAATTTGACTACAATAGGTTATCCTTCATCCATATATACGTGGTACAATGTATCCTGTGTGGGGATCCATGGAATGGTGTCGGTATGAGCCGTAATAAGTATGGTATGTCCTATAAGGGAGATAGGCTCCACAATAAAATGGAGTTCTCCCTGAGCGCCTGCGCAGCTTGAAGTAATATAACGGACCTTTAGAGTCTGGAAACAGCGCATGCGCAGTGCGGGCATGCCGATAATGCCGATAATGCCATAGGAACTGTCCACAATAAAATGGAGTCCTCCCTGAACGTCTGCGCAACTTGAAGTAATACAAAGGACCTCTAGGGTCTGAAAACGGCGCATGCGCAGTGCGGGCACGCCGAGAATGCCATTGGAATAATGGCGGCCGCCATGTGCAATACAAGGAAATGAGCTGGGGGCAATCACCGGATATTTGCGTCACCATCAGCATATCAGTTTGTAATTTAGAGGTATGATTTAACCCTTGCAATACCGCTGAGTGGGCGGGAGTTATGTGTGTGAGGTATATAAGCACGTTTACATCAGGGTTATCCCTGCACCTGCAACCAGGCACAGCATATCACCGATGTGGTCACACACGGTTTTTTTCCCATGTGCCTCCTGAAGAACCTTATCATGGGGGGGTAAACGCTTAGAGGCGAGATCTGGGCACAGATAAGTGCAACAGTTTTTAATTGTTATCATTTTGATTTTTTCACCATGTGTATATCTTGAAATAATAGAGATATTGCTTTATATGTGTCTTGAATATATAGATAAGACTGCATCTATTTTGGCTTTGTGAAAGTAATTCAATGATAGAGCTGACATATAGCATGTCTTGATTCACTGTGCATTTCCTGCCTATTCCTATTTCCTGAATTAATGTGTATATTGTAGCCCACCAGCACAGCCCCATAGGCACTCTCCCTCAGCGGGTCCAATTGTTTGTAGGGACCCTTCTAGGGTAACCCAGGGACAGCCGCCGAGGAGCGGGGGCGCCATTGTGCGATCAAGAGGGTGCCAACCTCCGCTGTGAGGTAGGGTGGTGTTGGCAGGGACACGTGAGGGCGTAACAGCCAGTGAAGGAGGCTTAGAATAGATGTTCAAGTGTGTCAAGTTTTTGGTTTGAGCCTCAAGAGGCGGTGATTTTATCTATCATTGTGTTATTTGGTGGAAATATCACATCTGGTCAGTATTGTCAATATTTGGGCCCTAGGTGTGGGCAGGTGTGAGGTGTCCACGACGCATTGTGCACTAGGGACCCATAGGGCATCGAGGGTCAGCCGTCGAGGAGCGGGGGCGCCATATTGCGTTCAAGAGGGTGCCAACCTCCGCAGTTAGGTAGGGTACACCACAGGGACATATAGGTTTAGATCTTAGATAGGAACCCCATCCCTCTGCCCATATATATGTGACCAGATAGTTAACCCTGGTTTAAACAGAAGGGTTTTTAAGGGGTTGTGTTGGTATATTTATCCTAAATATGTTTAAATAAAGTTATAGTTTAAAATTAGTTTTCGTTTAGTTTTTCTATTTAATACTAATTTGGGGATATCATTGAACAAGATTCTGAAAGGCATAACTAGACACTCAAAATGACCTTCCGGGGTATTAAAGGCTGTCTTCCAATTCATCGCCTTCTTTAACCAGCAGCAAATTATATGCCCCACGGAGATCAATCTTAGAGAACCACTTGGCTCAACAAATCCGGAAATAGCGGCAAGGAGTAAGGATTGTGCACAGTGATCTTATTAATCTCCCTGAAATCCAGACACGGCCTAAGACTCCCATTTTTTTTTTCAAAAAAGAACCCCACAGCCACAGGGGACTTAGAGGGTCTTAAATGACCTACAGCAAGACTAGTCTGCAGATATTCCTTTAAGGCCTCTCTCGGGAATCGTCAGATTAAACGACTCTTTGGGAGAGTAGCACCTGGGACGAACACAATAGCGCAATCGTAATTTCTATGGGGTGGTAGAGCTTGTGACTCCACTGAAAATACTTTCCAGAATTCCTGAATGGCTTCAGGTAGCTAATTTTTCACAACAGCAGCAATGTGTACATCACAACATTTACCATAACACTCCTGACCCCAGGATCTTATCGTATTTGACGACCAGTCCAGTACAGGATTGTGCATTTTTAATCTGGGAACCCCAGGACAACTGGAAAAGGCAATTTATCAAGGACAAACAAATCTAAAGATTCCTGGTGTTCCATATTCACAGTGAGTGGAAACCAGGTGACCTTTCGAGAAACGCACCCATGCTCTAGAGGAGTGTTATCAATCGCCACTACAGGAAAAGGGCATGATATAGGTACAGAATCAGTCTTATACTTGTCTAGAAATTGTTGATCAATCAAATTAAGTGCAGAACCACAGTCCACCATCACTTGAAAATCAATCGAATGACCACGACAGGTAGAACTACCAGAAAAAGAAACTCCTGCCGACCGTAAAAATGCAATGCGAAAAGGAGGGTTATTCTGATTGACCTTTTTTCTCTCTTTTCCTTGTTTATGCATCCTTCACATTGCTTAATAAAATGGTCAGCCTAAGGGCTCATTTCCACATGCGAGGCACACGTCCGTATCTCGCATGTGGAAACCAAGCTGTGGAGCCGGCACTCCAGAGCAGAGCGTGCGGCCGCATAGGAACACATGGAGCTGCACAGCTCCGCTCCAAAGTGCCAGCGCCACAGCTTGGTTTCCACATGCGAGATACGGACGTGTGCCTCGCATGTGGAAAGGAGCCCTTACCACAATAAAGGCATAGCCCCTAAGATAATTTTCTCTGCCTTTCCTGGGAATGAGAGGACATCTCCCCAAGCTGCTTCGGCTCCCCACAGTCAACGGGGCTCTCCAGCAAAATTGAAACATTCTCCTCATTCTGTCTACCTCTCAATCTCCACCCGGATAGCTAATTGCATAGCAGCCTCAAGTGTAGCAGGTGCAGGATATGCAATGAGCAAATCTTTAACCTTAAGCTGGCAACTTCCAACGTTAACCCTTGCAAACGCTGAGCAAGATCTTGAACGCTGTTCATATTGCAGAAATCCGGGAGGGTTTTTTTTCTATACTTCTTTCTGGCTGGACAAACTGTTACGGATCTGCAACACAGGACTAAGGTAGAAGGGGGAAACTGACCCTGCACTATGACTAGGCTGAAACCCTATGATGGAGTGGGCGACCCATTCCTTGCGAATAGACCCACCAACGATCTTAGGTTAATCTCGAGTGAAGACCTATAGATAAGGGGAAGGGGTTCCCTAAAAGAACTAAGGACTGGGCACAAAAATGGGTCACCTCCTAATAGAAAACACAGAGAAGACTGCAGAAACCAATAGAAAACAGAAACTAAGGCTAGCAGAACCAGAGGTACCAGCACTGCACAAATAACACACACACAAAGCAAAGCACCAAGCTAGAGCTCAAGCAGATTAACACTGTTGTCCAGCAAGGACTGGGAGGCAGGTGCTGGTTAATAGTGATACAAACACCTGACCCAAGACAAAACCAGCACCAGAGGAAAAAAGACCAGCAGCCAGAACTCCGGATAGTCACAAACTAAACAGATTATAACAGTGTGAAGTGGCTGTACTCTTTGTTCTGTAGTACTACTAGTTTGCAGTTCTGTTTGAGGTGGTTCCACGCTTTGGTGAGTTATAGTATTAGTAGTCATGTTTGAGGTGGGTAAACCTTTCAGTATGTAGTAATACTATTTAGTAGTCCTGTTTGAGGTTGCTGGACTCTACTGTGTGTGGTAGTACTAGTTAAGAAGAGTACTGTTTGAGGTTGATGGACTTTTCGGTGAGTGGTACTACTAGTTGGCAGTAGGGTTGAGCGAAACGGATCGTTCATTTTCATAAGTCGCCGACTTTTGGCAAAGTCGGCGTCTCATGAAACCAAGCCGATCCCTGTGTGAGGTCTGCCATGCGGTACGCGACTTTCGCGCCAAAGTCGCGTTTCAATGACGCTAAAAGCGCCATTTCTCAGCCAATGAAGGTGGACGCAGAGTGTGGGCAGCGTGATGACATAGATCTCAGTCCCCACCATCTTAGAGAAGGGCATTGCAGTGATTGGCTTGCTTTCTGCGGCGTCACAGGGGCTATAAAGGGGCGTTCCCGCCGACCGCCATCTTACTGCTGCTGATCTGAGCGTAGGGAGAGGTTGCTGCAGCTTCTTCGGAAGCAGGGATAGTGATAGGCAGGGTACATAAAGCTACAAACTGCTTGTGCTGTAGCGATTTCCACTGTCCAACACCACCTTTTGATTGCAGGGACAGTGGAAGCTACATTTTTTTTTCCTCAGCGCTGTAGCTCATTGGGCTGCACTAGAAGGCTCCCTGACCCTGATAGCTGCGTTGCTGTGCCTGTGTGTACGCCGCTGTGCAAACCAACTGCTTTTTTCAAAGCACAAATCCTGTTTTTCCTTCCTTTCTGCACAGCTATCTTGTGTGTTTGTCCACACTTTTGTGTGCAGCAGTCCTTTTTCTAGCTGCCTGCCATACTTTTCTGAGATAACTGCAGGGAGATAAATATTGGCAAGTCTGCCTCCGTGCCATTGCTGTGTGTGGTATCTGTCTCTCATTGTGTGGCACCGAAAACACTGTGTAAGGCTGGGGTCACACTTGGCGTAAGACAATACGCCACGTATTATACGTCCGTACTACGGCCATAATACGGAGAAATGTTCCCAAAATAGTGATCCGTAGTCAGGGTGTGTCAGCGTATTTTGCGCATGGCATCCTCCGTATGTAATCCGTATGGCATCCGTACTGCGAGATTTTCGCGCAGGCTTACAAAACCGACATCTAATGGATTTATGTGCTCAAATGTTCATTAAAACATATATACAGTATATATATATATATATATGTCATTGAGACACATATATATATATTCTGTATTTATATTTCATTCAGTGCGATATCTGTGAAAAGTCGGTAATTCAATTGCCGGCTTTTCATTTCTCCTGCACAAACCCGACAGGATATGAGACATGGTTTACATACAGTAAACCATCTCATATCCCCATTTTTTTTGCATATTCCACACTACTAATGTTAGTAGTGTGTATGTGCAAAATGTCAGCGCTGTAGCTGCTAAAATAAAGGGTTAAATGGCGGAAAAAATTGGCGTGGGCTCCCGCGCAATTTTCTCCGCCAGAATGGTAAAGCCAGTGACTGAGGGCAGATATTAATAGCCAGAAGAGGGTCCATGGTTATCGGCCCCCCTGTGGCTACAAACATCTTCCCCCAGCCACCCCAGAAAAGGCACATCTGGAAGATGCGCCTATTCTGGCACTTGGCCACTCTCTTCCCACTCCCTGTAGCGGTGGGATATGGGGTAATGAAGGGTTAATGCCACCTTGCTATTGTAAGGTGACATTAAGCCAGATTAATAATGGAGAGGCGTCAATTATGACACCTATCCATTATTAATCCAATTGTATGAAAGGGTTAAAACACACACACACACATGATTTAAAAGTATTTTAATGAAATAAACACAGCGGTTGCTTTAATAATTTATTGCTCTCTCAATCCATCAGCGACACCATCGCTTGGCAAAATAATAAACGCACAAGATACATACCCTCAGCTGAACCGTCACATCCAACGAGGTAATCCATCTGAAGGGGTTAAAATATTTTACAGGCAGGAGTCCTGCAAATGCAGCTGTGCTCCGTGCCTGTAATCCCCGGCGAATGAATGAAATGTAGGTCATTGACCTACATTTCCTTCAGTCGCGGTGATGCGCCCCCTGGTGGATGTCCTCATATGACCTGGAGCGTGGGAAAAAGTTCCCAGGCTGCAGTTCATGAGAACATCCAGCAGGGGCGCATCACCGCAACTCATTGTAAGTATAGATCAGTCTGCTTTCCTTTCAGCACCCGGGGATTACAGGCACGAGCGAGTGGTTTATCGCAGCTCGTGCCTGTAATATTAGTTAACCCCTTCAGATGGATTACCTCTTTGGACGTGATAGGACATCAGAAGGTATGTATCTTGTGCGTTTATTATTTTGCCAAGCGAGGGTGTTGCTGATGGATTGAGAGAGCAATAAATTATTAAAACAACCGCTGTGTTTATTTCATTAAAATACTTTTAAATCATGTGTGTGTGTTTTTTAACCCTTTCATACAATTGGATTAATAATGGATAGGTGTCATAATTGACGCCCCTCCATTATTAATCTGGCTTAATGTCACCTTACAATAGCAAGGTGGCATTAACCCTTCATTACCCCATATCCCACCGCTACACGGGAGTGGGAAGAGAGTGGCCAAGTGCCAGAATAGGCGCATCTTCCAGATGTGCCTTTTCTGGGGTGGCTGGGGGCAGATGTTTGTAGCCAGGGGGGCCAATAACCATGGACCCTCTCTAGGCTATTAATATCTGCCCTCAGTCACTGGCTTTACCATTCTGGCGGAGAAAATTGCGCGGGAGCCCACGCCAATTTTTTCCGCCATTTAACCCTTTATTTTAGCAGCTACAGCGCTGACATTTTGCACATACACACTACTAACAGTAGTGTGGAATATGCAAAAAAAAATGGGGATATGAGATGGTTTACTGTATGTAAACCATGTCTCATATCATGTCGGGTTTGTGCAGGAGAAATGAAAAGCCGGCAATTGAATTACCGACTTTTCACTAACACCGCTGCATATTTTTCGCAAGTCACACTGCTGGTCAGTGTGGAATCAGTATTTTTCTCGCCCCCATAGACTTTCATTGGCGATTTTTTTACGCAATACGCTGACAAACTCAGCATGCTGCGATTTTGTACGGCCGTAGAAAGCCGTATATTACGGATCCGTAATATACGGCTGATAGGAGCAGCCCCATTGAGAATAATTGTGCCGTATGTAATGCGAGTTTTACGGACGTAGTTTCTGCGCTCTTACGTCCGTAAAACACGCATGTGTGACCCCGACCTAATACTTGGCCTTTTTTTTTTTTTTTGGGGTACATTCTCTCTTTTCCAAAAAAAAAAAAATTAGTGGGAGATAAATATTGGCAAGTCTGCCTCCGTGCCATTGCTGTGTGTGGCATCTGTCTCTCATTGTGTGGCACCGAAAACACTGTGTAATACTTGGCCATTTTTTTTTTTTTTTTGGGTACATTCTCCCTTTTCCCCAAAAAAAAATTAGTGGGAGATAAATATTGGCAAGTCTGCCTCCGTGCCATTGCTGTGTGTGGTATCTGTCTCTCATTGTGTGCCACCGAAAACACTGTGTAATACTTGGCCCTTTTTTTTTTTTGCTAAATTCTCCCTTTACCAAAAAAAAAATTAGTGGGAGACAAATATTGGCAAGTCTGCCTCCGTGCCATTGCTGTGTGTGGTATCTGTCTCTCATTGTGTGGCACCGAAAACACTGTGTAATACTTGGCCATTTTTTTTATTTTTGTTGGGTACATTCTCCCTTTTCCAAAAAAAAAATTAGTGGGAGATAAATATTGGCAAGTCTGCCTCCGTGCCATTGCTGTGTGTGGCATCTGTCTCTCATTGTGTGGCACCGAAAACACTGTGTAATACTTGGCCATTTTTTTTTGGGGGGGTACATTCTCCCTTTTCCCAAAAAAAAAATTAGTGGGAGATAAATATTGGCAAGTCTGCCTCCGTGCCATTGCTGTGTGTGGTATCTGTCTCTCATTGTGTGCCACCGAAAACACTGTGTAATACTTGGCCATTTTTTTTTTTTTGCTAAATTCTCCTTTTTCCCAAAAAAAAATTAGTGGGAGATAAATATTGGCAAGTCTGCCTCCGTGCCATTGCTGTGTGTGGCATCTGTCTGTCATTGTGTGGCACCGAAAACACTGTGTAATACTTGGCCATTTTTTTTGGGGGGGGGGTACATTCTCCCTTTTCCAAAAAAAAAAATTAGTGGGAGATAAATATTGGCAAGTCTGCCTCCGTGCCATTGCTGTGTGTGGCATCTGTCTCTCATTGTGTGGCACCGAAAACACTGTGTAATACTTGGCCATTTTTTTTTGGGGGGGGGGGTACATTCTCCCTTTTCCAAAAAAAAAAATTAGTGGGAGATAAATATTGGCAAGTCTGCCTCCGTGCCATTGCTGTGTGTGGCATCTGTCTCTCATTGTGTGGCACCGAAAACACTGTGTAATACTTGGCCATTTTTTTTTTTTTTTTGGGTACATTCTCCCTTTTTCCAAAAAAAAATTAGTGGGAGATAAATATTGGCAAGTCTGCCTCCGTGCCATTGCTGTGTGTGGCATCTGCCTCTCATTGTGTGGCACCGAAAACACTGTGTAATACTTGGCCATTTTTTTTTTTTTTTTTGGGTACATTCTCCCTTTTCCAAAAAAAAAATTAGTGGGAGATAAATATTGGCAAGTCTGCCTCCGTGCCATTGCTGTGTGTGGCATCTGTCTCTCATTGTGTGGCACCGAAAACACTGTGTAATACTTGGCCATTTTTTTTTTTTTTAGGGGTAAATTCTCCCAGAAAAAAAAAAAAAATAGTGGGAGATTAAGATTGGCATTTCTGCTTGAGTGCTGGTCCTGTGTGTGCCATCTGTCTCAAATTATTGGGGCACAGAAAACCTAGTGTGTAACATTGGGCCTGATTTTCCTTTCAGTGTCAGGCACCTATAAAGGTATATATAAATCCTACAGAAGTTTGAGTTCGCCTGATAAGTTGTTTTACAGTAACAAATAGCGTTACTTTGGTTACGTTTTGCAAACAATGAGGAAGTCTAGTGGAAGAGGTCGTGGCCGTGGGCGGTCATTGTCAGCTGGTAATGATGGTAGTGGTGGTGGAGCATCAGGTGGTTGGGGTAAAAGCAGTACAGCACCTAAGTCTCGAGTTGTTGAGCCAGGTTCGTTGTCTGGCTACACAAGGCCTCGAACGCTCTCTTTTCTGGGAGTAGGAAAACCACTTTTGAAGCCGGAGCAGGAGGAACAAGTATTGGCTTTCATTGCTGACTCTGCCTCTAACTCTTTTGCCTCCTCCTCGGAAAGTGCCAAATGTCAGAGCAGTGCATCGTCAGTGGATGCTCCCGGTCAGGAACAAGTCGCTTCCTTGTGTCCTTCACTAAAAACAACAGTGAAGGATGCGTCAGTCGACACAACAGGTTACTCCATGGAGCTCTTTACACATACTGTTCCTGGGTTACACAGTGAAACAGTTAACAGGCTATGCCCAATAGAAGTTGAATCGGACATGGAGTGCACAGATGCACAGCCACAGCCAGATTACTATGCTGTTCCTTTGACTCAGACCAGAACATTGCCCTCGCAGTGTACTGAGGCAGAATCAAAACCAGCGGAGACTATGGTGCCCCGTCACGAACGCAATACCACCGGCTTACACGGTGACACAGACGAAGTTGCACACAACATAGAAGAGGAGGTCATAGATGACCCAGTTGTGGACCCCGATTGGCAGCCATTGGGGGAACAGGGTGCAGGCGGCAGTAGTTCTGAAGCGGAGGAGGAGGAGCCGCAGCAGGCATCAACATCACAACAGGTTCCATCTACCGGGCCCGTATCTGGCCAAAAACGCGTGGCAAAACCAAAACCAGTTGGAGGACAGCGTGGCCATCCGGTTAAAGAAGCTCAGTCTGCAATGCCTGAAAAGGTATCCGATAGTAGAAAGAGTGCAGTCTGGCATTTTTTTAAACAACATCCAAATGATCAGCGCAAAGTCATCTGTCAAAAATATTCAACTACCTTAAGCAGAGGTCAGAATCTTAAAAGTCTAAATACAAGTTGCATGCATAGACATTTATCCACCATGCATTTGCAAGCCTGGACTAACTACCAAACGTCCCTAAAGGTTGCAGCACCCTCGGCCAATGAAGCTAGTCAGCAACGCTACATCCCTTCCCTCACTGTAAGCCGACCATTTCCCACACCACCTGCAGTATCTGTGCAGCTTTCGTCGCCAGGCCAAAGCAGTCAGGGAATCACCAGGTTAGTAGTAGGAAACACTGCATGTAGGGCACTGGCAAGAATACCATCTCCAACCCTCTCTCACTCACCCATGTCCACCGGCACCACCGCTAGTTCCACGATCTCCAGCTCTCCAGTCCAGCTCACCCTACATGAGACTCTTGTTAGGAAAAGGAAGTACTCATCCTCGCATCCGCGTACACAGGGTTTGAACGCCCACATTGCTAGACTAATCTCATTAGAGATGATGCCCTACCGGTTAGTTGAAAGCGAAGCTTTCAAAGCGCTGATGGACTACGCTGTACCACGCTACGAGCTACCCAGTCGGCACTTCTTTTCTAGAAAAGCCATCCCAGCCCTCCAACAGCATGTTAAAGACCGCATCGTCCATGCACTCAGGCAGTCTGTGACTACAAAGGTGCACCTGACAACAGATGCATGGACCAGTAGGCATGGCCAGGGACGTTACGTGTCCATCACGGCACACTGGGTGAATGTGGTGGATGCAGGCTCCACAGGGGACAGCAATATTGGGACAGTTCTGCCTAGCCCACGGTCAAGGAAAGAGTTGGCTGTAGGCGTTCGCCCCCCCTCCTCCTCTTCCTCCTCCTCATGCAGAAGCGAGAGCTCGTCCACAGACCGCAGTCGCACATTCACTCCATCCGCAGCTGCCACTGTTGCACACCAGGTGTGCCATTATGGGACAGCTAGTGGCAAGCGTCAGCAGGCTGTATTGGCAATGAAGTGTTTGGGCGACAACAGACACACCGCGGAAGTTCTGTCCGAGTTCTTGCAGAAAGAAACTCAGTCATGGCTGGGCACTGTACATCTTGAGGCAGGCAAGGTAGTGAGTGATAACGGAAGGAATTTCATGGCTGCCATAGCCCTTTCCCAACTGAAACACATTCCTTGCCTGGCTCACACCTTAAACCTGGTGGTGCAGTGCTTCCTGAAAAGTTATCCGGGGTTACCCGACCTGCTCCTCAAAGTGCGCAGACTTTGCTCGCATATCCGCCGTTCGCCCGTACACTCCAGCCGTATGCAGAACTATCAGCGTTCTTTGAACCTTCCTCAGCATTGCCTAATCATCGACGTTGCAACAAGGTGGAACTCCACACTGCACATGCTTCAGAGAGTGTGCGAACAGAGGCGTGCTGTTATGTATTTGTGGGAGGATACACGGGCAGGCAGTTGGATGGCAGACATGGAGTTGTCAGGTGTGCAGTGGTCGAAGCTACAAGACCTGTGTCAAGTCCTTCAGTGTTTTGAGGAATGCACATGGCTGGTTAGTACAGACAACGCCATAATAAGCATGAGCATCCCCCTAATGCGTCTGCTGATGCAAAGTTTGACGCACATAAAGGAGCAAGCGTCTGCAGCCGAGGAAGAGGAAAGCCTTGATGACAGTCAGCCATTGTCTGGTCAGGGCCGTGTAGAGGATGCGGTAGCGGGCGAAGAGGAGGAGGAGGACGAGGAGGATGATGGGGATGAGTACTTTTTTAATGAGGAAGCTTCTCCTGGGCCAACCGAAATTAGTGGCGTTGCAAGGCCGGGTTCTGTTTTTTTAAGGGAGACAAGTGACGTAGATTTGCCTGTAACTGCCCCTCAAACCAGCACAACCGCAGATTTGACAACTGGAACTTTGGCCCACATGGCGGATTATGCCTTACGTATCCTCAAAAGGGACCCACGCATTATTAAAATGATGAGCGATGACGATTACTGGTTGGCCTGCATCCTTGACCCTCGCTATAAAGGCAAAGTGCAAAATATTATGCCACATGAGAACCTCGAACAAATATTAGCAACCAAACAAGCTACTCTTGTAGACCGTTTGATTCAGGCATTCCCAGCACACAGCGCCGGTGATGGTTCTCACACGAGCTGCAAGGGGCTACAGGGCAGAGGTGTTAGAGGTGCACAGATCAGAAGTGGCGTTGGACAGAGGGGTTTTCTGACCAGGTTGTGGAGTGATTTCGCAATGACCGCAGACAGGACAGGTACTGCAGCATCTATTCAAAGTGACAGGAGACAACATTTGTCCAGTATGGTTACTAACTATTTTTCAGCCCTTATTGATGTTCTCCCTCAACCGTCATTCCCATTTGATTACTGGGTATCCAAATTAGACACCTGGCCTGAATTGGCAGAATATGCGTTGCAGGAGCTTGCTTGCCCAGCAGCTAGTGTGCTATCAGAAAGAGTATTCAGTGCTGCTGGTTCAATATTAACCGAAAAAAGGACTCGTCTGGCTACCCAAAATGTGGATGATCTCACCTTCATTAAAATGAACCACTCCTGGATTTCAAATTATTTTGCCCCACCTTTCCCGGCTGACACCTAGCTTTCCTATAAAAAGGTCTTGCTTGTGGACTGGAGTGTTAAAATCTCTTAATTTGCAGCAGCTGTTTGACCAGCATACGACATGTTTACACATCCCCCAATGGGAAAACTCCCCCCACGGGGCCGTTGTCTCAGTCTCGACACTTGCCTTAAGCACCCGTTAGTTACAGTGCTGTTTGTCAGAAGAGGTGGGTGTGCTCGCTTTTGGTCGACGGCACTGCCACTGGGTCCCTCATAGTACAATGTAGTGTCTCTGGCGGTGGTGGTGCGCACCCAACGTCAGACACACCGTTGTAACATGAGGGGCCCTGGGGCGGTACCGCCGGCCACAAGAGAGTCCCCCCCCCAGCTCAAACTGTGCTCTACCACGTGCCAAATTATCTCGCACAGCTCCACCAATGTTTAGTCTATGCGCTGACATCATTCAATGCCTGGCACTGACAATCAATACCAATTTGTTGACATCTATGATGATAGTTACAGTAGTCTGGGTCAGTGTCCTATATTGACACCAGTAAATACTAATTTACTGCCAAATTACTTTGTCATAAACTCTGCAGATGAGCCCACCCCTGTACCTAAGCATGCCACCCTTTTTTTTATTTATAGTTGTTTTGCGAGACATTAACATCTATTTATTTTTTGGGAGTACTAACTGTGTCAGACACTTCTTGCAATACTCCTCCACTGACCACAATGCTGCTTGCTTGTGTATCCATGTAACCGCTGTAAAACTGCCATGCCTGCCTATTGTTTGTTATTTTAGGCCTTTGATAGCCTGTCTGCGGCCCCTACTTGCAATACTCCTCCACTGACCACAATGCTGCCTGGAGTGCCTGCCTGTGTATCCATGTAACCGATTTAAAACTGCCATGCCTGCCTATTGTTTGTTATTTTAGGCCTTTGATAGCCTGTCTGCGGCCCCTACTTACAATACTCCTCCACTGACCACAATGCTGCCTGCCTGTGTATCCATGTAACCGATTTAAAACTGCCATGCCTGCCTATTGTTTGTTATTTTAGGCCTTTGATAGCCTGTCTGCGGCCCCTACCTGCAATACTCCTCCACTGACCACAATGCTGCCTGCCTGTGTATCCATGTAACCGATTTAAAACTGCCATGCCTGCCTATTGTTTGTTATTTTAGGCCTTTGATAGCCTGTCTGCGGCCCCTACTTGCAATACTCCTCCACTGACCACAATGCTGCCTGGAGTGCCTGCCTGTGTATCCATGTAACCGTTTTTAAACTGCCATGCCTGCCTATTGTTTGTTATTTTAGGCCTTTGATAGCCTGTCTGCGGCCCCTACTTGCAATACTCCTCCACTGACCACAATGCTGCCTGGAGTGCCTGCCTGTGTATCCATGTAACCGATTTAAAACTGCCATGCCTGCCTATTGTTTGTTATTTTAGGCCTTTGATAGCCTGTCTGCGGCCCCTACTTACAATACTCCTCCACTGACCACAATGCTGCCTGCCTGTGTATCCATGTAACCGATTTAAAACTGCCATGCCTGCCTATTGTTTGTTATTTTAGGCCTTTGATAGCCTGTCTGCGGCCCCTACCTGCAATACTCCTCCACTGACCACAATGCTGCCTGCCTGTGTATCCATGTAACCGATTTAAAACTGCCAAACCTGCCTATTGTTTGTTATTTTAGGCCTTTGATAGCCTGTCTGCGGCCCCTACTTGCAATACTCCTCCACTGACCACAATGCTGCCTGGAGTGCCTGCCTGTGTATCCATGTAACCGATTTAAAACTGCCATGCCTGCCTATTGTTTGTTATTTTAGGCCTTTGATAGCCTGTCTGCGGCCCCTACTTACAATACTCCTCCACTGACCACAATGCTGCCTGCCTGTGTATCCATGTAACCGATTTAAAACTGCCATGCCTGCCTATTGTTTGTTATTTTAGGCCTTTGATAGCCTGTCTGCGGCCCCTACCTGCAATACTCCTCCACTGACCACAATGCTGCCTGCCTGTGTATCCATGTAACCGATTTAAAACTGCCATGCCTGCCTATTGTTTGTTATTTTAGGCCTTTGATAGCCTGTCTGCGGCCCCTACTTGCAATACTCCTCCACTGACCACAATGCTGCCTGGAGTGCCTGCCTGTGTATCCATGTAACCGTTTTTAAACTGCCATGCCTGCCTATTGTTTGTTATTTTAGGCCTTTGATAGCCTGTCTGCGGCCCCTACTTGCAATACTGCTCCACTGACCACAAAGCTGCCTGGAGTGCCTGCCTGTGTATCCATGTAACCGATTTAAAACTGCCATGCCTGCCTATTGTTTGTTATTTTAGGCCTTTAATAGCCTGTCTGCGGCCCCTATTTGCAATACTCCTCCACTGACCACAATGCTGCCTGCCTGTGTATCCATGTAACCGATTTAAAACTGCCATGCCTGCCTATTGTTTGTTATTTTAGGCCTTTGATAGCCTGTCTGCGGCCCCTACTTGCAATACTCTTCTACTGACCACAATGCTGCCTGCCTGTGTATCCATGTAACCGATGTAAAACTGCCATGACTGCCTATTGTTTGTTATTTTAGGCCTTTGATAGCCTGTCTGCGGCCCCTACTTGCAATACTCCTCCACTGACCACAATGCTGCCTGGAGTGCCTGCCTCTGTATCCATGTAACCGATTTAAAACTGCCATGCCTGCCTATTGTTTGTTATTTTAGGCCTTTGATAGCCTGTCTGCGGCCCCTACTTGCAATACTCCTCCACTGACCACAATGCTGCCTGCCTGTGTATCCATGTAACCGATTTAAAACTGCCATGCCTGCCTATTGTTTGTTATTTTAGGCCTTTGATAGCCTATCTGCGGCCCCTACCTGCAATACTCCTCCACTGACCACAATGCTGCCTGGAGTGCCTGCCTGTGTATTCATGTAACCGATTTAAAACTGCCATGCCTGCCTATTGTTTGTTATTTTAGGCCTTTGATAGCCTGTCTGTGGCCCCTACTTGCAATACTCCTCCACTGACCACAATGCTGCCTGGAGTGCCTGCCTGTGTATCCATGTAACCGATTTTAAACTGCCATGCCTGCCTATTGTTTGTTATTTTAGGCCTTTGATAGCCTGTCTGCGGCCCCTACTTGCAATGCTCCTCCACTGACCACAATGCTGCCTGGAGTGCCTGCCTGTGTATCCATGTAACCGATTTAAAACTGCCATGCCTGCCTATTGTTTGTTATTTTAGGCCTTTAATAGCCTGTCTGCGGCCCCTACTTGCAATACTCCTCCACTGACCACAATGCTGCCTGCCTGTGTATCCATGTAACCGATTTAAAACTGCCATGCCTGCCTATTGTTTGTTATTTTAGGCCTTTGATAGCCTGTCTGCGGCCCCTACTTGCAATACTCCTCCACTGACCACAATGCTGCCTGGAGTGCCTGCCTGTGTATCCATGTAACCGATTTTAATCTGCCATGCCTGCCTATTGTTTGTTATTTTAGGCCTTTATTAGGCTGTCTGCGGCCCCTACTTGCAATACTCTTCTACTGACCACAATGCTGCCTGCCTGTGTATCCATGTAACCGATGTAAAACTGCCATGCCTGCCTATTGTTTGTTATTTTAGGCCTTTGATAGCCTGTCTGCGGCCCCTACTTGCAATACTCCTCCACTGACCACAATGCTGCCTGGAGTGCCTGCCTCTGTATCCATGTAACCGATTTAAAACTGCCATGCCTGCCTATTGTTTGTTATTTTAGGTCTTTGATAGCCTGTCTGCGGCCCCTACTTGCAATACTCCTCCACTGACCACAATGCTGCCTGCCTGTGTATCCATGTAACCGATTTAAAACTGCCATGCCTGCCTATTGTTTGTTATTTTAGGCCTTTGATAGCCTGTCTGCGGCCCCTACCTGCAATACTCCTCCACTGACCACAATGCTGCCTGCCTGTGTATCCATGTAACCGATTTAAAACTGCCATGCCTGCCTATTGTTTGTTATTTTAGGCCTTTGATAACCTGTCTGCGGCCCCTACTTGCAATACTCCTCCACTGACCACAATGCTGCCTGGAGTGCCTGCCTGTGTATCCATGTAACCGATTTAAAACTGCCATGCCTGCCTATTGTTTGTTATTTTAGGCCTTTGACAGACTGTCTGCGGCCCCTACTTGCAATACTCCTCCACTGACCACAATGCTGCCTGCCTGTGTTTCCATGTAACCGATTTAAAACTGCCATGCCTGCCTATTGTTTGTTATTTTAGGCCTTTGTTAGCCTGTCTGAGGCCCCTACTTGCAATACTCCTCCACTGACCACACCAATGCTGCCCGTGTATCCCTGGAACCTATTTAAAAGTTCATAGAGCCTAGTTATATATTTTATTTACTATTAATAAGGCCATGATGGACTACGCTGTACCACGCTACAAGCTAACCAGTCGACACTTCTTTTGCGAGAAAAGCCATCCCAACCCTCCACCAGCATGTAAAAGACCGCATTGTCCATGCACTCTGGCAATCTGTGAGTACAAAGGTGCACCTGACAACAGACGCATGGACCTGTAGGCATGGCCACGGAAGATTACGTGTCCATTACGGCGCAATGGGTTAATGTGGTGGATGCATGGTCCACAGGGGACAGCCTACTAAGTCTGTCTGCAGTCCCTAATTCAAATTGTCCTCCACTGTCTAAATCGGAGCTTCCACCTTCTGGCTTTCGGCCTATAGTATCAGATATTAAACTGCATTTGGCCTTCAACTTTGGTTACGGCCTACTAACGGTGTCTGCCCCTGCCTGGTGTGTGTCCTCAACTGAATAAAGCTGAGCTTCAACCTTCTGGCTCTCATTAAGTGCTGTGTTTTTAAAAATTGGTGGTTAGGGCCTACTAACGGTGTCTGCCCCTCCCTGGTGTTTGCCCTCAACTGAATAAAGCTGAGCTTCCACCTTCTGGCTTTCGGCCTATAGTATCAGATATTAAACTGCATTTGGCCTTCAAATTTGGTTACGGCCTACTAACTGTGTCTGCCCCTGTGTGGTGTTTGTCCTCAACTGAATAAAGCTGAGCTTCAACCTTCTGGCTCTCATTAAGTGCTGTGTTTTTAAAAATTGGTGGTTTGGGCCTACTAACGGTGTCTGCCCCTCCCTGGTGTTTGCCCTCAACTGAATAAAGCTGAGCTTCCACCTTCTGGCTTTCGGCCTATAGTATCAGATATTAAACTGCATTTGGCCTTCAACTTTGGTTACGGCCTACTAACGGTGTCTGCCCCTGCCTGGTGTTTGCCCTCAACTGAATAAAGCTGAGCTTCCACCTTCTGGCTTTCGGCCTATAGTATCAGATATTAAACTGCATTTGGCATTCAACTTTGGTTACGGCCTACTAACGGTGTCTGCCCCTCCCTGGTGTTTGTCCTCAACTGAATAAAGCTGAGCTTCAACCTTCTGGCTCTCATTAAGTGCTGTGTTTTTAAAAATTGGTGGTTAGGGCCTACTAACGGTGTCTGCCCCTCCCTGGTGTTTGCCCTCAACTGAATAAAGCTGAGCTTCCACCTTTTGGCTTTTGGCCTATAGTATCAGATATTAAACTGCATTTGGCCTTCAACTTTGGTTACGGCCTACTAACAGTGTCTGCCCCTGCCTGGTGTTTGCCCTCAACTGAATAAAGCTGAGCTTCCACCTTCTGGCTTTCGGCCTATAGTATCAGATATTAAACTGCATTTGGCCTTCAACTTTGGTTACGGCCTACTAACGGTGTCTGCCCCTCCCTGGTGTTTGTCCTCAACTGAATAAAGCTGAGCTTCAACCTTCTGGCTCTCATTAAGTGCTGTGTTTTTAAAAATTGGTGGTTAGGGCCTACTAACGGTGTCTGCCCCTCCCTGGTGTTTGCCCTCAACTGAATAAAGCTGAGCTTCCACCTTCTGGCTTTCGGCCTATAGTATCAGATATTAAACTGCATTTGGCCTTCAACTTTGGTTACGGCCTACTAACGGTGTCTGCCCCTGCCTGTTGTTTGTCCTCAACTGAATAAAGCTGAGCTTCAACCTTCTGGCTCTCATTAAGTGCTGTGTTTTTAAAAATTGGTGGTTAGGGCCTACTAACGGTGTCTGCCCCTCCCTGGTGTTTGCCCTCAACTGAATAAAGCTGAGCTTCCACCTTCTGGCTTTCAGCCTATAGTATCAGATATTAAACTGCATTTGGCCTTCAACTTTGGTTACGGCCTACTAACGGTGTCTGCCCCTGCCTGGTGTTTGCCCTCAACTGAATAAAGCTGAGCTTCCACCTTCTGGCTTTCGGCCTATAGTATCAGATATTAAACTGCATTTGGCATTCAACTTTGCTTACGGCCTACTAACGGTGTCTGCCCCTCCCTGGTGTTTGTCCTTAACTGAATAAAGCTGAGCTTCAACCTTCTGGCTCTCATTAAGTGCTGTGTTTTTAAAAATTGGTGGTTAGGGCCTACTAACGGTGTCTGCCCCTCCCTGGTGTTTGCCCTCAACTGAATAAAGCTGAGCTTCAGTCTTAGGCTTTTGGCCTAAAGTATCAGATATTAAACTGCATTTGGCCTATTAGTGTGTTTGGGCCCTTAAAACAGTGTCTGCTGCTCCTGGGTTTGCTACTCCACTGAACAAAGCAATGCCGCCTGTTTAGTCCTGTTACCAATTTTGAACTGCATTTAGCCTACTTTATTCTTTGGCCCTATATCTGTTTCCTCCTCATCCTGCCCATTGCCCAGCCACTGCTAGATGAGTCTGCTGGTACATTGACCTAGACCACTACATTCCCCTTGCACTCTACACAGCCAGAATCTGACCCTGCTGAAAGTAAGGTTCCCCTTCCCGCATGTTATACCACCTTACACAGGGACAAAGAGGAAGGTGCAGATGAAAGTGCAGGTTCCTTCATCAGGTGGGGGAGGCATACTCGTTGGCGACGTCACTGGCACAGGGCCCCTCAGAGTACGCAAAAGTGTCGCTGCTGGTGGGAGGCGCCCCCGCCGTGCAAACACACCGCTGTACTTTGAGGGGCCCTGTGCCAGTGCCAATGCGAACAAGTGTGCCCCCCTGCTTGCTCAGGATCACAGCACTTGCAACGTTTAAATACTTACCTCTCCCTGCTCCACCGCCGTGACGTAGTCCACGATTCCTGGGCCCACTAAAACCTTGAACCAGCCCTACCCCCCACAACTTTTGCCAAATGACCCAAGTTCCATTGAACAACTATTATTATAAAGTTAATTAAGATTGACAAGCTTCAGAAACAAGAATGGATGTTTTTGGCATTAAAATGGGCACTGTAGGTGTTTTCCTGGCCTCCACTCACTGCCGACTATGCTTCCCCATTGACTTGCATTGGGTTTCGTGTTTCGGTCGATCCCCGACTTTAAGCGATAATCGGCCGACTGCACTCAACTCGACTCTGGACAAAGTCGGGTTTCACAAAACCCGACTCGATCTTTAAAAAATGAAAGTCGATCAACCCTAGTTGGCAGTTCTGTTTAAGGTGGCTAGACACTTTATATGTGACAGTACCAGTTGTCAATTTTGTTTGAGGTATCTGTAGTCCTTGGTGTGTGGTAGTACCAATCAGTGGAGGACCCCGCTAGGGCCTAGGGGTACTCGGGCCGGGTCTGGTCATCATTAAAGGGGTGGTCACGGTGGCCCTGGGCATCCAAATTAAAGGGAAGGACTTTAGAGGGGTTATTTGAATAAAGAGTGTTCGTGACGCCACCTGTGGTATTCGGTCAGGGATGACCAATGCTGCTAAAAGGGGTCCACTGGGGTGATGTCAGGGCTTCCCACAGGTGAAGCTGAGTCCCCAGGGCTCCCGGAGTCACAGGGAAAGATGGTATGGTGCCAGAAAGAACTAGAGGACACAAGGATGCAGTCTCTTTACATGTTTTTATTGATATGTAGCAGCCACAGTCCAGGGTATCGGTAACAGCTGATGGTAAGGTCCAGTCGGCCTGGAAGCGATTATGGATACCCCTTTCAGGTGAGGTTAAAAGCCTTCCTTCTTGTGCTGTAAGGCAAGTCCCTTGCTGCCTATGGCTCCACACAAGGTCCTCTCTTCCCCTGTCCTAAGACAGTACCCGCATGGCAGGCAACGTGAGCCTTTTTACAGGTGTCTCTAATTCTGACTCTGGGCTCTTTGTGTTGCTGTGCCTTTGGGTGTGGGTGCAGACAGACGACCTAGAATCTTCTGCCCTCCGGTTTCTGCTATGGGACATACAGTACCACACAGCCTCGGGCTCCCGGTGCTCGGTTCTTATGCTTCAGCATGGAAGGAGCTCAGTCGCAGCTCCCTTCCAGCTCCTTAGTTCTCCTGTGCTTCTCCCCTCTGGCATGTTCTACAGATACAACACTGTTCGCTTCTCCTCTCTGGCCTGGAGCTGCAGAAGCTTCCCTGAAACTGGGTTCAGAGCTCCCCCTTCTGGCCTGGAATCAGAACATGTTGCATGTATGTACCACCTGTTAAAGGGATCCTCCTCGCTTCCAGGCATGGCATCACCCTCACTGAAAGGAAAGCGACACAACTGTAACAGCCAGCTTCCTGGGGTGTTACACTACCCACGTTAACTCCAGTACTCCCGGACTGAGTAAAGAAACATAAACAATAACAGGTTAGATGAATGCAGACATTTTTGGAATGCATTTCACCAGGTTAGATAAACTTTTTCTTCCCTTAATGGGAGGCTCTTTTCTGTAAACGTTGCAAACATAATTTATATAAGTGCAAACAGGAGAATGGTGCAAACATTTTTACATATTAAAGTGCAAACATTGTAATACCAGGTGTCCTTATGCACCAACTGTAATGTTGCGGGGAACCCATTCTAAACCCCCAATGTAAGATTTTGGCAGGCTGCAAGGTGTAAACATGCAGACCTTGTCTTTGGCCACGCTCAGGTCCAGCTCCAGGTTTTTGAGGGCCCCGGGCGAAAGAGTCTCAGTGGGCCACCCCTTTAACACATACCACGATTCATGATGCACAGATACAGCAGAGAAATATAGGTATAGTACAATGCCAGATTTCACTTCTTACATGAGTTATAGCTATTTTTTAATGGAAAACTTTTTAACCCCTTAGGCCCCAAGGGTGGTTTGCACGTTAATGACCGGGCCAATTTTCACAACTGTGACCACTGTCACTTTATGAGATTATACCTCTGGAAGGCTTCAAAGGATCCTAATGATTCTGACATTGTTTTCTCGTGACATATTGTACTACATGATAGTGGTAAAATTTCTTCGATAAGACTTTGAATTTTTCCAACTTTGAATTTTTATGCCCTTAAATAACAGAGATATGTCACACAAAATACTTAATAAGTAACATTTCCCACATGTCTACTTTACATCAGCACAATTTTAGAACCAACATTTTTTTTTGTTAGGGAGTTATAAGGGTTAAAAGTTGACCAGCAATTTCTCATTTTTACAACACCATTTTTTTTAGGGACCACATCTCATTTGAAGTCATTTTGAGGGGTCTATATGATAGAAAATAACCAAGTGTGACACCATTCTAAAAACTGCACCCCTCAAGGTGCTCAAAACCACATTCAAGAAGTTTATTAACCCTTCAGGTGTTTCACAGGAATTTTTGGAATGTTTAGATAAAAATTAACATTTAACTTTTTTTCACACAAAATTTACTTCAGCTCCATTTTGATTTATTTTACCAAGGGTAACAGAAGAAAAGTTGTTGTACAATTTCTCCTGAGTACGCCGATACCCCACAAGTGACACCATTTTGGAAAGTAGACCCCCTAAGGAACTTATCTAGATGTGTGGTGAGCACTTTGACCCACCAAGTGCTTCAGAGAAGTTTATAATGCAGAGCCGTAAAAATAAAAAATCATATTTTTTCACAAAAATTTTTTTTCTCCCGCAAATTTTTTTCCCCAAGGGTAAGAGAAGAAATTGGTCCCCAAAAGTTGTTGTGCAATTTGTCCTGAGTACGCTGATACCCCATATGTGGGGGTAAACCACTGAGCGCATGGCAGAGCTCAGAAGGGAAGGAGAGCCGTTTGACTTTTCCATGCAAAATTGACAGGAATTGAGATGGGACGCCATGTTGCGTTTGGAGAGCCACTGATGTGCCTAAACATTGAAACCCCCTAAAAGTGACACAATTTTGGAAAGTAGACCCCATAAGGAACTTATCTAGATGTGTTGTGAGAGCTTTGAACCCCCAAGTGTTTCACTACAGTTTATAACGCAGAGCCGTGAAAATAAAAATTATTTTTTTCCACAAAAATTATTTTTTAACCCCCAGTTTTGTATTTTCCCAAGGGTAACAGGAGAAATTGGACCCCAAAAGTTGTTGTCCAATTTGTCCTGAGTACGCTGATACCCCATATGTGGGGGACCACCGTTTGGGCGCATGACAGAGCTCGGAAGAGAAGGAGCGCCATTTGGAATGCAGACTTAGATGGATTGGTCTGCAGGCATCACATTGCGTTTGCAGAGCCCCTAATGTACCTAAACAGTAGAAACCCCCCGTAAGTGACCTCATATTAGAAACAAGACCTCTCAAGGAACTTATCTAGATGTGTGGTGAGAACTTTGAATCCCCAAGTGCTTTACTACAGTTTATAACGCAGAGTGTTGTGAATTCCGCTCTTGGGCTCCCTCCGGTGGTTGTAAGTGGCACTTTTGTGAGTTCTGCTCTTGGGCTCCCTCCGGTGGTTTTAAGTGGTACTGCTGCTCCTTGGATTTAGTAGTCAGCAGCTGTTTCCACTGATTGTCTTTCTGGCTCGGCTATTTAGCCTGGTTCTGTCCTTCAGCCTGTGCCAGTTGTCAATGGTTCCTGGTTGGATTCACATCTCTGCTTGGATTTCCCTGATATTCTGACCAGTTCAGCAAAGATAAGTCCTTGCTTTGTTCTTTTGCAGTCCACTTTTGGTGGACTTAATCTTTCTGCACTTTCTATGTTTTTTCTAGTCCAGCTTGTCAGTATGGATTTATTCAGTTAAGCTGGAAGCTCTGGGAAGCAGATTTACCCTCCACACCTTTAGTCAGGTGTGGAGATTTTTGTAAATTCTGTGGTGGATTTTTCTAGTTTTTAATACTGACCGCACAGTATTCTGTCCTGTTCTTTTTATCTAGCTAGACTGGCCTCCTTTGCTACATCCTGGTTTCATTCTGCGTATGTCATTTCCCTCTCCACTCACAGTCAATATTTGTGGGGGGCTGTCCTATCCTTTGGGGATTTTCTCTGAGGCAAGATAGCTTTCCTGTTTCTATCTTTAGGGGTAGTTAGTCCTCCGGCTGTGACGAGGTGTCTAGGGAGTGACAGGAACATCCCACGGCTACTTCTAGTGTTGTGTTAAGCTCAGGAACTGCGGTCAGTACAGGTACCACCTCCTCCAGAGCACGTCCCATGTTGCTCCTAAACCACCAGCCCATAACAGTACAACTGGCCAAAAATGAATTAAATGCATCTCAAAAGAAGGAAAAGGAAGTTCTGAGCCATTTTTTTTTCTGCAGTCTGTTTTGTCTTTTTTTCCTCTTTATCTGTGGGTGGTTCAGGATATTGGCGCTGGCATGGATGTCCAGGGTTTGTTTTCTCGTGTGGATCAACTTGCTGCAAGAGTACAGAGTATCCAAGATTATGTTGTCCAGACTCCGGCTTTAGAGCCTAGAATTCCAACCTCTGATTTGTTTTTTGGGGACAGATCCAAGTTTTTGAACTTTAAAAATAACTGCAAATTGTTTTTTGCCTTGAAACCCCGTTCCTCTGGTGATTCCATTCAGCAGGTTAAAATTGTCATCTCTCTGCTGGGTGATGACCCTCAGGACTGGGTATTCTCCCTTGAATCAGGGGATCCGGCATTGCTTAATGTAGACGCATTTTTTCAAGCGCTCGGATTATTGTATGACGAACCTAATTCTGTGGATCATGCAGAAAAGACCTTGTTGGCCCTGTGTCAGGGTCAGGAAGCGGCAGAAGTATACTGCCAGAAATTTAGAAAATGGTCTGTGCTCACTAAATGGAATGAGGAGGCTCTGGCAGCAATTTTCAGAAAGGGTCTTTCTGAAGCCCTTGAAGATGTTATGGTGGGGTTCCCAACGCCTGCTGGTTTGAGCGAATCTATGTCTCTAGCCATTCAGATTGATCGGCGCCTGCACGAGCGCAAAGTTGTGCACCATATGGCAGTATCCTCTGAGCAGAGTCCTGAGCCTATGCAATGTGATAGGATTTTGACTAGAGCAGAACGGCAGGGATTCAGACGCCAGAATAGGCTGTGTTTTTACTGTGGTGATTCTGCTCATGTTATTTCTGATTGCCCTAAGCATACTAAGAGGGTCGCTAGGTCTGTTACCTTCAGTACTGTACAGCCTAAATTTCTCTTATCTGTGACCTTGATTTGCTCATTATCGTCCTTTTCTGTCATGGCATTTGTGGATTCAGGCGCTGCCCTGAACTTGATGGACTTGGAATTCGCCAGGCGCTGTGGTTTTTCCTTGCAGCCTTTGCAGAGCCCTATTCCTTTGAGAGGCATTGATGCTATGCCGTTGGCCAAGGATAAACCTCAGTATTGGACTCAGCTGACCATGTGCATGGCTCCAGCACATCAGGAACATTGCCGTTTTCTGGTGTTGCATAATTTGCATGATGTTGTTGTACTGGGTTTTCCATGGTTACAGGGACATAATCCGGTGCTGGATTGGAAATCTATGTCTGTGACTAGTTGGGGTTGTCAAGGGGTACATAGTGACGTTCCTTTGATGTCAATTTCCTCTTCCCCTTCTTCAGAAGTTCCTGAGTTTTTGTCAGATTTCCAGAATGTGTTTGATGAGCCCAAGTCCAGTTCCCTTCCTCCGCATAGGGACTGTGATTTTGCTATTAATTTGATTCCTGGCTGTAAGTTCCCTAAGGGCCGACTTTTCAATCTGTCTGTGCCAGAGCATGCCGCCATGCGGAGTTATGTTAAGGAGTCTTTAGAGAAGGGGCATATTCGGCCGTCTTCGTCACCATTGGGAGCGGGATTCTTTTTTGTTGCCAAGAAGGATGGCTCCTTGAGACCCTGTATTGATTATCGCCTTCTTAATAAGATCACGGATGGTCAAATTCCAATACCCTTTACCTTTGCTTTCTGATTTGTTTGCTCGGATTAAGGGGGCTAGTTGGTTTACTAAGATTGACCTTCGAGGGGCATATAATCTTGTTCGCATTAAACAGGGTGACGAATGGAAAACTGCATTTAATATGCCCGAAGGCCATTTTGAATACCTTGTGATGCCTTTCGGGCTCCCTAATGCTCCTTCTGTATTTCAGTCCTTCATGCAGGGTATTTTCCGCAATTATCTTGATAAATTCATGATTGTGTATTTGGATGATATTTTGATTTTTTCCGATGATTGGGAGTCTCATGTGAAGCAGGTCAGGATGGTACTCCAGATCCTTCGTGATAATGCTTTATTTGTGAAGGGGTCTAAGTGCCTATTTGGAGTTCAGAAGGTCTCTTTTTTGGGCTTTATTTTTTCTCCCTCGTCTATAGAAATGGATCCTGTTAAGGTCCAAGCCATTCATGACTGGATTCAACCCACATCTGTGAAGAGTCTTCAGAAATTTTTGGGCTTTGGTAATTTTTATCGCCGTTTCATTGCCAACTTTTCCAGTGTGGTTAAGCCCCTGACCGATTTGACGAAGAAAGGCGCTGATGTGACGAATTGGTCCTCTGCGGCTGTTGAGGCCTTTCAGGAGCTTAAACGCCGATTTACTTCTGCCCCTGTGTTGCGTCAGCCGGATGTTTCTCTTCCTTTTCAGGTTGAGGTTGACGCTTCTGAGATTGGGGCAGGGGCCGTTTTGTCTCAGAGAAGTTCTGATGGTTCTTTGATGAAACCGTGTGCCTTTTTTTCCAGAAGGTTTTCGCCTGCGGAGCACAATTATGATGTCGGCAATCGGGAGTTGTTGGCCATGAAGTGGGCATTTGAGGAGTGGCGACATTGGCTTGAGGGAGGCAAGCACCGCGTTGTGGTCTTGACCAATCATAAGAATCTGATTTACCTCGAGTCGGCCAAGCGGCTGAACCCTAGACAGGCTCGATGGTCCCTGTTTTTCTCCCGTTTTGATTTTGTGGTCTCGTGTCTTCCGGGATCTAAGAATGTTAAGGCTGATGCCCTCTCTAGGAGTTTTTTGCCTGATTTTCCTGGAGTCCTTAAGCCGGTTGGCATTCTTAAGGAAGGGGTGATTCTTTCTGCCATCTCCCCTGATTTACGGCGGGTGCTTCAGGAATTTCAGGCTGATAAACCTGACCGCTGTCCTGTGGGGAAGCTGTTTGTTCCTGATAGATGGACAAGTAAGGTAATTTCTGAGGTTCATTGTTTGGTGTTGGCTGGTCATCCTGGGATTTTTGGTACCAGAGATTTGGTTGCTAGGTCCTTTTGGTGGCCTTCCTTGTCGCGGGATGTGCGTTCCTTTGTGCAGTCCTGTGGGACTTGTGCCCGGGCCAAGCCTTGCTGTTCCCACACTAGTGGGTTGCTTTTGCCTTTGCCGGTCCCTGAGAGGCCCTGGACGCATATTTCCATGGATTTTATTTCGGATCTTCCTGTTTCCCAGAAGATGTCTGTTATCTGGGTGGTTTGTGACCGGTTCTCTAAAATGGTCCATTTGGTACCTTTGCCTAAATTGCCTTCCTCCTCTGATTTGGTTCCATTGTTTTTTCAGCATGTGGTTCGTTTGCATGGCATTCCGGAGTATATTGTGTCTGACAGAGGTTCCCAGTTTGTTTCTAGGTTTTGGCGGGCCTTTTGTGCTAGGATGGGCATTGATTTGTCTTTTTCTTCGGCATTTCATCCTCAGACAAATGGCCAAACTGAGCGAACTAATCAGACCTTGGAAACCTATTTGAGATGCTTTGTGTCTGCCGACCAGGATGATTGGGTGGCTTTCTTGCCGTTGGCCGAGTTTGCCCTTAATAATCGGGCTAGTTCGGCTACTTTGGTTTCGCCTTTCTTTTGTAATTTTGGTTTTCATCCTCGTTTTTCTTCGGGGCAGGTTGAGCCATCTGATTGTCCTGGTGTGGATTCTGTAATGGACAGGTTACAGCAGATTTGGACTCATGTGGTAGACAATTTGACGTTGTCTCAGGAAAAGGCTCAACGTTTTGCTAACCGCCGTCGGTATGTTGGTCCCCGGCTTCGGGTGGGGGATTTAGTCTGGTTATCTTCTCATCATGTTCCTATGAAGGTTTCTTCCCCTAAAGGCCCCGTCTCACATAGCGATTTACCAACGATCACGACCAGCGATACGACCTGGCCGTGATCGTTGGTAAGTCGCTGTGTGGTCGCTGGGGAGCTGTCACACAGACAGATCTCTCCAGCGACCAACGATCAGGGGAACGACTTCGGCATCGTTGAAACTGTCTTCAACGATGCCGAAGTCCCCCTGCAGCACCCGGGTAACCAGGGTAAACATCAGGTTACTAAGCGCAGGGCCGCGCTTAGTAACCCGATGTTTACCCTGGTTACCAGCGTAAATGTAAAAAAAAAAACCAGTACATACTCACCATCTGATGTCCGTCAGGTCCCTTGCCGTCTGCTTCCTGCTCTGACTGAGTGCCGCCGTACAGTGAGAGCAGAGCGCAGCGGTGACGTCACCGCTGTGCTGTACTTTCACTTTCACTTTGCGGCGCTCAGTCAGTGTGGGAAGCAGACGGCAAGGGACCTGACGGACATCAGATGGTGAGTATGTACTGTTTTTTTTTTTTTACATTTACGCTGGTAACTAGGGTAAACATCGGGTTACTAAGCGCGGCCCTGCGCTTAGTAACCCGATGTTTACCCTGGTTACCAGTGAAGACATCGCTGGATCGGTGTCACACACACCGATTCAGTGATGTCAGCGGGACCTCAACGATCAAAAAACGGCCCAGGCCATTCCGACACGACCAGCGATCTCACAGCAGGGGCCGGGTCGCTGGTACGTGTCACACATAGCGAGATCGCTACTGAGGTCGCTGTTACGTCACAAAACTTGTGACTCAGCAGCGATCTCGCTAGCGATCTCGCTATGTGAGACGGGGCCTTAAGTTCAAGCCTCGGTTTATTGGTCCTTATAAGATTTCTGAGATTATCAATCCGGTATCTTTTCGTTTGGCCCTTCCAGCCTCTTTTGCCATCCATAATGTTTTCCATAGATCTTTGTTGCGGAGATATGTGGTGCCCGTTGTTCCCTCTGTTGATCCTCCTGCCCCGGTGTTGGTTGATGGGGAGTTGGAATATGTGGTGGAGAAAATTTTGGATTCTCGTTTTTCGAGGTGGAGGCTTCAGTATCTTGTCAAGTGGAAGGGTTATGGCCAGGAGGATAATTCTTTGGTTGTCGTCTCCGATGTCCATGCCGCCGATTAGGTTCGTGCTTTTCACTTGGCTCGTCCTGATCGGCCTGGGGGCTCTGGTGAGGGTTCGGTGACCCCTCCTCAAGGGGGGTGTACTGTTGTGAATTCCGCTCTTGGGCTCCCTCCGGTGGTTGTAAGTGGCACTTTTGTGAGTTCTGCTCTTGGGCTCCCTCCGGTGGTTTTAAGTGGTACTGCTGCTCCTTGGATTTAGTAGTCAGCAGCTGTTTCCACTGATTGTCTTTCTGGCTCGGCTATTTAGCCTGGTTCTGTCCTTCAGCCTGTGCCAGTTGTCAATGGTTCCTGGTTGGATTCACATCTCTGCTTGGATTTCCCTGATATTCTGACCAGTTCAGCAAAGATAAGTCCTTGCTTTGTTCTTTTGCAGTCCACTTTTGGTGGACTTAATCTTTCTGCACTTTCTATGTTTTTTCTAGTCCAGCTTGTCAGTATGGATTTATTCAGTTAAGCTGGAAGCTCTGGGAAGCAGATTTACCCTCCACACCTTTAGTCAGGTGTGGAGATTTTTGTAAACTCTGTGGTTGATTTTTCTAGTTTTTAATACTGATCGCACAGTATTCTGTCCTGTTCTTTTTATCTAGCTAGACTGGCCTCCTTTGCTACATCCTGGATTCATTCTGCGTATGTCATTTCCCTCTCCACTCACAGTCAATATTTGTGGGGGGCTGTCCTATCCTTTGGGGATTTTCTCTGAGGCAAGATAGCTTTCCTGTTTCTATCTTTAGGGGTAGTTTGTCCTCCGGCTGTGACGAGGTGTCTAGGGAGTGACAGGAACATCCCACGGCTACTTCTAGTGTTGTGTTAAGCTCAGGAACTGCGGTCAGTACAGGTACCACCTCCTCCAGAGCACGTCCCATGTTGCTCCTAAACCACCAGCCCATAACAGCAGAGTCGTGAAAATAAAAAATCATTTTTTTCCCACAAAAATGTTTTTATAGCCCCCCAAATTTTTATTTTTCCAAGGGTAGCAAGAGAAATTGGACCCCAAAAGTTGTTGTCCAATTTGTCCTGAGTATGGTGATACCCCAAATGTTGGGGGTAAACCCCTGTTTGGGCGCACGGGTGAGCTCGGAAGGGAAGGAGCACTGTTTTACTTTTTCAATGCAGAATTGGCTGGAATTGAGATGGGATGCCATGTCACGTTTGGAGAGGCCCTGATGTGCCTAAATGGTGGAAACCCCCAATTCTAACTGAAACCCTAGCCCCAACCCTAACCCTAGCCCCAACCCTAACCCTAGCCCCAACCCTAGCCCTAACCCTAGCCCTAACCATAGCCTTAACCCTACCCCTTACCCTAGCCCTAACCCTAGCCCTAAACCTAGCCCTAACCCTAACCATAGCCCTATCCCTAGCCCTAACTCTAGCCCTAACCCTAGCCCTAATCCTAACCCTAGCCCTAACCCTACCCCTAACCCTAGCCCCAACCCTAGCCCTAACCCTAATGGAAAATGAAAATATATACATTTTTTTAATTTTATTATTTTTCCCTAACTAAGGGGGTGATGAAGGGGGGTTTGATTTACTATTTATAGCGGGGGTTTTTAGCGGATTTTTATGATTAGCAGCCGTCACAGACTAAAAGACACTTTTTATTGCAAAAAATAGTTTTTGCATCTCCACATTTTGAGAGCTATAATTTTTACATATTTTGGTCCACAGAGTCATGTGAGGTCTTGTTTTTTGCGGGACAAGTTGCCGTTATTATTGGTAACATTTTTGGGCACGTGACATTTTTTGATCACTTTTCATTACGATTTTTGTGAGGCAGAATTACCATAAACTAGGTATTCTTTAATTTCTTTTGGGGGGGGCGTTTATACCGTTACACGTTTGGTAAACTTGATAAAGCAGTTTTATTCTTCGGGTCAGTATGATTACAGCGACACCTCATTTATATCTTTTTTTATGTTTTGGCGCTTTTATACGATAAAAACTATTTTATAGAAAAAATATTTATTTTTGCATCACTTTATTCTGAGGACTATAACTTTTTTATTTTTTCACTGATGATGCTGTATGGCAGCTCGTTTTTTGCGGGACAAGATGATGCTTTCAGCGGTACCATGGTTATTTATATCTGTCTTTTTGATCGCGTGTTATTCCACTTTTTGTTCGGCGGTATGATAATAAAGCATTGTTTTTTGCCTCGTTTTTTGGGGGTTTTTTTTACCACGTTCACTGAAGGGGTTAACTAGCAGGACAGTTTTATAGGTGTGGTCGTTATGGAGGCAGCGATCATAAATATGTGTACTTTTATTGCTTTTTTTATTATCATTTAGATAACGAAATGTATTTATGGGAACAATATTTTTGTCCTTTATTTAGAAATTATTTTTTTTTACACATGTGAATATTTTTTTTTTACTTTATAACATTGCCCCAGGGGGGCATCATGTTATAGTGACAGATCACTGATCTGACACTTTGCACAGCACTGTGTCAGATCAGCGATCTGACATGCAGGGCTGCAGGCTTACCAGCGCTTGCTCTGAGCAGGCGCTGGTAAGCCACCTCCCTGGAGGACCCGGATGTAGCCCGGATGTCAGCTGCGATAGTCAGCCACATAGTATATAACAAAGCCGACATAGTATATAGCACAGCCATGTAGTATATAACACAGCCTACGCAGCATATAGCACAGCCACATAGTATATAGCACAGCCACATAGTATATAGCACAGCCATGTAGTATATAGCACAGCCACGTAGTATATAACACAACCCACGTAGTATATAACACAGCACACGTAGTATATAGCACAGCCACGTAGTATATAGCACAGCCATTTAGTATATAGCATAGCCATGTAGTATGTAACACAGCCCACATAGTATATAGCACAGCCACGTAGTATATAACAGCCCACGTAGCATATAGCACAGCCATGTAGTATATAGCACAGCCCCCATAGCATATAGCACAGCCCACGTAGCATATAGCACAGCCCACATAGTATATAACACAGCCACATAGTATATAGCACAGCCAAGTAGTATATAGCACAGCCACATAGTATATAGCACAGCCACGTAGCATATAGCACAGCCATGTAATATATAGCACAGCCATGTAGTATATAGCACAGCCACATAGCATATAGCACAGCCATGTAGTATATAGCACATCCCATGTAGTATATAGCACAGCCAGGTAGTATATAGCACAGCCCATGTAGTCCATAGCACATCCAACGTAGCATATAGCACAGCCATGTAGTATATAACACAGCTACGTAGTATATAATACAGCCCACATAGTATATAGCACAGCCATATAGTATATAACAGCCCATGTAGCATATAGCACAGCCACATAGTATATAGCGCAGCCACATAGTATATAGCGCAGCCACATAGTATATAGCGCAGCCACATAGTATATAGCACAGCCCACGTAGTATATAGCACAGCCCACGTAGTATATAGCACAGCCCACGTAGCATATAGCACAGCCCACGTAGCATATAGCACAGCCCACGTATATAGCACAGCCATGTAGTATGTAGCACAGCCATGTAGCATATAGCAAAACCATGTATTATATAGCACAGCCCACCCGAGAATGGCCCCACAGTCCAGTACTCACTGTTATAGTAAAAAAACACTCACCTCTCCTCGTGCCGTGCTGCTCCCTGCACCTGTATCGGCAGCTGCCGCTGCACTGCCTGGCACACAGTGAGTGCGCAATGATGTCATCGCACATCCGCAGTGTCAGAGGTAGAGTGGGGAATGATGGGAGAGGGAGCGTCAGCTGACGTTCTCTCCTCCATCATTGCTTTGAACTGTATCGGCAGATGCCGGTATAGTTCAATGCGGCGGCAGGGGAGTCGGCGCTGGCAGTAGGCGGGCCCTCCTGCCTGCCTCACAGGGGCCACATAGCGGCTGCATGATGTGCCGCTTGCTGATGGCCCCTGGGGTAGTGGGGGCCCCAGGCAGCTGCTTGCCAGCCCTGAATGGGCCCCCCCATCTCGCCAGGGCCCCAGCACTTGCTCGGTGGGTGCTCCGGGTGCTGACGCCGGCCCTCGCCACGCCAAATGGTTTTTACTTCTGGTCTTTGGAAACAAACAGGGTTCTACTCACGCTGCCAGTGTGTGGTAAAACCAATAAGGGGCACCTTAAGAGGTGCCAACTATTTACAAAGGAAAGTTTTGACCACTCATTGTTAATGACCACGGTGTCTTTAAGTTAACACACATAACCAGGTTAACCAACTGTTAACTTTTAACATTGATTCTCTGTCATTTCACTCACTTTCTTTTCCAGGACAGTTCCTTGTGCCCACAGCTTCCTGCCTGGGGAAGTTCTTTTCCAGATGTCACAACATGTAACTTCAATGGAACTAGTTCAGCAACCGGGGTTTGTGTTGCCTGTGACTTTACTGACTCTGTATGCTCCTCAGTGCATCTTTTAACATTAAGAGCATACCAACCCATCTTTCCTTTGTGCCGAGTAAATCTCACTTGATCTCCAGGGTAAAGGTCACGATACGGGTGTCCCTTTAAGAGATGTGACTGCATCATGGTGATTTACAAAAAGTTCTGAAGATTCTCCATGTTCTCTGATGAATCCCCACCCTCTATCTAGGTTAAAGGAGACCCCAGTACCTTGTCTGGGCTGACCTCTATCAGTGGGTCTGGCTTTGCGCATTCGGGCCTTAGCCTGTATGTTGTGTTGTTCCATACTCTCTGTGACGATAATGTATAATATGATTTTTAGTTTCCCTTGTCATCAGGCACGCTGTGGGCTAGTCCGACCCCCCTCTCTACGCTTCTGCTGTGTGTGTGTGTGAATCCAAAACCTCTCATTCCCTCCCACCAAAAGAATGTTTATTGCCCCTGTAGCTGCGGTAGACAATTCTCCCTTCTAGTACCAACTAAAACTGGTATAGTCTCTCTCAAAAGACATGAGGTTCTTTGTTCTATTATAGTAAGATATTGGGCCACCGATTTGGCTTAGGAAAATAAGGAGTACATATTGCGAATTTCCATCGGTAGATATGTCAATCACTGTAAGCGCTAGCAGCTAAACGCAATGAGTACAAAGTGCAGATTTATCCTAAACAAAGCGGAATAGCCAGACCACGTTTGGATTCAATAGAAAGCTAATTTCAATGTAAGATCAGGGATGTGTATGCCGTGATTCCGCTAGGTTCGCAAGCACATCTAGGAGTTTTATAAGTTTTCGTACCAAAATGTGCACCCTGGCAGCTAGGGGAGGGTGCAGGTAAACCAGCCCATTTAGGGATGTCACAATCCTGCAAGTATAAGGCATGGCACTCAACCCAACTTTCAGTCTTGCCTGAGGAGCTATTACAGCAGGTCCCTCTGATGAACTGGGACATTTGGCTCTGCCCATCGGCCTGGTTAGCTGAAATGATCTGAGCACATGTGAGTGTTACTTACTGTTTTAATCCATTTTTCTATAATTGCTGTACATACTTTAAATTGTTTCATATTGTAAAATCTTGATATACCTTTTATAAACACTGTCTAATCTTTTTATGGAGTAAAAGTAATAATATTTACTAGCATCGTTCCCTTGCTCTAAAAGTACCCTAAGTCTTCTGAAGTTAATTACGCTACTAATTTGGGTTGGCTCTGAACCCCTCTGTGGAGAAATCTGAGCTGGTGGCAGCGAAGTGTGTTCTGGGTTAGTTGGTACAGCTGGCAGCGACGGAACAGGGTTACATAAGCTATTGTCTGGCTGCGGCCTGAGCATTTATAATTCCCTCGCTGCAGCGTGCCTGCTAGCCAGTCCACAGTGAAGCGGCACGTCTGGCGACTAATTATCCCAGGTGTAGTTCCCTGACTGACCTGAGGGTAAGGGGTGCAGGAGAGCTGAAAGTTTCGAAGCGGAACTGGGAAGCGGGATATACATAAATCTCTGCAGTTCGTGCTATATTGTAGCAGCAGTGGGATAACTAAAATAAGCTCCTGCGGTAAATTGATAGGTCAACAGCCTTGTTGGTGTTTTCATCACATTGTAGCAGTGGTGGATAACTAAGATAAGCCCCCTGCACATGTGATAGCCATGTGCTGGCAAAAGGTCACCACCGAACCGTGACATATTGGTGGCAGCACGGTGGGATTCGTGACATTTTGTTGGCAGAGCGGTGGGATCATAGAGCATTACTGATCTGGTTTGAGCAATCATCCCTCTCACTAAAACTAGCACGGTTCTTCCAAGGACCCGGCAGCAATAGTTTGGAGAACAAACTCAGTTTTTTTTTAGTCCTGAGACAATTGTATGTACTGGTAATTATCCCCTTCCCTTCTCTTTGTTTTTCCATCCTATCTTTTATTTGGCAACCATGGCTGTGATGGGAGAAGAGTGATATAAGCAGCTTAAGAAGGACACTCTTTTTGCCCTTTGTGGGGTGTGGCGGGTCGACGCCCAGCTAGCCGAGAAGGAGGCCCGAGCCGAGCGAGAGGCCCAGGCCCAGTGAGAAGAGTGGGAGGCCCGAGCCGAGCGAGAGGCCCAGTCCCAGCGAGTCGAGCGGGAGGCTGAGAGAGCCGAGCGCCAAGCCCAGCGAGAATATGAACTGGAGATGATCCGGCAGGAGGGATACCCTCCACCGCCTGGAGCCGTGAGCCAACCAGCGCTCAGATACCGAGACCCCGGCCCAAGTACTTTCCTGCAATGGAAAAGGACGGGGACTTGGACACTTTCCTGCAGGCCTTTGAAAAAGCCTACCAACAGTACCAGCTGCCTATGGAAGAATGGGCACGATACCTGACCCCAGGGCTAAAAGGCAAAGCTCTGGAGGCGTTTGCTGCTCTCCCTCAAGAGCAAGATAGTGCCTATGAGGCCATCAAGCAGGCCCTGATAACTAAGTACCAGCTTACACCTGATGTTTACCGTAGAAAGTTCCGGAACCTTCAACGTGGCCCACATGACAATTACATCGATGTGGTGCATGGACTCGGGACCCACTTTGACTAGTGGACCCAAGGACTGTCAGTGACCACCTTTGCACAGCTGCGAGACCTGATGATCAAACACCAGTTCTTACATCTTTGCCCAGCTGATGTGCGACAGTTCGTGATGGACCGAGAACCCAAAGACGTGACGAAAGGAGTGCAGATTGCCGATGCCTACGAGGCCAACCGTAGATCGGAAGTGCAGAAGCCAGTCACCGCCACTTGGAGAGGGGATAAGACTGCAACCAACGCCAGTGTCCCTGCCAGCCAACACAAGAAGGCCTGTCACTATTGCCAACAGCACCAGACCTACCACCGACCGCCAGTGTTTTTCCTGCAAAGACTGGTCATATCAGAGCCTACTGTCCAGCAAAACAGAAGGACCCTCCAGCCAAGGCCCCAGGGCCTAATGCAGCAGTTCTTTTGGTGGGTGGGGTGGTTGGGAGGGTGTGTGACAACGTGCCAATTCTCCCATCTAGTACCAGCTAAAACTGGTATAGTCTCTCTCAAAAGACATGAGGTTCTTTGTTCTCTTATAGTAAGATATTGGGCCACCAATTTGGTCTTGGAAAATAAGGAATGCATATTGCGAATTTCCATCGGTAGATCTGTCAATCACTGTAAGCACTAGCAGCTAAACGCAACGAGTACAAAGTGCGGATTTCTCCTAAACAGAGAGGAATAGCCAGACCACGTTTGGATTAAATAGAAAGCTAATTTCAATTTAAGATGAGGGATGTGTGTGCCGTGATTCTGCTAGGTTCCAAAGCATATCTAGGAGTATATAAGTTTTCATACCAAAATGTGCACCCTGGCAGCTAGGGGAGGGTGCAGGTAAACCAGCCCCTTTAGTGATGTCACAAGCCTGCAAGTATAAGGCAGGTCACTCAACCCAACCTTCAGTCTTGCCTGAGGAGCTGTTACAGCAGGTTCCTCTGATTAACTGGGACATTTGGCTCCGCCCATCGGCCTGGTTAGCTGAAATGATCTGAGCACATGTGAGTGTTACTTACTGTTTTAGTCCATTTTTCTATAATTGCTGTACATACTTTAAATTGTCTCATATTGTAAAATCTTGATATACCTTTTATAAACACTGTCTAATCTTTTTATGGAGTAAAAGTAATAATATTTACTAGCTTCGTTCCCTTGCTCTAAAAGTACCCTAAGTCTTCTGAAGTTAGTTACGCTACTTATTTGGGTTGGCTCTGAACCCCTCTGTGGAGAAATCTGAGCTGGTGGCAGCGAAGTGTGTTCTGGGTTAGTTGGTACAGCTGGCAGTGACGGAACAGGGTTACATAAGCTATTGTCTGACTGCGGCCTGAGCGTTTATAATTCCCTCGCTGCAGAGTGCCTGCTAGACAGTCGACAGTGACGGGGCCCGTCCGGCGACTAATTTTTCCAGGTGTAGTTCCCTGACTGACCTGAGGGTAAGGTGGCGCCGGAGAGTTGCAAGTTCCGAAGGGGAACTGGAAAGTGGGATATACATAAATCTCTGCAGTTCGTGTTATATTGTAGCAGCAGTGGGATAACTAAAATAAGACCCTGTAGTACATTGAAAGGTCAATAGCCTTGTTGGTGTTTTCATCACATTGTAGCAGTGGTGGGATAACTAAGATAAGCCCCCTGCACATGATAGCCGTGTTCTGGCCAAGGGTCACCACCGAACCGTGACATATTGGTGGCAGCACGGTGGGATTCGTGACACTCTCCCATTGAGCTCTGCATTCCTAATTTTCTGCTTCAAACTTTAGTATCTGCCATCGGCAGTAATCGTCCTTTTACACAATTTCTACTTGGTTTGCCTCTGCTTGGGCCTCCTCTGGGAACCCCATTAAATCTGTCTCTGGGTGCCTCCAGTGTATTGCCTCCCCTTTTCTGCATGCCCCCAGGGGCAAGGTGTCAGGTGTCAGCGGGTCGATCAGAGTTCTCCCCAGGTCTGCCATGCAGTCCCAGGTTACTGCTGTGACTACCTGGCTGGGCATTAGGGTTGGCGGGGGCTCTAAAGGTCCCACCAGGGTCTCCTCCACTACCGGGGCAGTGTTCATACCTGCTCCTCCTGTGCCGGTCTCCTTCTCCGCTTCCACTGGGGCTGTGAGTGCTGGTGGCAGGGTCTGGTGCTGCACGGTCATCACTCTTTTCAGCAGGGACTACTTCCATGCGGTCACTGCTGCCAGCTGGGACCACAGAAGTTGTTGGGCCAGCTCTTCCATCTCAGCACCGAGGAGCTCCAGATAACAATACTCTCATCTGCTCCGGGGTTTCTTCTGGCCTGCCGGGGAAGTCCAGTCCACTGTCAGCAGGTTCCAGCAGCTCTCCACTGCCGTCCACCATCACTTGTACTGGGTAACGTTCATCCATCTCTGCTGCACGCATTCGAGCGCGTTCCTCCTTCTCTCTCCTTCGTGGGCGGCTCTTGCTCCACTTTCTTGCCAGCCATCTCCAGGGGTGGATACGTCCTATTGACGGACATGTTCTTTTTACATTAAAGTCTCTTCAGTGGGCGGGTCCAGCTTTCGTGCCCGTTCCTGAGCTTCACCTGTGACAGCACATCTTCTCCATACCTTACCTGCCTTGTGGTGCAACAATGGCTGCCATTACACGATCTAACACAATCCATGGCGCACAGGACCCGATTTTTCGGGTAGGTCCATCCTGTTTGTGATGCCAAGTTTGGAGAGCCCCGCTAGGGCCTACGGGTACTCGGGCCAGGTCTGTTCGTCATTAAAAGGGTGGTCACGGTGGCAGTGACCCGGTCCGTGGACCTGGGTGTTCAAATTAAAGAGAAGGACTTTAAAGGGTTTATTTCAATAAAGAGTGTTCGTGACGCCACCTGTTGTATTCGGTCAGGGATGACCGACGCTGCTAAAAGGGGTCCACTGGGGTGATGATATGGCAACAGGGATGGTAGGGCTTCCCACAGGTGAAGCTGAGTCCCCAGGGTTCCCAGTGTCAGAGGAAAAGGTGCTATAGTGCCAGAAAGAATCAGAGGACACAAGGTTGCAGTCTCTTAGGGTATGTGCACACGATGCGGAAAACGCTGCAGATCTGCAGTGTTTCCGCAGCTGCGGGTCCGCAGCAGTTTCCCATGAGTTTACATTACAATGTAAACCTATGGGAAACAAAAAACGCTGTGCACATGCTGTGGAAAAAAATTGCGCAGAAACACTGCAGTTTAGATTCCGCAGCATGTCACTTCTTCCTGCGGATTCCACAGCGGTTTTACAGCTGCTCCTAAAGAAAACCGCAGTTGTAAAACCGCAGTGAAATCCGCAGAAAAAACGCGGTAAATCCGCAATAAATCTTCAGCAAAAACGCAGCGTTTTTGGACCATAATACGTGTGCACATAGCCTTAACCTTTTTGAGGTGGTTGTACTCTTCAGTGTAGCACCAGTCAGCAGTCCTGTTTCAGATAGCTGGACTCTTCGAGCGTTGTACTAAATAATAATAATAATCTTTATTTATGTAGTGCCAACATATTCCGCAGCGCTTTACAGTTTAACAGTTTCAAATGCAAGTCATAAGTAACAAAGTTAACAATACAATAATTAAAGCACAGTAAGACGACCCTGCTCGTGAGATCTTACAATCTACCATGAGGTGAGGGAGATACAAAGTACAGAAGCTTATTTACAATTATGTATTTACAACTATGGTCCAGCCATCTTCAGGGGGTGGGGGATAGATGGAGATAGTGAATGGGCTACACACGCCCTTACACATAAAATTACTTTTATTAGGGAACGTGATAGACCACTCTGAACAAATGTTTTAAGGGCGCGCCTAAAACTATGCAAATTGTGAATGGTCCTAATTTCTTGGGGTAGAGTATTCCAGAGGATTGGCGCAGCTTGGTAGAAGTCTTGGAGACAGGAGTGGGAGGTATGGATTAGTGCAGAGGTTAGTCAAAAGTCATTTGCAGAGCGCATCAGTCAGCTAGGCCAATAGACAGAAATAAGGGAGGAGATGAAAGGGGGTGCTGCACTGTTTAGAGCTTTGTGGGTGAGAACAAGTACTTTGAATTGGATCCTATAATGAATGGGCAGCCAGTGTAACGACTGGCAAAGAGCGTCTGCATCTGAATACCGATTAGCCAGGTAGATGACCCAGGCTGCTGCATTAAGGACAGACTGGAGAGGGGAAAGTCGAGGGAGGGGGAGGCAAATTAATAGAGCATTACAGTAGTCCAGGCGGGAGTGTATGAGGGCAACAGTGAGGGTTTTTGTTGTTTCCATGGTGAGAAAAGGGTGGATTCTACAGATGTTCTTTAGGTATAAGCGGCACAAGCGGGCAAGAGGTTGTGTATGGGAAGTGAAGGAGAGATTGGTGTCAAACGTAACACCCAGACAGCGGGCCTGCTGTCGGGGTGTTATTATGGTGCCACCCACGGAGAAGGAAATGTCAGGTTAGTAGATGGTGGGAACAGAAGAAGTTTAGTTTTGGAGAGGTTGAGTTTCAGATAGAGGGCGGACATGATGTCGGAGACTGTGTAATAGAGTGCAGGGTTGAGTATGTCACCACGGAACAGACAGACCAACTGTTGAGAGGAATTTATTAACAGGAGTAAGATTCTCCTCGCAGGGAGTAAACAGGGGGTTAATAGAGATAAAGGAAACAGTAAATAGTTAAGCGGAATCGAAATGGTTAACGAGTGTTCTTGTAACATATCAGTCCAGGGAGGTCCTGACTGGAGGGTCCATATTCCAACATGGGTACAGTCACCAGCAGCGCTTGAGATCCTGAAGTCTCTCCTGTCTCCTGGGAACTGGAGACTCTGGGGTTAAGTCTTTGCAGTCTTTTCTCCCAGTGAAGCTGGAAGCAGGAAGTAACACAGCCACTCTGCTGCACAGTCTCTGTATATTAGCCTGGCAGTCTTTCTGCAGTAGCAATGCTACACACACACTGAGCAGTTTACTTGTCACACTCAGGGGTCCTGGCTTGTCATTGCGGTCACCGGGGCCGCACGCTCAGGTCACTGTCAGGGAATACGTCTTCTCTGATTAAGGAGGCTTCCAAGTCCACACTCTCACATTCAGCCTTCACTACGGCTGGTATCTCAGCCTCAGTGCCCTCACGAGGAACATTCTCTCTCAGGGAGCGCGGCGCTGCAGCCTGCTTTTTTCTCTGGCGCGCTGTTCCCTCCGTCTCGCTGTCCCCTCCGTCTCACACGCTCTGCTCTCCCACTCTTTTCTGACCACACTCTTCTCTCTTCCTCTCTGCCCCCAGCAGACACATGGTCCCCACTGTCCAGGGCAAAAAGTCCTCCCCCCAACAACGCAGCTGTCCAACTGAGTGGTTCCAGGTAAGGAGCAGGGAAAGCAACCTCCTTACAACTGCGAACAGACAGTCACTGGCATTCTGTAGTACAGCGGGAGTAAGGTCAGGGGATGACATGTATAGTTGTGTATCATCGGCATAAAGATGGTACTGAAAGCCAAATCTGCTGATGGTCTATCCAATTGGGGCCATGAAGAGTGAGAAGAGATGTGGGCCAAGGTCTGAGCCCTGAGGTACCCCAACAGTGAAAGGAAGAGGGGACGAAGTGGAGCCAATGAACGATACACTGAAGGAGCAGTCAGAAAGATAGGAAGAGAACCAGGAGAGAGCAGTGTCTTTAATGCCTAGTGACTGGAGCCTAGCGAGTAGGAGATGGTGGTCAACAGTGTCAAAAGCTGCAGAGAGGTCGAGAAGAATGAGCAGAGAGTGGTCACCGTTAGACTTTGCTGTCAGAAGGTCATTGGTCACTTTGATGAGTGCAGTTTCTGTAGAGTGTAGGAGGTGGAAGCCATACTGTGAAGGGTCTAGGAGGGAGTGAGTAGAGAGGTAACGGGTAAGGCGGGAGTAGATCAGGGGCTCCAAGAGTTTAGAGATGAAGGGGAGGTTGGAGACTGGTCTGTAGTTATTTGTGAAGGATGGATCGAGAGGGGGTTTCTTTAATAATGGAGTAATGATAGAGTGTTTGAAGGAGGATGGGAAGATGCCCGAGGAGAGGGAGAGATTAAAGATTGTACTTAGGTGAGTTGTGATGATTGGAGAGAGCAACTGGAGGAGTTGTGAGGGAATGAGGTCAGTAGTGCATGTAGTAAGACAAGAAGAAGAAAGGAGGCTGGAGACTTCTTTCTTATGTGATGGGATCAAACATGGAGAGTGAGCCAGAGGAAATGCTGGGAGGGATGGGAGTCACAGCACTTAGTGGCTGGGAGACAATTTCCTGTTAGATATTATCTATTTTCTCTATAAAGTGGGAAGCCAGGTCATCAGCACAAATATCTGTGATAGGGGCTTGTGCTTTTGGCCTGAGGAGGGAGTGAAACGTGTCAAAAAGTTTCTTGGGGTTGTTGGATAGTGAGGAGATCAGGGTGGTGTAGTTGGTCTGTTTGGCAAGGTGAAGGGCAGAATTATAGGTTCTTAACATAAATATGACATGGATGAAGTCTTCTGGTGTGCGAGTTTTCCTCCATAAGCGTTCAGCACTTCTAGAGCATTGCTGGAGAAGTCGAGTTTGCGATGTGAGCCAGGGCTGTTTTACTCTGTGCTTGGAGGTTCTGAGGGTGAGGAGCGCTACTTGGTCCAGGGTGCTTCTAAGAGGGTCATTGTAGTGGAGTACAGTCAGATCAGGACAGGATAAAGAGATTGGGGACAGTGATAAGTGTAAGGAGTCTGAAAGTGTATGAGAGTTAATGGCGTGTAGATTTCTGAATGTGTGGTAGGTAGGAGTGTACTGGGGTGGGCGAGGGATTGTGAGCATGAAGGAGAGAATGTTGTGGTCAGAGAGGGGAAGATCGGTAGTCCTATTGAAGGTGGCTGGACACTTTTGGTGTGTGTTAGTTCATTTGGCAATCCTGTTTGAGGTGACTGTGCTCTTCAGTGTGTGGTAGTACCAGTCGACAGTTCTGTTTGAGGCAGCTGGACTCCTCGGTGTGTGGTAGTACTAGTCGGCAGTCCTGTTTTAGGTGTCTGTACTCTATGAAATGTGGTAGTACCATTCATCAGTCCTGGTTTAGGTAGCTGGACTCTTTGGTGTGTGGCAATAGTAGTTGACATTCCTGTTTGAGGTGGTTGGTCACTTCATTGTGTGGTAGTACTAGTCTGCAGTCCTGTTTGAGGTGGCTGTACTCTTTGGTGCATGGTAGTACCAGTCAGCAGTCCTGTTTTAGGTGGTGGGACTCTATAGTGTGTGGTACTACTAGTCAGCAGTACTGTTTAAGGTGGCTGGACACTTTGGTATGCGGAAGTACCTGTCTGCGGTCCCGTTTGAGGTGACTGTACTCTTCAATATGTGATAGAACTAATCAGGAGTCCTGAGGTGGCTTTACTCTTTGGTATGTGGTAGTACCAGTCAATTGTCCTGGTTTAGGTGGCTGGTCACTTCGGTGTGTGGTAGTACTAGTCGGCAGTCCTGTTTGAGGTGGCTGTACACTTTTGTGTGTGTTAATACTAGTCAGTAGTCTTGTTTGAAGTGGCTGTACTCTTCGGGGTGTTGTAGAAGCAGTCAGCAGTCCTGTTTGAGGTGGCTGGACTCTTCGGTATGTGGTAGTACTAGTCGGCAGACTTGTTTGAGGTGGCTGTACTCTTCAGTGTGTGGTAGAACCAGTCTGGAGTCCTGTTTTAGATGGCTGCACTCTACGGTGTGGTACTACTTCGGTGTGGTACACTTACTATTGGAGGTGGCTGTACTCTTTGGTACTGTATGTGGTAGTAGGTGGCTGGATTCTTTGGTGTGTGGTGCTACTATTTGACACTCCTGTTTGAGGTGGCTGGTCATTTTGATGTGTGGTAGTACTAGTTGGCAGTCCTTTTTGAGGTGGCTGGTCACTTCGGTGTGTGGTAGTACTAGTCGGCAGTATTGTTTGAGGTGGCTGTACTCTTTAGTATGTTGCAGTACAAGTGAGCAGTCTTATTTTGATGGCTTCCCTCTTCGGTGTGTGGTACTACTAGCTGGCAGTTCTGTTTGAGGTGGCTGGACACTTCGGTGTGTGGTATTACCACTCAGCAGTCCTGTTTGCTGTGGCTGGACTCTTCAGTGTGTGGAACGTCTTGTCAGTATTTCTGTTTGCAGCGCCTGGACTCTTCAGTGTGTGGTACTACTAGTCGGCAGTACTGTTTGAGATGGCTGGACTGCTCGGTGTGTGGTACAACTAGTGAGCAGTCCTGTTTAAGGTTGATGGACTCTTGGGGGTGTGGTACTACTAGTCAGCAGTCTTGTTTGAGGTGGCTGTACTCTTCGGTGTAGGGTAGTACCAGTCAGCAGTTCTGTTTTAGGTGGCTGGACTCTTCAATGTGTGGTACTACTAGTCAGCAGTCCTGTTTGAGGTGGCTAGACACTTCAGTGTGTTGTAATACCAGTCGCCAGACCTTTTTAACTTGGCTGCACTCCGCGGTGTGTGGTAATACCAGTTGGCAATCCTATTTGAGGTTGCTGTACTCTTTGGTGTGGCAGAACCAGACAACAGTCCTGTTTGCGGCAGCTTGGCTCTTCTGTGTGTGATACAACTAGTCGCCAGTAGAGTTGAGCGAATTTTACTTTTTTTGGATCGAGTCGGGTTTTGCGAAACCCGACTTTGTCAAAAGTCGGGTCGGGTGAAATCGGCCCATTATTACGAAAAGTCGGGGGCCGACTGAAACACGAAACCCAATGCAAGTCAATGGGGAATGAAAGTCGGCAGTGAGTGGAGGACAGGAAAACACCTACAGTGCCCATTTTAATGCCAAAAACATCAATTCTTATTACTGAAGCTTGTCAATCTTAATTTACTTTATAATAATAGTTAGGCATTGAAAACTGGGGGTCATTTGGCTAAAGTTGTGGGGGTGTAGGGCTGGCTCAAGATTTTCGTGAGCCCAGGAAACGCGGAATACGTCACGGCGGTGGAGCAGGGAGAGGTAAGTATTTAACTTTGCAAGTGCTATGATCCTGAGCAAGCAGTGGGGGCCCACTCGTTGGCATTGGCACTGGCACAGGGCCCCTCATAGTACAGCGGTGTGTTTGACGGCGGGTGGTGCCTTCCACCGGCAGAGACACTTTTGCATACTATGAGGGGCCCTGTGCCAGTGACGTCGCCAACGAGTATGCCCCCCCACCTGATGAAGGAACCTGCACTTTCATCTGCACCTTCCTCTTTGTCCCCGTGTAAGGTGGTATAGTATGCGGGAAGGGGAACCTGACTTTCAGCAGGGTCAGATTCTGGCTGTGTAGAGTGCAAGGGGAATGTAGTGGTCTGGGTCAATGTACCAGCAGACTCATCTAGCATTGGCTGGGCAATGGGCAGGATGAGGAGGAAACACAGATATAGACCCAAATAATAAAGTGGGCTAAATGCAGTTCAAAATTGGTAAAAGGACTAAACAGGCGGCATTGCTTTGTTCAGTGGAGGACAACTGTAATGAGCGGCAGACACAGTTAGTAGGCCCAAATAATAAAGTGGGCTAAATGCAGTTCAAAATTGGTAACAGGAATAACCAGGCGGCATTGCTTTGCTCATCGGAGGACAATTATAAGGAGTGGCTGACACAGTGAGTAGGCCCAAATAAGTAAGTGGGCTAAATGCAGTTCAAAATTGGTAACAGGAATAACCAGGCGGCATTGCTTGGTTCAGCGGAGGACAATTGTAAGGAGTAGAGTTGAGCGACTTTTACTTTTTTAGGATCGAGTCGGGTTTCGCGAAACCCGACTTTGTCAATAGTCGGGTCGGGTGAAATCGGCCGATAATTGCGAAAAGTCGGGGATCCGACTGAAACACGAAACCCAATGCAAGTCAATGGGGAAGCAAAGTCGGCAGTGAGTGGAGGACAGGAAAACACCTACAGTGCCCATTTTAATGCCAAAAACATCAATTCTTGTTACTTAAGCTTGTCAATCTTAATTTGCCTTATAATAATAGTTAGGCATTGAAAATTGGGGGTCATTTGGCTAAAGTTGTGGGGGTATAAGGCTGGCTCAAGTTTTCCGTGGGCCCAGGAAACGCGGACTACGTCACGGCGGTGGAGCAGGGAGAGGTAAGTATTTCAACTTTGCAAGTGCTGTGATCCTGAGCAAGCAGGGGGGGCACACTCGTTCGCATTGGCACTGGCACAGGGCCCCTCAAAGTACGGCGGTGTGTTTGACGGCGGGGGCGCCTCCCACCGGCAGAGACACTTTTGCATACTATGAGGGGCCCTGTGCCAGTGATGTCACCAACGAGTATGCCCCCCCACCTTATGAAGGAACCTGCACTTTCATCTGCACCTTCCTCTTTGTCCCCGTGTAAGGTGGTATAGTATGCGGGAAGGGGAACCAGACTTTCAGCAGGGTCAGATACTGGCTGTGTAGAGTGCAAGGGGAATGTAGTGGTCTGTGTCAATGTACCAGCAGACTCATCTAGCAGTAGCTGGGCAATGGGCAGGATGAGGAGGAAACACAGATATAGGCCCAAAGAATAAAGTGGGCTAAATACAGTTCAAAATTGGTAACAGGACTAAACAGGCGGCATTGCTTTGTTCAGTGGAGGAAAACTGTAATGAGTGGCAGACAAAGTAGGCCCAAGTAATAAAGTGGGCCAAATGAGGTTCAAAATTGGTAACAGGAGTAAACAGGCGGCACTGCTTTGATCAGTGGAGGAGAACAACATGCAGCGGCAGACACCGTTAGTAGGCCCAACCAAACAAGTAGGCCAAATGCAGTTTCATAGTTCATATTGGCTGAAAGCCTGAAAATTGAAGCTCAGCTTTGTTCAGTGGAGGAGAAAATCAAGCAGCGGCAGACACCATTAGTAGGCCCAACCAAACAAGTAGGCCAAATGCAGTTTCATAGTTCATATAGGCTGAAAGCCTGAAAATTGAAGCTCAGCTTTGTTCAATGGAGGAGAACACCAAGCAGTGGCAGACACCGTTAGTAGGCCCAACCAAACAAGTAGGCCAAATGCAGTTTCATAGTTCATATAGGCTGAAAGCCTGAAAATTGAAGCTCAGCTTTGCTCAGTGGAGGAGAACACCAAGCAGCGACAGACACCGTTAGTAGGCCCAACCAAACAAGTAGGCCAAATGCAGTTTCATATCTGATATAGGCTGAAAGCCTGAAAATTTAAGCTCAGCTTTGTTCAGTGGAGGAGAAAAGCAAGCAGCGGCAGACACCGTTAGTAGGCCCAATCAAACAAGTAGGCCAAATGCAGTTTCATAGTTCATATAGGCTGAAAGCCTGAAAATTGAAGCTCAGCTTTGTTCAGTGGAGAACACCAAGCAGTGGCAGACACCGTTAGTAGGCCCAACCAAACAAGTAAGCCAAATGCAGTTTCATAGTTCATATAGGCTGAAAGCCTGAAAATTGAAGCTCAGCTTTGTTCAGTGGAGGAGATAAGCAAGCAGCGGCAGACACCATTAGTAGGCCCAACCAAACAAGTAGGCCAAAGGCAGTTTCATAGTTCATATAGGCTGAAAGCCTGAAAATTGAAGCTCAGCTTTGCTCAGTGGAGGAGAACACCAAACAGCGGCAGACACCGTTAGTAGGCCCAACCAAACAAGTAGGCCAAATGCAGTTTCATATCTTATATAGGCTGAAAGCCTGGAAATTGAAGCTCAGCTTTGTTCAGTGGAGGAGAAAAGCAAGCAGCGGCAGACACCGTTAGTAGGCCCAACCAAACAAGTAGGCCAAATGCAGTTTAATATCTGATATAGGCTGAAAATTGAAGCTCAGCTTTGTTCAGTGGAGGAGAAAAGCAAGCAGCGGCAGACACCGTTAGTAGGCCCAACCAAACAAGTAGGCCAAATGCAGTTTAATATCTGATATAGGCTGAAAATTGAAGCTCAGCTTTGTTCAGTGGAGGAGAAAAGCAAGCAGCGGCAGACACCATTAGTAGGCCCAACCAAACAAGTAGGCCAAATGCAGTTTCATAGTTCATATAGGCTGAAAGCCTGAAAATTGAAGCTCAGCTTTGTTCAGTGGAGGAGAACACCAAGCAGCGGCAGACACCGTTAGTAGGCCCAACCAAACAAGTAGGCCAAATGCAGTTTAAAATTGCTTACAGGGGTACATAGGCGGCATTGGTTAGTTCACTGGAGGTCAACTGTAAGGAGTGGCCCAGACAGACTTAGTAGGCCTAAAATAAAAAAGTAGGCTCAATGCAGTTTAAAATTGCTTACAGGGGTACACAGGCGGCATAGGATTGTTCAGTGGAGGTCAACTGTAAGGAGTGGCGCAGACAGACTTAGTAGGCCTAAAATAAAAAAGTAGGCTCAATGCAGTTTAAAATTGCTTACAGGGGTACACAGGGGGCATAGGTTTGTTCACTGGAGGTCCACTGTGACGAGTAGCGCAGACAGACTTAGTAGGCCTAAAATAAAAAAGTAGGCTCAATGCAGTTTAAAATTGCTTACAGGGGTACACAGGCGGCATAGGTTTGTTCACTGGAGGTCAACTGTAACGAGTAGCGCAGACAGACTTAGTAGGCCTAAATTAAAAAAGTAGCCTCAATGCAGTTTAAAATTGGTTACAGGGGTACACAGGCAGCATAGCGTTGTTCAGCGGAGGACAACTGTAAGGAGTGGCTGACACAGTTAGTAGGCCAAAATAATAAAGTGAGGTAAATGTGTGCCAAAAAATTTTTCAAAAATAAACAGGTGGCATAGCTACGTACAGGGGTGGGCTCCTCTGCTGAGCAGCAGACAGTGGTAGTTGGCGCAAAGTATTAAATGGTCTAAATGGAGGCCTGGGCCCCTGTATATTTTTACTATCATCTATCATTTCAACAAATTTGTATTGGCAGTGCCATTGAAGGATTTATCAGAACAGACTACACTGTGGTGGAGCAGGGAGAGGTAAAGTATTGCAAGTGGTAGAGCACTGTTCGACCTCGGGGGGAACACTCTCTCGTGGGCGGCACAGGGCCCCTCATATTACGACGGTGTGTCTGACATTGGTTGTGCACCACCACCGTCAGAGACACTTCATTGTACTATGAGGGACCCTGTGCCAGTGCCGTCGCCCAAGAGTGGGCACACCCACCTGTCCAGGCAAACGGCACTCGCACGGGTGCTTGCGCCAGGTGGTGACCACGGCCCTGTGAGGGGAGTCAGCCCATTTAGGGAGGTAAAAAAATGGCCTATAGTGGACATTCAGCAGCTGCAAATGGAGGAATTGGAGCAGTCAGTAAGAGGAGGCCAAAAGCAAGACATTTTTCAGGCAAGCTATGTTTCAGCAGGGGAAGGTGGGGCAAAATAATTAGAAATCCATGATTGGTTCATTTTAATGAAGGTTAGATCATCAACATTTTGGGTAGCCAGACGAGTCCTTTTTTCGGTCAGAATTGAACCAGCAGCACTGAACACTCTTTCTGATAGCACACTAGCAGCTGGGCAAACGAGCTCCAGTAATGCATATTCTGCCAATTCAGGCCAGGTGTCTATTTTAGATGCCCAGTAATCAAAGGGGAATGACATGTGAGGGAGAACATCGATAAGGGAGGAAAAATAGTTCGTAACCATACTGGACAAACGTTGTCTCCTGTCACTTTGAATTGATGCAGCAGTACCTGTTGTGTCTGCGGTCATTGCGAAATCACTCCACAACCTGGTCATAAAACCCCTCTGTCCAACGCCACTTTGGATTTGTGCACCTCTAACACCTCTGCCATGTTGCCCCCTGCAGCTCGTGTGAGAACCATCACCGCCGCTGTGTGCTGGGAATGCCTGAACCAAACGGTCTACAAGAGTTGCTTGTTTGGTAGCCAATATTTGCTCAAGGTTCTCATGTGGCATGATATTTTGTAATTTCCCTTTGTAGCGTGGATCCAGGAGGCAGGCCAACCAGTAATCGTCATCGGTCATCATTTTTATAATGCGGGGGACCCATTTTAGGATACGCAAGGCATAATCAGCCATGTGGGCCAATGTTCTAGGTGTCAATTCACTGCTTGTGCTGGGCTGAGGAGCACTTTCTTGCAAATCAACATCACTTGTCTCCCTCAAAAACCCTGTACCTGACCTTGCAACGCCACCAGTTTCTATTGCCCCCTGAGAAGCATCCTCCTCCCATAAATATTCATCCCCATCATCCTCCTCCTCCTCCTCTTCGTCCGCCACCTCGTCCAGGAGAGTTCCCTGAGCAGACAATGGCTGACTGTCATCAAGGCTTCCCTCCTCCTCGGCTGCAGATGCCTGCTCCTTAATGTGCATCAAACTTTGCATCAGCAGATGCATTAGTGGAATGCTCATGCTTATGATGGCGTCGTCTGCACTTACCAGCCGTGTGCATTCCTCAAAACACTGAAGGACTTGACAGAGGTCTTGTAGCTTCGACCACTGCACACCTGACAACTCCATGTCTGCCATCCAACTGCCTGCCCATGTATGTGTATCCTCCCACAAATACATTACAGCACGCCTCTGTTCGCGCAGCCTCTGAAGCATGTGCAGTGTGGAGTTCCACCTTGTTGCAACGTCGATTATTAGGTGGTGCTGGGGAAGCTTCAGCGATCGCTGATGGTTCAGCATACGGCTGGAGTGTACGGACGACCGGCCGATGTGCGAGCAAAGTCTTCGCACCTTCAGGAGCAAGGCTGGTAACCCCGGATAACTTTTCAGGAAGCACTGCACCACCAGGTTCAAGGTGTGAGCCAGGCAAGGTATGTGTTTCATTTCTGAAAGGGCTATGGCAGCCATAAAATTCCTTCTGTTATCACTGACTACCTTGCCTGCCTCAAGATGTACACTGCCCAGCCATGACTGAGTTTCTTGCTGCAAGTACTCTGCCAGTACTTCTGCGGTGTGTCTGTTGTCGCCCAAACACTTAATTTCCAACACAGCCTGCTGACGCTTACCACTAGCTATTCCATAATGGGACACCTCGTGTGCAACACTGGCAGCTGCGGATAGAGTGGTAGGGCGACTGTGCTCTGTGCACGACCTTTCGCTTCTGGAGGAGGAGGAGAAGGGGTGTCGAATGCCTACTGCCAACTGTTTCCTAGACCGTGGGCTAGGCAGAACTGTCCCACTATGGCTGTCCCCTGTATCCACCACATTAACCCAGTGCACCGTGATGGACACGTAACGTCCCTGGCCATGCCTACTTGTCCATGCATCTGTTGTGAGGTGCACCTTTCCACTGACTGATTGCCTCAGTGCATGGACAATGCGGTCTTTGACATGCTGGTGGAGGGCTGGGATGGCTTTTCTCGCAAAGAAGTGCCGACTGGGTAGTTCATAGCGTGGTACTGCGTAGGCCGCCAGGTCTTGGAAAGCGTCGCTTTCAACCAACCGGTAGGGCATCATCTCTAACGAGATTAGTCTAGCAATGTGGGCGTTCAAACCCTGTGTACGCGGATGAGAGGATGAGTACTTCCATTTCCTAACGAGAGTCTCTTGTAGGGTGAGCTGGACTGGAGAGCTACATATGGTGGAACTAGCGGTGGTGGTGGTGGTGGACATGGCGGATTGAGAGATTTGGTGATGGTATTCTTGATGTTGGCCTACGTACAGTGTTTCCTACCAATAACCTTGTGATTCCCTGACTGCTTTGGCCTTGGGACGATACCTCCACATTTGTTGCTGGTGGTGTCCTAACCGGTGGGCTTACAGTGAGGGAAGCAATGTAGCGTTGCTGACTACCTTCATTCTGAGCAGGTGCACCAACGGTACATGACGTTTGGTAGTTAGTCCAGGCTTGCAAGTGCATGCTGGTTAAATGTCTACGCATGCACTTTTTATTTAAATTTTGAAGATTCTTCCCTCTGCTAAAGGTCTTTGAGCATTTCTTACAGATAACTTTGCACTGAACATTCAGATCTTGATTAAAAAATTGCCACACTGCACTCTTCCTACTATCGAATACCTTTTCAGGCATTGCACGCTGTGCTACTTTCACCGGTTGGCCAGGTTGTCCTAAAACTGTTTTTGGTTTTGACACACATTTTTGGCCTGATACGGGCCTGCCAGATGACAGCTGTTGTGATGTAGATGGCTGCTGCGGATCATCCTCCTCCGCTTCTGAGCTACTGGCAGTGGCACCCTCTTCCCCCAATGGCTGCCAATCTGGGTCAACAACTTGGTCATCTATCACCTCCTCTTCAATGTCATGTGCACCTTCCTCTGTGTCACCGTGTAAGGTGCTATAGCATTCGGGACGGGGCACCATAGTCTCATCAGGGTCAGATTCTGGCTCAGTGCACTGCGAGGGCAATGTAGTGATCTGAGTCAATGGAACAGCATAATAATCTAGCTGTGGCTGTGCATCAGTGCACTCCATGTCCGATTCATCTTGTAATGGGCAGTTAACAATTTCCCTTTCTAACCCAGGCACGGTATGTGTAAAGAGCTCCATGGAGTAACCTGTAGTGTCGCCTGACGCATCCTTCACTTTTGGTTTGGGTGAACGACACAAGGAAACGTCTTGTTCCTGAGCATCCACTGACGAGTCGCTGCTTTTATATTTGGAACTTTCTGAAGAGGAGGCGAAAGAGCTAGAGGCTGAGTCAGCAATGAAACCAAAACTTTTTCCTGCTGCTCCGGCTTTAAAAGCTGCTTTCCTACTCCCAGATAAGGGAGCCTTCAAGGCCTTGTGTAGCCAGACGATGACGCTGGCTCAACACCTCCAGCCTAAAGGTACCTTCACACTAAGCGACTTTGCAGCGAGAACAATGACAATCCGTGATGTTGCAGCGTCCTGGATAGCGATCTCGTTGTGTTTGACACGCAGCAGCGATCTGGATCCCGCTGTGATATCGCTGGTCGGAGCTAGAAGTCCAGAACTTTATTTCGTCACTGATCACCCGCTGTCATTGCTGGATCAGTGTGTGTGACACCGATCCAGCGATGTGTTCACTTGTAACCAGGGTAAATATCGGGTTACTAAGCGCAGGGCCGCGCTTATAACCCGATATTTACCCTGGTTACCATTGTAAAAGTAAAAAAAAAAACACTACATACTTACCTTCTGATGTCTGTCACGTCCCCCGCCGGCGGCTTCCCTGCACTGAATGTGTCAGCGTCGGCCGTAAAGCCAAGCACAGCGGTGACGTAACCCTGTTACTGCCGGCGCCGCTGACACATACAGTGCTTACCCTGGTTACCCTGGTGCTGCAGGTGGGACTTCGGCATCGTTGAAGACAGTTTCAACGATGCCCAAGTCGTTCCCCTGATCGTTGAACGCGTCATATGAAACGCGACTTTAGCGTGATGATCGCCGACCTCATGGCTGATCCCACACTAGGATCGGGTCAGGTTTCATGAAACCCGACTTTGCCGAAAGTCGGCGATTTTTGAATTTGTCCTATCCGTTTCGCTCAACCCTAGTTGGCAGTCCTGTTTGCGGCGGCTGGACTCTTCAGGGTGTGGTACTACTAGTCAGCAGTCCTGTTTGACACAGCTGGACTCTTTAGTGTGTGGTACTACTAGTCAGCAATCCTGTTTGTGGTGGCTCAACTCTTAAGTGCGTGTCGTACTACTAGTCGGCAGTCTTGTTTGAGACAGCTGGCCTCTTCAGTGTGTGGTACTATTAGTCAGCAGTCCTGTTTGAGGTTGCTGTACTTTTTGGTGTGGCAGGACCAGACACAGTCCAGTTTGCGGCGGCTGGACTCTTCAATATGTTGTACAAGTAGTTGGCAGATCTGTTTGTGGCAGCTGGACTCTTCAGTGTGTGGTCGTGTTAGTCAGCAGTGCTATTTGAGATGGCTGGAGTCTTTGATGTGTGGTACTACTAGTCAGCAGACCTTTTTGAGGTGGCTAGTCACTTGGATGTTGGTAATCCTGTTTGAGGCAGCTGTACTCTATGGTGTGGTAGTACCAGTCAATACTCCTGTTTGCGGTGGCTGGAATCTTCGGTGTGTGGCACTACTAGTCAGCAGTCCTGTTTGCAGGGTCGGTTTTAGGCAAAGTGGGGCCCTAGGCAAAAGTTTAAAATGGGGCCCCAAATACTAACATATTGCACATCACACAGAAACATTTTGGTTGTAGCTACATGCGCTGATTTCAGGCCACTAAACGAGTGTGATCAACAATATTAAAGTCATTCGCCCCCACAAATATTGACTGTGAGTATAAGAGGAAAGACACACGCAGGCAGAAAAACAGGATTTAGCAAAAGAGGCACTTCTAGCTAAATAGAAAAGGATAGGACAGAATTCTAAGCGGTCAGTATTAAAATCCTAAAAATATCCACAGCAGATAATACAAATATTCCACATCTAACTAAAGACATAGAAGGTATATCTGCATCTCCTGAGAATCCAGCATGACTGAAAAATCCAAACAAAGTCTAAGCTGGACAAAAACACAATAAATTGCACTGAATTGCAAAGCACACTGCATGTGTGCACAGAGACAAAAAAACAGACACTTATCTTAGCTGAATTTGGCAGCAAGGCATGAGGAGCCAGAGAGAGATGCAATCCCTCCAAGTACAATGGACAACTGGCACAGACTCATGGATCCTGCACACCTAAATACCTAATAGAGCTGCAATCAGCAGAAACACCTGCCCGGATTACAACCCCAAGACAACTGCACTACCACCAACAACCACCGGAGGGAGCACAAGAGCAGAATTCACAACAGTACCCCCCCCTTGAAGAGGGGTCACCGAACCCTCACCAGAGCCCCCAGGCCGATCAGGACGAGCCAGATGAAAGGCACGGACCAAATCAGCAGCATGGACATCAGAGGCAAAAAACCCAAGAATTATCCTCCTGGCCATAACCCTTCCATTTGACAAGGTACTGAAGCCTCCGCCTCGAAAAGCGAGAATCCAAAATCTTCTCAACCACATACTCCAACTCCCCATCAACCAACACAGGAGCAGGAGGATCAACAGAGGGAACAACGGGCACCACATATTTCCGCAATAAAGATCTATGGAAAACATTATGGATGGCAAAAGAGGCCGGAAGGGCCAAACGAAAAGACACCGGATTGATAATCTCAGAAATCCTATAAGGACCAATAAACCGAGGCTTAAACTTAGGGGAAGAAACCTTCATAGGAACATGACGGGAAGACAACCAGACCAAATCCCCAACCTCAAGCCGGGAACCAACACACCGACGATGGTTAGCAAAACGCTGAGCCTCCTCCTGAGACAACACCAAATTGTCCACCACATGAGCCCAAATCTGCTGCAACCTGTCAACCACAGAATCCACACCAGGACAATCAGAAGGTTCAACTTGCCCCGAAGAAAAACGAGGATGAAAACCAAAATTACAAAAGAAGGGCGAAACCAAGGTAGCCGAACTAGCCCGATTATTAAGGGCAAACTCGGCCAATGGCAAGAAAGCCACCCAATCATCCTGATCAGCAGACACAAAGCACCTCAAATAAGTCTCCAAAGTCTGATTAGTTCGCTCGGTCTGGCCATTTGTCTGAGGATGAAATGCGGAAGAAAAAGACAAATCAATGCCCAGCCTAGCACAAAAGGCCCGCCAAAACCTAGAAACAAACTGGGAACCTCTGTCAGACACAATATTCTCCGGAATACCATGCAAACGAACCACATGCTGAAAAAACAACTGAACCAAATCAGAAGAGGAAGGCAATTTAGGCAAAGGCACCAAATGAACCATCTTAGAAAACCGGTCACAAACCACCCAGATAACCGACATCCTCTGGGAAACTGGAAGATCTGAAATAAAATCCATAGAAATATGCGTCCAGGGCCTCTCAGGGACCGGCAAAGGCAAAAGCAACCCACTAGCACGGGAACAACAAGGCTTGGCCCGCGCACAAGTCCCACAGGACTGCACAAAAGAACGCACATCACGCGACAAAGAAGGCCACCAAAAGGACCTACCAACCAAATCTCTGGTACCAAAAATCCCAGGATGGCCAGCCAACACAGAACAATGAACCTCAGAAATCACTCTACTAGTCCATCTATCAGGAACAAAGAGTTTCCCCACTGGACAGCGGTCAGGTTTGTCAGCCTGAAATTCCTGCAGAACCCGTTGCAAATAAGGGGAAATGGCAGAAAGGACCACCCCTTCCTTCAGAATGCCGACCGGCTCAAGTACCTCAGGAGAATCAGGCAAAAAACTCCTAGAGAGGGCATCAGCCTTAATATTCTTAGAACCCGGAAGATACGAAACCACGAGATCAAAACGGGAGAAAAACAGGAACCATCGAGCCTGTCTAGGATTCAGCCGTTTGGCAGATTCGAGGTAAATCAGATTTTTATGATCAGTCAAGACCACAATACGGTGCTTGGCTCCCTCAAGCCAATGTCGCCATTCCTCAAACACCCACTTCATAGCCAACAACTCCCAATTGCCGACATCATAATTGCGTTCAGCAGGCGAAAACTTACGGGAAAAGAAAGCACACGGTTTCATCAAGGAACCATCAGAATTCCTCTGAGACAAAACGGCCCCTGCCCCAATCTCAGAAGCGTCAACCTCAATATGAAACGGAAGAGAAACATCTGGCTGACGCAACACCGGGGCAGAAGTAAATCGGCGTTTAAGCTCCTGAAAGGCAGAGACAGCCACAGAGGACCAATTCGTTACATCAGCGCCTTTCTTCGTCAAATCGGTCAGGGGTTTAACCACACTGGAGAAGTTAGAAATGAAACGGCGATAAAAATTAGCAAAGCCCCAAAATTTCTGAAGGCTCTTCACGGATGTGGGTTGAATCCAATCATGAATGGCCTGAACCTTAACCGGATCCATCTCTATAGATGAAGGAGAAAAAATGAAGCCCAAAAAAGAAACCTTCTGCACTCCAAAGAGACACTTAGACCCCTTGACAAACAAAGCATTATCATGAAGGATCTGAAATACCATCCTGACCTGTTTCACATGAGACTCCCAATCATCGAAAAAAATTAAGATGTCATCCAAATATAAAATCATGAATTTATCAAGATAATTCCGGAAGATATCATGCATGAAGGACTGAAAAACAGATGGAGCATTAGAGAGCCTGAATGGCATCACAAGGTATTCAAAATGGCCTTTGGGCGTATTAAACGCAGTTTTCCATTCGTCACCCTGCTTAATACGAACAAGATTATATGCCCCCCGAAGGTCAATTTTAGTAAACCAACTAGCCCCCTTAATCCTGGCAAAAAAATCGGAAAGCAAAGGTAAAGGGTATTGAAACTTGACCATGATCTTATTCAAGAGGCGATAATCAATACAGGGTCTCAAGGAGCCATCCTTCTTAGCAACCAAAAAAAATCCCGCTCCCAACGGTGAAGAAGATGGCCGAATATGGCCTTTCTCCAAAGACTCCTTAACATAACAACGCATGGCGGTATGTTCCGGCACAGACAGGTTGAAAAGTTGGCCCTTAGGAAACTTACAGCCTGGAATCAAGTCAATAGCACAATCACAGTCCCTATGCGGTGGAAGGGAACTGGACTTGGGCTCATCGAATACATCCTGAAAATCAGACAAAAACTCTGGAACTTCAGAAGAGGAGGAAGAGGAGATTGACATCACAGGAACGTCATTATGAACCCCCTGACAACCCCAACTAGTCACAGACATAGACTTCCAATCCAGCACAGGATTATGTATCTGCAACCATGGAAAACCCAGCACAATAGCATCATGCAAATTATGCAACACCAGAAAACGACAATCTTCCTGATGGGCTGGCGCCATGCACATGGTCACCTGTGTCCAAAACTGGGGTTTATTTTTAGCCAAAGGTGTAGCATCAATGCCCCTTAAAGGAATAGGGTTCTGCAAAGACTGCAAGGGGAAACCACAACGCCTGGCAAATTCAAAGTCCATTAAATTCAAAGCGGCGCCTGAATCCACAAACGCCATGACAGAAAATGACGACAATGAGCAGATCAAGGTCACAGATAACAGAAATTTAGGTTGTACAGTTCCGATGGTAACCGAACTAGCGATTCTCTTTGTATGCTTTGGGCAGACTGAAATGACATGAGAAGCATAGCCACAATAAAAACACAACCTATTCTGACGTCTGAATCCTTGTTGTTCCGTTCTAGACAGAATCCTATCACACTGCATAGGCTCAGGCATCTGCTCTGAGGACAACGCCACAGCGCGCACAGTTCTGCGCTCCCGCAAGCGCCGATCGATCTGAATGGCCAGAGACATAGAATCACTCAGACCAACAGGCGTGGGAAACCCCACCATAACATCTTTAACAGATTCAGAAAGACCCTTTCTGAAAATTGCCGCCAAAGCATCCTCATTCCATTTAGTCAGCACAGACCATTTTCTAAATTTCTGACAATACAATTCTGCCACTTTTTGACCCTGAGACAGGGCCAACAAGGTCTTCTCCGCTTGATTCACAGAATTTGGTTCATCATATAATAATCCTAGAGCCTGAAAAAATGCATCTACATTAAGCTAGGCCGGATTCCCAGATTTCAGGGAAAATGCCCAATCGTGAGGGTCGCCACGCAGCAGGGAGATGACAATTTTAATCTGCTGAATGGGATCACCAGAGGAACGAGGCTTCAGAGCAAAAAACAATTTACAGTTGTTTTTAAAACTCAAAAATTTGGACCTGTCCCCAAAAAACAAATCAGGAATAGGAATCCTAGGCTCTAAAAGCGGAGTCTGAGCAATATAATCAGAAATACCTTGTACCCTAGCAGCAAGCTGGTCTACACGAGAAACTAATCCCTGAACATCCATGCTAGCACAAGACTCCTCAGTCACCCAGAGGAAAAGAGGGAAGAAAAGACAGAGCAGGCTACAGAAAAAAAAATGGCTCTTTCTTCCCTTCTTCTGAGATGCATTTAACTCATTGTTGGCCAGTTGTACTGTTATGATCTGGTAACCTTGGAGCCACATGAGAGACTTTCTCAGGAGAGGTGGTACCTATACTGACCGCAAACCCTAAACTAACACCGCAACTAGAAGTAGCCGTGGGATGTACCTAACACGTCCTAGACATCTCGACACAGCCGGAGGACTAAATACCCCTATAGATGGAATTGGGAATTCTATCTTGCCTCAGAGCAGAACCCCAAAGGATAGGCAGCCCCCCACAAATATTGACTGTGAGTATAAGAGGAAAGACACACGCAAGCAGAAAAACAGGATTTAGCAAAAGAGGCACTTCTAGCTAAATAGAAAAGGATAGGACAGAATTCTAAGCGGTCAGTATTAAAATCCTAAAAATATCCACAGCAGATAACACAAATATTCCACATCTAACTAAAGACATAGAAGGTATATCTGCATCTCCTGAGAATCCAGCATGACTGAAAAATCCAAACAAAGTCTAAGCTGGACAAAAACACAATAAATTGCACTGAATTGCAAAGCACACTGCATGTGTGCACAGAGACTAAAAACCAGACACTATCTTAGCTGAATTTGGCAGCAAGGCATGAGGAGCCAGAGAGAGATGCAATCCCTCCAAGTACAATGGACAACTGGCACAGACTCATGGATCCTGCACACCTAAATACCTAATAGAGCTGCAATCAGCAGAAATACTTGCCCGGATTACAACCCCAAGACAACTGCACTACCACCAACAACCACCGGAGGGAGCCCAAGAGCAGAATTCACAACAATAGTATAATACACTCGCCATAGTCCTCCATATAGTATAATAAACTCACCATAGTCCTCCATATAGTATTATAGACTCCCCCTAGACCTCCATATAGTATAATACACTCTCCATAGTCCTCTGTATAGTATAATAGACTCCCCATAGCCCTCCATATAAGATAACAGACTCCCCAAGGTCCTCCATTTAGTATAATACACTCCCCCTAGAACTCCATATAGTATAATACACTCCCTATAGTCCTCTATACATTATAATAGACTCCCCATAGTCCTCCATATAGGATAATAGACTCCTCATAGTCCTCCATATAGTATAATACACTCCCCAGAGTCATCCAGAGTCTAATACACTCCCCATAATCCTCCAAAGAGTATAATACACTCACCATAGTCCTCCATAGAGTATAATACACTTCCCATAGTCCTCCATAGACTACAATACACTCCCCATAGAGTATAATACACTCCCCAGAGTCCTCCATAGAGTATAATACACTCCCCAGAGTCCTCCATAGAGTATAATACACTCCCCATAGTCCTCCATAAAGTATAATACACTCCCCGTAGTCCTCCATAGAGTATAATACACTTCCCGTAGTCCTCCATAGCGTATAATACACTCCCCATAGTCCTCCATAGAGTATAATGCAGACCCCACATAGAATATAATTCTGACCTCATACAGTATAATGCAACCCCCACATAGAATATAATGCAAGCACCCATAGATTATAATTCAGTCCTACAGTATTATGGCCACCATGTACTGACTCGCTCACTGATATATACCGTATTCATGGGCGTGCAGAGCAGTGAATATTCATTCCCTTTAGTAGCGGGCACATGTGATTGCCCAGTAGCAGGAAGCCTGCAGCTGAGGCTACTGTGCCCGCTATTAAAGTTAAATGAATATTCACTGCTCTCCACTCCTATAGTCCCACCCATCTCTGGGAGCCGGCTTCAGTGCATAGCGGTGGAAGGGACTATGGGCGTGGGGAGCAGTGAATATGAATTTTTCTGTAACAGCGGGTACAGGCACTAGCCACAGCAGCCGACTCTTGCCTCCAGTCACCCACTGCTCCGCTGCAGCTTCACTGACACCGGGCAGGCAATGGGGCCTGACTCAGGGGCCCCATAGCAGCTGCATGGTGTGCCGCTATTAGCGACACACCACTGGCTGGGGGCAGGGGCAGACACTAATAGCTTGGGGCCCCTGTTCAAGAACTGTGTCTGGGCCCCCTCCCTGCCCGGTATGATGCTTTTGATGATTGCAATCTGGCAATGGGACCCTGGAGCCTCGGGCTCCAAGAAACAAGTCAGAATGCCCTCATTATTACTGCCCTGCAAGCAGGGCATACTTAGCAATCACAGGGCCCCCTCAGCTATAAAAAATATATATTTAGATTTTTTCACTGAGATGGAGATTATATATATATATATATATATATATATATATATATATATATATACACACACACACACACATACAGTGTGTTTTAAATATATATATATATATATATATATATATATATATATATATATATCTGTTCGCATTCATTTCTGCTGGTTCCAGTGCAGTCAGACTTGCAGCCAAGTGGCAACTAGTGTCCTCTATGTCAGTGAATAGAACACTACAGACATGGCTGACACTCTAGTAACTAGAGTCTAGTTGGCACATGACAGCAAGTGTGCAAAGCGCCTCCTCGTTGTTATGTGATACTAGATGGTGGCCCGATTCTAACGCATCGGGTATTCTAGAATATGTATGTATGTACGTCGCGCTTAGCACAGCCACGTAGTATATAGCACAGCCACGTAGTATGTAACACAGCCACGTAGTATATAACACAGCCCGCACAGTATATAACACAGCCCACGCAGTATATAACACAGCCTACGCAGTATATAACACAGCCTACACAGTATATAACACAGCCCACGCAGTATATAACACAGCCCACGCAGTATATAACACAGCCCACGTAGTATATAACACTGCCCACGTAGTATATAACACAGCCCACGCAGTATAAAACACTGCCCATGTAGTATATAGCAGCAAGGCAGCATATAACACAGCCCACGTAATATATAGCACAGCCCACGTAGTATAATATAACACAGGCCATGCAGTATATAACCCAGCCCACGCATATATTCACCCTCCGGCGTCCACCGAAGCTGTCCCGATGTGCGCGATGCTGCCGCCAGCTTCCGTTCCCAGTGATGCATTGCAAAATTACCCAGATGACTTAGCGGTCTCCACTAAGTCATCTGGGTAATTTCACAATGCATCACTGGGAACGGAAGCTGGCGGCAGCATCGCGCGCATCGGTGGATGTCGGAAGGTGAGAATAGCACAATTTTTTTTTTTTTTTAATTATTTTTAACATTATATCTTTTTACTATTGATGCTGCATAGGCAGCATCAATAGTAAAAAGTTGGTCCGGGATGGGGCGACACACTGGCACTGACTGGAGGGGAGTAGGGAGGGGCCAATTCGCGGCCGGACTAAGCTTGTTGCTGGTTGGTCGCGCCCGGCTGGCCGCGACCAATCAGCGATGTGGGATTTCCGTTACAGAAGTTACAGACAAACAGACGGAAGTACCCCTTAGACAATTATATATATAGATTACATAACCACGATATGTCTGGCATCTGCTCTACATATACTGTACAAACATACACACGTATACCGTACATACATACACTGTACATACACACAGATACACATACAAATACAGTATATGCAAACACATACATATACCATACATACACAGATACACATACATATACCGTCATACATACACGTACCGTACATACACACATGCATATACCGTACATTCACACACATAACATACATACAGTACATATACCGTACATACAGATACACATACATATACCTTACATACATATACCTTACATGCATACACACATATACCGTACATACATATACACATACACGTACTATACATACACACACATACCGTACATACACACATACAGTTATATACACATATTGTATACACATACCGTACATACATATACCATACATACACACAAATACACATACATACAGTATACCGTACATACACATACCGTACATACATATACCGTGCATACACACAGATACACACATACTGTATACCGTACATACATACAGATACACATACCGTACATACACACGTACAGTATATACACATATAGTATAAACATACCGCGCACCCACACACATACACATATACTGTACATGCATACACACACAGCCATACAAATATACCATACATACACAGATATACCGTACATACATACACAGATACACACACAGATAGAAACATACACATAGATATACTAATACACAGATGCACACATACATACATACACATACAAGCATATACATACACACATACCAATCTGTGATATCAGGTGATCAGATGAGCCCTGGATGAGGTCACATAGTTTAACTGGAGAGGGCTGTAGAACTCAATGTGGGGGATGGGGCATAGAGCAGACTGATATCAGCCCCCTGGTGCTGCCATGCTGTCCTGTGCAGTGAGCTCCTCCCCCATCTCTTCACAGTGAGGACGGAGATGCTGCAGCCTGCTCTGCACAGAACAGTGGAGGGAGCAGAGGACAATCTGTAAGGCTAGGGTCACATTGCGTTAGGGCAATCCGTTAAGCGCATAGCACTAGCGGATTGCGCTAACGCAATGCTTCTCTAGGGTCCGCGTTCGGCGTCCCCGCTAGCGCAGATCCCCGATCTGCACTAGTGAGGAACGGACCTCGGGCGCGCCGCGGACGCTGCAAGCAGCGTCCGAGGTCCGTCACTCAAATGACGGCACATCGCTAGCGCACGCCCAATGTGGGCGGGCGCTAGCGACGCGTTCACCATTACAGGCTATGGCGGCGTTAACGGACTACGTTAACACCGCGTTATGCCGCGGTGTAACGTAGTCCGTTAAACGCGGTCACATAACGCAATGTGACCCTAGCCTAAGTCCTGCTCTTCCTCCACTGCTGTCCCCTGTGTGCTGTGCGGCCGGGGCCCTTGACTGTAGGTGAGCACTCACCATTAGGACAGGCCATGCAGGGGGGACAGACGGCAGCCAGTGAGCGCTCTCCTCAGTCTGCTGATGAAGCATTCATTGGCCAGAGTCTCTCAATGCATGACATGCCCCCTTTTTGATCTCCTGCATTTCGCGCCCGCTCTCTCCCTGGCACCCCGGTGTTCCATGATTACAGGAGGGAGTGCGAGGGGCACGAATCCTGCATGATACCGGGCCTGCCTGCGGGGGCCCCCCTCCACCTCTGGGCCCTGGAGCAGTGCCATCAGCAGTATGTCCACCACTGGCTGGGGGCCCCTAGGGCAGCGGGGGCCCTAGGCAGCTGCCTAGTCTGCCTGCCCCTAACGCCGGCCCTGCCTGTTTGCGGTGGCTGGACTCTTCAGTGTGTGTGGTACTGCTAGTCATAGAATCATAGAATGTTAGAGTTGGAAGGCACCTCAAGGGTCATCGTGCCCAACCCCCTGCTCAATGCAGGATTCACTAAACCATCTCAGACATATGTCTGTCCAGCCTCTGTTTGAAGACTTCCATTGAAGAAGCAGTCACCACCTCTCGTGGCAGCCTGTTCCTCTCATTGATCACCCTCACTTTCAAAAGTTTTTTTCTAATATCTAATCTGTATCTTCTCCCTTTCAGTTTCAGTCCATTGCTTCTTGTGTTTTCATGTGCAAATGAGAATAAGGATGATCCCTCTACACTGTGACATCCTTTCAGATATTTGTAGACACCATTAAGTCTCCTCTTAGCCTTTTTTGAAAGCTAAACATTCCCAGATCCTTTAACCTTTCCTCGTAGGACGTACTTTACAGTTCGCTCACCATCCTGGTAGCTCTTCTCTGAATTTGCTCAAGTTGTTCAATGTCTTCTTAAAAATGTGGTGCCCAAAACTGGACACAGTATTCCAGATGAGGCCTGACCAAGGAGGAGTAGAAGGGGATAATTACTTCATGTGATCTAGACTCTATGCTTCTCATAATACATCCTATAACTTTTTTTGCTGCTGCATCAAACTGTTAATATACAAAAGAACCAAAAAGGAGTACAAAGAATCCTGAATATAAAAACCAAATAATTTATTCAATACAAATAAATAATACAGAGTAACAAAATACTTGTTAAATAACGACAAAGTGAAATAGCTGACTTCACAAGTATAATACCCAGGGACAGCATCAATTGAAGTGGATGGGGGGACACAAAAAAGAAACAATCCTTATTGTCACATCTCCTAACATAGTCACTAGTGAGAGATATCAGGGTACTGAAAACATTTTTTTTATATACTAAAGATAGTATCCAAAATTGAAAGTACTACTAATTAATTTAAAAAGGCAATCCAGTATCCATACCAATCTCAGCTGTATTCAACCGCTAGTTAATGTATAGTGCTTAGAGATAAGAAAAAGTCACTAGGAATGTCTATAAGTGTCCTTACCCATAATCTCCACTGGTGTCACCGGGGTAGCGCAGCTATAGAACAGTATAGAACTCACACACTGATCGGAGGAAAAGTCACAGTACCCTCTCTTATAGGGGTGCCACCAGACCTCCAGGTTTCCCAGGAAACCTGCAATGAAAGGCCCTGACCAGACGATCAGCGTTTACAGCTTGAGCAGGAATCCAAGATCTCTCTTCCAATCCGTAACCTTTCCAATGAATGAGGTATTGGAGGGAATTATGGATCTTATGGGAATCAACAATCTTTTGTACTTCAAACTACAAACTGTCATTGACAGAAACTTATGGAGGCAGAGATGAAAGAGACAAAATGGAAGGGACAAACTCTTTTAGCAATGATTTATGGAATACATTTAGAATGTTTAAAGATGGAGGGAGTTTTAATCTGAAAGCCACTGGGTTAACTACCTCCAAAATCTCATATAAACTTAGTGTTAGGGCTAGCGGAACGCACCGAGAAAATATAGTTTTTTATTGTTATTGATGCGTTCGCAGCCCGGAGTCCACCGTGCAGGAAAACCTGCTGCTAGCAAATGGCAGCACTATATGGCGGTATTGGCCAGCTCTGTTATCTCACAGAGCAGCCGTGAAAGCAAAGCTCTGCGCCCTGTTAGACTTCACAGGAGCACAGGCTAACTGCCCAAACAGAGAGCAGTCAGTGGTCACGCATGCACACAAAACTCCTGGCCGGAGGTGCCAGCATTGTAGGGGCTTATTTCAGCCAGGTCCCTGAACACAATCTTACATGACCACACTGACACAAAGCACATAACTTAGAAAGATACTAGCGCATGGCCGTGCGGCCATGCGAGCCTTTTATAGCTGCAGCCAGAACAAGACCTTCCTAGAAGGACCAATGAGAAGCTGCCACAAAGCCTGAACACCTTCAGGACCTTCCTGGAGGACCAATGGGCTTTGCTGCAGTATCCAAGCATGTGACCCTCGATCTCCAATGAGAGATCTTACCCTGGGCATGCTCAGAAGGAGAAAAGCAAGACTTAGTCCCAAAAGCGTCTGCTCGCCGCTGCCCAGCACTGACTTCAATGGCAGAGGCTGGAAAAGCAGCAGTAATCCTCCTCACAGAGTCAGATTGAGTGAGACGCTGGGACCGACATCTCCGCTGAGCAGCCTCCACTGTGGCAGGCAGGGCCGGACTGGGACTAAAATTCAGCCCTGGCATTTGAAGTTACACAGGCCCACTTGTCACATGGTGACTGTATAATATCTTTGTACACTTGTAGGCAGGGCCGGTTTTAGGCAAAGTGTGGCCCTAGGTAAAATTTAAAATGGGGCCCCAAATGCTAACATATCGCACATCACACAAAAGCATTTCTGTTGTATTTACATGTGCTGAGTTCAGGCCGCTAAATGAGTTTGATCGACAATACTGAAGTTGTTCAACGCTTGTTTCCCGGCCTCTTTCCACCATCTGAGAAAGAATGATGGGACAGAACAATCACTAACAGATCACTAACAGATCACCATACAGTATCATTTTATCAGCAGCACATCTACAGTTTACACTGGCGATGTGCTGCTGAGAACAATGATTTTTGTTCTGGCAAAAACAATCTGAATATGCAGCATTTTACTTGTTTAGTAAAATACACCCCATAGTCCTCCATATATTATAATGTGCTCCACAGTCCTCCATATAGTATAATACACTCCCTATAGTCCTCCATATATTAAAATACACTGCTCAGTCCTCCACATAGTATAATACACTCCTCATAGTCCTCCATATAGCATAATACACTCCTCATAGTGCTCCATATAGTATAATGCACCGCCATAGTCATCCATGTAGTACAATTCACTTCCCATAGTATACTGCACCCCATAGTTCTTCATATAGTATAACGTATTCCCCATAGTCCTCGATACAGTATAATGCAGCCCACATATAGTATAATGCAGCCAACCCAGAGTATAATGCAGCCACCCCAGAGTATAATGCAGCCACCCCACAGAGTATAATGCAGCCACCCCAGAGTATAATGTAACCCCCATAGAATATAATACAGCCCACCTCCCCATAATATATAATGTAGCCCCCCATAGAATATAATGCAGCCCCCATAGTATATAACACAGCCTCCCCCATAGAATATAATATACCCCCAGAATAGTATATAACACAGCCACATAGTACATAACATGGCCTCCCCCATACAATATAATATACTCCCCATAGTATATAGCAAAGCCCGGATATTATATAGCACAAACCGCATAGTATATAGCACAGCCTGCATAACATAGCACAGCCCGCGTAGTAGATAACACGGCCACACAGTAGTATACAGCACAGACCACACAGTAGTATACAGCACAGCCCACAGAGTAATATATATAGCACAGCCCACGGAGTAATATATACAGCACAGCCCACAGAGTACTATATACAGCACTGCCCACAGAGTAATATATACAGCACAGCCCACAGAGTAATACATACAGCACAGCCCACAGAGTACTATATACAGCACAGCCCACAGAGTACTATATGCAGCACAGCCCACAGAGTAATATATACAGCACTGCCCACAGAGTACTATATACAGCACAGCCCACAGAGTACTACATACAGCACAGCCCACAGAGTAATATATACAGCACAGCCCACAGAGTACTACATACAGCACAGCCCACAGAGTACTATATACAGCACAGCCCACAGAGTACTATATACAGCACAGCCCACAGAGTAATATATACAGCACAGCCCACAGAGTAATATATACAGCACAGCCCACAGAGTAATATATACAGCACAGCCCACAGAGTACTATATACAGCACAGCCCACAGAGTAATATATACAGCACAGCCCACAGAGTAATATATACAGCACAGTCCACAGAGTAATATATACAGCACTGCCCACAGAGTAATATATACAGCACAGCCCACATAGTAATATATACAGCACTGCCCACAGAGTAATATATACAGCACAGCCCACAGAGTAATATATACAGCACAGCCCACAGAGTAATATATACAGCACAGCCCACAGAGTACTATATACAGCACAGCCCACAGAGTAATATATACAGCACAGCCCACAGAGTACTATATACAGCACAGCCCACAGAGTACTATATACAGCACAGCCCACAGAGTAATATATACAGCACAGCCCACAGAGTAATATATACAGCACTGCCCACAGAGTAATATATACAGCACTGCCCACAGAGTAATATATACAGCACACAACCCAAAGAGAAATATATACAGCACTGCCCACAGAGTAATATATACAGCACAGCCCACAGAGTAATATATACAGCACAGCCCACAGAGTAATATATACAGCACTGCCCACAGAGTACTATATACAGCACAGCCCACAGAGTACTATATACAGCACTGCCCACAGAGAACTATATATAGCACAGCCCACAGAGTAATATATACAGCACAGCCCACAGAGTAATATATACAGCACAGCCCACAGAGTACTATATACAGCACAGCCCAAAGAGTAATATATACAGCACAGCCCACAGAGTAATATATACAGCACTGCCCACAGAGTAATAAATACAGCACAGCCCACAGAGTACTATATACAGCACAGCCCACAGAGAACTATATATAGCACAGCCCACAGAGTAATATATACAGCACAGCCCACAGAGTACTATATACAGCACTGCCCACAGAGAACTATATATAGCACAGCCCACACAGTAGTATACAGCACAGAGCACAGCCCGCATCTCTTATCTTCCTCCAACCCCCCCCCCCCCCCGAGAATGGCCCACAGTCCAGTAAGAAAACAAAACAAAAAAAGCCACTCTCCTCATCTTTCCTCTTGCCCGCGTTGCTCCCTGTTCCTGCCTCAGCAGCTGCAGTCTGCCCGGGACACAGCAGGTGCGCGATGATATGACGTCATCGCGCACCCACAGTGTCAGAGGCAGAGTGGGGAAAGATGGGAGAGGGAGCGTCTGTAGACGCTCTCTCCTCCATCATTGCATTCAACTGTACCGGCGTCTATAGTTGAATGCGACGGCGAGGGGGGGAGTCTGCGGGGGCACGGGGAGGCGGATCGAGCGGCCCACTACTGGCACCGGACCTTCTGGCATTTGCCAGAAGTGCCCGATGGCCAGTCTGGCCCTGGCGGCAGGAGAAGAATGGGAGAATGCAGCGGAGATGGGCCGAGATTCCCCCTGTGCAGAGGCGGGTACTCGACCCCTAACATTACCCCGCCTCCTTGGACCTCGCTACGCTCGAAGGCAGCAATGAGCTGCAGAGCCCGAATGTGCTCAGCAGGCTCCCAAGACCTGTCCTCAGGACCATAACCCTTCCAGTCCACCAAATAAAAATTTTTGCCACGTACCACCTTGCACCCCAAAATAGCGTTCACCTCGTAATCATCCGTAGACGAACCCGATGTCCCAGCAGATGACTCGGAAAACCGGGACATGTATACGGGTTTCAAGAGGGACACATGAAAGGTGTCGGTGATACCCAGGCGTGGCGGAAGGGCTAAACGATAGACCACAGGGTTAACCTGTTCGAGGACCTTGAAAGGACCCAAGTAGCGAGGTGCAAACTTAGTGGACTCAACTCCCAGCCTGATGTTACGGGCAGAGAGCCACACCAAGTCATCAGTAGCAAAGGTCAGAGCGGGGCGCCGATGTGCATCGGTGGAGGACCTCATTCTCTCCTTGGAGTCCCGAATGGCATCCTGAGTGTGGTCACAAATATCCCGTGCTTCCACAGCCCAGTCTGCCACCCTGGAGTCGGCGGAAGACACGTGCATAGGCACAGGTACACGGGGATGCTGACCATAGTTGAGGAGGAATGGGGTTTGTCCAGTGGAGTTGGCTACAGTATTGTTCAGCGCAAACTCTGCCCACGGTAGCAAGGATGCCCAGTCATCCTGCCTGGCTGAGACAAAATGTCGCAGATATGTGACCAAGGTCTGGTTGGCCCTCTCTACCAACCCATTCGTCTCGGGATGATATGCGGAAGAGAGATTTAACTCAATGCTGAGAAGACGACAAAGCTCTCTCCAGAACCGAGACGCAAACTGGGGACCCCGGTCACTGACAATTTTGTCTGGCATACCGTGTAGGCGGAAGATGTCAAGGCCCGTGCAGAAGGTAACCGTGGAAGCGGCACCAAATGCACCATTTTGGAAAAATGATCAGTGATAACCCAAATGATGGTACAGCCACGAGACTTGGGCAAACCCACCACAAAGTCCATCCCGACCATTTCCCAGGGCCTGTCTGCCACCGGCAAGGGATAGAGTAACTCAGCTGGCCGTTGTCGAGGAGACTTATTTTTGGCACAGAAGACACACGCCTGAATATAATCTCTGACATCATGGACCATATGTGGCCACCAGTGCGTCCTCGCCAACAGCTCAGACGTCCTCTTTGTCCCAAAGTGTCCACCGACCCTGGACGAATGAGCCCAAGAGAGAACATCTGGTCGCAAATTAATGGGTGCAAAAGTCTTGCCCGGAGGCACAGACTCAAGCGAAACCGGAGCTACGGTTCTCAGACTCTCGAAAGGGACAATAAGCCGAGGCTCTCCTTCCTCCTCCTCAGATGACACAACAGAGCGAGAAAGGGCGCCAGCACGAATGTTCTTCTCCCCAGCGAGATAATGGAGGGTGAAATGGAACCGGGAGAAGAACAAGGACCATCTGGCCTGGCGAGAATTTAGCCGCTGAGCTGTTTGCAAATATAATAAATTTTTGTGGTCCGTGAAGACTTGAAAGGGAAAACGAGCCCCCTCCAAGAGATGTCTCCACTCAGAGAAAGCCAACTTCATCGCTAGCAACTCCCTGTCCCCGATGGAATAATTCCTCTCCACTGGTGTGAAGGTCTTGGAGAAGAAGAAGCAAGGATGCTTCCGACCTTGAGCATCCTTTTGGAAGAGGACTGCTCCTGCACCAACGGATGAGGCATCCACCTCCATGATAAACGGCTTATCTACATCGGGACGATGTAGAATGGGAGCGCTAGCAAAATGAGACTTAATAGAAGAGAAGGCCATGGAGACCTCTTCTGACCACAATTTGGGATTTGGTCCCTTCTTGGTGAGGGCTACCAAGGGAGCTACCAAAGTTGAGAAGTGGGGAATGAACTGGCGGTAATAATTAATGAACCCCATAAAGCGCTGCACCGCTTTAAGAGAATGGGGTTCTTGCCAGTCCATCACAGCCTGTAGTTTGGCAGGATCCATAGCCAGTCCCTGGGCAGAGATGATATAGCCCAGGAAAGGTAAAGACTCCTGCTCAAACATACACTTCTCCAACTTTGCATAGAGAGAATTTGCCCGTAAGAGGTCGAAGACTCTGCTATCATCTCTCCGGTGGGAGTCAATATCTGGCGAAAAGATGAGAATATCATCCAGATAGACTACAACCGAGGTGGAGAGCATATCCCGGAAGATGTCGTTGACAAAGTCTTGGAAAATGGCTGGAGCATTACAGAGCCCGAAGGGCATCACCAGATATTCATAGTGCCCATCTCTGGTGTTAAACGCCGTCTTCCATTCGTCCCCCTCACGGATGCGAATCAGGTTATTAGCACCCCACAGATCTAATTTGGTAAATACCCTTGCTCCCCGTAGCCTATCAAAAAGCTCAGAAATCAGGGGCAGCGGGTATTTATTCTTAACGGTGATGGCGTTAAGACCCTTGTAATCTATGCAAGGACGTAACTCTCCGTTCTTCTTCTGAACAAAAAAGAACCCCACCCCTGCAGGTGACACTGACTTCCTAATGAACCCTCTTGCCAAATTCTCCTGGATGTATTGGGACATAGCCTCCATTTCCGGGAGAGAGAGGGGATAGACACATCCCCGAGGAGGTTCTGCACCAGGCAAGAGATCTATAGGACAGTCATAGGGACGGTGAGGCGGAAGGGTCTCCGCAGCCTTTTTGGAGAAAACGTCTGCATAGGACCAATAGCATTCGGGAAGAGAAGAGAGATCTGCGGGTATCTCAGTGGTGGAAACCTGAACGCACTCTTTCACACATCTGCCCTTACAAGATTCACTCCAACCCAATATCCTCCCAGAGGTCCACTCAATATGTGGAGAGTGGAAACGGAGCCAGGGTATTCCCAGCAGAATCTCATCCATTCCCTTGGGAAGGACAAGAAGGGAAATAATCTCCTGGTGGGATGGGGACATGGCTAATGTGAAAGGGACAGTCTGGTGTGTGATTTGTAACGGAAGTGTCGACCCATTCACCACTCTAACAGTTACTGGTTTGGTGAGCATCACCAGAGGTACTGCGTGGCGCAGAGGAAAAGCAGAGGACATTAAATTTCCCTCTGCTCCTGAATCCACACAAAGCTCAACTGCAAGAGTGGATTAGCCCAACAGAATTGTCCCTTTAAAAGACAGCTTGGAGGAAAAGGCCGCTGTATCTAGTGAACCTCCTCCTATGTTCACTAGACGCGATCGTTTCCCGACCGCTGTGGAAACTTGTTAGCGTAATGTCCCAGTTGTTAACAATTTTTACACACCACAGGTACTCGAGCGGTCTGAGACTTAGGTCCCGCTCGAGAAACCTCCATGGCCTCATGGGAGTCAGACGCCAGAACAGGAGATTCTAGAGGTTTGGCGAAGATGGGAGCCAGCCGAAACCTCTGCCTACACTGGGTCCGCTCCAACCTCCGCTCGTTAAAATGGAGGTCGATGCGGGTAGATACTGAAATGAGCTCCTCCAGTGTGGCGGGAATCTCCCTGGTGGCCAAGGCGTCCTTTACATGATCAGCCAGTCCTTTCCAGTACACTGGAATAAGGACTTTATCTGGCCATTCTAGCTCAGAGGCTAGAGTCCAGAATTGAACGGCAAACTGGCTGACCATGGACGAACCCTGAGTAATTGCCAATAATTGGAGCACGGTATCATGAGTGACACGAGGTCCCAAAAAGACCGGCCTCAGAGCGTCCAGGAAGAGAGGAGCACTCTGCACCACACGATCATTGCGCTCCCAAAGTGGCGTTGCCCACTCCAACGCCCTGCCCGACAAAAGAGACAAAATGAATCCCACTTTCGCCCGTTCCGTAGGAAAACGTGCAGCCAGGAGCTCGAGATGTATGGAGCACTGGCTCACGAATCCCCGACATAGCTTACTGTCACCAGCAAACTTGTCTGGAAGCAGGAGACGGGATATAGTCAGAGCAGGGGTGGCTGCGGACAAACTGGCTGCAGCTGCACTTGCAGCCTGAACAGCGACAGCAGTGACATCCACAGCTGAGGTTGTACACTCTAGAGCCGCCAACCTACCCTCCAGCTGCTGGATGTACCGCTGTAGACGCTGATCGTCCGCCATTTACTAGCCAGACCCTGGCGCTAGTATACTGTTAGGGCTAGCGGAACGCACCGAGAAAATATAGTTTTTTATTGTTATTGATGCGTTCGCAGCCCGGGGTCCACCGTGCAGGAAAACCTGCTGCTAGCAAATGGCAGCACTATATGGCGGTATTGACTAGCTCTGTTAACTCACAGAGCAGCCGTGAAAGCAAAGCTCTGAGCCCTGTTAGACTTCAATGAGCACAGGCTAACTGCCCTACAGAGAGCAGTCAGTGGTCATGCATGCACACAAAACTCCTTGCCGGAGGTGCCAGCATTCTAGGGGCTTATTTCAGCCAGGTCCCTGAATACACACAAACACACAAACTCCTCGCCGGAGGTGCCAGCATTCTAGGGGCTTATTTCAGCCAGGTCCCTGAACACAATCTTACATGACCACACTGGCGCAAAGCACATAACTTAGAAAGATAATAGCGCATGGCCGTGCGGCCATGCGAGCCTTTTATAGCTACAGCCAGAACAAGACCTTCCTAGAAGGACCAATGAGAAGCTGCCACAAAGCCTGAGCATCTTCAGGACCTTCCTGGAGGACCAATGGGCTTTGCTGCAGTATCCAAACATGTGACCCTCGATCTCCAATGAGAGAGCTTACCCTGGGCATGCTCAGAAGGAGAAAAGCTGGACTTAGTCCCAAAAGCGTCTGCTCGCTGCTGCCCAGCACTGACTTCAATGGCAGAGGCTGGAAAAGCAGCAGTAATCCTCCTCACAGAGTCAGATTGAGCAAGACACTGGGACTGACATCTCTGCTGAGCAGCCTCCACTGCGGCAGAAGAATGGGAGACCGCAGCGGAGATGGCCTGAGATTCCCCCTGTGCAGAGGTGGGAACTCGACCCCTAACACTTAGGACCCAACTTTGTTGATGGCACTTTCAATTTAATATTTTTGGAAGAAACCCAGACCTTATCACCAACCTTGAATATGGGACCCCCTGAATGTTTCCTATGAGCCTTCCATTTCTGGTGACGATGGGTCATCCCAATATTCCTGTGAACCTCTCTCCAGACATCCCCCAGTTTTTGCATAGCAACCTCTACACCCATACAACCAGAACTAATCCTCGAGAATTCACCAGAATTCATTGAGTATGAAAACCATAATTACAAAAAATGGCAAGGTTCCAGTAGACTGGTTAACCCAACTGTTAAAGGCAATTTCAGCAAGAGGTAAGAATGAGAACCAGTCCTCCTGCTTAGCCACAACAAAACATCTTAGAAATTGCTCCAACGATTGATTTGTCCTCTCTGTCTGACCATTGGTTTCAGGATGAGAAGCAGAGGAAAACGATAGGTCAATCCCCAATCTCTTACAAAAAGCTCTCCAGAACTTAGAGACAAACTGCACCCCCCTATCACATACAATGTTCAAAGGTATGCCATGCATTCTCACCACATGATTGATGAATAACCTGGAAAGTGTCTCAGCATTAGGTAACCCTGATAATGGAACAAAGTGAGCTCGTTTGCTGAATCGGTCAACCACCACCCAAATAATGGTTCTCCCACTGGAGAAAGGCAAATTAGTGATGACATCCATGGACAAATGAGTCCACGGTCTTTCTGGAAAAGGCAATGGAGCCAATTCCCAGGCCAGTTGCTTATGACAAACTTTAGCACATGCGCAAACCTCACAAGCGGGTACAAAACCTTTAATGTCGTTAAGCATGGATGGCCACCAAAAAAGTCTACATATAGCTTTCTGCATATAGTGACCCTGCATATAGTGACCCTGGGGTTACCACACAAGATCGAGTCATGAAACTCTTGCAACAGATGTAATCTTAAATACAAGGGCACAAATAATTTAGATCTAGGAGTAGCAACAGAAGCCAACGACTGGACTTGGAGAATCTCAGCCTCCAACTCCAAGGACACCAGAGAAATTACTATACCCTGAGGAAAAATGGAGGAAGGATGTTCTGGAGGAGAAACTGAATCAAGACTGTGTGACAAAGAGTCAGCCCTAACATTCTTGTACCCTGACTTGAACATGATGGAAAAATTGAATCTAGAAAAAAATAAGGAACACCTGGAATATATAGGGGTTAAACGTTTAGCAGATTCAATAGAAGTTAAATTTTTCTGATCAGTCACAAACATGACCTGATGAGTAGCTCCCTCCAAAACATGCCTCCATTCCTCGAACACTAACTTGACAGCAAAATTTTATAGAAAAAAATACACTTGGCCGTAAGTTTGTCAGGGTTTTAGGACCTTGAGACAAAACAGCCCCCACTCCAACCTCTGAGGTATCCACCTCTAGGATAAACATTTTCTGAAGATCAGGTTGGATCAAAACTGGAGCAGACATGAAGCACTCTTTTAGATTATTAAAGGCCCCAATGGCATCCGATAACCAAACCTTTAGCTCCGCCCCCTTACATGTGAGATCGGTTAGTTTAACAATCTGTGAAAAAACCCTAAAAAATTTTCTATAATAATTGGCGAATCGTAAAAACCACTGTAGTGCTTTAACCCCTTCCCGACCCATGACGCCACATAGGCGTCATGAAAACCCGTGCCAATCCGACCCATGACGCCTATGTGGCGTCATGGAATGATCGCGTCCCTGCAGATCGGGTGAAAGGGTTAACTCCTATTTTACCCGATCTGCAGGGAGAGGGGGAGTGGTGCTTCAGCCCAGGGGGGGTGGCTTCACCCCCCCGTGGCTACGATCGCTCTGATTGGCTGTTGAAAGTGAAACTGCCAATCAGAGCGATTTGTAATATTTCACCTAAAAAACAGGTGAAATATTACAATCCAGCCATGGCCGATGCTGCAATATCATCGGCCATGGCTGGAAAACCTGAAGTGACCACCCCCCACCCCACCGATCGCCCCCCCACCGCTCCGTTATGGGGTCCGGTCCCCTCTGTCCTGTGCTCCGCTGCCCCGTGCTCCTGCCCGCTCCCCCGTCCTGCTGTCCGCTCCCCCCGTCCTCCGATCACCCCCCCTGTGCTCAGATCCACCCCCCCCACCACCCCTTCATACTTACCGATCCTCCCGGTGTCCGGCCGTCTCCTCGCTGGGCGCCGCCATCTTCCAAAATGGCGGGCGCATGCTCAGTACGCCCGCCGGCCGGCAGATTACTTACAGGTACAATTTGATCGCTGTGGTAGGTTCTACCACAGCGATCAAAATAAAAAAAATAATAAATAAACCCCCCCCTTTATCACCCCCATAGATAGGGACAATAATAAAATAAAGAAAATATATATATATTTTTTTCCAACTGTGGTTAGGGTTAGAACTAGGGTTAGGGTTAGAACTAGGGTTAGGGTTACGGGTAGGGTTAGGGTTATGGCATGTGCGGATTTGGCAGCGGATCCGCAGCGGATCGGCCGCGGATCCGCAGCGGATCGGCAGCGGATCGGCCGCGGATCCGCAGCGGATCGGCCGCGGATCCGCAGCGGATCGGCCGCGGATCGGCCGCGGATCCGCAGCGGATCGGCCGCGGATCCGCAGCGGATCGGCCGCGGATCCGCAGCGGATCGGCCGCGGATCCGCAGCGGATTGGCCGCGGATCCGCAGCGGATTGGCCGCTGCGAATTCGTAGCAGTTTTCCATCAGGTTTACAGTACCATGTACACCTATGGAAAACCAAATCCGCTGTGCCCATGGTGCGGAAAATTCCGTGCAGAAACGCTGCGTTGTATTTTCCACAGCATGTCAATTCTTTGTGCGGATTCCGCAGCGTTTTACACCTGTTCCTCAATAGGAATCCGCAGGTGAAATCCGCACAAAAAAACACTGGAAATCTGCTGTAAATCCGCAGGTAAAACGCAGTGCCTTTTACTTGCAGATTTTTCAAAAGTCGTGCGGAAAAATCTCACACGAATCCGCTACGTGGGCACATACCCTTAGGGTTAGGGTTGGAATTAGGGCTAGGGTTGGAATTAGGGTTACGGGTGTGTTGGGGTTAGGGTTGTGGTTAGGGGTGTGTTGGGGTTAGGGTTGGGATTAGGGTTATGGCTACAGTTGGGATTAGGATTAGGGGTGTGTTGGGGTTAGTGTTGAAGTTAGAAATGAGGGTTTTCCACTGTTAGGGCACATCAGGGGTCTCCAAACGCAACATGGCGCCACCATTGATTCCAGCCAATCTTGCATTCAAAAAGTCAAATGGTGCTCCCTCCCTTCCAAGCCCCGACGTGTGCCCAAACAGTGGTTTACCCCCACATTTGGGGTACCAGCGTACTCAGAACAAACTGGGCAACAACTGTTGGGGTCCAATTTCTCCTGTTACCCTTGCAAAAATAAAAAATTACTTGCTAAGACATAATTTTTGAGGAAAGAAGAATTATTTTTTATTTTCACGGCTCTGCGTTGTAAACTTCTGTGAAGCACTTGGAGGTTGAACGTGCTCATCACACATCTAGATAAGTTCCTTGGGGGGTCTAGTTTCCAAAATGGGGTCACTTGTGGGGTGTTTCTACTGTTTAGGCACATCAGGGGCTCTGCAAATGCAACGTGACGCCCGCAGACCATTCCATCAAAGTCTGCATTTCAAATGTCACTACTTCCCTTCCGAGCCCTGACGTGCGCCCAAACAGTGGTTTACCCCCACATATGGGGTATCACTGTACTCACAACAAACTGGGCAACAAACATTGGGGCCCAATTTCTCCTGTTACCCTTGTGAAAATAAAAAATTGCTTGCTAAAACATCTTTTTTGAGGAAAGAAAAATGATTTTTTATTTTCACGGCTCTGCGTTGTAAACTTCTGTGAAGCACTTGGGGGTTGAATGTGCTCATCACACATCTAGATAAGTTCCTTGGGGGGTCTAGTTTCCAAAATGGGGTCACTTGTGGGGTGTTTCTACTGTTTAGGCACATCATGGGCTCTGCAAATGCAACGTGACGCCCGCAGACCATTCCATCAAAGTCTGCATTTCAAATGTCACTACTTCCCTTCCGAGCCCTGACGTGCGCCCAAACAGTGGTTTACCCCCACATATGGGGTATCACTGTACTCACAACAAACTGGGCAACAAACATTGGGGCCCAATTTCTCCTGTTACCCTTGTGAAAATAAAAAATTGCTTGCTAAAACATCTTTTTTGAGGAAAGAAAAATGATTTTTTATTTTCACGGCTCTGTGTTGTAAACTTCTGTGAAGCACTTGGGGGTTGAATGTGCTCATCACACATCTAGATAAGTTCCTTGGGGGGTCTAGTTTCCAAAATGGGGTCACTTGTGGGGTGTTTCTACTGTTTAGGCACATCAGGGGCTCTGCAAATGCAACGTGACGCCAGCAGACCATTCCATCAAAGTCTGCATTCCAAAACGTCACTACTTCCCTTCCGAGCCCCGGCATGTGCCCAAACAGTGGTTTACCCCCACATATGGGGTATCAGCGTACTCAGGAGAAACTGGACAACAACTTTTGGGGTCCAATTTCTCCTGTTACCCTTGCAAAAATAAAAAATTCTGGGCTAAAAAAATATTTTTGAGGAAAGGAAACACATTTATTATTTTCACGGCTCTGCGTTATAAACTTCTGTGAAGCACTTGGGGGTTCAAAGTGCTCACCACACATCTAGATAAGTTCCTTGGGGGGTCTAGTTTCCAAAATGGAGTCACTTGTGGGGAGTTCCTACTGTTTAGGCACATCAGGGGCTCTGCAAATGCAACGTGACGCCCGCAGAGCATTCCATCAAAGTCTACATTCCAAAACGTCACTACTTCCCTTCCGAGCCCCGGCATGTGCCCAAACAGTGGTTTACCCCCACATATGGGGTATCACCGTACTCAGGAGAAACTGGACAACAACTTTTGGGGTCCAATTTCTCCTGTTACCCTTGCAAAAATAAAAAATTCTGGGCTAAAAAAATATTTTTGAGGAAAGGAAACACATTTATTATTTTCACGGCTCTGCGTTATAAACTTCTGTGAAGCACTTGGGGGTTCAAAGTGCTCACCACACATCTAGATAAGTTCCTTGGGGGGTCTAGTTTCCAAAATGGAGTCACTTGTGGGGAGTTCCTACTGTTTAGGCACATCAGGGGCTCTGCAAATGCAACGTGACGCCCGCAGAGCATTCCATCAAAGTCTGCATTCCAAAACGTCACTACTTCCCTTCCGAGCCCCGGCATGTGCCCAAACAGTGGTTTACCCCCACATATGGGGTATCACCGTACTCAGGAGAAACTGGACAACAACTTTTGGTGTCCAATTTCTCCTGTTACCCTTGCAAAAATAAAAAATTCTGGGCTAAAAAAATATTTTTGAGGAAAGGAAACACATTTATTATTTTCACGGCTCTGCGTTATAAACTTCTGCGAAGCACTTGGGGGTTCAAAGTGCTCACCACACATCTAGATTAGTTCCTTGGGAGGTCTAGTTTCCAAAATGGGGTCACTTGTTAGGGAGCTCCAATGTTTAGGCACACAGGGGCTCTCTAAACGTGACATGGTGTCCGCTAATGATTGGAGCTAATTTTCCATTCAAAAAGCCAAATGGCGTGCCTTCCCTTCCGAGCCCTGCCGTGTGCCCAAACAGTGGTTTACCCCTACATATGGGGTATCATCGTACTCAGGACAAACTGGACAACAACACTTGGGGTCCAATTTCTCCTATTACCCTTGGAAAATTAAAAAATCCTGGGCTAAAACTCATTTTTGAGGAAAGAAAAATTATTTTTTATTTTCACGGCTCTGCGTTATAAACTTCTGTGAAGCACCTGGGGGTTATAAGTGCTCACTATGCATCTAGATAAGTTCCTTGGGGGGTCTAGTTTCCAAAATGGGGTCACGTGTAGGGGAGCTCCAATGTTTAGGCACACAGGGGCTCTCCAAACGCGACATGGTGTTCGCTAACGATTGGAGCTAATTTTCCATTCAAAAAGTCAAATGGCACGCCTCCCCTTCCGAGCCTTGCCGTGCACCCAAACAGTGGTTTACCCCCACATATGAGGTATCAACATACTCAGCAGAAATTGCCCAACAAATTTTAGGATCCATTTTATCCTGTTGCCCATGTGAAAATGAAAAAATTGAGGCTAAAAAAAATTTTGTGTGAAAAAAAAGTACTTTTTAATTTTTACGGATCAATTTGTGAAGCACCTGAGAGTTTAAAGTGCTCACTATGCTTCTAGATAAGTTCCTTGGGGGGTCTACTTTCCAAAATGGGGTCACTTGTGGGAGCGCTCCAATGTTTAGGCACACGGGGGCTCTCCAAACGTGACATGGTCTCTGCTAGCGATGGAGATCATTTTTCATTCAAAAAGTCAAATGGCGCTCCTTCCCTTCCGAGCCTTACCATGTGCCCAAACAGTGGTTTACCCCCACATGTGAGGTATCAGTGTACTCAGGAGAAATTGTCCAACAAATTTTAGGATCCATTTTATCCTGTTGCCCATGTGAAAATGAAAAAATTGAGGCTAAAATAATTTTTTTGTGAAAAAAAAGTACTGTTTAATTTTTACGGATCAATTTGTGAAGCACCTGGGGGTTTAAAGTGCTCACTATGCTTCTAGATAAGTTCCTTGGGGGGTCTAGTTTCCAAAATGGGGTCACTTGTGGGGGAGCTCCAATGTTTAGGCACACGGGGGCTCTCCAAACGCGACATGGTGTCCGCTAAAGATTGGAGCCAATTTTTCATTCAAAAAGTCAAATGGCGCTCCTTTCCTTCCAAGCCCTGCCGTGCGCCCAAACAGTGGTTTACCCCCACATATGAGGTATCAGCGTACTCAGGACAAATTGGACAACATCGTTCGTGGTCCAGTTTTTCCTTTTACCCTTGGGAAAATAAAAAAATTGTTGCTAAAAGATCATTTTTGTGACTAAAAAGTTAAATGTTCATTTTTTCCTTCCATGTTGCTTCTGCTGCTGTGAAACACCTGAAGGGTTAATAAACTTCTTGAATGTGGTTTTGAGCACCTTGAGGGGTGCAGTTTTTAGAATGGTGTCACTTTGGGGTATTTTCAGCCATATAGAACCCTCAAACTGACTTCAAATGTGAGGTGGTCCCTAAAAAAAATGGTTTTGTAAATTTTGTTGTAAAAATGAGAAATCACTGGTCAAATTTTAACCCTTATAACTTCCTAGCAAAAAAAAAATTTGTTTCCAAAATTGTGCTGATGTAAAGTAGACATGTGGGAAATGTTATTTATTAACTATTTTGTGTCACATAACTCTCTGGTTTAACAGAATAAAAATTAAAAATGTGAAAATTGCGAAATTTTCAAAATTTTCGCCAAATTTCCGTTTTTTTCACAAATAAACTCAGAAATTATCGACCTAAATTTACCACTAACATGAAGCCCAATATGTCACGAAAAAACAATCTCAGAATCGCTAGGATCCGTTGAAGCGTTCCTGAGTTATTACCTCATAAAGGGACACTGGTCAGAATTGCAAAAAACGGCAAGGTCATTAAGGCCAAAATAGGCTGGGTCATGAAGGGGTTAAGGTCGCGAGGTTGAAACCAACTAGTTATGGCTTGTACCCTCCCAGGATCCATCTTAAACCCTTCAGCAGATACGATGAACCCCAGAATTTATATTTCTTGAACAGAGAACGTACACTTTTCTAATTTGGCAAACAAAGAATTTTCCCTGAGTCTTTGTAAAACATAGTGAGAACTCAGATCAGACAAAAAAATAGAATGTTATCAAGGTAAACCACAAAAAAATTCAATGATATCAGAAAAAATGTAATTCATATAGTTCTGAACCACAGCAGGTGCATTGGTTAAACCAAAAGGCATGACCAGGTTCTCGAATAAACCCTCAGATATTAAAAAATGCTGTCTTCCACTCATCACCCTCCCGGATCCATATCAGATTATAAGCTCCTCTAAGATCAAGTTTAGAAAACCATTTGGCCCCAGTAAGCTGATTATATAGGTCAGGGATGAGTGAAAGTGGGTAAGGCTGGTTTCACACTTGTGTTTTGATCTGCAGCGTTTTAGCGCTAAAAAACGCATGCGTTTTTTTTCTATACTTAACATTAAAAAACGCATGCGTTTTTTAGCGTGCGTTTTGACGCTTTTTCGGCAACGCATGCGTTTTTTGATGCTTGCGTTCATTTGCAGAAATGCAACCTGTAGTAATTTCTAGCGGCGTTTTTTTGCCGCAAAAAAACGCATGCGTTTATTCGCGGCAAAAAAATGCATTGCTGTCTATGTAAACGCATGCGTTTTTAAGCACATGCGTTTGCTTGCGTTAAAAACGCATGCGTTTTTATAGAAAAACACAAGAAAAAACAACAAAAAACAAGAAAACCCTAACCCTAACCCTAACCCTAAACACAAGAAAAAACAAGAAAACCCTAACCCTAACCCTAAACACAAGAAAACCCTAACCCTAACCCTAGGGTTACTAGGGATCCTAACCCTAACCCTTAGGTTAGGATCCCTAGTAACCCTAGGGACACTAACCCTAACCCTAACCCTAGGGATCCTAACCCTAACCCTTAGGGTTAGGGTTACGATCCTAACCTTTAGGGTTAGGGTTAGGATCCCTAGGGTTAGGGTTAGGGTTAGGGTTAGGATCCCTAGGGTTAGGGTTAGGGTTATGGTTAGGGGTAGGGTTAGGGTTAGGGGTAGGGTTAGGGTTAGCTAACCCTAACCCTAGCTATTTCTGTTTTTAGTGGGTTTTCTAGTTGATTTTGATGATTGGGAGCTGTCACACACTTCTCAGCATGCGTTTACAAAACGCAAACGCAGGAAAAAACGCATGTAAACGCCGCAAAACGCCACTTTTTTTTCTGCATGCAAAAACGCATGCGTCTAAAAAACGCGGCGTTTTGCCGCGTTTACATGCGTTTTTTCACCACATGCGTTTTCACCACATGCGTTTTTTTTAAAAACGCTGCAGATCAAAACGCAAGTGTGAAACCAGCCTTAGTATTTTTAACAGTAATTTTGTTTCGTTCACGGAAATCGAGGCAAGGGCAAAGCCTCCAAACCTTCTTTTTCCCAAAGAAGAATACAGCAGCTACAGGCGAGGAGGATGGACAGATATGACCCTTCCGTAAACTTTCATTGACATTTTCTTTCATAGCTGACCATTCCGGTCCTGACAATTGTACAAGCGAGCTTTAGGCAATTTGGCATTAGGAATAAGATCAATAGTACAATCATAAGGACAATGGGGAGGTAGTATCTCTGCCTCTTTTTCCAAGAACACATCTCTAAAGTCTTTCAGGTATGCTCGCAGACACTCAAGACTAGCGGAGCAAAATTTCCACAGAACGAAGACACTTTTTATAGCAGTTGGGGCCCCAATTAACAATATCCTTTTGTCACCAATCAATAACTGAAATATGAACATGCAGCCATGGAAACCCCAACACCAACACAGTAGGTAAATTATCCAAGACATAACAGGAGATGGACCCAGAGTGGAGTGTTCCCACTCTTAGTGTGAATTCCACAGTTACCAGCTGGACGAAGTTCTGGAGAAACGTTGTTTTGTCAATAGCAACAATCTGAATAGGTGTTTCCAATCTATCTGTCCCTAATCCTAATTTAAGAACCAGTTCAGAATCAATAAAGTTTGCAGCAGACTCACAGTCAATGAAAGCAAGCGCAGATAACCACAAGTTCTGAAAACATAGTTCCATGTTTAACACTACTTTATCTGAGGAGTAAAAGATAACTGGAAGCCTGGGTGACCTCCTCAAATATCACCCAGACTTAAGGTACCGTTACACTAAACGACTTATCAACGATCACGACCAGCGATGCGATCGTTGGTAAGTCGTTGTGTGGTCTCTGGGGAGCTGTCACACAGACAGCTCTCTCCAGCGACCAACGATCAGGGGAACGACTTCGGCATCGTTAAAACTGTCTTCAACGATGACGAAGTCCCCCTGCAGCACCCGGGTAACCAGGGTAAACATGGGGTTACTAAGTGCAGGGCCGCGCTTAGTAACCCGATATTTACCCTGGTTACCATTGTAAAAGTTAAAAAAAACACTACATACTCACCTTCTGATGTCTGTCACGTCCCCCGCCGGCGGCTTCCCTGCACTGAATGTGTCAGCGCCGGCCGGCCGTAAAGCAGAACACAGCGGTGACATCTAGCTCCGACCAACGATATCACAGCGGGATCCAGATCGCTGCTGCGTGTCAAACACAATGAGATCGCTATCCAGGACGCTGCAACGTCACATATCGTCATCGTTCTCGCTGCAAAGTCGCTTAGTGTGAAGGTACCTTTAGGTGTTTCCTGACAGCTTGTTTGCTTGAGGGCAGATCGAACAGTCCTTGAGATAATGTCCAGCTCGACCACAGTAGAAGCAGAGTCTCAGATCATGGCGACGTCTCCTCTTTGTGGTCCGAGAGCTGCTGTTCCAACCTCCATTGGTACTGTCTCAGGTAAGGAAACCGACTCGGGAAGAATGACTGAAACACTTTGTCGCTCATCACTTCTCTAACAAATTCTACGATCCATACGCAAGGCCTGAGTCATGGCCTCCCGCAGAGAACAGGGTGGAGAGTGCAAAGCCAAGTTTGAGGACCCTGTTGTGAACTATACTTTTTGGCTCCCTCTTGTGGTCACTAGTGATTTGGCACTTGGATTGTCTTTTACCAGGTTTGTGCTCACCTGCTTCGTTAGGCTTGGGGTGTTGCTATTTAAACTTCCTGGATTCTCAGTCCAGTGCCTGGCATCGTTGTAATCAGTTCACTTCTGTTTGCTCCTGTCTTCAGGTCCTGGTTCTTTGCAAGATAAGCTAAGTCCTGCTTTCGTACTCTTGATCATTTGCATTGTTCATATTTTTTGTCCAGCTTGTACAATATGTGATTCCTGTTATTGCTGGAAGCTCTAGGGGGGCTGATATTCTCCCCCCACACCGTCAGTCGGTTTGGGGGTTCTTGGATATTCAGCGTGGATATTTTGCAGGGTTTTTTGCTGACCATATAAGTCTTCTTACTATATTCTGCTATTAGTCAGTGGGCCTCTCTTTGCTAAATCTAGTTCATTCTTACGTTTGTCTTTTCTTCTTACCTCACCGTTATTATTTGTTGGGGGCTTGTATTACTTTGGGGTCTTTTCTCTGGAGGCAAGAGAGGTCTTATTTTCCCTGATAGGGGTAGTTAGTTCTCCGGCTGGCGCGAGACGTCTAGGACCAACGTAGGCACGTTCCCCGGCTGCTGTTAGTGTTTGCGCTAGGATCAGGTATATGGTCAGCCTAGTTACCACTTCCCTATGAGCTGGTATTTATGTTTTGCAGACTTTGCTGTGATCTTTGAGGTCCCCTGCCATTGGGATCATAACAGTATGCCAGGTCCATAAATAGTTAATGCATTGCTGAAGTGGGATTAAAAGAAAAGAAGTTCTGAGTTGTTTTTTTTTTTTTTTTTCTTCCTCCCCTTTATCTCTGAGTGGCTTGAAGCTTTGCTGCAGACATGAATGTTCAGACCTTGATTACTAGTGTGGATCAGCTTGCTGCACGTGTGCAGGGCATTCAGGATTTTGTTGTTAGCAGTCCTATGTCAGAGCCTCAGGAATAGATACCTATTCCTGAGCTGTTCTCTGGAGATCGATTTAAATTTAGGAATTTTAGGAATAATTGTAAATTGTTTCTATCTTTGAAACCTCGTTCGTCTGGAGATTCAGCTCAGCAAGTCAAAATTATTATCTCCTTCTTGCGTGGCGACCCTCAGGATTGGGCTTTCTCGTTAGCGCCAGGAGATCCTGCATTGGCGGATGTTGATGCGTTTTTTCTGGCGCTCGGATTGCTTTATGAGGAGCCTAATCTTGAAATTCAGGCAGAAAAAGCTCTACTGGCCATCTCTCAGGGCCAGGATGAAGCTGAGGTGTACTGCCAAAAATTTCGGAAATGGTCCGTGCTTACTCGATGGAATGAATGTGCTCTGGCCGCAAATTTCAGAAATGGCCTTTCTGAAGCCATTAAGAATGTGATGGTGGGTTTTACAATTCCTACAAGTCTGAATGATTCTATGGCGCTGGCTATTCAGATTGATCGGCGTTTGCGGGAGCGCAAATCCGCTAAACCTCTGGCGGTGTTGTCTGAACAGACACCTGTCTCAATGCAATGCGATAGAATCCTGACTAGAATCGAACGACAAAATCATAGACGTCAGAATGGGCTGTGTTTTTACTGTGGTGATTCTACACATGTTATATCAGCATGCTCTAAACGCCTAACCAAGGTTGTCAGTCCTGTCACCATTGGTAATTTGCAGCCTAAATTTATTTTGTCTGTGACTTTAATTTGTTCATTGTCTTCCTACCCTGTTATGGCATTTGTGGATTCAGGTGCTGCCCTGAGTCTTATGGACTTGTCGTTTGCCAAGCGCTGCGGTTTTGTCCTGGAGCCTTTAAAGGTTCCGATTCCTCTCAGAGGAATTGATGCTACGCCACTGGCGGAAAATAAACCGCAGTATTGGACAAAAGTGACCATGTGCATGACTCCTGAACATCGGGAGGTGATTCGTTTTCTTGTTCTGCATAAAATGAATGATTTGGTCGTTTTAGGTCTGCCATGGTTACAGACCCATAATCCTGTTTTGGATTGGAAGGCTATGTCTGTCTCAAGTTGGGGTTGTCAGGGAATTCATTGCGATTCTCCGCCGGTGTCTATTGCTACTTCTACTCCTTCAGAAGTTCCTGAGTATTTGTGTGACTATCAGGATGTATTCAGTGAGTCCAGGTCCAGTGCTCTTCCTCCTCATAGGGACTGTGACTGCGCTATAGATTTGATTCCTGGCAGTAAATTTCCTAAGGGACGATTATTTAATTTGTCTGTACCCGAGCATGCCGCGATGCGTTCTTATGTCAAGGAGTCTTTGGAGAAGGGGCGTATTCGTCCATCCTCTTCCCCTCTCGGTGCGGGATTCTTTTTTGTGGCCAAGAAAGACGGGTCTTTGAGACCTTGTATAGACTATCGGCTTCTGAATAAAATCACTGTTAAGTTTCAGTATCCGTTGCCGCTATTGTCAGACTTCTTTGCTCGGATTAAGGGCGCCAAGTGGTTCACCAAGATAGATCTTCGTGGTGCGTACAACCTTGTGCGCATTAGGCAGGGAGATGAATGGAAAACTGCATTCAATACGCCCGAAGGTCATTTTGAATACTTGGTGATGCCCTTTGGGCTCTCTAATGCCCCTTCAGTGTTTCAGTCCTTTATGCATGATATCTTCCGGAAGTATCTGGATAAATTTTTGATTGTGTATCTTGATGATATTCTAGTTTTCTCGGATGATTGGGATTCTCATGTAAAGCAGGTCAGGATGGTGTTTCAGGTTTTGCGTGATAACGCTTTGTTTGTGAAGGGCTCAAAGTGTCTCTTTGGAGTGCAGAAGGTTTCCTTTTTGGGTTTTATTTTCTCCCCTTCTGCCGTGGAGATGGACCCAGTCAAGGTCCGAGCTATTCATGATTGGACTCGCCCTGGTGGTCTGGGTGAGGGTTCGGTGACCCCTCCTTAAAGGGGGGGGTACTGTTGTGAACTATACTTTTTGGCTCCCTCTTGTGGTCACTAGTGATTTGGCACTTGGATTGTCTTTTACCAGGTTTGTGCTCACCTGCTTCGTTAGGCTTGGGGTGTTGCTATTTAAACTTCCTGGATTCTCAGTCCAGTGCCTGGCATCATTGTAATCAGTTCACTTCTGTTTGCTCCTGTCTTCAGGTCCTGGTTCTTTGCAAGATAAGCTAAGTCCTGCTTTCGTACTCTTGATCATTTGCATTGTTCATATTTTTTGTCCAGCTTGTACAATATGTGATTCCTGTTATTGCTGGAAGCTCTAGGGGGGCTGATATTCTCCCCCCACACCGTCAGTCGGTTTGGGGGTTCTTGGATATTCAGCGTGGATATTTTGCAGGGTTTTTTGCTGACCATATAAGTCTTCTTACTATATTCTGCTATTAGTCAGTGGGCCTCCCTTTGCTAAATCTAGTTCATTCTTACGTTTGTCTTTTCTTCTTACCTCACCGTTATTATTTGTTGGGGGCTTGTATTACTTTGGGGTCTTTTCTCTGGAGGCAAGAGAGGTCTTATTTTCCCTGATAGGGGTAGTTAGTTCTCCGGCTGGCGCGAGACGTCTAGGACCAACGTAGGCACGTTCCCCGGCTGCTGTTAGTGTTTGCGCTAGGATCAGGTATATGGTCAGCCTAGTTACCACTTCCCTATGAGCTGGTATTTATGTTTTGCAGACTTTGCTGTGATCTTTGAGGTCCCCTGCCATTGGGATCATAACAGTATGCCAGGCCCATAAATAGTTAATGCATTGCTGAAGTGGGATTAAAAGAAAAGAAGTTCTGAGTTTTTTTTTTTTTTTCTTCCTCCCCTTTATCTCTGAGTGGCTTGAAGCTTTGCTGCAGACATGAATGTTCAGACCTTGATTACTAGTGTGGATCAGCTTGCTGCACGTGTGCAGGGCATTCAGGATTTTGTTGTTAGCAGTCCTATGTCAGAGCCTAAGATACCTATTCCTGAGCTGTTCTCTGGAGATCGATTTAAATTTAGGAATTTTAGGAATAATTGTAAATTGTTTCTGTGTTGCTGTGATCTTTGAGGTCCCCTGCCATTGGGATCATAACAGGACCCCCACTCAATAGGGACATAATTATACCCACCCGCTGGGACTCATCCCCAGAAGACCTGGGTCATAGAGTAAAAAATAATTTACAGCTTTCTCTAAATACCCTAAATATATCCCCTCCCCCCTACTCCTGAAAATCTGTCAAGAAGTGCCACAGCTGCTTTGGGGCGGTCACCTGTACTGTCGATAGCGGAGAGCTTTGTGAACTACCCAGAGTACTAAACTGACCCTGCAGCTGGGACTGTGATGATTCTAGCCTCTGGTGATCCTTGGCCAGATCCTGAACTGTCTGGGTCAGATTCATCACCTGATCATAAAGTGCATGAACTGGATCCATTGTTTAGGAAAAAAAAGTATATGGCCAGACATAATGTGACGCTAGTCACTACCCACGAACAGAACATGAGGCAGAAGAGTGAGAAGTTCCGGGGTCAATACCAAGAGAGTACGTAGACAGCCAAGGGAAAAGACGAAAGCATAAGTCAGGTCACAGTCCAGGGTCAATAATCCGAAATAGTGGATCAAAAGCCAAAGGACAAGACAAAGGGATACTCAGAACACAGTCCAAAAGGTAAGGCAGCAGAAGATCAAAACTCAGAGCAATAGAATCAGGATAACACTCACCAAGAAGCACAAACTACGTTTGGCAGGGATTAGGGGCAGACAGCTCAGTTCAGTAGCTGGGCAAACACAAGAACATCGAACACCTGGAGAAAGTGCCACAGCTCCCAGTCACAGATTGGACAGCTGAGCTGTCAGTCAAGGCACCAGCAGCTCCGCAAGCCAATCACAGAATTGGACCGCCAAGCTGTCAATCAAGACACAGACAACTCAGCAAGACAGTTTGGATTTTGGATTATTTTATTCCTTCAATGTCACCTTGAAAATCAGTTGATGTTGCATTTGCTTTCTTAGAGAACACAGATGCAAAATAGGAATTTAAAAGTTCGTCCTTCTCAACATCATTTTTTACCACTTCACCCATTTCATCATGTAAAAATCCTATAGTATTTTTTACTTTTCTTTTGCTTCTGACATACCTGCAAAATCCTTTTTTGCTACTTTTGGTCTCCCTTGAAAATCTTACTTCATTACCGGCTTTAGCTCTTCTAACTCTTGCCCTGCATTCCCTGCAAACAGCATTATATTCTTCTTTAGATATGCCCCCCTCTTTCCATTTGATATACATTTATTTTTTCCTTTTAACAGGTGATTAAGTTCTGTGTTCCTCCACCCTGGTCTCCTGCTTCCAATTCTTCCTTCTTTTCAGGATTGTTACCGATTGTGCGGTGAGAATTTCATTTAGCAAAATCTCCCATCTTTCATGGATATTTCTCTCCTTTAGAATATCCATTAAAATCTGCCTTTCTGAAGTCCAACCTTAAAGTCTTCCTCCTCGCTGGTCTTCCTCCTCTTGTAATTTAAAATTTGTGGATAGCATGATCGCTGCCTAAATTCCCAGCCATCTTTACTTTCTCAACCATTTCCTCACTGTTGGTAAGAATTAGGTCTAATATTGCAGATCCTCCTGTTTTCTCTTCTACCTTTTGAAGATTAAGTTGTAAGCAAGAGAAGATAAGACTTTTCTGGACCCTGTACTTTTGCCTGAGAGAGATTCCAAACAAATGTCTGGATAGTTATCTCCCATGATCACTATGTGGTACTTTTTTTGAGAACACATACTGTACATCTCAAGTAAAAAGAGTTCATCCATATCTTCAGTCTGTCCAGGTGTCCTATAGTAAACATCTACAAGTGTCCTTTCTGTTCTTCTCTCATTGTATTCTTTTTTTTTTTTTAATTGTTTTTATTATTTTAACATGAAACAACATATTATTTGTCAAGATAGAGGTTGCAGTTGAATCTGCAACATCAGCTGCTAACCCTCCCTTCCTCCCCTTTCCCCTCCCCCCTGCATGTGCCAACATTTAAATAATAACTTTAAATTGGTGCATTCCACCAGTGCGTTGTTGTAAGTACTAATTGGTGCTCTCAAACTGCTCTTTGAGTCTGTTCTTAGAGTCCATGTCCAGAGAGGGAACATAGAATGACCATCTAGTAAAGAATTTCTTCGGCCGTTTTTCTTTGTTGGTCAACGTCTCCAGCCAGTCCATTTTAAACAGGAAATTAATTTTTGTTAGTATCAATGATTTTGATGGAACATTTGGATTTAAACACTGATGCAAAATACTTTTCCTGACCGCTGAGGCCCAAATCACCAACATGGCCGTCACATGCTTAGGCCGGTTTCACATTAGCGTTTGGAGGAGCTGCGGAGGGCTGCGGACTTCCTCTGTGAAGCCCCGCCCTCATCCGCACCTCCGCTGCTAGTGTAGCGCCCCCACCGCCGCAGGGCTGAGGGGTACCCGGTACCGGGCCTCTGAGTCTCTGCTCTGGGGTTGTCACGGTGGCTAGGCCCGGTCCGTGGCCCTGCTGAGGGGCGTACAGTAATAGATGTGAATGGTGGTGGTGGTGCGGTGCAGTAAATAACGAGGACACCAGGTTGCAGTCTCTTTACCTCTTTACTGAAGGCTTCTGGGTCCTCAGTCCGGAATACGGTTAGCCGGGCTGCGCAAGTCCGGCCGGTCCGATGGCACCTCCAGAGTTCCCTTCGCAGGTGGAAATCTGTGCCTTCCTTCTAGCGCTTATGTGTTGTGGTCCTCCCCTGCTGTGCTTACGGGATAGTCCCCACAACTGTTGTGTCTGTTTCTCGTGTTCCCTCACAACTCGATTCTGATGTTCTTCTTAATCTCGTCCCCCAGATCTTATGGTAGGACGCACCCGTATGACGGGAAGGCTCGGAGCTCTTCCGGGACCCTAGAGTCGCCCCTCTCCACAAGTTGCCCCCTATGTCTGCGTAGGTGATGTAGGTGAGACAGCCAGCCTATAGCTCTCTGTCTTGCCGTTGGTTTGAAGTAATGCTTAGAGCTCTCGGCATTCCGGCCACCGGTTAGTTACACCTCAGTAGGATGTTGCCTCGGTCTAACAGCACGACTCCTACTGGTATTTCTCCCTGTTGCGTTGATCTCGTTTCTCACTCCGCACAATAAATCTCGCTTCTTGTCCTTTCTTAGGGCACCGCCGCTATGAAGTGCAGGCGCGGTCCCGTAGCTTTCTCTCTGATTGCCAGGCCTCTGTCAGGATCCCACCCCTGACAGGGATCCTACCGAATCTTCCCCTACAACACCCTCTGCCACAAGGTGTTGCCTGGTTCCAACCCAGTCAGCGTTCTCTCTAACTTCCTGCCTAACCACCAGTTTTACCAGACTGTGAGGAGTGGCCTAATGAATAGTACCCTTAGCTCCCCCTGGAGGCCAGACTGTGAAATGTATTGGTGTCTGTGATACCTGGTCAGATGAACTCCTTCAGTGCCATCAGACGTACCATAGCCCCCCTTAGCGGCGGAGCAACAGTACTGCAACGACCAGGACTCTGGGGCGCTGCACTAGCTCCGCCTACTTCTGCATGTGGCCTGCGTACCTATCTTTAACATTAGGTACGCAGGTCGTGCCGCTGTATGCGGATGCTTCCGCATGCGTCGTTTTGACGATGCGGCGACCAGCGTAGGACGCAGCTTGTAATAATTTATTTTTTTCTCCGCATCATCAAAACGATGCATGCGGAAGCATCCGCATACAGCGGCATGACCTGCGTACCTAATGTTAAAGATAGGTACACAGGCCGCATGCAGGCCGCATGCAGAAGCAGGTGGAGCTAGCGGCGGAGGTGCGGACGAGGGCGGGGCTTCACCGAGGAAGTCCGCAGCCCTCCGCAGCTCCTCCAAACGCTAGTGTGAAACTAGCCTTAGGTAACGCTATCTGGGTATTTTCAAGGACATTGAAAATTGCCCACTGTGGGGTAAGAAGAAATTTGACGCCACTTAACTGTTGCAGTTCAAAGTGAACATCATGCCATAACTTTTGAATGTTATTACGACTCCACATATGATGAAAAATGTCAGTACTGTGTAAACCACACTTTGTACATGAATAGGAGTTCATGGGCGACATTTTGAACTAGACAAAAGGGGTGATATAAGCCCTATGCAAAAGCAGTAAAGCCATATTAGTATAGCTACTATATGGAATAACTTTTCTTTGTGCCATAGTAGCTTCCAAAAGGTCCTGAACCTCCAATCCCCAAATGTCTTTTGTCCATCTCGCTGGGCCTGTGTTTTTAGCATCCCAAGACCATTCTCTACACAGGACAGAATACATGGTACTAGTTGACACCAGCTGAGAACTGCCTGTTCTAAGGAGTATGTCCAAGCTATCACCCATACCCTCCCCTGTTTACGATTTAAATATTTTAGTGCCAGACTGCGTGCCTACAGAAACAGGAACGGTGTTCCTCCAAACAAGGGAAAATGGCATGCCGCTTCATCAAAACTGATCATAGAAAAATAATAATAATAATAATCTTTATTTATATAGCGCCAACATATTCCATAGCGCTTTACAGTTTAACAGCTTCAAACACAACAGTCATAAGTAACAATGTTAACAATACAATAATTAAAGCAACACAAGATGACCCTGCTCGTGAGAGCTTACAATCTACAATGAGGTGGGGGAGATACAAAGCACAGGTGTGTATTCACAATGATGTATTTACAATGATGGTCCAGCCATCTTCAGGGGGTGGGGGATAGATGGGGATAGTGAAAGGGCTACACACAAGCAAAATAACTGATTAGGGAACATGATAGGCCGCTCTGAACAAATGTGTTTTGAGGGAGCGCCTAAAACTATGCAAATTGTGGATGGTCCTAATTTCTTGGGGCAGAGCATTCCAGGGGATTGGCGCAGCACGGGAGAAGTTTTGGAGTCAGGAGTGGGAGGTACGGATTAGTGCAGAGGTTAGTTGAAAGTCATTTGCAGAGCGCAGTGGTCGGCTAGACCGATAGACAGAAATGAGGGAGGAGATGTAAGGGGGTGCCGCACTGTGAAGAGCTTTGTGGGTGAGAACAAGTACTTTGAATTGTATCCTGTAATGAATGGGCAGCCAGTGTAATGACTGGCGAAGAGCGGACGCGTTTGAGTAACGATTAGCCAGATGGACGACCCTGGCTGTTGCATTAAGGATAGACTGGAGAGGGGAAAGTCGAGTGAGGGGGAGGCCAATTAATATTTCTGCTGTGCCAAAAACCTATAGACCTTAGGAGGATCACCTTTTAAAAATAGCGGGTTGTCTAGAAAAGGCTGGAAGGGTGACAGTCTACCCCTCAAATTGCACAATTTCCTTTCTCGTCTCCAAGACAAAATAGTTTGCCATAGTATCGGATGTTCTTTAATATCTCTGGGGAGCTCTTCATCAGTCAAATGTACCAAGGCCATTAAAGATATATGGGGATAGTTCTGCCTCTCTAAGGCTAGGTTCACATTAGCGTTTCTGTGCGCAGTGTATCATCTGCATGTGAAAACACATGCCAAAAGGCATGTAAAAGCATGCTTACGCCTGGGCATCTTACACATGATGCAAACAAAAACGCTGCATGCGCATGCCTTTCAATGCGTTTTGGTATGCTTTTGCATTTTTTTGTGCGTATGGCAGAGGCGGTGACATCATTTTCTGGACATGTGCAGTCTAAAGTATGCATTTGTCCTTGCATACCAATGCGTTATCATAGACAGTAATGCGTTTTTGACGCAATCATCTGCAATCGTCTGCATGCGCATGATTGCGCAATATTTGACGCCTCAAAATGCAACATGTTGCGTTAGCCTGACACCGCCGCACACCGCGAAACGACACATCCGCATGCGAACGCATGCAAAAGCATGTCCTTGAGTACACTATGTTAAAGATATGTACGCATGACGCATGCAGATGTATGCGGATCATACACTGCGCACAAAAATGCTAATGTGAACCCGGCCTAAGTAAATATTAGCAAAGTGGGATGACCCTCACAACAAATCTATAACATATCTAAAGTTTACCGCTATGTTGTATCGACCAATGTCAGGAAAATTAATACCCCCCTCCGATCTTGGCAGTTTTAGTTCGCATAGCCCTATGCGTGAACGACCTCTAATTCCCCAAATAAAATGTCAAACGATCTTATTCAATAGAATGATGTCTGATTGGGATAATAAAAGCAGTTAAGTTTGAAATAAATATAATAGTTACGGGAAAACTATCATTTTAAGTAGCTGGCACCTCCCTGAGAAGGACAAAGTAAAGTGCTTCCATGAACTAAGTAGATTAGTCACTTTAAGAATAATGGGTTGTGAGATAGCACTACCTGAGTGAGTTGGTGAACACTCGCTTGACAATGGGATTAAAGCACTCAGGCACAGTTTCTCACAAAAAACAGTCTATTTGGTTTATTAAGGCATCATAAACCACACCGAAGGCCATGCTGCACATCCCAGGCCTACACATAGACAATAGCACTTTAACTCGTCGAACAGTTCATTAACGTCCACGGAACACAACCAGGACCAACAGTCTGTTCCAATGGCAGATACTTTTCTGCCCGTAGCCCCCTTTATCTAGAGTTAACTTACATGACCTCTTGCTCCACACACTGACTCCTGTCAGTCCTGGTTCCCAAGGAAGCTGCCGAACTCTAATCACTGTCCTTGTGGCCAGGGCACGTTACATAGTCCAGACCCGCAGACAGAACTGTAGTTTCCCCAACACAGTAGCCATCACAGGCACTGCAGATATGGCCTCTCCATGCGCTATTAAGGAAGTCCAGTCCCAGGCACTTCCAACACACAGGCTCCCAGTCCATGGCCTCACCATGTGCTCCCAGGAATCCAGTCCACTCCAGGACATTCCAACACACAGGCAATCAGTACATAGCCTCACCATGTGCTTCCAGGAATCCAGTCCACTCCAGGACATTCCAACACAAAGACCATACAGGACTTCACACTCTGACCATTCAGGTCCATACACTCTGAACCATGTGACCCAAACACTGGTCACATTATGTACAGTACAGACCAAAAGTTTGGACACACCTTCTTGTTTAAAGATTTTTGTGTATTTTCATGACTATGAAAATTGTACATTCACACTGAAAGCATCAAAACTATGAATTAACACATTTGGAATTATATACTTAACAAAAAAGTGTGAAACAACTGAAATTATGTCTTATATTCTAGGTTCTTCAAAGTAGTCACCTTTTGCTTTGATGACTGCTTTGCACATTCTTGGCATTCTCTTGATGAGCTTCAAGAGGTAGTCATCGGGAATGGTTTTCAACTAACAGGTGTGCCCTGTCAGGTTTAATGTGGGATTTCTTGCCTTATAAATGGGGTTGGGACCATCAGTTGTGTTGTGCAGAAGTCTGGTGGATACCCAGCTGATAGTCCTACTGAACAGACTGTTAGAATTTGTATTATGGCAAAAAACAGCTAAGTAAAGAAAAACAAGTGGCCATCAATACTTTAAGAAAGGAAGGTCAGTCAGTCCGAAAAATTGGAAAAACTTTGAAAATGTCCCCAAGTACAGTGGCAAAAACCATCAAGTGCTACAAAGAAACTGGCTCACATGAGGACAGCCCCAGGAAAGGAAGGCCAAGAGCCACCTCTGCTTCTGAGGATAAGTTTATCCGAGTCACCAGCCTCAGAAATCGCAGGATAACAGCAGCTCAGATTAGAGACAGAGAGATTATGCCACACAGAGTTCTAGCAGCAGACACATCTCTACAACAACTGTTAAGAGGAGACTTTGTGCAGCAGGCCTTCATGGTAAAATAGCTGCTAGGAAACCACTGCTAAGGACAGGCAACAAGCAGAAGAGACTTGTTTGGGCTAAAAAACACAAGGAATGGACATTAGACCAGTGGAAATCTGTGCTTTGGTCTGATGAGTCCAAATTTGAGATCTTTGGTTCCAACCACCGTGTCTTTGTGCAACGCAGAAAAGGTGAACGGATGGACTCTACATGCCTGGTTCCCTCCGTGAAGCATGGAGGAGGAGGTGTGATGGTGTGGGGGTGCTTTGCTGGTGACACTGTTGGGGATTTATTAAAAATTGAAGGCATACTGAACCAGCATGGCTACCACAGCATCTTGCAGCGGCATGCTATTCCATCCGGTTTGCATTTAGTTGGACCATCATTTATTTTTCAACAGGACAATGACCCCAAACACACCTCCAGGCTGTGTAAAGGCTATTTCACCAAGAAGGAGAGTGATGGGGTGCTACGCCAGATGACCTGGCCTCCACAATCACCAGACCTGAACCCAATCGAGATGGTTTGGGGTGAGCTGGACCACAGGGTGAAGGCAAAAGGGCCATCAAGTGCTAAGCATCTCTGGGAACTCCTTCAAGATTGTTGGAAGGCCATTCCCAGTGACTACCTCTTGTAGCTCATCAAGAGAATGCCAAGAGTGTGCAAAGTAGTCATCAAACCAAAAGGTGGCTACTTTGAAGAACCTAGAATATAAGAAATAATTTTAGTTGTTTCACACTTTTTTATTAAGTATATAATTCCACAAGTGTTAATTCATAGCTTTGATGCCTTCATTGTGAATGTACAATTTTCATAGTCATGAAAATACAGAAAAATCTTTAAATGAGAAGGTGTGTCCAAACTTTTGGTCTGTACTGTAGTTGTAACCACTCCCATAGGTGGGAGGCGTGTGTGTGTAGCTAGTTCGACCCGCCAGCTCTCAAACTAGCCCTGCAAGCCTCCCTTTAAAACTAAGCAAATACTTGTAGGACTACAGGTCCCAGAACAACAACATTACTTCAGGCTTACAGCGCAGACTCCGTCTATGACACATACCGGCCATTTACAATCACAGTTTTATTATTACTATTACAGATACGCCTCCATGCATATCCTAAGGAGCACATACAGCACCCCCTGGTTGTAACATGGGTCACTGCACCACAGGGTCTATAATTAAGACTATATAAGTTATGTGGATCTGCTGGAAGCCGAATGCCCAGATATCCAATAGATTCCCTTTTCCATTGGAATGAAAATGAGGCCTCAGACATTCTGACCAATCTAAATATTGCCAAAGCTTCTGAGTTGTTGTAAGTAATTTTAAATCCAGTGAGGGTTACAAAATTTTCAATTGTTGATATTATTATTGGAATAGCTTGTGCCAGGTTTGCAATAAATAACAGAATAACATCAGCAAAAGCTAATAGTTTAGTCTCAACACTCCCCTGAAAATGAGACAAATTTTGAAGTGTTAAATTAAAAAGTAATGGAGACAGAGGGCATCCCTGCCTTCTACCCCTTTGAATATTAAAAGGGTAATGATAGGGTATTATTTATGAAGAGTCTAGATGTGGGATCACTGAAAATCAGTTTAATAGCAGTGCAAAACCATGACCTGAACCCTCTGATTTCTAACAACTTATATAAATAGTTCCAGAAGACCCTGTCAAAGGCCTTGTCTGCGTCAAGACCCACCACTATGTTCTTCTTACCATCATTAAGTCTACTACAAGATATGATGCCAATCGCCATTCTTAAGTTGTAAGTTATTGATTTCCCATGTACAAACGCCATCTGATGTGTTGAGATTAGTTCGGGAATGATCTGCTGAACCCTAGTTGCTTCTCCTTGTATTCTTGACTAAACAGTTTCTACAGAGCTACCAGTCTCTGAAGCTTGGATCTCTGTGGAGATATAAGTTTCCCTAACATACCTCCTCCCTCCAAGTTTCAGTCATGCCTATGACATCATATCTCTCTTCCTGTGTTGGCAGCTCCAATTCTCCTTGTTTGTTTCCCATTTGTATAGACACATTTTAGCTTGTAGTCGGTTTCTCTTGCTCCTCTATTTTCATTCAGAGTTTGTTGCATTTGTTCTTCCTTTCCACTTCTCTTAGCAGGGATCTCAAAAGAATTCATTAGCTGCATATTTTCCATCCCATATTGCTCTAGTTTAAAGCTCTCCTCATGAGTGTAGCAAGGCGTCTACCAAATATGTATTTTCCTGTTTTCATAATATGCAACCCATCTATAGCAAGGAATCCATCATCAGGTAATTCACTCCATGGTCAAGAAACCCAAAACGATGCTCATGGCACCATCGACATAGCCAGTTGTTCACCTGTAGAATCCTGTTCAATCTCCTTGGTCCATGTTCATCCACTGGGAGAATGGATGAGAAGAGGACCTGCACTCCCACATCCTTCACTTTCCGGCCTAGGTCTTCAAAGTCTCTGCATATAATTTCCAGGTCCTTTCTTGCTGTGTCACTTATTCCTATGTTTATTAACCCCTTCATGACATGCGCGGTACATGTACAGCCCATGTCATGTCCCTCCCTTTGATGTGGGCTCCAGTGCTGAACCCACATCTTTCCCAGCACGTCAGCTGTTTTGAACAGCTGACATGTACCTCTAACAGTCGTGGGTGGAATCGCGAACCTGTTAAATGTTTAATCTCTGACAGTGGCATTTAATGTGATCAAGCCGGAAGCGCGTCACTAATTCCGCCCATCGGCACCAATGGCACATGACCGTGGGTCGCCGATGGGTTGGCATGACATCCTGTGGTTGTGAATGCCGGATTGTTAAGAGCGTTGCCCAGCGGTCATCGCCTGTGTGTAGCAGAGGTGATCGGACAACTGCAGTTTCTAATCTCTCATGGAGACTATTGAAGCATGCAAAATGTAAAAAAAAAAAAAAAAAATGTTTAAATATTAAAAAAATAAAAAAATATATAAATGTTGAAATCACATCCGATTCAAAGTAAAACAATTCAAAAAAATAAAAAATACACATATTTGGTATTGCCATGTTCAAAATCGCCCGATCTATCAAGCTATAAAAGAATTAATCCAATCGGTAAATGGCACAGCGAAAAAAAGTCACAATATGGTAAAACCAATGGTGTTTTTCAAAGGTACAACTCATCCCGCAAAACACAGTCCCTCACATGGCCATATTGACAAAAAAATAAAAAAATTATGGCTCTGGGAAGAAGGGGAGTGAAAAACAGCAACACAAAAACAAAAAAAGGCTGCGGCGTGAAGGGGTTAATAGACATGGGTTGTCGTCTTTAGCACTGAAAAGTCTTGATACCCTATCAGACACATCTTTGATTTGGGCACCTGGAAGTGTGACGGGGTGTACGGCAGAGCAAGAAGGGACAACAGGCCAAGGGATGATTCCACAGATTTATTATCAAGAATGCTGGAACAACACATGCAGGTAGATCTACAGAGTCCACAATTAGTCCAACGGAACAGGTTCGGGGGCACCTCCCGATAATCCTTGTGCCAGCTAACAAAGCAATAGTCCACACGAGTCCAAGGGATCCCAAAACAATCCCACGAACGACGAGATATGTCCTCAGCTCAAGTCTCGCCCCATTCGCTTCCGCAGTCACAGATGGACATGGGGTCTTGCCTCAGCTAAGAATCCCCACTCTTTCTCCTTCAAGGGTCAACTCACATCTGATCTCAAAATAAGAATGGATTGTCGGAGCTCCTGGGATCCGCCCATGAAGGGGGGTAGGGGTCACACCTTCTATTCAATGGTTGGGTCCACCAGAAGATTCTAGACTGGTGGGCTCCGCTTAGTCTATCTAGTATGTACATTTGACTAGCCACCTGCTGTGAGGAAGAATGGCTATTCCTTCACTAGTTGACAAAGCTTAATTACATTATAGCTTAGGGCTGCAAGTATTGGGGGAAGGAGACATATTGTTACAGGTGAACTCCCAGCACAAGAAAATACATAAATTACAGCTAATAGAAACCAGAGAACAGTTACATACATCAAATGGCATATTATTCAAATACAGGACAGGGCAAAAGTACATATCATGACAGAAGACAGCACACTTCTCATAATGTCTGGTTGGCAGATAGCAGCTTCTGTTCCTGTCAGTAGGGAATCCCCCAGGACCACCACTCTCCTTTTCTTCTTAACCACAGTGCTTCTTTTTCTCCCTTCAAGAGGCTTCAGATTTCTTACTAGGGTGTTCTTTGTGGAGAAACACTTTTTCAATGTACATCTTCATAGTTATCCTGCGTGAGAGCATGGTAGCGGTTCTTCAGCGGTATGGGTGCTGACGGTCTCCTCATCCTCCTGCTTCTATGTGTCACATGCTTCCAATTTTCTTCTTCTGCAGGAACACTGAGAAGTTCATCCTGTGGAACATTCTGAAGAGATTATTTTGCTGGGTCAAGGAATTCCTCATCTTCTTTGATGAGCTTCAGTGTAGCTATTCTCTCCTGAAGACTTTGCACCTTTTCCTTTAACAAAATGACAAGCTGTGTTTCTGGCACTTAAAGTTTGTCTTCTCCTCTGGCAAGTCTGTAAACATGTAGCACACATTGCAACACACAATATAGGTAATCTACATATTGAACAAAATAAATTTCTGTGGAGATCTTCAGACTTGCAGCGACTTTTCACTCTTCCCAGAATGCACCAGGAATATGCAAAAGATCTTCCACAGCCTTCAATTCCTGGTTTGAGAACTCCGGTTTAAAGCGAATCTGTCACCTAATTTTGGACCTATAAACTGCAGCCACCGCCATCAGGGGCTTATCTACAGGAAGGCGTCAGGAAAGGTCAGAGAGGCCCGGCATCTGCGCACTGTAGTACTTTGCTCTGCCCTCAACAGGGCAGATAAAATACGCCTGCGCAGGAGCCGCGGCAGGAAGAAAAGAAGAGGATGACATCATATGAAGATGGGAGGCGCCAGACCCGGACCTGCGATGCCCATCGGACAGGACCGCACCGGGACCGCCCCTGGGTGAGTATAATATAATCTGTTTTTCTTATCTTTCAGGTTACATGCTGTAGATAAGCCCCTGATGGCGGTAGCCGCAGTTTATAGGCCCAAAATTAGGTGACAGATTCCCTTTAAGATGGCTGGACTCTTCTGTGTGTGTGGTACTACTAGTCAGCAATCTCATTTGCAGAGGATAGACTCTTCAGTGTGTGGTACTACTAGTTGGCAGTCCTTTTTATGACATATGGACTCTTCGGTGTGTGGTACTACTAGTCGGCAGTCCTGTTTGAGACTGCTGGACTCTTTGGTGCGTGGTACCACTAGTCGGCAGTCCTGTGTGCGGCAGATGGACTCTTCAATGTGTGGTACTACTAGTCGGCAGTCCTGTTTGACATGGCTGGACTCTTCAGTCTGTGGTACTACTAGTCGGCAGTCCTTTTTGCAGTGGATAGACTCTTCAGTGTGTGGTACTACTAGTCGGCAGTCCTTTTTGCGGTGGATAGACTCTTCAGTGTGTGGTACTACTAATCAACAGTCCTGTTTGCGGTGGCTGGACTGTTCGGTGTGTGGTTCTACTAGTTGGCAGTCCTGTTTGAGGCAGTTGGACTCGGGTGTGTGGTATGCCAGAACAGTGTATCACCACTTGGTAGACATTGACACATTACAAGAGAGTTGAAATAGTGACCAAAAGCATGTACCACTCATGTAGTCTCACATTAGTCCTCGGTCGCCCTGCTCCAGCTATCTACAGTCACAATTCCCCCTGCTGTGCCTGACTTAACAAAGCTTAAAGTGATGATGAAGTTAAATGGCCGCTGGTCGATAAGAGACATTTATTCAGCTGTCAGCTAGAAAATAGGAAAACCTTTCCTTGCACTCAGCATCTCCCCCCCTGTCCATGTGCAGCTCATTATCATTTACGTTGCCACTACTTTGCTTCCATTTTTGCTGCGGTGCATAGTGAAGAACAGGAATGTGATTAAGGCCGTGCACATACTCCTCATAGCTCCAGTTACAAACTGTCACAGTCAATCAGCCCACAATGTAGATCTAGTGCACCCTGCAGCAGCCGCCTCTGCTTGCTCCTTGTCCTATTCCATGTGGAGAGGTAGTGACGTTCTAGCATGCGTCCTGGCGGACTCTGTCTGGATGAGCAGACACTCCCAGAGATGTCAACATGTCAATATTTCATGGCCTCATTTACTGATTCTTTTCTTGGTTATGGCCTCTTTCCCCTCTCTGATTCTTCTGCATGTTTATTTGTTTAATGAATAATTAATTCACACCTTCCTCTCACTTTCTCGCTCTGCTGATTGCTACTTATCTCCATCTTTCCATCTCCCTCCCATCTGCCTACAGCTTTGTCCAACTCTATTGTTCCAAACTGCCCATGCTCTCCCTCAATGTGCACTGAATACCCTCCTCACCCAACCACATAGTTATCGCCCATTTCTTCTGTCTTCATGCTCGTGTATTGCTGTTTTATTTTTGGCTGTTTCTCCAACTAGAAGTTGGATCCATTTTTGCAGTCATTCGTAAAGAGGCTTCGCAATCACAGCAGTTAATTGTGATTATCTGATAAATATGAAAAGCAGCTGGCAGTTTCTAACAGATCTCCTTTGGTGGCAGCTTGCTCGGCTGAGAAGCCTTTGCTGATTTGTGTGATCATACGACCACACCATGAAGTCCTCGTACTACCATGAAGTCCTCGTACTGTGCCCGCTGGACTGACTTCAGTATGACAGTATTGTATGGGTTATGCAGCTGGCAGCATCAGTCACTGATAAAACAAGCAATTCGGGAACCTTCCGGCAGAGGCCCCAGGGCTGTAACACTTGTATATATTGTACACTAGATGGTGGGCCGATTCTACCGCATTGGGTATTCTAGAATATGTATGTAGTTTACAGCCATGTAGTATATAGCACAGCCACGTAGTATATAGCACAGCCACGTAGTATATTGCCCAGCCACATAGTATATAGCACAGACACGTAGTATATTGCCCAGCCACCTAGTATATTGCACAGCCAGGCATATAGCACAGCCACGTAGTATATAGCACAGAGACGTAGTATATAACACTGCCCATGCAGTATATAACACAGGCCACGTAGTATAGAGCACAGCGATGTAGTATATTGCCCAGCCACGTAATATATACCACACCCACGTAGTATATAGCACAGCCCATATAGTATATAGCACAGAGATGTAGTATATAACAGCCCATGCAGTATCTAACACATCCCACGTAGTATATAGCAATGTGGGCACCATATCCCTGTTAAAAAAAAGAATTAAAATAAAAAATAGTTATATACTCACCTTCCGGAGCCCCCAGATCCAGCCGAGGCGTTTACTGATGCTCCTCTCGATGCACCGGTCCCAATAGTGCATTGCGGTCTCGCGAAATGATGACGTAGCGGTCTCGCAAGACGCCTATGTCATCATCTCGCGAGACCGCAATGCATGGGATCGGGAAAGGCTTCGGCTGGATCCGGGGGCCCACGGAAGGTGAGTATATAATGATTTTTAATTTTTTTTATTATTTTTAACAGATCTTTTTACTATTGATGCCGCATAGGCAGCATCAATAGTAAAAAGTTGGTCACACAGGGTTAATAGCAGCATTAACGGACTGCGTTACACCGCACAGCATAACGCGGTCTGTTAAAGCTGCCATTAACCCTGTGTGAGCGCTGACTGGGGGGGAGTGTGGACTGCGGGGAGTAAGGAGCGGCCATTTTGCCGCCGGACTGTGCCTGTCGCTGATTGGTCGTGGCCGTTTTGCCGCAACCAGTCAGCGATTTGGGATTTCCGTGACAGAAAGACAGACAGACAGAAGGACAGACAGAAAGACAGAAGTGGACCTTAGACAATTATATAGTAGATCATGATCCACTCTCTATACAACTTGTATAATATACATGTCAGCATTTTCACAGCGATACAGCTCCATCTAGAGTGATTACATCATTGTGCAATTATTTTTTCCATGGTGTCCCTTCACAGACCACTTATGGCACTGATATCCTGGGCAGGACAATTTTTGACCCCACTCATGATTGTGACCCTTGGTGCAGCATCTTTGCCTTCCTTCCTTTCCACCAATGACTAATACAGAATAAACTATATTACATATGTTGTTGGCAGATATACAACAGATACAGAGTTATTTGTGTGCAGGAGGAATTTACACTTTTCTGACAGTAAATGGAGATGTTGTTACTGTTATATGCTTAGTTGAATGTAATGCATATACTTGTTGTACTTTGTTTTCACTTTCTCTCTGGTAAAAGGTCTTTCAGACTTCCTGTTATGCTGTATTAAGAAGCTGATGCATGTACCTCATGATCTGTGAGGATAAAGTTGATTAACCCCATCTAGTCTACTCTCCCAAGTTTCTTCTGCGACCAAACTATGCAACATTTATGTCATCCTATATAGCACCAAGAAGAAACTCTCCAGAGGACCAGGGAAGAAGGGCACAAAGTGATGGGTTTGCAGATTTTTGGATGCAATTAAGAATCCTGACTGGGCTCATGAATGACGCTGCCTCATCACCAGTTTACTCCCCAGAGTGACTTAATCACATGAGAGTCTAACGAGAGGTTAAATTGCAGTAATCTGAAAAAGTGACTGGGATGAATGTGATGGATGAGTGGATGAGTGACCGCTCATTAGACAGAGCAAATAGGTTAAGGACTGAGTGGAAGAAGCTGAATAAAGACAAATCCACCTGAAACAGCAGAAAATACTGAGATACGTGTTTACATCATCGGTAACAGACATGTCAGGAGCCACAAGAGTAATAACATTTGTTATGTGAGCTTGTAGCGCCCCCACTGCCGCAGGGCCGAGGGGTACCCGGTACCGGGCCTCTGAGTCTCTGTTCTGGGGTTGTCACGGTGGCTAGACCCGGTCCGTGACCCTGCTGAGGGGCGTACAATGAAGGTGGAGGTATGGTGATGATGTTATGATGTGGTGCAGGCCGCAGTAAATAACGAGGACACCAAGTTGCAGTCTCTTTACCTCTTTACTGAAGGCTTCAGGATCCTCAGTCCGGAATACGGTTAACCAGGCTGCGCAAGTCCGGCCGGTCCGATGGCACCTCCAGAGTTCCCTTTGCAGGTGGAAATCTGTGCCTACCTTCTAGCGCTTGTGTGTTGTGGTCCTCCCCTGCTGTGCTTACGGGATAGTCCCCACAACTGTTGTGTCTGTTTCTGAAGTTCCCTCACAACTCGATTATGATGTTCTTCGTCCCCCAGATGATATGGCTAGGACGCACCCGTATGACGGGTAGGCTCGGAGCTCTTCCTGGACCCTAGTGTCGCCCCTCTCCTGTTGTTGCCCCCTATGTCTTCTTAGGTGATTTGGGTGAGACAGCCCGCCTATAACTGACTGTCCTGCCATAGGTTTGAAGTTAGGCCTGGAGCTCTATACTTCCTCGGCGTTCCGGCCACCGGCTACGCGCCTCAGTAGGATGTTGCCTCGTCTTACAGCACGACTCCTACTGGTGTTTCTCCTTGTTGCGTTGATCTCATTTCTCACTGAGCACAATAAACCTCTCTTCTTGTCCTTTCTTGGGGTATCGCCGCGATCAGGTGCAGGCGCGGTCCCGTAACGTTCTCTCTCAGTTCGCTAGGCCTCTGTCAGGATCCCACTCCTGACAAGGACCTCCCTGAGTCTCTCCCCGTAACACCCTCTGCCACAGGATGTTGCCTGTTCGATTCCCAGTCAGCTTCTCTCTAACTTCCTATCTAACCCCCAGTTTTACCAGACTGTGAGGAGTGGCCTAATACATAGCGCCCTTAGCTCCCCCTGGAGGCCAGACTTTGAAGTGTATTGGTGTCTGTGATACCTGGTCAGGTGAACTCCTTCAGTGCCATCAGACGTACCATCACTCCCCTTAGTGGCGGAGCATCAGTACTGCAACGACCAGGACTCTGGGGCGCTGCAAGCTCATTTATATCCATCACATGTGTAAGATTGCACTTACTGAGTGTATTGGGGGACACTCATTTGGCAGCGGATTAACGTAGTCAGGCACGGGTTTTCACTTTAACAGTCCATGTGGTTTATTATAAAGTCATAAGCCACAGAAATATGAAGGACAAGCAAACAGTCTTTACATCAATCTTCACATCATAGTATACAGCTTTGAAACGCGGTCACTAAACACGCCAAACCTCTGTGTCCAGTTATCGTGGGTGACTGCACAGCACTCCATACGCTGGGTTACCTTCTTGGAGCTCCTGCTTCATACGCTGACTCCTGTCAGTACTCTCTCTCAGGGAAGTTGCTGAACTGGGATCACCGTCCCGGGCAATGCCTTGCTCACCAGGCCACCTGACAGTCCAGACCCTCAGACGGGCTGTAGCTTCCCCAAACACAGTGCCATATTCAGGACGTCCATCCTCATCTGGGACCGTCCAACACACAGGACCCCAGGTCCAAGGCCTCCCCCATGTGCTCTTCAGGGATCTAGTCCTACTCCCAGGACCTCCCAACACAGAGGCCCTCCAGGACCTGGCACACAGACCTCTCAGGTCCATCCATCTTCTCCCATGTGACTCACATGGTCGCATTATATACTTGTAGCCACTCCCATAGGTGGGAGGTGTGTGTGGCTAGTTCAACCATTAGGCTGTGTGCACACGTTGCAGATTTTTTGCGCTTTTTTTCACGATAAAAACGCTATAAAACCGCAAAAAAAGGCATACAATATGCATCCCATCATTTAGAATGAATTCTGCATGTTTTGTGCACATGATGCGTTTTTTTCCGCGAAAAAAACACATCGCGGTAAAAAACGTAGCATGTTCATTAATTTTGCAGTTTTTTTGCGGATTTCCCACTATAAAATGCATTGGGAAATGTCAGGAAAAAAACGCACCACAAACGCGGCAAAAATGCGGTAAAAAGGCATGCAGATTTCTTGCAGATTGCTTGCAGAAAATTTCAGGTTTTTCTCAGGAATTTTGTGCAAGAAATCCTGAACGTGTGCACATAGCCTTACAACTACAGATAAGCCTCCATGCATATCCTGAGGAGCACATGCAGCGCCACTTAGCTGTAGCAGGGGTCACTGCATCACAGATGGCATAAATTCATTGCATCCAGTCTGTCCTACATTCTCCAGTCATTATAATCTAGGGCATAATTATCACAAATGAAAGCTAATGGGCCATGGTAAAAATGCTACACCTAGGTACTCGACTGATGAAGTCTCCTGGATTTGGACCACTTTCTAGGGCAGCAGGATAGTGTTTGTATATAGATCTAGAAAAGAGGTGTAATTCCAGCTTTTTGCCCACATTACATAACTCCTGATAAAATCCCTTATTGTTGCATTGTCATGCCTGGAATACTAGTTCACAGATAACTTCATCTATTCTTTTCCTTGCAACGTGGTCATCGATTACTAGGCTAGACATATTGGTCAAGAGATGCCTCCTCAGAGGTCATTTAAGGGTTTGCTCTCTCGACCAAAGTCTAGAATGCCAAACACTTAGTGCCCAGATATTCATTCTTTTTGACCCAACAGTAATAAAAAAATAAATTGCACACACACAGATTGCACACATTATCGTCGTTGTCCCCATTGGGGATCACAATCTAAATTCCCTACCAGTATGTCTTTGGAATGTGGGCGGAAACCAGAGAACCCGGAGGAAACCCACGCAAACACGGAGAGAACATACAAACTCTTTGCAGATGTTGTCCTTGGTGGGGTTTAAGCCAAGGACTCCAGCGCTGCAATGCTAACCACTGAGCCACCGTGCTGCCCTATAACTAAACTGCTTGCTTGTACATCTGGCTGGTTGTATGATATATGGCTCTGCAGTATCGTATTGGTTTTCATGAGCGGAGAGCGCTGACCTGTGCTTTGTTTCATTCATTCCCACTCATGGAACTTCTGGTTGAAGGAACTAGTCCATTAGAGAGTCACATATTACTCACAAGGCCTCTCCATCATGCACGGCCTTGTTCTTCTTTGTTTCTCACTGTTCTCCGGAGCAGTGCCTGGAGAATGTGTCCCAAATGCCTGCTGTAATGGACAGGAGAATCCACTCTTCTTGACTTGCTCCACCATGACTTGTCTATATACAGCATTTGTCCTTAATAGGCAACTGCAGCAAGCACAGCAGACCCAGAGCTTGTTTGTGAGCTCAGTGTGTGTTGTTAGCATGGTACGATTATTTATACTTGTCATTTGGCTTTCACAATAAGTCTACAGGCAGCCCCTAAGCACCCCAAGACCATAGATCATCGTGATGAGGCATCTTAGCGCCTTCCTTCCTTGATTATTGAAAAGCCACTAAATTTAGTTGCAGAGCTCAACCTGTGCCCTTTCCTTCTTGTCTGGATTTACTTTGGATGAAGCAGCTGTCTCTATGGAAGTGCAGGAGTTAATCACAAATTGTGTTCCCCTTTAACAGGCTGTATTGGATTTGCAATAAAAAAGAAAGCGCTCGCTCGGCTAGCGCACTTTCTGATGGTTTTAACGTTTCTTCCATAATTTATGACACATTTAAAAGCTTTTGAACTTCAGGCCTAGAGGAGCCGTGTGGCAGAGAGCGGTGGATTTGCAGATTCCATCGTTGGTCATGTCAGAACATAATGTCGTCATCCGGCCACAATTACACTTCAGCATTCGGAGAGCTTCATTCCCATTGCGTCCATTTTTACGAGGCCTCCTCTATAATATATTCACCATTCTCTACAGGCTCTGAGGAGGAAACATTGTAACAAAGAGTAAGTAATTGGGAAATAAAACAATGGCTGAGGTTCTGCGGCGTCAGGTACAGGAATCCACTCAGAACTCATTATCCTACTTAAAGATATCAATGGTAGAATCCAGTCCAGCTATGAACTGCAGACAACTGTCCAATGTGGATGCCAATTGTAGAGTACTCCAAAAGGTCCATAATAAAGTTATAAGGTAATTGTGAGAAGGATATTGACTACTTTAGCCTCAAAGGAATATTGATGCCTTGCACGACCGTGACACAAATGCTTGTGTCGCAGGATTACAGTGACAGAGAGGGGCCAGAAGGCCGCAGTGTCTGATTTCATGCACTCCTAAACAGATTAGAAGCACTTCACTATCATATTAAACAGTGCAGGTTTTTGCTAGCAGTGCAGGGGTTAATCTGTTCAGTTGAGAGCTCCTGAACCTTTCCTGCGTTGATGGTCTCAGATGTTCAGTATTGGCCAGTCCCATCTCCTATATATATGTAGCGCCCCCACTGACGCAGGGCCGAGGGGTACCCGGTACCGGGCCTCTGAGTCTCTGCTCTGGGGTTGTCACGGTGGCTAGACCCGGTCCGTGACCCTGCTGAGGGGCGTACAATAATAGATGTGGATGGTGGTGGAGGTACGGTGCAGTAAATAACGAAGACACCAGGTTGCAGTCTCTTTACCTCTTTACTGAAGGCTTCGAGTTAGCCAATCCAGAGCACTGTTAACCGGGCTGTCTGAGACCGGCCGGTCCAAAGGCACATTAGGAGTTCCCCTTGATAGGTGAGAATCAGCGTCTACCTGCTAGCGCCTCTGTGTTGTAGTCCTTCCCTGCTGAGCACCCCCGGGATAGTCCTCACAACTGATGCTGTCTGTCTCTGATGTTCGTTCTCTCCGTCCCCCAGATGATATGGCTAGGACGCACCCGTATGACGGGGTAGGCCTGGAGTTCTTCCGGGACTCTAGAGTCGCCCCTCTCCCACAGCTGCCTCCGTTGTCTGCTTAGGTGTTTAAGTGAGACAGCCAACCTATAATTGGCTATCCTGCCATGGTTTGAAGTATTGCTTAAAGTCTCTTACTTTCTCGGCGTTCCGGCCACCGACTGTTTGCGCCTCAGAAGGATGTTTGTTATGACCCCAATGGCGAGGGTCTCAGAGGAACGTGGAAGTCTGCAGAGTACAAAAATCCAGCTCATAGGGCAGTGGTAACTGGGTTGACCATATATCTACTCCTAACGCCAACACTAGAAGTAGCCGGGGATCATTCCTACGTTGATTCTAGATGACACGCGCCAGCCGGAGAATCTAGCTACCCCTAGTAGAGGAAAACAAAGACCTTTCTTGCCTCCAGAGAAGGGGACCCCAAAGCTGGATAGAAGCCCCCCACAAATAATGACGGTTAGGTAAGAGGAAATGACAAACACAGAAATGAACCAGGTTTAGCACAGAGAGGCCCGCTTACTGATAGCAGAATAAAGAAAGGTAACTTATATGGTCAACAAAAACCCTATCAAAATCCACACTGGAAATTCAAGAACCCCCGAACCGTCTAACGGTCCGGGGGGAGAACACCAGCCCCCTAGAGCTTCCAGCAAAGGTCAGGATATAGATTTGGAACAAGCTGGACAAAAATACAAAACCAAAACAAATAGCAAAAAGCAAAAGGCAGACTTAGCTGATATAACTGGAATCAGGATCAGTAGACAAGAGCACAGCAGACTAGCTCTGATAACTACGTTGCCAGGCATTGAACTGAAGGTCCAGGGAGCTTATATAGCAACACCCCTAACTAACGACCCAGGTGCGGATAAAAGGAATGACAGAAAAACCAGAGTCAAAAAACTAGTAACCACTAGAGGGAGCAAAAAGCAAATTCACAACAGTACCCCCCAACAGTACCCCCCCCCCCCCCCACCACGACCACCAGGGCGATCAGGATGAGCGGCATGAAAGGCACGAACTAAATCGGCCGCATGAACATCAGAGGCGACCACCCAGGAATTATCCTCCTGACCATAGCCCCTCCACTTGACCAGGTACTGAAGCCTCCGCCTGGAGAGGCGAGAATCCAAGATCTTCTCCACCACGTACTCCAACTCGCCCTCAACCAACACCGGAGCAGGAGGCTCAACAGAAGGAACTACAGGCACAATGTACCGCCGCAACAAGGACCTATGAAATACATTGTGAATAGCAAACGACACAGGAAGATCCAGACGAAAAGACACAGGATTAAGGATTTCCAATATCTTGTAAGGCCCAATAAAACGAGGTTTAAATTTGGGAGAGGAGACCTTCATAGGAACAAAGCGGGAAGAAAGCCATACCAAATCCCCAACGCGTAGTTGGGGACCCACACCGCGGCGGCGGTTGGCAAAGCGCTGAGCCTTCTCCTGTGACAACTTCAAGTTGTCCACCACATGATTCCAGATCTGCTGCAACCTATCCACCACAGAATCCACCCCAGGACAGTCAGAAGGCTCCACATGACCCGAAGAAAAGCGAGGATGGAAACCAGAGTTGCAGAAAAAAGGCGAAACCAAGGTGGCGGAACTAGCCCGATTATTAAGGGCAAACTCAGCCAACGGCAAGAATGTCACCCAATCGTCCTGATCAGCAGAGACAAAACACCTCAAATAAGCCTCCAAAGTCTGATTGGTTCGCTCCGTCTGTCCATTAGTCTGAGGATGGAAAGCAGACGAAAACGACAAATCAATGCCCATCCTACTACAAAAGGATCGCCAGAACCTGGAAACGAACTGGGATCCTCTGTCTGACACAATATTCTCAGGGATGCCGTGCAAACGAACCACGTTCTGGAAAAACACAGGAACCAGATCGGAAGAGGAAGGCAGCTTAGGCAAAGGAACCAAATGGACCATCTTGGAGAAGCGATCACATATCACCCAGATAACGGACATGCCCTGAGATAGCGGAAGATCAGAAATGAAATCCATGGAGATATGTGTCCAAGGTCTCTTCGGGACAGGCAAGGGCAAGAGCAAACCGCTGGCACGAGAACAGCAAGGCTTAGCTCGAGCACAAGTCCCACAGGACTGCACAAATGACCGCACATCCCTTGACAAGGAAGGCCACCAAAAGGACCTGGCCACCAGATCTCTGGTGCCAAAAATTCCCGGGTGACCTGCCAACACCGAGGAATGAACCTCGGAAATGACTCTGCTGGTCCACTTATCCGGGACAAACAGTCTGTCAGGTGGACAAGACTCAGGCCTATCAGCCTGAAATCTCTGCAACACACGTCGCAGATCCGGAGAAATAGCTGACAAGATAACTCCATCTTTAAGAATACCAACAGGATCAGCGACTCCAGGAGCATCAGGCACAAAGCTCCTAGAAAGAGCATCGGCCTTCACATTCTTTGAACCTGGTAAATACGAGACAACAAAATCAAAGCGGGAGAAAAACAATGACCAGCGGGCCTGTCTCGGATTAAGGCGTTTAGCAGACTCGAGATACATCAGATTTTTGTGATCAGTCAAGACCACCACATGATGCTTAGCACCCTCGAGCCAATGACGCCACTCCTCAAATGCCCATTTCATGGCCAACAACTCCCGATTGCCCACATCATAATTTCGCTCGGCAGGCGAAAACTTCCTAGAGAAAAAGGCACAAGGTTTCATAACAGAGCAACCAGGGCCTCTCTGCGACAAAACGGCCCCTGCCCCAATCTCCGAAGCATCCACCTCAACCTGAAAGGGAAGTGAGACGTCAGGCTGGCACAAAACAGGCGCCGAAGTAAACCGGCGTTTCAACTCCTGGAAAGCCTCCACGGCAGCAGGAGCCCAGTTAGCTACATCGGAGCCCTTCTTGGTCATATCCGTCAAAGGTTTCACAATGCTAGAAAAATTAGCGATAAAACGACGGTAGAAGTTAGCGAAGCCCAAGAACTTCTGAAGACTCTTAACTGACGAGGGCTGAGTCCAATCAAGAATAGCTCGGACCTTGACTGGGTCCATCTCCACAGCAGAAGGGGAAAAAATGAACCCCAAAAAGGGAACCTTCTGTACACCAAAGAGACACTTTGAGCCCTTGACAAACAAAGAATTTTCACGCAAAATTTTAAAGACCAACCTGACCTGCTCCACATGCGAATCCCAATTATCAGAAAAAACCAAAATATCATCCAGATAAACAATCAAAAATTTATCCAGATACTTCCGGAAAATGTCATGCATAAAGGACTGAAAAACTGAAGGCGCATTGGAGAGCCCAAAAGGCATCACCAAGTACTCAAAATGACCTTCAGGCGTATTGAATGCGGTTTTCCATTCATCACCTTGCTTAATGCGCACAAGGTTGTACGCACCACGAAGGTCTATCTTGGTGAACCACTTGGCACCCTTAATCCGGGCAAACAAGTCAGACAACAGCGGTAAAGGATACTGAAATTTGACAGTGATCTTATTTAAAAGCCGATAATCAATACAAGGTCTCAAAGATCCGTCCTTTTTTGCCACAAAAAAGAATCCCGCACCAAGAGGGGAAGAAGACGGACGAATATGTCCTTTCTCCAGAGACTCCTTGATATATGAACGCATAGCGGTATGTTCAGGTACCGACAGATTAAACAGTCTTCCCTTAGGAAATTTACTGCCTGGGATCAAATCTATAGCACAGTCACAGTCCCTATGAGGAGGCAGTGCACTGGACTCAGACTCACTGAAGACATCCTGATAATCAGACAAATACTCCGGAACTTCCGAAGGCGTAGAAGAAGCAATAGACACAGGCAGGGAATCCCCATGAATACCACGACAGCCCCAACTTGAGACTGACATAGCCTTCCAGTCCAGGACTGGATTATGGGTCTGTAACCATGGCAGCCCTAAAACAACCAAATCATGCATTTTATGTAAAACCAGGAAACGTATCACCTCGCGGTGTTCAGGAGTCATGCACATGGTAACCTGTGTCCAATACTGCGGTTTATTTGCTGCCAATGGTGTAGCATCAATACCCCTAAGAGGAATAGGATTTTCTAATGGTTCAAGAGTAAAACCACAGCGCTTAGCAAATGAGAGATCCATGAGACTCAGGGCAGCACCTGAATCTACAAACGCCATGACAGGATAAGATGACAGTGAGCAAATCAAAGTTACAGACAGAATAAATTTAGGTTGCAAATTACCAACGGTGACAGGACTAACAACCTTAGCTATACGTTTAGAGCATGCTGAGATAACATGTGTAGAATCACCACAGTAGTAGCACAAGCCATTCCGGCGTCTATGAATTTTCCGCTCATTTCTAGTCAGGATTCTATCACATTGCATTAAATCAGGTGTCTGTTCAGACAACACCATGAGGGAATTTGCGGTTTTTCTATCACATTGCACCGAATTAGGTGTCTGTTCAGACAACACCATGAGGGAATTTGCGGTTTTGCGCTCCCGCAACCGCCGGTCAATTAGAATAACCAGTGCCATAGTATCATTCAGACCTGTGGGAATGGGAAAACCCACCATAACATTCTTAATGGCTTCAGAAAGGCCATTTCTAAAATTAGCGGCCAGTGCACACTCGTTCCAATGTGTCAGCACGGACCATTTCCGAAATTTTTGGCAATACACTTCAGCCTCGTCCTGCCCCTGAGACATAGCCAGCAAGGCCTTTTCTGCCTGAATCTCAAGATTGGGTTCCTCATAAAGTAAACCGAGCGCCAGAAAAAACGCATCAAGATCAGCCAATGCCGGATCTCCTGGCGCCAGCGAAAAAGCCCAATCCTGAGGGTCGCCCCGTAAGAACGAAATAACAATTTTTACTTGCTGAGCAGAATCTCCAGATGAACAGGGTCTCAGGGACAAAAACAATTTACAATTATTCACGAAATTCCTAAACTTAAACCTGTCTCCGGAAAACAGTTCAGGAATCGGTATTTTAGGTTCTGACCTAGGATTTCTGATAACATAGTCTTGTATGCCCTGCACACGAGTAGCCAGCTGGTCCACACTTGTAATCAAGGTCTGGACATTCATGTCTGCAGCAAGCATAGCCACTCTGAGGTAAAGGGGAAGAAGAAAAAAACAACTCAGAATCTTCTTTCTTATAATCCCTCTTCTGCAATGCATTAAACATTTAATACTGGCCTGGCAAACTGTTATGACCCCAATGGCGAGGGTCTCAGAGGAACGTGGAAGTCTGCAGAGTACAAAAATCCAGCTCATAGGGCAGTGGTAACTGGGTTGACCATATATCTACTCCTAACGCCAACACTAGAAGTAGCCGGGGATCATTCCTACGTTGATTCTAGATGACACGCGCCAGCCGGAGAATCTAGCTACCCCTAGTAGAGGAAAACAAAGACCTTTCTTGCCTCCAGAGAAGGGGACCCCAAAGCTGGATAGAAGCCCCCCACAAATAATGACGGTTAGGTAAGAGGAAATGACAAACACAGAAATGAACCAGGTTTAGCACAGAGAGGCCCGCTTACTGATAGCAGAATAAAGAAAGGTAACTTATATGGTCAACAAAAACCCTATCAAAATCCGCACTGGAAATTCAAGAACCCCCGAACCGTCTAACGGTCCGGGGGGAGAACACCAGCCCCCTAGAGCTTCCAGCAAAGGTCAGGATATAGATTTGGAACAAGCTGGACAAAAATACAAAACCAAAACAAATAGCAAAAAGCAAAAGGCAGACTTAGCTGATATAACTGGAACCAGGATCAGTAGACAAGAGCACAGCAGACTAGCTCTGATAACTACGTTGCCAGGCATTGAACTGAAGGTCCAGGGAGCTTATATAGCAACACCCCTAACTAACGACCCAGGTGCGGATAAAAGGAATGACAGAAAAACCAGAGTCAAAAAACTAGTAACCACTAGAGGGAGCAAAAAGCAAATTCACAACAGATGTTGCCTCGATCTTGCAGCACGACTCCTTCTGGTCCTATTGTCTCCTTGCTGTATTCCCTTTGCTCACTTGTTGCGTTGTTCTCTTAGTAGTCTGCCAGGATCCCATCCCTGACAGGTCCTCTCTCTAGCACTTCCCAGTTACCTCTCCCTGTCTTCCTGTCCAACCCCCAGTTTTACCAGAGTGTGAGGAGTGGCCTACTAGATAGAACCACTCCCCCTGGTGGCCGGAGTGTGAAGTGTAATGTGAGTGTTACCTGATCAGGTGAACTCCTCTAGTGCAATCAGACGTAACATCACTCCCCTTAGTGGCAGAGCGACGTTACTGCAACGACCAGGACTCTGGGGCGCTGCACTCCCCCCCGGTTAAATCCAGTACTCCCGGACTGGGAAAATAAGAACAACAATACATGTTAACAGGAAAACACACAACATTTTAAAAGATTATACACAATTAAACATAACATTGCTTCCCTCTAGGGGAGGTGAGGACTCTTGAACGTTGCAAAAGTTAGGTCATGCACAGTTTATGACTCTCAGTTCAGTGGTTGAAACAGCGGGGACCCCGGGTAAACAAAGGGGTCCCCCTTTTAGAAGTTTTTGGAGCAATTCACTGTCCATTACCCCGTTGTCCATTTTTAAAACCTGTAACAGAAGATATGCACACAAATATTTTCAACTAAATAGCAGCCCTCATTAATACCTCCAAGTTTTGTAGCGGAGTGGAGTTTGATTCTGAGTGCTGCGTGTGGACCTTCGCAGCGCAGTGGTCGCTATTGACCTAACAGGGCCCGCTATGCTTGCTACCGCTGGTGTAGTGCACTGTCTTCTGGCTACACTTCTAGTGAGTCTGGGTAGCACTGGCAGGCTAGAGCTCTCAGGGCTGCTGCTACCAACAGTGGGTACGACAGATTTGCCGATAGCAGAGGGAGGACTTGCCGGTTCAACGGTTGGCATGGCATCTTCAGATCGGATCTGCTGAGCTGGCTGAGGCTGCGGGGCCGGATGATCTGGTACCACCGTTGTTTCTGGTGGGTCCGACTGTTGGAACGTTAGAACAGGTACCACGATGGCCTGATTTATCTGAGTCCAGGACTGGGGAAAGTCACCAAGGACAGTGTGGATCATCTTCTCCTTTTCTTCAGGTGGGGAGATTCCTGGAGCCGTTTCCCTCTCTCTCAACTTATCAGGGCAGACCTTAAGGTGATCCCTGGATATCGCCGTTGAGGTCTCCCCTCCGTCCTTGCTGATGAGACAGACCTTTGTGTTGTCGAAATCGGATGGCAGGATGGTATACGGTTCCGCTTCCCATTGGTCATCGAGCTTGTGTAGTCTCCTCTTTCGTTTGAGTACTTGCTCACCAGGTGACAGGGGAATCGCAGGAGCGTGCTGGTTTTAGTCCCTTTCTTGTTTTTGCCTAGCCTGGGCGAGACTTCTCTCTACGCACTCCTGCACCTTGCGGTACCTTTGCTGCCTTTCTACATCCCAATCTGCATCCGGTGAGGTATCTTCGGGGACTAGGACCCCCATGTCCAGATCAACGGGTAACTGGCTAGACCTTCCTCACATTAGGTATGCTGGAGTGCAGTTGGTAGAATTTACTGGGATGTGATTGTATATATCCACCAAGTCAGGAAACTTTGTCGGCCACAAGTTCCGTTCCTCTACGGGCAAGGTCTTCAATAAGTCAATCACCACTTGGTTCATCTTTTCGCACATCCCATTGGTTTGAGGATGGTACGGTGTGGTTCTGATCTTCTTACACCCGTACAGTTGGCAGAACTCTTGGAACACTTCTGCTTCGAAGGCTGGTCCCTGATCGGTCAGTACCTTCTCCGGGTAGCCATGGGGCCTACAAAAGTACTGCTGGAAGGCCTTGGCGGCAGTCCTGGCCATTAGATCCTTGACAGGTACAACCACCAAAAATCTGGAGTAGTGATCTACGATGGTAAGAGCGTAGATATAGCCTGACCGGCTAGGTGTCAGCTTCACATGATCCAGCGCGACCAGTTCGAGCGGCCGTTTGGTGATGATAGGCCGCAGGGGAGCCCGTTGGCTGTCACGGTCCTTCCGGCATAGGCTACATGGAGCGCACTCCTGACACCACTTCTCAATGGCTCTCTTCATGCCAATCCAATAGAACCTCCCTCGGAGCAGCCTCTCTAGCTTCCTCCATCCGAAGTGTCCGGCTCCATCGTGGTAGGCTCCCAGAACCATGGGCGCATCCCGCCTCGGTACCACTATCTGCCACACCAATTCATGAGTACGTGGGTCGATGCTCCTCCGGCACAGCTTGCCCTCATGGATAAACAGTTTGCTTCTCCCCCGCCACAGCTGTTGGGTCTCCTGCTGATCATCTGGGCCGGGATGCAACCCTGCCTGTGTCAAGAGCTCTTTCACCCGACGGACCGCGGGGTCACCATCCTGGGTTTCCGCCCACCCGTGGTGGGGCAGGGGGTTCAGCGTGGCACCCGGTTGGTTTTTGTGCCTGTTCCTCACATGATGGGAGTTCTGAGTGGCTTTAGGGCGATGGAACGCAGGTAGCTCCACTTCTTCAAGTGCCTCCGGGTCTTCCTCTGCTTCTGGCAAATTGGGCATTCGAGACAAGGCATCAGCATTTGCATTCTTGTGTCCTGCCCGGTACTTGATGGTGAAGTTGTAGTTGGACAGCCGGGCCATCCACCGCTGTTCCAAGGCCCCGAGCTTGGCGGTGTCCAGATGTGTTAACGGATTGTTATCCGTGAAGACAGTGAACTTCGCTGAGGCCAGGTAGTGTTTGAACCTCTCTGTCACGGCCCAGACGATGGCAAGGAATTCCAGCTTAAAGGAACTGTAGTTGTCAGGGTTCCTTTCCGTGGGACGAAGTTTCCTGCTGGCGTAAGCGATTACCCTCTCCTTGCCCTTCTGGACCTGGGACAGTACGGCTCCCAATCCTACATTGCTGGCATCCGTGTACAGCACAAACGGTTGGTCGTATTCGGGGTAGGCCAGTACCTCTTCTCCCGTCAGTGCCGACTTCAAGCAAGTGAAGGACCCTTCCAGCCCCTCGTTCCAATCAAATGGGGTGTTCTTCCCCTTGGTCTTCTTTGATTGCCCCACTAACAGGTCTTGCAAGGGCGCGGCCTTCTTGGTGAAGTCCTTAATGAACCTCCGGTAATAGCCTACCAGCCCGAGGAATTGCCGGACTTCGTGGAGGTTACTGGGCTTCGGCCAATCCTGTATCACCGTGACCTTGTCGGGGTCTGGAGCCACTCCTTCAGCGCTCACCACATGGCCCAGGTACTGCACTTTAGGTTTCAGCAGATGACATTTGGACGGTTTCACCTTTAAGCCAAAGTTGGACAGGGCTTCAAACACCTCAGCCAGGTGTTTCAAATGGTCTTCGTAGGTCTTAGAGAAGACAATGACATCATCCAAATACAGCAGCACGGTTTCAAAGTTCTTGTGCCCCAGGCAGCACTCCATCATTCTCTGGAACGTCCCCGGGGCATTGCACAATCCAAAGGGCATGTAGTTGAATTCGCAGAGACCCATCAGTGTCGTGAAGGCCGTCTTCTCTTTGTCCGCCTCCGCCACGGGAACCTGCCAGTACCCACTGGTGAGATCTAAGGTAGAGAAGTAGTTAGCAGATTTTAAGGCAGCCAGAGACTCCTCTATCCTGGGCAGTGGGTATGCATCTTTATGTGTAATGCGATTCAACTGTCTATAATCAACACACATCCTCATTGTACCATCCTTCTTTTTAACCAGGACTAATGGAGCTGCCCAGGGGCTAGAACTGTCTCTCACCACCCCAGCCTCCTTCATTTCTCGCAACATGTCCTTGGCACACTGGTAATGGGCTGGGGGTACAGGGCGGTATCTCTCTTTTATGGGTCGGTGATCTCCCGTGGGGATGTGATGTTGGATCCCTTTCACCTGCCCAAAATCTAAGGGGTGTTTGCTGAATACCTGCTCGTACTCGTGAACCACCCTGTAAGCCCCTTGTTTTTGATGGGATGGGGTAGAGTCAGTGCCCACATGCAATTCCCGACACCAATCTTTCGAGTGCCCTGCAGAACCGTTGTCCTCCGCCACGTTTGACGGGACCAAGGGTTCAGGTGTCTGTATCACATTATTATTGACAGCAAACAGTTTGGCGAGCGTGGCGTACTTGGTGAGGTGAACCTCTTCCTCCCCACAATTGAGGACACGTACGGGCACCCTCCCCTGGCGGACGTCAACCACCCCCCGAGCTGTCAGGATAGTAGGCCTATTATCCGAATACACGGGTTCTACCAAGGCCTGGTAGTCTTTACCCCTGAGGCCTATGGCTGCCCGACACCATATTAACATCTCGCTCCTGGGGGGTACCGCGATGGGGTTTGAATCACTCACAGTGACACGACCAATCTCACCACCATTCAGCTCTACCTGCTGTCTCTGCATCAGAGCTCTGATTTCTTTTTGCAGGGCACGTTGTTCACTGTGGCCAGCGGTTTCTGCTACCTGTTGCAACAAAACAATAACTTCTGCAAGACAATTTTCTATAACATTAGTACCGATAGTCATCATGGAGTTACATTCTCGGCGGTCAATATCAACAATTACAATTCCTTGGGCTTTCAATTCCACCCGCCCCACTTTGATGGTGGCCTCTTTATACCCCACTTGTGGCAATGGCTGACCATTACTGGCTATGATGGTGAAATCGTCATCGGGGCCACGAGTAATATCGGTGTCCTCCCAATACCGTTTATAGAGTACGTAAGGCATAGTCGTCACCTGAGAACCGGTGTCCAGCAAAGCATTCAGGGGGATGTCGTCAACCACTACAGGAAGAACTGGTCGCCCTCCAATGTATTTGGCTCTCCAATGCTGTGGGCCTGACCGTCCTACTCCTGGGGGCTGGCCCTTTGCCCCAGGGGTTGCTCGTTTAAAGGACAGTACCTTGCAAGGTGGCCCACCTGATGACAGCGGCGGCAGATGGGTCGTCCATCCTGATGGAAGCGATCGTCGGCCCGGCCTCTGGTCGGTGGAGTCCTCCTCTGTCGCATCCAAGGAACATCCTCCGGTCGGGAGGCCAGCTGGATCTTCTCCTTGGGGGCCTCCTGTAGGGACTGCACCGTCCGAGCCAGGGCAGCAACGCTCTTGGTCAGCTCCTGCATCTGGAGGCGGAGTCCTGCAGGGGAGTCGTCTTCTAGGCTCTGGGCATTGGCCTCGGCGGCGAATGGAACATCCGACGCCACCTCCTGGTGGTATGTGAGAGCGGGACGCCTGGGAGGTGCTGCACGGCTAGGCTGTCGCTCCTGCAATGCCTGGATAGCTTTATCCTTGAATTGCGCAAAAGTCAAGTCTGGATTTTGCATGGCCAGGAAGTGCAATTGGCTCCGTTGGTGACTGCACAGGAGCCCCTCAATGAACCGCTCCTTCAGGAGTTTATCCTCATCCTGCATGCTGTCGGGGTCACTCTGCTTAATGGCCCGCATCGCCTCCTGGAGATTAAGGGCATAGTCCCGTAAGCTATCCTGTGGTCTCTGTTTACATCCATAGAAAGTCAATTTAATTTCTGTAGCTGTACGGGTATCGAAGGTGGCTTTAAGCTTTGCAAAAACCTGCTGTGCAGTTCCCTTATCCGCGGCGGGCCAGGACTTCATTTCTCTCAGAGCCACTCCAAAGAGTTGGCCGGTTATCATATGAACCTTCTGAGGCTCTGTCAGGGGATAGAACTCGAGCAGGCTGCAGATCCCTTCTTTAAAGTCAGCGAAGGTATGCGACTCCCCGGAGTATCGTGGGAGCCAGGCCGCTCCGGGCAGGTATGGCATAGAGAAGGGCATTATGGCCTTTGTGGTAGCGGCAGTGTCCAACTGGCTGATGGGGGCAGCGGGCTCCGGGGCTGCCAGTGGTGGTATTAGGGCCGCGGCTTCACCCGCTGCGGAGACCGGAGCTGCCCCTGCGTCCACGGCTGCGGCCGCCACCTCCTCTCCTCCCGGCTCGGACATGGCTGTCCCTTCCTCCCACTAACCTGCTGGAGGTCGGAGTTCCTCTTTCGGGGCTGGCACTTTACCGCGCTTTCTCGTTCCGCGCTTCTTTTTGACCGGTTCCGCCCACTTCCACGCCCCTCTTCTTCTCCTGCACTCTCCTCAGCGCTGTAATGGCGGCTGGTTTTGGCGGCAAGTGGCAATACACAGTCTTTGCAATAAGTCACAGTCCAAGTATAATGAATCACAGTTCCAAGGCACACATGACCTGATTCTTCAGGCTTAAGTAGATCCTGTTCGTGACGCCAAGTTGTAGCGCCCCCACTGCCGCAGGGCCGAGGGGTACCCGGTACCGGGCCTCTGAGTCTCTGCTCTGGGGTTGTCACGGTGGCTAGACCCGGTCCGTGACCCTGCTGAGGGGCGTACAATAATAGATGTGGATGGTGGTGGAGGTACGGTGCAGTAAATAACAAAGACATCAGGTTGCAGTCTCTTTACCTCTTTACTGAAGTCTTCGAGTTAGCCAATCCAGAGCACTGTTAACCGGGCTGTCTGAGACCGGCCGGTCCAAAGGCACATTAGGAGTTCCCCTTGATAGGTGAGAATCAGCGTCTACCTGCTAGCGCCTATGTGTTGTAGTCCTTCCCTGCTGAGCAACCCCGGGATAGTCCTCACAACTGATGCTGTCTGTCTCTGATGTTCGTTCTCTCCGTCTCCCAGATGATATGGCTAGGACGCACCCGTATGACGGGGTAGGCCTGGAGTTCTTCCGGGACTCTAGAGTCGCCCCTCTCCCACAGCTGCCTCCGTTGTCTGCTTAGGTGTTTAAGTGAGACAGCCAACCTATAATTGGCTATCCTGCCGTGGTTTGAAGTATTGCTTAAAGTCTCTTACTTTCTCGGCGTTCCGGCCACCGACTGTTTGCGCCTCAGAAGGATGTTGCCTCGATCTTGCAGCACGACTCCTTCTGGTCCTATTGTCTCCTTGCTGTATTCCCTTTGCTCACTTGTTGCGTTGTTCTCTTAGGAGTCTGCCAGGATCCCATCCCTGACAGGTCCTCTCTCTAGCACTTCCCAGTTACTTCTCCCTGTCTTCCTGTCCAACCCCCAGTTTTACCAGAGTGTGAGGAGTGGCCTACTAGATAGAACCACTCCCCCTGGTGGCCGGAGTGTGAAGTGTAATGTGAGTGTTACCTGATCAGGTGAACTCCTCTAGTGCAATCAGACGTAACATCACTCCCCTTAGCGGCAGAGCGACGTTACTGCAACGACCAGGACTCTGGGGCGCTGCATATACAAAACCTATGAATTTATACTTCCAAATATATAAAAAACTCCCAAAAACATCAATCGCCTTTGGCAATTGCAGCGCCCCAGAGTCCTGGTCATTTCTGTACTGTCGCTCCGCCACTAAGGGGAGTGGTGGTACATCTGATGGCACTAAAGGAGTTCACCTGACCAGGTATCACAGTCACACATTACACTTCACACTCCGGCCACCAGGGGGAGCAAAGGGTTCTATGTATTAGGCCACTCCTCACACTCTGGTAAAACTGGGGGTTGGATAGGAAGTTAGGGAGAAGCTGACTGGGTTTTGCCCAGGTAACATCTAGTGAGAGAAGAGCGTTGCTTGGGAAGATCCAGGGGGGTCCCTGTCAGGGGTGGGATCCTGCCAGAGGCCTAGCGAAAGGACAGATCGTTACGGAGCCGCGTCTGCACTTCATTGCGGCGGCATCTTAAGAAAGGACACGAAGCGAAGTATATTGTGGAGAAGTGAGAAACGAGATCACAGCACAAAGGCGATAGAACCAGTAGGAGTCGTGCCCCAAGATCGGCAACATCCTACTGAGGCGCGTAGCCGGTGGCCGGAATGCCGAGGAAGTATTGGGCTCTACGCATTACTTCAAACCAACGGTAGGGCAGTTAGTTTTAGGTTGGCTGCCTCACCTTAATCACCTAATGAAGACAACGGAGGCAATTGTGGGAGAGGGGTGTCTCTAGGGTCCCTATAAAATAACTCCAGGCTTACCTCGTCATACGGGTGCATCCTATCCATATCATCTGGGGGACGGAGAGAAAGAACAGAAACATACATGACAGTTGTGAGGACTATCCCGTGGTGCTCAGCAGGGAAGTACTACAACACCCAGGCGCTAGTAGGTAGGCACTGATTTCCACCTGCAAAGGGAACTCTGGATGTGCCTTCGGACCGGCTGGTCTCAGCCAGCCCTGTTAACAGTGCTCTGGATTGGGATGCCGAAGCCTTCAGTAAAGAGGTAAAGAGACTGAAACCCTGTGTCCTCGTTATTTACTGCGACCTACACCACCACCTACACCTTTTATTGGGCGCCCCTTAGCAGGACCACGGACCGGGTCAGGCCACTGTGACATCCTCAGAACCGAGAGACCCGGATTCGAGTACCCCGCTGTCCTGCGTCTGGGGGCCGCTCCAACATTAGGGATTGCCAGTGTTAGGCCGGGGTCACACTTGTGAGTTCAATTCGAGAAACTCGCGCGAGTCTCTAGCCTCAATACCCGGCACTGCCGCTGGCACTCGGGACCAGAGCGTGCGGCTGCATGTATTTCTATGCAGCTGAATGCTCCGGTCCCGAGTGCAGGCAGCAGTGCCGGGTATTGAGGCAAGAGACTCACATGAGTTTCTCGCATTGCACTCGCAAGTGTGACCCCGGCCTTATTTTCATACTGCCTGCTTCTGGAGTTGCAGGTGATGGTCGTTTAAGGAGGGGTTTGGAGTGTTGTTCAGAAGGCAGTTGCCTGGGCCTCATCCTGACTGGAATGCTGCCCACCTGTGTCGTCTTGGTGCTGGGTGTTCACTAATTACTAATCCAGAAGTTGCATGGGGCTGACCTGAATTGTCAGAGAGTGAGTTGTGATCATAGAACGTGAACACATGTTGTGGCCCACACTAATTATGTGGATATGATGGACACAGGAAGCTGCTAAAAAGAAAGCCGAATAGTGACCTCATGCCAGCAAATGAGTGTGTAAGAAATGTAAGATAACGCTTACTGCATGTGTTGGGGGACACTCGCTTAGCAACGGGATTCAGTCACACAGGCACGTTTTTCTCTCAAAAACAGTCCTTGTGGTTTATTCAGGCCTCAAAAACCGCACCATAGGCCATGTTGCACATCACAGGCCTACACATAGCACTTTATATATACGTCTTTAACTTGTAGTCACTAAACACGCCGGACCTCTTTGTCCAGTTACCAAGGGTGACCACACGCCGAACAGTTCATTAATGTCCATGGAACACAACAGGCACCAACAGATGACATTAGGTTGCAGTCTCTAAACATGCTGGACCTTACTCTGTCCAGTTACCATATGTGACCACACAGTTCATTAACTGACCCCCTGTCAGTGCACACAGTTCCCCAACTCTGGGTTACCTTCCTGGAGCTCCTGCTCCACATGCTGACTTCTGTCAGTACTTTCTCTCCCAGGGAAGCTGCCGAACTGGGATCACCATCCCGGGCAATGCATTGCTCACCAGGCCACCTGACAGACCAGATCCTCAGACGATCTATAGCTCCCCCAATGCAGTGCCATTTAAAAACTCTGCATACATGCCTTTCCACATGCTCTTCAGGAAGTCCTACTCCCAGGAATTTCCAACACAGGCATCTCAGTGCGTTATTAAGCGATCTGCTCCTACTCCCTGTCACGCGGGTATTGGGTAGACTACAGCTGATTACCCGGGCCCCTGCGATATCCCTCAGACTAGGGAAAACCCTGTCTGTCCCTCTCCCAGAATTTACACTGATGGTGTGCTTGTCTGGGCCGCCAGGCCTGACCCTGACTCCTGTTTCAGTCTTATGCTGAAACCTCCACCCGCCACCCAGTGATAAGACCACACACCAACCCCTACAGAAAGCACAGACAGGGAAAACTAAAAACGCACCACGCCGCAGACACACAGGAAAACACTATAATGTGCACAGGGCAAAACAAATACAAATATAGGAAGGAGAAATATGACAAAGGATAATACAACACCAGATACGATATTTCTTCTTCTAGACCACCACTCCAGACCGAGATCACCAGGCACAAGACACAAGCTATAATCGGCGACGCCCAAAGTCCAGAATGACTATTTAAAGGCCATGGACCGGCCGGACTTGCGCAGCCTGGTGAACCGTATTCTGGACTGAGGACTCAGAGATCTCCAGTAAAGAGGTAAAGAGACTGCAACCTAGTATAGTGGACGAATGTGAAATTACCGCTGTCTGTCGGACGCCCTAGTGTGAATAGCGTCCGACATGACAGTACCCCGCCTTTTACGAGGGACCCCAGGGCCGTGGACTTATAGGACCCGGTTTGTCCGGATGGCGCCGGTGAAACATACTGACCAGCTGGTCCGCATGTATGTCCGAAGCTGGTACCCAAGACCTCTCCTCCGGCCCATAACCACACCGGTGTACCAGGTACTGTAATGTGCAACGCACTATACGAGAGTCAACCACCTTGGAGACTTCAAACTCCAAATTGCCATCCACCAAGACTGGAGGTGTTTCGGCGCCGCGTCCACGGAACCCACCACCTTCTTTAAAAGAGATCTGTGAAACACGTTGTGTATTTTATATACCGTAGGAAGCTCCAATCGGTAGGCTACCGGGTTAATGATGGCGGCGACCCTAAATGGACCAATAAACCTTGGACCCAATTTCAGGGATGGTACTTTGAGTTTTATGTTTTTTATGGACAACCACACCCAATCACCCACACTTAGGTCCGGACCTGGCACACGTCTACTGTCAGCCACTCGTTTGTACTCTGCACCCACGCTCAGCAAGCACTGTTTCACTCTCCTCCAAACGGATGACAGTTGTGCTCCTAGCTGGTCCTCCTCCGGAATGCCAGCAGAGCCACCCTGACGCAGAGTACAACATTGAGGATGGTACCCGTAAACACAAAAGAACGGGGACTCCCCAGAGGATTCCTGGCGGTGATTATTAATGGCAAACTCAGCCAAAGGAAGGAACGTCGAACACTCCTCCTGGTTGTCAGAAACAAAGCATAAGTACTGCTCCAAATTTTGGTTCATACGCTAGGTCTGACCATTTGACTGCGGATGAAACGCCGAAGAATGCGACAACTTGATCCCCAGCCGTGAGCAAAATGCTTTCCAAAACTTTGCCACAAACTGAGTACCCCTATACGACATTATGTCAGACGGGACCCCGTGAAGTCTGACCACCTCCTGCACAAAAACCTGAGCCAGAGTCTTCGCGTTAGGCAACAAAGGCAAGGACACAAAGTGCAACATCTTTGAGAACCGATCAACAACCACCAAGATGACCGTGTTCCCAGCTGAGGAAGGCAGGTCTGTAATAAAATCCATGGAGATCTCCGTCCATGGCCTACTTGGTACCCCTAGAGGATGTAATGAGCCAGCAGGACGGGAGCGGGGCGTCTTAGACCTAGCACACGTGGTACATGCTGATACGTACGAGTCCACGTCCTGTCGGAATGTGGGCCACCAAAACCGATGCGACACCAACTCCAAGGTACCCCTAACCCCTGGATGGCCAGCCAGAACAGCATCATGATGCTCACCCAACACCTTTAGGCGAAGATGAAGCGGTACAAATGATTTGTTAATGGGAAGCTCTGGTGGTACTTCCTCCTGAGCCTCGGCAATCTCAGCCTCAACCTCTGTCATGAGAGCCGAGACCACTACACCCTTTTGGAGGATGGGTACCGGATCTTCCAGAGGTTCTCCCCCCGGAAAACACCTAGATAAAGCATCTGCCTTGGTGTTCTTAGACCCCGGTCGGTACGTAACAAAAAAGTTGAATCGCGTGAAAAACAATGCCCAGCGAGCCTGCCTGGGGGACAGACGCTTGGCTGACTCTAAATAAAGCAGATTTTTATGGTCGGTGATAACTGTAACCTGGTGGACCGACCCCTCCAAGAAGTGTCGCCATTCCTCAAAAGCCAACTTGATAGCCCACAACTCCCTGATGCCGATATCGTAGTTACGTTCGGCGGGCGACAGCTTCTTGGAAAAGTAGGCGCATGGACGCAACTCGCCCAAGGATGAGCCTTGTGACAGCACCGCCCCCACTCCAACCTCAGACGCATCGACTTCCACGGTAAACGGTTTTGATATGTCCGGTTGCACCAGAATGGGGGCCGAAGCAAAACTATTCTTCAGAAATTCGAACACGCGCACAGCAGCCTCAGGCCAGGCGGAGAAATTGGTACCCTTTTTCATCATGTCAGTAAGCGGTTTAGCAATGGTAGAAAAATCTTTGATAAATTTTCTATAATAATTAGAAAATCCAAGGCACCGCTGGAGTGCTTTTAGGTTATCAGGCCGTTCCCAATGCAGCACCGCTTGCACCTTAGCGGCGTCCATTTTAAACCCTGAAGCAGACACAATATAACCCAAGAAAGGCAACTCCTGACCCGAAAAAAAACATTTCTCCAGTTTTGCATAGAGCTTATTTTCTCTGAGTAGCTGTAGCACCTGCCTCACATGCTCTAAATCAGTATCACGGTCGCATGAATAAATGAGAATGTCATCTAGGTACACAATAACGAATTTCCCCAGTACATGCGAGAACACATCATTTATGAAATGTTGAAATACAGCAGGCGCGTTTGTCAACCCAAATGGCATCACCAAATTTTCAAAATGACCCTCAGGAGTATTAAAAGCCGTCTTCCACTCATCACCTTGACATAGTCTTATGAGGTTGTACGCCCCCCTGAGGTCAAGCTTGGAAAATCACTTTTTAGGGACTCTATAGCGACGGGGTCTGTTCCGCAGGACTGGCGCATAGCAAATGTGGTGCCAATATTCAAAAAGGGCTCTAAAAGTGAACCTGGAAATTATAGGCCAGTAAGTCTAACCTCTACTGTTGGTAAAATATTTGAAGGGTTTCTGAAGGATGTTATTCTGGATTATCTCAATGAGAATAACTGTTTAACTCCATATCAGCATGGGTTTATGAGAAATCGCTCCTGTCAAACCAATCTAATCAGTTTTTATGAAGAGGTAAGCTATAGGCTGGACCACGGTGAGTCATTGGACGTGGTATATCTCGATTTTTCCAAAGCATTTGATACCGTGCTGCACAAGAGGTTGGTACACAAAATGAGAATGCTTGGTCTGGGGGAAAATGTGTGTAAATGGGTTAGTAACTGGCTTAGTGATAGAAAGCAGAAGGTGGTTATAAATGGTATAGTCTCTAACTGGGTCGCTGTGACCAGTGGGGTACCGCAGGGGTCGGTATTGGGACCTGTTCTCTTCAACATATTCATTAATGATCTGGTAGAAGGTTTACACAGTAAAATTTTGATATTTGCAGATGATACAAAACTATGTAAAGCAGGTAATACAAGAGAAGATAGTATTCTGCTACAGATGGATCTGGATAAGTTGGAAACTTGGGCTGAAAGGTGGCAGATGAGGTTTAACAATGATAAGTGTAAGGTTATACACATGGGAAGAAGGAATCAATATCACCATTACACACTAAACGGGAAACCACTGGGTAAATCTGACAGGGAGAAGGACTTGGGGATCCTAGTTAATGATAAACTTACCTGGAGCAGCCAGTGCCAGGCAGCAGCTGCGAAGGCAAACAGGATAATGGGGTGCATTAAAAGAGGTCTGGATACACATGATGAGAGCATTATACTGCCTCTGTACAAATCCCTAGTTAGATCGCACATGGAGTACTGTGTCCAGTTTTGGGCACCGGTGCTCAGGAAGGATATGATGGAACTAGAGAGAGTACAAAGGAGGGCAATAAAATTAATAAAGGGGATAGGAGAACTACAATACCCAGATAGATTAGCGAAATTAGGATTATTTAGTCTAGAAAAAAGACGACTGCGGGGCGATCTAATAACCATGTATAAGTATATAAGGGGACAATACAAATATCTCGCTGAGGATCTGTTTATACCAAGGAAGGTGACGGGCACAAGGTGGAATTCTTTGCGTCTGGAGGAGAGAAGGTTTTTCCACCAACATAAAAGAGGATTCTTTACTGTTAGTGCAGCGCCCCAGAGTCCTGGTCGTTGCAGTACTGTGGCTCCGCCACTAAGGGGAGCCATGGTGCGTTCGATGGCACTGAAGGAGTTCCTCTGAACAGGTATCACAGACACCAATATGTTTCACAGCAGGGCCTCCGGGGGGAGCTAAGGGTGCTATTCATTAGGCCACTCCCCACCATAGTGGGTAAACTGGGGGTCAGGCAGGAAGTTAGACAGAACGCTGACTGGATTGAACGAAGCAACACCTAGTGAGAGAGGGTGTTGTGGAGGAAGAGACAGTAGGGTCTCTGCCAGGGGTGGGATCCTGGCAGAGGCTTGGCATTGGAAAGAACGTAACGGGACCGTGCCTGCTCAGCATAGCGGCGGTGCCCAAGAAAGGACTAGAAGCGAGATAGATTGTGCTGAGTGAGAAACGAGATCAAGCAGAAGGAGAATACCAGCAGGGGTTTTGTTGAAAGAGGCAGCACCTTGCTGAGGCGCATTACCGGTGGCCGGAACGCCGAGGGAGTGGAATAAGATACAGCTTTAAGCCATACTCCAAACAGCGGCAGGACAGTCAGTCTCAGGCGGGCTGTCTACCACATATCACCTATGAAGTCTTGGGGGGCAATTGCGGGAGAGGGGCGTCTCTAGGGTCCCGGAAGAACTCCAGGCCTACCTGACAAACGGGTGCCGTTCTTACTGTAACATCAGGAAGGGACGGAAGATTAGCAGAAGACCAGTTAATCGAGTTGTGAGGGAACTTAAGAAACAGACACAACAGTTGTGGGGTACTTTCCGTGAGCACAGCAGGGAAGGACTACAACACACAGCGCTAAGAAGGAAGGCACTGATTTCCACCTGTGAAGAGAACTCTGGAGGTGCCATTGGACCGGCCGGACTTGCGCAGCCTGGTGAACCGTATTCTGGACTGAGGACTCAGAGATCTCCAGTAAAGAGGTAAAGAGACTGCAACCTAGTGTCCTCGTTATTTACCGCGACCTGCACTTCACAACTGCACCGCTACACCACCCTTATCACCACTTATTTCACCGGACGTCCCCCACTGACGGACAGGGCCACGGACCGGGTCTAGCCACCGTGACAACCCCAGGACTGAGACCTAGAGGCCCGGCTCCGGGTACCCCTCGGCCCTGCGAATTTTAGATTCTGCTAGAGCCAATCTGTCAGGATCATCATATATGAGCCCAAGAGCAGAAAAAAGCTCCACTGAGTTAAATGCAGCTGAATCATATGGTAATGAAAATGCCCATGCTTGGGGGTCTCCGTTCAGTAATGACAATACCAGGCCCACACGCTGAGCCTCATTACCTGAGGAAACCGGGCGCATACGAAAATATAATTTGCAAGTTTCACGAAAAACAACAAATTTACTGCGTTCCCAAGCAAACCTCTCAGGTAAAGGAATCTTTGGCTCTGCAACTCTACCTGCAGTTTCAGCTTGCACATTAGATAATACAAGACCCTGTTGCTGAACTGCCCCCTTCAACTCAGTGACCTGTAAGGACAGCGCCTCCAACTGGTGGGTTATGGAAGTCATGGGATCCATGGCATCCAAAATTTATTTTGGGCTGATTATAATGTTACGCGGGTATTGGGTAGACTACAGCTGATTACCCGGGCCCCTGCGATATCCCTCAGACTAGGGAAAACCCTGTCTGTCCCTCTCCCAGAATCCCAGAATTTACACTGATGGTGTGCTTGTCTGGGCCGCCAGACCTGACCCTGACTCCTGTTTCAGTCCTTTGCTGAAACCTCCACCCGCCACCCAGTGATAAGACCACACACCAACCCCTACAGAAAGCACAGACAGGGAAAACTAAAAACGCACCACGCCGCAAACACACAGGAAAACACTATAATGTGCACAGGGCAAAACAAATACAAATATAGGAAGGAGAAATATGACAAAGGATAATACAACACCAGATACGATATTTCTTCTTCTAGACCACCACTCCAGACCGAGATCACCAGGCACAAGACACAAGCTATAATCGGCGACGCCCAAAGTCCAGAATGACTATTTAAAGGCCATGGACGTGACCCAGCCTCCAACCCGATTACCAGCTAGATTATCCCCGGACAGCCTGGATAAAGTCTAGCCGGCGCCACTGAGCGTATAGTGGACGAATGTGGAATTACCGCTGTCTGTCGGACACCCTAGTGTGAATAGCGTCCGACATGACACTCCCAGGATCTCCCAACACACAAGTCTTCAGATCCACGGCCTCTCAGTGCACTATTCAGGGATCCATTTGACACACAGGATCTCCCAACACACAACCCGTCCAGGATCTACACACTCTCCATCACAGAGACCATGTGACCACACCATGGTCAATTATGTACCTGTAACCACTCCCATAGGTGGGAGGTGTATGTGGTTAGCCAGACCCACCCAGCTCTCCAACTAATCCTGAAAGCCTCTCTTTTAAACTATACAAATACTTGTTGGACTACAGGTTCCAGAACAACAACGTTACTGGCTTACATCACAGACTCCCCCTGCGACACATACCGACCATTTACAATAATGCCAGTCACTATCTGATTATCACCATTACAGTTATGCCTCCATGCGTATCCTGAGGAGCACATACAGCGTCCTCTAGCTTCAGCATGGGTTACAGCATCACAGGAAGTTATGTGTCAGGTTGTGTGGCATTGTGCCTACTGTTTGTGTTGGGAGACACTAGCTTGGCAGCAGATTAACGTAGTCAGGCATGGTTTTCTCAAAAAAAACAGTCTATTTGGTTTATTTATACAGCACAAACCACATAACATAAAGTCCATTTCATTACATTCATGAACATATCATGGCCACCAGTCTGTTCATGCAGCAAATAAACCTCTCTGCCATATATTACCATCCCCTTGTCCAGGGTTACCTTCCAGGAGCACCGCTCCTCATGCCGCCTCCTTGTCAGTCCTGTCTTTGACAACACAGAAGACCGCCCAGGCTCTGTAGGTACATGGTCTCAGCAGGTGCTTCCAGGAAGTCTCCACTCACAGGAGCTTCCAACAGCGACCATCCAGGTCCACGGTCTCTCCAGGTGCTTCCAACACAGACCTGACCTCTTCCAGGACCTACAGTACAGACCATTCAGGTCCAAACACTCTCAAACCTCGTGACCCACACCCTGGTCACATTATGAAGCTCTCACAACCCCCACAGGTGGGAGGTGTGTGTGTGCGTGTGGCTAGTTCGACCCACCCAGCTCTCAGAACTAGCCCTTCCAGCCTCCCTCTTTATGCAACACAATTTACTTGTAGGACTACAGGTCCCAGAACATCCTTACTTCAGGCTAGCAGTGCAGAGTGTCTTCCTCTGTGACACACATACTGGCCATTCACAATAATGCCGGACTTTGACTCATTACCACGGTTATGCCTGCGATTGCCATGCATTCCTATGGCCTCATTACGCCTCCATGCGTATTCTGAAGAGACCATGCAGCACCCCCTACCCGTAACAGGGGTCACTGCACCACAGTTGTCACAGCACAGAAACAATTAAAATACAATATAATTTCTCTCACAACTGAGAATTATTCTTTTTCAATGCTGGATGGATTTCCATTGTGTAAAATAAAGTGGCTGTTAAAAGCGCCATTTACACCATGCTACAAGGAGGCTGGGTCGTTAGAAGTCACCCTTTCCTGGACTGACATTCTCTACAATGCTGCGCTCACACGTGATTTCGCTTTTCATTCCCAACAAATCAGCATCACAATTGACATGCTGCAGCTCTAAAATTCACGGCCTAAGCCTATTTACTGTGCTGATTTGTTTCCCAAGGCGTGTGGATGAGATTTTGTAAACTCTCATCTACTTTGTTGCGTCTGACATACGTTGTGTTTTTTCAGCCACCTAAACCCGATGAAAAATCCACAGTGTGTCTGCCAGATGTGCACATACTGACTGCATGACTGCACAATGGGATTGATCAGCGCTATCTTCCTATAGCATCGTTGCTCTTATGTTTAGACATACAGCCCCCTCAAGGAAAAAAGAAGCAATGGCAGGCTCTGCAGACCTTTTGCTATTCCACTGTTGTTCAGGTACGCCATGTTTGTCAATATTCATGGTCACCCGGATATTGATCTCCTGATAATAAGGCCTGTGGATAAAGTTGGACATATACCTTTGATATCAGCAGGCTTGATATTATTCTGGCCAGTAGCTATTTGTCCTAAGCCACCCTGACCCTACATATGAATGGCTAGCTGGGCTGAGCATCTGTCCCAATAATGGTCCCTTCTGGAAATGGTTCATCATAGGCAAGAAATGAATGGGGAACATTGAAATTCAACAGGCCTGACACTTCTTATCAAAGAAATCAGCAAACCTCCATATAATCAGGGTGGCCTAATCTAAATACAAAGGTTTCAATAGAAAAAACACATTCTGAAAATTCAGCTTTATGGCTCTGATTCATCATTTACTTTTTAAAAAAAAAATCACTTTTCTTTATTGTGTTGTGATTTTCGTAGTTATTTGCACCAATTTTCCTCCTAAATGTCTCATGAGCTTCATTAATTTTGAGCAAATAAAAAAATTATTTTTTTTTGTTTTTGACTTGTTTTGCTACTTTGTTGTGCAAAAAGTTGCACGTTTTGCAAACTACGCCCAATAATAAAACCACTACATGGGGCGAATGGAGAACTTTGGTGCCTAAATTTGAGACTTATTAAAAGGTAATTTTTGATCAAACATCTGAGAAAGCCACAATGATGGGAAAATCAGAAAACTAGCTAAGGCCGGTTTCACACGTCAGTGGCTCCGGTACGTGAGGTGACAGTTTCCTCCCGTACCGGAGACACTGACACACGTAGACCCATAAAAATCAATGCATCTGTTCAGATGTCATTGATTTTGTGCGGACCGTGTGCGGACCGTGTCTCCGTGTGCCAAACACGGAGACATGTCAGTGTTCGTGGGAGCGCACGGATTACACGGACCCAATAGAGTCAATGGGTCCGTGTAAAACACGGACCTCACACGGACATTCTCCGTCTGGGGTCCGTGTGGCGTGCCGGAGACAGCGCTACAGTAAGCGCTGTCCCCCCCCACATGGTGCTGAAGCCGCCATTCATATGTTCCCTGTAGCAGCGTTTGCTACAGAGAAAATATGAATGATAGTGTTTAAAATAAAGATCCATGTGTCCGCCGCCCCCCCACCCCCTGTGCGCCCCCCCGCTGGTCAGAAAATACTCACCCGGATCCCCCGTCGGCAGTCGCTCCTTCCTGGTCTGGCCGCGGCTTCTCTACTGTATGCGGCCGATTACACTCATGAATATGTGGCTCCACCTCCAATAGGGGCGGAGCCGCCTATTCATGAGTGTAAATGAGCGGCCCCACGTGACCGCATACAGTAAGCCACGGCCAGACCAGGAAGGAGCGACTGCCGACGGGGGATCCGGGTGAGTATTTTCTGACCAGCGGGGGGGGGCGCACAGGGGGTGGGGGGGCGGCGGACACATGGATCTTTATTTTAAACACTATTCTTCATATTTTCCCTGCAGCAAACGTTGCTGCAGGGATGATATGAATCGCAGCTTCAGCACCATGCAGAGTGGGTACCACACGCTCCGTGTGGTACCCACTCGCCATACGGGCGGCACACGTGTGCCGCAGGTATGGCCTCCGTGAGTTCCCAGGCACACGGACACGGATAACTCCGGTACCGATTTATTCCGGTACCGGAATTATCTGGACGTGTGGGACAGCCCTAAGGCTGATTTCACATTTGCGGTTGTGTCCGCAGCGTTTCTGACGCATACATCCACATGCGTCTCGATTTGCTATCTTTAACATTGTAGACACAGGTGCATGAGTTTGTATGCACTCGCCCGCGTTTTTCCGCTGTGTGCTAACGAACCATGTTGCAATTTTTGAGGTGGCAAATTTCCGTCAAATATGAGCAGGCATGCGCATGTGGATGAGTGCATTTAAAAAAACGCATTACTGTCTATGGGAACGCATGCGTACGCATGTCTTTGCGTAGGCATGTGTTTGATGTGCTTGCATACTTCAGACTGCGCATGTGCAGGAACTGATTTAGACACGCCCATTGAGACACGCCCTCCTGGAAATATCAAACGTATGCGCATAAAAAGCACAAACGCATGTAAAAACTCGTGCAAACAGTGCATTTTTTTGCCGTCATGCGTAAGCTGATGCAGATAAAAAAAACGCATTATCATGCGTTTGCATGCGTTTTTACATGTGGTTGCAGACGATACACTGCGAACTCAACCGCAAATGTGAACCTAGCCTAAACAACAAAAGACAACTTGCGGGTTTTTTTTTTGATCAACTAAAGTTCTTTCCATGCTTCCGGTGACACAGCAGAATCATATGAAGCCTAGTCCTAGGACCTCCTCGAGATGATGGAGTAAGTGGCTGCTGTCCCAGGACGAATGCCTCGCAGGTCTCCCCTCTCTACGGCCACTGCAGCCTCTATATTGCGGTGGATGCATTATTCTTATCATATCTGAGATCCTCATTGTAAAAATAGAGCATAGATATGGCTGCAATCATCTCCTGCTTCTTTATTTAGCTAGGAAACTAGCGAACGCTCGCCTACCCTTCTACAAGTGCTCTCAGCGCATTCTTACGTGAAATTAAAGTCCTCTTTAAATAAATTGGGGAAATAAGAAGGGAATGTTCAATATTATACGGAAGTGGTGAAGCTGATGGTTTCTCCAACATCCTCAGATACTGAAGCGATGCAGATAACTTCTGTGTGCACTTAAGATACCAGCAGAACTGCGAGAAATGAGAAAAGGAAAAATTACAGAGCGAGCTGGAGACGATTCCTTGGAGACGCTCGATAAGGCCGAGTACCCAAATAATGAATATGACACCTGCAGCAAAATGCGATGTGAACCTTCCCATCTGGGAGAAGGTAGCGGGGCTGTCAGCCAGCTCGGCCTCCTCCACTGACTTTTATTGTGTTTGATAAAAATGTGTCTCTGGGAGTGAGATGTGATGGAGGGATAATGTCATCCAGAGGCCCTCTGAAATCCCAGCTTTTCCTCCATCTTGTTTGTCAGGCTAGGGGTGAGATGTCTATTTCTACAAGACACTGGATCATTATCCAGACAAGACTACAACCTGGATCAGAGACTAAATAAATCAGCGCATGCAAGATGTGACAGCGGCGCCCACAAGTTAGAGGCGCTCTCAGAGGCATGACAGTTGGGCTGCCGGTAGCCATCATGGAAACCTATATGGGAATTGTCTCCGGCTTCTCGGGGTCCATATTTCTATCTTTTCTTTATAACATTGGAGTGTGCCACCTCCAAGTCCAAGCATGCTATGAAAGCAATGCAGGGTATGCTAAGATTTGTGGTTTCCCAACAGCTTCAGATGGCTACTACTAATGCAAACAAGTGAACAATTACAGAGAAGGCAGAAGTGGAGGGTTTTCTATGGTGTCCCCGGCTCATCCCCACCATGTCCTTAACATAGCAGAGCAGTCACTCCTTCTGGGGTTCTGACTTTCACCTTTCCACTTCTGCTATTTTGTATGCTGCCATAACTAAGACTTGAAAAGTGCACTTGCTCTGCTCTCGCTGCCACACCTGGTAATGGACATGTAGCGCCCCCACCGCCGCAGGGCCGAGGGGTACCCGGTACCGGGCCTGTGTGGGTCTCTGCTCTGGGGTTGTCACGGCGGCTAGGCCCCGGTCCGTGACCCTGCCGTGGGGCGCACAGTGAATAACAGGTGTGGGTGATGGTAGGGATGCTGTGATGGTGCGGTGCAGTAAATAACGAGGACACCAGGTTGCAGTCTCTTTACCTCTTTACTGAAGATCTCTGGGTCCTCAGTCCGGAACACGGTTCACCAGGCTGCGCAAGTCCGGCCGGCCCAATGGCACCTCCAGAGTTCTCTTCACAGGTGGAAATCGGTGCCTTCCTACTAGCGCTATGTGTTGTGGTCCTCCCCTGCTGTGCTTACGGAAAGTACCCCACAACCGTTGTGTCTGTTTCTGATGTTCCCTCACAACTCGATTAGATGATGTTCTGCTAATCCTCCGTCCCTCCCTGATGTTCTGGTTGGGACGGCACCCGTTTGACGGGTAGGCTCGGAGCTCTTCCGGGACCCTAGAGTCGCCCCTCTCCACAAGTTGCCCCCCAAGACTGCATAGGTGATATGTGTTAGACAGCCCGCCTTAGACTGACTGTCCTGCCGCGGTTTGGAGTATTGCTTGAAGCTGAATATTATTCTACTCCCTCGGCGTTCCGGCCACCGGTAGTGCGCCTCAGTAGGATGTTGCTTCGGTCTTACAGCACGACTCCTACTGGTATTTCTCCTTTGCGTGATCTCGTTTCTCACTCAGCACAATCTATCTCGCTTCTAATCCTTTCTTGGGGACTGCCGCTACCCGGAGCAGGCACGGTCCCGTAACGTTCTTTCTTGTTGCCAAGCCTCTGTCAGGATCCCACCCCTGACAGAGACCCTACTGTATCTTCCCCCACAACACCCTCTGCCACAAGGTGTTGCCTGGTTCCAACCCAGTCAGCTTTCTGATCTAACTTCCTGCCTGACCCCCAGTTTACCCACTATGGTGGGGAGTGGCCTAATGAATAGCACCCTTAGCTCCCCCCGGAGGCCCAGCTGTGAAATGTATTGGTGTCTGTGATACCTGATCAGATGAACTCCTTCAGTGCCATCAGACGCACCATAGCTCCCCATAGTGGCGGAGCCACAGTACTGCAACGACCAGGACTCTGGGGCGCTGCAGACACACTTGTGAACCTGTAGTTACTGAATGTCCTGTAATTGGTGACATTTATGATCCTGGCCAAGAATGAAATCATTTGCTGCCTTTGTGCTTAGTCTGCGGGACATTTTTAATCATTGAATTTGCAGAGAATTATCCTTCTGGGCCAGCTGGTTAAAAGGCAAGGAGGCGATCATGCCTGCATGTCATTAAAAGCCTGGGCTAAATACCTTTCCTGCACCAGACACAAGGGGGAGCGGATATAGAAACTTTAATAAGCTGCATCACATCTGCAAGAAATAAATCAGGTCCACGTTATCCGGTCCTGTATATCTGCTCCTGCTTCAGGCTTTTTTGTAAATATTTTCTCCTTTTTGTCAATTTGGACCAGGACAACCTCCGAGTTATGAGAAAAGATGCTCCACAGATATTTTGACCGGTCGTCTTCAAGGGAAAAGTGGAGCGGAGGCTCCGTGTAGCAGAGGCACCATGCAGCAGAGGGTCAGTGTAGTGTAAGGAGGAATACCAGGCTGCAAGTACCTGTACCGGGTCTGGAACTGCTGAGGCTGCATCCCCTGTTTCCTGGGGGAAGGAATAGGGGACCAGACAGGCCCCATGACCCAGGAAGAGGGGGCGTGTTTAGAGAGGGAACCCGTCCGGAAGCTGAGGTGGAAAGCACGCGAAGCTGCAGGGAGGCCCCTGCCGTCAGCGTGCGAGCAGCAGGGCAGGCAGAGCGCTCCGCACCTGACCAGCAGGACGGATTGCAGCAGACAGACCCGGTGGCCTAGAGAGAGACTTGGCGGGAACAGACAGTGCGCAGCAGGGGGACGTGAGTGCTCCAGCCGTCGAGCATCAATATAGCGATAGCGCAGACCCACGCTCAACCTTTCCAGCCAGCCGTGAGTGGAGCAAGGTGCACGTGCAGCGTGAGCAGCCGGGCTGAGACGAAATGGGGCTGGCCATATGCCAGGATGCTGCCAGAGCCTGCAGCAGTGAAAGGGAGAGAGTCGGGAGCCCTGTTCTGCTGAGCGCTGCACATAAGCCTAAGAGCCAGAGCAGTGTGCAGGACTGTTTGTTGCTGCCCACATTGCCGGACGTTGCCACACCGCTTGACCAGGACCCTAACAGTATTGCGGCCGCAGTCACTAGGGGCCCAGTGGAAGGTACCGGATACCGACCACTGCCGCCAGAAGACAGACCAAAGTTACCAGCAGGACCTTCTTGGACAAGCACCACACCAGCTGTTGTCGGTGATACTGACTTTCAAGGAGCATCTACAGTCGGTGAAACTTCTGACACGATAAGTCTACAAAGGAACAGCCGTTACTGAATCTACTGTTTTTCAACCCTGCATATCCTTTTGCCATTGAACCGTTCATTTTGCCATTTAACTGTTTATTTCCCCGTTTAAACTGTTTGCCTCCCTGCGTGGAGTATCCCCCTGTTCAAGTAAAATCATTAACCCTTGCTCTGCCTCCTGTCTGTCACTGCATCCCGCAACCTGCTTACATAGCGGAGGGTCCGTTTTGAGTCCATGTAGCAGAGGCTCCATGTAGCGGAGGGTCTGTGGGGTTCGTGCAGCAGAGGCTCCATGTAGCAAAGGCTGGCTATGTGCACATGTAGGAAAAGTGGTGCAGAATTTTCTGCACAAAATCTGCATCTCCTGGCAGAATCTGCAGCCGCGGATTTGCCGCAGTTTTTATGCAGATTTGCCGCAGAATTGATGCGGATTTTGTGCAGTTTTTGCTACTGCGGGTTTCTATCATGGAGGGGTGCAGAAACGCTGCAGATCCGCACAAAAGAAGTGACATGCACTTCTTTTAAATCCGCAGCAATTCCACATTGATTTTTCTGCACCATCTACACAACTTTTTTTTTTACATTGATTTACATGGTACTGTAAATCGCAGTGCGGATCTGCAGCGTTTCTGCGCGGAATGTGGATCCGCAGCAAATCTGCATCGTGTGCACACAGCCTAAGTGTAGCGAAGTTTCCGTGTAGCAGAGGGTCCATGTAGCAGAGGCTCCGGGTAGCGGAGAGTCTGTGTAGAAGAGGCTCCATGTAGCAGAGGGTCCGTGTAGCAGAGGTTCCATGTAGTGGAGGCTTCTTGTAGCAGAGACTCCATGTAGCAGTGGCTCGGTGTAGGATCAATGTAGCAGAGGCTCCGTGTAGCGGAGGGTCCGTGGAGCAGAGACTCCGTGTAGGGTCTGTGTAGCAGAGGCTCCGTGTAGGGTCTGTGTAGCAGAGGCTCCGTGTAGGGTCTGTGTGGCAGAGGCTCCGTGTAGGGTCTGTGTAGCAGAGACTCCGTGTAGGGAATGTGTAGCAGAGGCCCCGTGTAGGGTCTGTGTAGCAGAGGCCCCGTGTAGGGTCTGTGTAGCAGAGGCTCCGTGTAGGGTCTGTGTAGCAGAGGCTCCGTGTAGGGTCTGTGTGGCAGAGGCTCCGTGTAGGGTCTGTGTGGCAGAGGCCCCGTGTAGGGTCTGTGTGGCAGAGGCTCCGTGTAGGGTCTGTGTAGCAGAGGCTCCGTGTAGGGTCTGTGTAGCAAGGGCCCCGTGTAGGGTCTGTGTAGCAGAGGCTCCTTGTAGGGTCTGTGTAGCAGAGGCTCCGTGTAGGGTCTGTGTAGCAGAGGCCCAGTGTAAGGTCTGTGTAGCAGAGGCCCCGTGTAGGGTCTGTGTAGCAGAGGCCCCGTGTAGGGTCTGTGTAGCAGAGGCCCAGTGTAGGGTCTGTGTAGCAGAGGCCCCGTGTAGGGTCTGTGTAGCAGAGGCTCCGTGTAGGGTCTGCGTAGCAGGGACTCCGTGTAGGGTCTGCGTAGCAGGGGCTCCGTGTAGGGTCTGCGTAGCAGGGGCTCCATGTAGGGTCTGCGTAGCAGGGGCTCCGTGTAGGGTCTGCGTAGCAGGGGCCCCGTGTAGGGTCTGCGTAGCAGGGGCCCCGTGTAGGGTCTGTGTAGCAGGGGCCCCCGTGTAGGGTCTGTGTAGCAGGGGCTCCGTGTAGGGTCTGTGTAGCAGAGGCCCCATGTAGGGTCTGTGTAGCAGGGGCTCCGTGTAGGGTCTGTGTAGCAGGGGCTCCATGTAGGATCTGCGTAGCAGGGGCTCCGTGTAGGGTCTGCGTAGCAGGGGCCCCGTGTAGGGTCTGCGTAGCAGGGGCCCCGTGTAGGGTCTGTGTAGCAGGGGCCCCCGTGTAGGGTCTGTGTAGCAGGGGCTCCGTGTAGGGTCTGTGTAGCAGAGGCCCCATGTAGGGTCTGTGTAGCAGGGGCTCCGTGTAGGGTCTGTGTATCAGGGGCTCTGTGTAGGGTCTGTGTAGCAGGGGCTCCGTGTAGGGTCTGTGTAGCAGGGTTCTCCGTGTAGGGTCTGTGTAGCAGGGGCTCCTTGTAGGGTCTGTGTAGCAGGGGCTCCGTGTAGGGTCTGTGTAGCAGGGGCTCCGTGTAGGGTCTGTGTAGCAGGGGCTCCGTGTAGGGTCTGTGTAGCAGGGGCCCCGTGTAGGGTCTGTGTAGCAGGGGCCCCGTGTAGGGTCTGTGTAGCAGGGGCTCCATGTAGGGTCTGTGTAGCAGAGGCTCCGTGTAGGGTCTGTGTAGCAGGGGCTCCGTGTAGGGTCTGTGTAGCAGGGGCACCGTGTAGGGTCTGTGTAGCAGGGGCTCCGTGTAGGGTCTGTGTAGCAGGGGCTCCGTGTAGGGTCTGTGTAGCAGGGGCTCCGTGTAGGGTCTGTGTAGCAGATTCTCAGTTTAGTGCTGGGTCCGTGTAACAGACACTTTAGGCCATTACTACAGCAGAGGTGCACGATCCATGCAACTCGATACTTGTTAGTAATTTCACCAGCAAGAGTTGAAGCAAATGAGAGAGAGACTGACAGGGGAATCTGACACAAAGGAGCCTCTGTTCCATAATCCTGAATTTATGTAAAGCGTGGCGACCCTCCAGCCTGGACAAGCTTCATTAGGGATCTCATCAAACACATCCCTGCCACCATCCTGCTGCCTGACAGCTCCATCTCTGTACATGGAGCTTGTTATGTAGAGAACACTGTGACCCAGGGCCCCACAGAGACCATAATTAACCCTTCACAAAGCCGAGCTGAGCAGCGGCATGATCCTGCTGGTGTCCCCTGGGAATTATCTGGGTAGCCCCTTCCTTCCCATGCCTTTGCTATCCCCCATGATCCTATTGATGAAGCTGTTATAGAATAAGTGTTTCCCAAAAAGGCAGCTCTGGTCGGGCTCGCTGTGATTTTCTCCTCAGCCTTCTCTGCCAGTTTTTATCATTTTCCTCAGCTTATTGCCAATTATTTTGTAGGCCATAAACCTGCTCCAGAGTTTTACCATGGAAACCACTGTGATTTTGCAGTCAGGCCCGTTCCCCTGTAATTTTCAACTCTCGTGTTAGTAATTTCGGCAAGAATTGTATGTAATAATAATAATATAAACCAGTCCTAACGCTGATGATAAATGGGAATTTTAATAGGGCAAGGAAGGGCAAGGAAAAAAAATCATTAAAACAGGTGAATTTATAAAAAATGCACTAAACCTTCAGTTTCCAAAGTCTCTATACTGAGTGGTTATTTTGTGAGGCCAGATTTCACATCTGGGGTTTTTAACAAATCTGTCGGGTGGGGGAACTTACAAATAGTTGTATGATTGTTAGTACTGATGATCCTGCACCTATGACATCCAATGAAAGGAGTCTGGCTGTAATTGGATGACAATAAGCTCTGCATAAAGCACCAAGCAGTGGAGTGGGTGAGTGATGAGTCTGACAGAGCACATGTTTTCTTTAGGAAGACGTGTGACTTTACTAGACCATTGATCTTTAGCCCCAGCCCCCCAGCAGTTGGTGTCCTCTGGCAGTGGGGTCACATAAAGCGCATGGCTTGACCTCTGCCCTTTCGACACTCACGCCTCTGCAGCTCCACTTGAAACACTAGTCCCACTCAGCACAAGGGGCAATCAGTGATGGCTGCGGATGCACTCTGCATCCCTGACATTTTTTAAAATGTTTGCATTAATTAAACCTGCAGGTGTGGCCAAGTCCAGTAATACCTGGCATCTCCCTAATTTCAGCACCTACGACAAGATGGGGTTCACAAAAAGAAAATGCTCACCGAAAAGTGGCAGGAATGATGAAAAATTCCAAAATGTCTGGAGCTGTTGTTGCACTGAAAGGCAGGACACCATGGACTCTGCATGGTATTGGAAGGTTTAAGTTGAAAAAAATGCAGCAAGAACACAATAATAAGAGCAGGATGCTAAAAAAAAACAGGAAGAAAAGCTGCATTTTTGTATGTGGGAACTTGGCCTGATTTAGAAGTGGATCCGCATCACAGTCTTTGATCACTCTTACTATTTATCTCAATGTGTTCATACAGCTCATTTTTTGTGAGTTTTTTTCTTTGATGCTGAATCGATTCATCGAGGAATCCGCTCCAAACTTGGCTGAAAAACAGCTGTGGTGAAAAAGAAACCTTTGAAAACCACTCAGGGCCGTATTTCGAGTTTCTGCTGCCCTATGCACTTTTAGTGCTGCCTCCCCCTTTGGTGAGTATGACACAATCAACAGTGACTTTGGCAAAAATTGCTGATGTGAAAGTAGCCTTTTTCAGCAGATCTGTCAGTTTTTCCGCATCTGCCGAGTAACAGATTACTTACGGCAACACTGCGTTCAGCCTCATGCATTCCCTATGGGACTTGCGGACATGTACGGCACTTGCGGTTTTGCCATGATCCAGCAAATGCAGTACTTGCAGCAATGGAAAAAAAACACGGCTAGCAGTGTTTTTTTGACTCACCGCAAGTGCCGCACATGTCTGCAAGTAGCCATCACTACCTGTTCCTGCACCTTGCTAGCTCATCCCTAACCATCCCTCTCTGACCTAAAATTACACTATAAAACTTTAGAAAAACAATTTATTAACTGACATATTCCTATGATAATGAGGGCTCCAGGCTATGGCGTAGACTGGGATGGGCAGTCTCCGGGTCTCCATTCTCTCTGTGTGCACACCCTCAGTCCCTGCCTCACTGCCTGTGCACAGACATCCCTCCACCGGACCCGGTAATCACCCCTCGCAGTAGCATACCGTAAAGTTCATGATGGGCCCCATAAGATACTCCATATAAAAATATGCCCCATAGAGTGCTGCAGAAAGGTTAATAATGGCCCCATAAGATACTCCATATTAAAATATGCCCCATATAATGCTGCATAAAAGGTTAATGATGGCCCCATAAGAAGCTCCATAGAATAATATGCCCCATATAATGCTCCATGAAAGTTGATGGCCAACCCCGGAACTTAAAAAAAAAAAAAAAAAACTTGCTCAGGTGCCGCCCCCTTTGTCCTGGTGCCCTAGGCACATGCCCTCAAGTGCCTAGTGGCAAATATGGCCCTGGACCACTTACAATCCTTTCATGGATTATTCTTGAACCTCACATCTGATGCGACAACCCAGTCTATGTGAACTAAGGGTATGTGCACTTGTTGCGGATTAGGCTTAGGAATTTCTGGTGTGGATTCTGTCTCTCCTGACAGAAAACGCACCTGCGTTTTTTTGTGCGGTTCCGCAGTGGTTTTTTTGTGCGTTTTTGCTGTGGTTTTCTTGCGGATTTGCTGCGGTTTTTACCCCTGCGGTTTTCTATAATGGAATAGGTACAAAAACGCTGCAGATTCACAAAAAAGAAGTGACATGCTACTTCTTTTAAACCGCAGCGTTTCCGCAGCGGATTTTCTGCAAAGTGTGCACAGCATTTTTTTTTCTCTCATTGATTTACATTGTACTGTAAATCAAATGCGGATCTGCAGCGTTTCTGCGCCTCAAAAAACGCTGCGGATCCGCAGAGAATCTGCAACGTGTGCACATAGCCTTACCGTCATACAACTCTTCAAAAGGGTAACTTTACACATCAAATCCTATCCAAAGTCCACCGTAAAATCGCCCCAGAAATCCTTCTGACTTGGGGACAGGTTGAGTTGTAGATCATTTCTGGTGGATTTAGAATAGGATACTCATCTTTTTCTGAGATAATGCTGGCGTGGTGCCTGCCGCCTCAGTATTTTGTGCAGCTATGTCTCCTAATATGTGTCCGCACAACACATCTTCCTCAATGTGACAAGTCAGCGGCCAATCTGCGTCAGATAAAAGCAAACAGCTTGCAGTCAGGACTGGAGATTTAAGGTCAGCCCAAAAGATGTGGCCGATATACATCCAGAATAAGAAACCGTAGAGACGTCAGCCATGAAGGAAGCATGAATTCCAGTGTCGGGGAAATGGAGCAAGAAATCCTACAATGCAAAATTCAACATGAAAAACAAAACGTAATCACAGCAGCGGTAAGAAAAAATGGAAATAACCATGGTGTCATCAGCTGGCGGCAGGTCATGGCCCTTTGCCTCTGCTACAAGGCTGTCACACACTTCATATCGGACTTCTAGAGTGACAGCAGACCCTTCACTCTGCTAGTTTTCATCAAGAAACTGAACAGAAGTGAAGTGTGAACCTTTCAGAGAACTCAGGTCAATGCGCAAAAGAAGAGAAAGCCTTCAATTTCCATCTGTGCAAGGAGAGCAGAAAAGATTCACCGAAGCCACTCCTTTACTCCATATTGTTGGGATGACATGGAGCAGAACTTCTGACACATGACCACGTATCACATTAGACCCCATGTACTCATATCTGTAAGCTAGATGTTCCCAGCCAGCTAACGCTCGGCACGCTCATTGCTATCTAATTAACGCTGTTGTGATTAAACTAAAGTAAATAATGAGAACATTCAATAGCGCTTACGCAGGTGGTAAATTAACTTAAAATGAAGTAATAACAATAATAATCATTAAAAATCTGAATAATACTAAAAATACATTTTATTCACAGTGTAAAATCAAAAACAAACTGGATTCAGTAAGATGTGCGTTTTTTATTCATTCCATCATCTAAACAAATTTCATAACGAAACATAAATTAAGTAAAAATTTCTCTGTAAACACAATTAAATGTATAGTCATTTTCGTCATTTTCAAAGATCTTTCCTTGACTTCTACCAGGTACAATTTAATGTGTGGGGACGGGATTGTGTGTCATAATGTGGTGGGGGGGCAGGATTATGTGTGGTAATGTGGTGGGGGGCCGGGATTATGTGTGGTAATGTGGTGGGGGAGCGGGATTATGTGTGGTAATGTGGTGGGGGCGGGATTATGGGTGGTAATGTGGTGGAGAGGTGGGATTATGGGTGGTAATGTTGTGGGGGGCGGGATTATGTGTGGTAATGTGGTGGGGCGGGATTATGTGTGGTAATGTGGTGGGAGGCGGGATTATGTGTGGTAATGTGGTGGGGCGGGATTATGTGTGGTAATGTGGTGGGAGGCGGGATTATGTGTGATAATGTGGATGGAGGCGGGATTATGTGTCATAATGTGGTGTGGGGACGGGATTGTGTGTGGTAATATGGTGGGGCGGGATTATGTGTGGTAATGTGGTGGGGCGGGATTATGTGTGGTAATGTGGTGGGGGGCGGGATTATGTGTGGTAATGTGGTGAGGGGCGGGATTATGTGTGGTAATGTGAGGGGCGAGATTATGTGTGGTAATGTGGGGGATTATGTGTGGTAATGTGGTGGGGGGGCGGGATTATGTGTGGTGATGTGGTGGGGGCGGGATTATGTGTGGTGATGTGGGGGGGCGGGATTATGTGTGGTGATGTGGTGGGGGGCGGGATTATGTGGTGATGTGGTGGGGGGCGAGATTGTGTGTGGTAATGTGGTGGGGGGGCGGGATTGTGTGTGGTGGTGTGTTGGGGGCGGGATTGTGTGCGGTGATGTGCAGGGCGGGATTGTGTGCGGTAATGAGGTGGGGGGTGGGATTGTGTGTGGTGATGTGGTGGGGGCGGAGCTACTGTGCAGGGGGCGGGATTAGTGAGTAATCACGATGCCTCTTATATATATAGATGTGGCACCGTCTGGACTTTTTATGACTGTTCTTTGTTTTCCTCATCCTGCATCTAAATGTTTAATTACCATGAAACTCTTGTCTGTCTCCTGTTATTTTTCTTACCATCCATTAATAAAACGACTAATCCCCGACATGAACTTTTCGGTTAATGACACAGTGTTAGCAAGTTGCTTAGTGACATGAGACAATGCCAGGACCATTATGTCAGATTAAGATGATCCCTTTCGTAGATCATATTTTCTCTGTTCTCCGAGTCCTGATTGGGAAAGTGCCGAGAAAGTGCTGCGAAGGCAGAACGGGAAACGTAGTCTCCAAATGTGAATTGTGCTCTAACAATGACAACCACCAAACACGTCACCTCACGAACGATCTGACATCAATGATTGTCAATCAAACCTAAAAACAAGAAATCATCTTCAAGCAAGCCAATACCTGGCACTATAGGCGTGTGGAGTGCTCACTGCTGCAGCCCAGGAATTTATGGGGGTTGTAACTGATTCTGGGGAATTTCAGGATAAACACAGGTTGTGCATTAATAGGTTTACACAAGGTCATAAAACAAAAGGTCCCTCTTCCTTTATTTGCTCTGCCAATCCATGATCGAGAAGTCACCAAACAAATGTCTGCCATCACTCATCAAACCTGAGAAATTGGTCCGTGCAGATTGGATCATCTCGTGAGCGGTGCGAAGAGCAGACGACAGGTCCAAAGCCAATGTCGGCGCAGCTGAAATACGCACCTCCGAATTATTATTGCTCCATCATGACTGAGCTGACTGGAAAACACTCTCCTAACTAAAGCAGGCGATGTTTCGGAATGGTCTTACAGACTTACTACACGCAGCTCTTTGCGGCCAGCACCTGATACTTACGCAAACTCCGGTAGGAGTCACAAGCCCCTTATAGGTCGGTCTTTTCTATCACTGCATCTAGCGTCTGATGAAGGTCGGAAAGACCGAAACGTTACATGATGGATTGATTTATTATGGAATTATAAAATAAATAAGATTGCATGAACTTTTGAGTGCCGGATTTTTTTCTATTATTGGATATAGGGGTTGGCATCCCTTCTCTGAGCACCTGATTTATTAAGGAGTGACGTGTCAGCCTATTTAAAAATGTTTCGGAATGGAACCTGACAACAGATAAAGCCGGCACAATCTGCCAGCTCATTCTCATTCACAGTGTCCACATTTTGCTTTTCATTTCCAATCCTTGGAATATGTGAATGAGCCAGAAACAAATATTGTGGGGTGGGGATATATACAATTTGCTCACTAATCCCTTCCTTTTCTCAAGTTATAAAATGCCGAAGAGCGAGAAACAAACCCAGAACAAGAAATTGCTACCAGGAACTACACAAGCCCCACATTACCAGTATTGGCCATGAGTTATAGCTAAAATTGGAGTAAAAGTGGCCAAAGAAAATGGGGCACCTGAAGCTTTCAGTTGGCGAGTGCTGCTCCGATCACGTCATTTCTCAGGCACAGTACGTGTATCTTCTTGGTCTTTCCCACTGATGGAACATTAATCTGGTGTCTTTCTACCTTACCATTTTTTGCCGTTTTCTGCCCTGTACATTAGTTCTGGCAGATGTAGGCCGGCACATAGCGCTTGCTTCTAATTCTTGTAAACAAGTGAAGATGGAATAAATCCAGATACAAGTCTATGTGATGTAAGTTCTATCATCTGCAGTGTGTGAGCCGGGCAGTATGGCTCCCAACAGCTTTGGTTAGAGGACCTGCTTCTGAAGATACACAGGATGTGAGCTGCAGATGATATCTAGCACTTCATTCCTCCGGAGGGAGCAGAAATTGTTTTCTAGACTTTGCATACACGGAAGAAAACTGAGAATTGGAAAACAGAAAAGCAAAGATTCACACAAAGGATTGTGGAAATGAAGGACAAGGAATGCTTCACTGATTGCAAATATGGGTTCTGAAGGAGCTTTTGTGCAGTGAAGACCCCTCTAATTTGCAGGGCCCCTCCTTATGTCAGGCCATTAAGAGACCATTAGGAAGCTGCAGACTAGGGCCTTATCTTATTACTTTAATGCTCTCCACTGCAAGCCATAAATCTGGGACACATTTCCTGATTCCCTCACAGTCCTGACTCCAGGTCCACTTTACTCCTTGCTGTAAGTCATGATCCACAGACTGTTAATGAGAATCTGTCCCCCCCACCCCCCCGGGACGTGTATGACCTATGGGCATACAGGTAATAGAAATATTACACCCGTTCTATCTGTCTGCCTCATATTAATGGTTTTGTTGTGGAGAAATGTTATATTCTTTCTTTATGTTAATGATTTCTTCCAGACTTCGGGGCATGCGGTGCTGTAAGAAATCCCTGCCCGCTGTCTTCATTACCATACAACCCCTCTCCCTTGAGCATCAGTTATGGCCCTGGAATCCCGTATCGCGCCCTGCGCTCCCTCAGGAATACATACCTCATAATCCCTTATGTGGGTGCTGCAATCAGGGATCTTCTGCGCAGGCGTTGGCGAGTCACTGTGACCTCCGGTGTGTGCGCCGATAAGGTACTCTCCTTTCTTCCTCCCTGCATAGTCATCGCTAGGAACCATGTGTGCATGGCAATGACTATGAAGGTCACTGGAGCGGAAGTCACCTGTGCCTGCACAGAAGATCCCTGAATGCATTGCCTACAAAAGGGAGGATGAGATATGTATTCCTGGGGAAGTGCAGGGCGCAGGCATGGGATTCCAGGGCAATAAATGTGAGGTGGTAAGTATTACAATGAACACAGGGGGCAGGGATTTCTTACAGCACTGCACGCCTCCGGAGCCTGGAATAAATCATTAAGAAAGAGAAAGAATATAACATTTCTCAACAACAAGATGATTAATATGAGGCAGACATGTAGGATCGGTGTAACATTTCTATCACCTGTATGCCCATATTAATAGGTTATACACATCCTGGGGGACAGAATATAACATGACCATTAATATGAGGCAGACAGGTAGGACTAGTGTAACATTTCTATCACCTGTATACCCATATTAATAGTTCAGAGTAGAGAGGCGGCTTCCACAATGTGATGGCTCATCTTCAGGTTGTGCTTAGTTCAAGGTGGCCACTTGGATTTTTTCTCTCTTCGTCCTGACAGCACGTCATATAGTAACATTACGATGTTCTCAGTGTCGGGCTCAGCGGCTGCTCGACCTGGTCTTATTCCCGAAGGCCGTTTAAACCATTGCTTCTCATTCTACATTGTCTCTCAGTTTGTCATAAATTACTATGGAGAGACGTATATCCAATTTATGGATAAATGCAGCAGCTGCAGAGACGTCAGCGAACAAGGAACATGTTTAAGAAAACAGGTGAACAGCACTAAAGGGCTAATCGTGAACAGTACACGGGGCGCCGCTGATCAGTCCGATGCTACATGTGCATCTAAAACAGCAAAACATTGCATGTGCATGTCCTGATACATCCATGTGTTGATCCTGCCATCCCTCCCATCCCTCCGTGTGTTATACATCTTCTGCAAATAAAGTCCACAGAGCTTTGTCACATTTGGTAGAATTAACCTGGTCAGAACCTCATTGGTGTTTTTACCTTCACAGAGGCAGAAGCCCCACTGCATAGTTGCCAGTAGGGTTGAGCGAAACGGGTCGATCATTTTCAAAAGTCGCCGACTTTTGGCTAAGTCGGCGTCTCATGAAACCCGATCCGACCCCTGTGCTTGTCGGCCATGCGGTACGCGACTTTCGCGCCAAAGTCGCGTTTCAATGACGCGAAAAGCGCCATTTCTCAGCCAATGAAGGTGAACGCAGAGTGTGGGCAGCGTGATGACATAGATCCTGGTCCCCACCATCTTAGAGAAGGGCATTGCAGTGATTGGCTTGCTGTCTGCGGCGTCACAGGGGCTATAAAGGGGCGTTCCCGCCGACCGCCATCTTACTGCTGCTGATCTGAGCTTAGGGACAGGTTGCTGCCGCTTCATCAGAAGCAGGGAGAGCGTTAGGCAGGGTCCACTAACCACCAAACCGCTTGTGCTGCAGCGATTTCCACTGTCCAACACCACCTTCGGTGTGCAGGGACTGTGGAAGCTATTTTTTTTTTTTTTTCCCCTCAGCGCTGTAGCTCATTGGGCTGCCCTAGAAGGCTCCGTGATAGCTGTATTGCTGTGTGTACGCCACTGTGGAAACCAACTGCTTTTTTCAAAGCACATATCCTCTTGTTCCTTCCTTTCTGCACAGCTATCTTTTCTGTTTTTCCACACTTTTTATTTAATTTGTGCATCAGTCCACTCCTATTGCTGCCTGCCATACCTGGCTTACATTACTGCAGGGAGATAGTAATTGTAGGACAGTTTTTTTTTTTTTTTTGTTTTTTTTTTTTGTGGGAGATTAAGATTGGCATTTCTGCTACAGTGCCATCCCTGTGTGTGCCATCTCTCACTGAGTGGGCCATAGAAAGCCTATTTATTTTTTCCGTGATTTGTGTTCTAAAATCTACCTCAACACAAAAACAGTACATCAATCAGTGGGAGAAAAATATTGGCCTCAGTCAGGGCTTGTGTGCCACTGCTGTGTGTGCTATCTCTCATTCAGTGGGCTATAGCAAGCCTATTTTTTTTTTTTTTTTTTAATATTATTTGGTTTCTAATTCTCCCTGAAAAAAAAAAAAAAAACCTAAAAAAACAGTGGGAGAATAATATTGCCCTTTCAGCTTGTGTGCCAGTCTTGACTCCTGGGTGTGCCACCTCTCTCCCTCTCATTCAGTGGGCCATAGAAAGCCTATTTATTTTTTTTTTTAAATATTATTGGGTTTCTAAAGTCTCCCTGAAAAAACAAAAAATACATAAAAAAACAGTGGGAGAGTAATATTGCCCTTTCAGCTTGTGTGCCAGTCTTGACTCCTGGGTGTGCCACCTCTCTCCCTTTCATTCAGTGGGCCATAGAAAGCCTATTTATTTTTTCCGTGATTTGTGTTCTAAAATCTACCTCAACACAAAAACACTACATCAATCAGTGGGAGAAAAATATTGGCCTCAGTCAGGGCTTGTGTGCCACTGCTGTGTGTGCTATCTCTCATTCAGTGGGCTATAGCAAGCCTATTTTTTTTTTTTTTTTTTTTTTTTAATATTATTTGGTTTCTAAAGTCTCCCTGAAAAAAAAAAAAAAACATAAAAAAACAGTGGGAGAGTAATATTGCCCTTTCAGCTTGTGTGCCAGTCTTGACTCCTGGGTGTGCCACCTCTCTCCCTTTCATTCAGTGGGCCATAGAAAGCCTATTTATTTTTTGGTTTTTTTAATATTATTTGGTTTCTAAAGTCTCCCTGAAAATAAAAAAAAAAAATACATAAAAAAACAGTGGGAGAGTAATATTGCCATTTCAGCTTGTGTGCCAGTCTTGACTCCTGGGTGTGCCACCTCTCTCCCTCTCATTCAGTGGGCCATAGAAAGCCTTGTTTTTTTGTTTTTTTTTTAATATTATTTGGTTTCTAAAGTCTCCCTGAAAATAAAAAAAAAAAACATAAAAAAACAGTGGGAGAGTAATATTGCCATTTCAGCTTGTGTGCCAGTCTTGACTCCTGGGTGTGCCACCTCTCTCTCTAATTGTGGGCCATAGAAAGCCTATTTATTTTTTGGTTTTTTTAATATTATTTGGTTTCTAAAGTCTCCCTGAAAATAAAAAAAAAAAATACATAAAAAAACAGTGGGAGAGTAATATTGCCCTTTCAGCTTGTGTGCCAGTCTTGACTCCTGGGTGTGCCACCTCTCTCCCTTTCATTCAGTGGGCCATAGAAAGCCTATTTATTTTTTGGTTTTTTTAATATTATTTGGTTTCTAAAGTCTCCCTGAAAATAAAAAAAAAAAATACATAAAAAAACAGTGGGAGAGTAATATTGCCATTTCAGCTTGTGTGCCAGTCTTGACTCCTGGGTGTGCCACCTCTCTCCCTCTCATTCAGTGGGCCATAGAAAGCCTTGTTTTTTTGTTTTTTTTTTAATATTATTTGGTTTCTAAAGTCTCCCTGAAAATAAAAAAAAAAAACATAAAAAAACAGTGGGAGAGTAATATTGCCATTTCAGCTTGTGTGCCAGTCTTGACTCCTGGGTGTGCCACCTCTCTCTCTAATTGTGGGCCATAGAAAGCCTATTTATTTTTTGGTTTTTTTAATATTATTTGGTTTCTAAAGTCTCCCTGAAAATAAAAAAAAAAAATACATAAAAAAACAGTGGGAGAGTAATATTGCCCTTTCAGCTTGTGTGCCAGTCTTGACTCCTGGGTGTGCCACCTCTCTCCCTTTCATTCAGTGGGCCATAGAAAGCCTATTTATTTTTTGGTTTTTTTAATATTATTTGGTTTCTAAAGTCTCCCTGAAAATAAAAAAAAAAAATACATAAAAAAACAGTGGGAGAGTAATATTGCCATTTCAGCTTGTGTGCCAGTCTTGACTCCTGGGTGTGCCACCTCTCTCCCTCTCATTCAGTGGGCCATAGAAAGCCTTGTTTTTTTGTTTTTTTTTAATATTATTTGGTTTCTAAAGTCTCCCTGAAAATAAAAAAAAAAAACATAAAAAAACAGTGGGAGAGTAATATTGCCATTTCAGCTTGTGTGCCAGTCTTGACTCCTGGGTGTGCCACCTCTCTCTCTAATTGTGGGCCATAGAAAGCCTATTTATTTTTTGGTTTTTTTAATATTATTTGGTTTCTAAAGTCTCCCTGAAAATAAAAAAAAAAAATACATAAAAAAACAGTGGGAGAGTAATATTGCCCTTTCAGCTTGTGTGCCAGTCTTGACTCCTGGGTGTGCCACCTCTCTCCCTTTCATTCAGTGGGCCATAGAAAGCCTATTTATTTTTTGGTTTTTTTAATATTATTTGGTTTCTAAAGTCTCCCTGAAAATAAAAAAAAAATACATAAAAAAACAGTGGGAGAGTAATATTGCCATTTCAGCTTGTGTGCCAGTCTTGACTCCTGGGTGTGCCACCTCTCTCTCTAATTGTGGGCCATAGAAAGCCTTTTTATTTTTTTCCTTCATTTGTGTTTTAAAATCAACCTCAACACAAAAACACTACATCAATCAGTGGGAGAAAAATATTGGCCTCAGTCAGGGCTTGTGTGCCACTCCTGTGCGTGCCATCTCTCATTCAGTGGGCCATAGAAAGCCTTGTTTTTTTGTTTTTTTTTTAAATATTATTTGGTTTCTAAAGTCTCACAGAGAAAAAAAAAAAAATAAATTAGGTGGGAGATTAATATTGACATTAGTGCTTGAGTGACAGTCCTGCGTGTGTGTCATCTCTGTGATTTGGTGTCACAGAAAACAGAGTGTGTAACATTGTGCCTGATTTTCCTTGTGGTCTCACCAACCTGTTAAGGGATATTGAAATCATACTGAAGTTATAGCTCACCGTGTAAGTTGTTTGACAGCAACAAATAAAGTTAGTTTGGTTACGATTTTTAAACAATGAGGAAGTCTGGTGCAAGAGGTCGTCGTGGGCGTTCATTGTCAGCTGGTAATGATGGTAGTGGTAGTGGAGCATCAGGTGGTCGTGGGGATAAAAATATTCCACCTAAGTCTGGAGCTGTGGAGCCAGTTTCGTCGTCAGGCTACACAAGGCCTCGAACGCTCTCTTTTCTGGGAGTAGGAAAACCGCTTTTAAAGGCTGAGCAGCAACAGCAAGTTTTGGCTTACATTGCAGACTCAGCCTCTAGCTCTTTTGCCTCCTCTTCCGAAACTGGTAAATGTAAAAGCAGCGCGTCGCTTGTGGATGTTCACGGTCAGGGACAAGTCGCTTCCTTGTCCTCCTCAGCAAAAACTACAACAAGAGAGAAGGATGCAGCAGGCGACACAACGGGTCACTCCATGGAGCTCTTTACACATACCGTCCCTGGCTTAGAAAGTGAAACATTTAACAGGCCATGCCCATTACAAGTAGATTCTGACATGGAGTGCACTGATGCACAGCCACAGCCAGAGTACTATGCTGCTCCTTTGACTCAGACCACCACATTGCCCTCTCAGGGTACAGATCCACAATCAGACCCTGATGAGACTATGTTGCCCCGCCACGAACGCTATACCACCGACCGACACAGTGACACAGACGAAGTTGCACACGAGCTCGAAGAGGAGGTAATAGATGACCCAGTTATTGACCCCGATTGGCAGCCATTGGGGGAACAGGGTGCAGGCGGCAGTAGTTCAGAAGCGGAGGTGGAGGAGGGGCCGCAGCAGGCATCAACATCGCAACAGGTTCCATCTGCCGGGCCCGTATCTGGCCCAAAACGCGTGTCAAAGCCAAAACCTGTTGGAGGACAGCGTGGCCATCCGGTTAAAGCTCAGTCTGCAATCCCTGAAAAGGGATCCGAGTCTAGGAAGAGTGCAGTCTGGCATTTTTTTAAACAACATCCAACTGATCAGCGCAAAGTCATCTGTCAAAAATGTTCAACTAGCTTAAGCAGAGGTCAGAATCTGAAAAGTCTAAATACTAGTTGCATGCATAGACACTTAACCACCATGCATTTTCAAGCCTGGACTAACTACCAAACGTCCCTTAAGGTTGTAGCACCCTCGGCCAATGAAGCTAGTCAGCAACGCAACATCCCTTCCGTCACTGTAAGGCCACCATTTTCCGCACCACCGGCAGTATCTGTGCAGGTTTCTTTGCCAGCCAAAAGCAGTCAGGGTCAGGGAATCACCAGTTTAGTAGGAGGAAATATTGCATCTAGGGCACCGGCGGAAACAATACCGTCTCCAACCGTCTCTCAGTCTGCCATGTACACCGGCACACCCGAAAGTTCCACGATCTCCTGCTCTCCAGTCCAGCTCACCCTACATGAGACTCTGGTTAGAAAAAGGAAGTACTTATCCTCGCATCCGCGTACACAGGGTTTTAACGCCCACATAGCTAGACTAATCTCGTTAGAGATGATGCCCTACCGTTTAGTTGAAAGCGAAGCTTTTAAAGCCCTGATGGAGTACGCTGAACCACGATACGAGCTACCTAGTCAACACTTTTTTTCCAGAAAAGCCATCCCAGCCCTGCACCAGCATGTTAAACAGCGCATCGTCCATGCACTTAGGCAATCTGTGAGTACAAAGGTGCACCTGACTACAGATGCATGGACCAGTAGGCATGGCCAGGGACGTTATGTGTCCATCACGGCACACTGGGTGAATGTGGTGGATGCAGGGTCCACAGGCGACATCAATTTAGGGACAGTTGTGCCTAGCCCACGGTCTAGGAAACAGTTGGCTGTAGGCGTTCGCACCCCCTCCTCCTCCTCCTCGTCCTCCTGCAGAAGCTACAGCTCTTCCACAGAACGCAGTCGGCCAACCACTCCATCGGCAGATGACACTGTTGCACACCAGTTGTCCCATTATGGGCCAGCTACTGCCAAGCGTCAGCAGGCTGTATTGGCTATGAAGTGTTTGGGCGACAACAGACACACCGCGGAAGTTCTGTCCGAGTTCTTGCAACAAGAAACGCAGTCGTGGCTGGGCACAGTAGATCTTGAGGCAGGCAAGGTAGTGAGTGATAACGGAAGGAATTTCATGGCTGCCATCTCCCTTTCCCAACTGAAACACATTCCTTGCCTGGCTCACACCTTAAACCTGGTGGTGCAGTGCTTATTGAAAACTTATCCTGGGTTCTCCGACCTGCTCCTCAAAGTGCGTGCACTTTGCTCACATATCCGACGTTCGCCTGTACACGCCAGCCGTATGCAGACCTATCAGCGGTCTTTGAACCTTCCCCAGCATCGCCTAATCATAGACGTTGCAACAAGGTGGAACTCAACACTGCACATGCTTCAGAGACTGTGCGAACAGAGGCGTGCTGTTATTTATTTGTGGGAGGATACACGGGCAGGCAGTAGGATGGCAGACATGGAGTTGTCAGGTGTGCAGTGGTCGAAGATACAAGACATGTGTCAAGTCCTTCAGTGTTTTGAGGAATGCACACGGCTGGTTAGTGCAGACAACGCCGTAATAAGCATGAGCATCCCCCTAATGCGTCTGCTGATGCAAAGTTTGACGCACATAAAGGAGCAGGCGTCTGCACCAGAGGAAGAGGGAAGCCTTGATGACAGTCAGCCATTGTCTGGTCAGGGCAGTGTACAGGACGAGGTAGCGGGCGAAGAGGAGGTGGAGGACGAGGAGGATGATGGGGATGAGTATATTTTTAATGCGGAAACTTTCACGGGGGCACAGGAAATTGGTTGCGTGTCACGGCCGGGTTCTGGTTTTTTGAGGGACACAAGTGACGTAGATTTGCCTGCAACTGCCCCTCAACCAATCACAACCGGAGATTTGACAACTGGAACTTTGGCCCACATGGCGGATTATGCCTTACGTATCCTAAAAAGGGACACACGCATTACGAAAATGATGAACGATGACGATTACTGGTTGGCCTGCCTCCTTGATCCACGCTATAAAGGCAAATTGCAAAATATTATGCCACATGAGAACTTGGAACTAATATTAGCAACCAAACAATCAACTCTTGTTGACCGTTTGCTTCAGGCATTCCCAGCACACAGCGCACGTGATCGTTCTCACACAAGCTCCAGGGGGCAGCAGACTAGGAGTGTTAGGGGTGCACACATCAGAAGTGGCGTTGGACAGAGGGGTTTTCTGACCAGGTTGTGGAGTGATTTTGCTATGACCGCAGACAGGACAGGTACTGCTGCATCAATTGAAAGTGACAGGAGACAACATTTGTCCAGTATGGTTACTAACTATTTTTCATCCCTTATCGATGTTCTCCCTCAACCGTCATTCCCATTTGATTACTGGGCCTCCAAATTAGACACCTGGCCAGAATTGGCAGAATATGCATTGCAGGAGCTTGCTTGCCCGGCAGCAAGTGTCCTATCAGAAAGAGTATTCAGTGCTGCAGGTTCAATATTAACCGAAAAAAGGACTCGTCTGGCTACCCAAAATGTTGACGATCTAACATTCATTAAAATGAACCACAACTGGATTTCGAAATCTTTTGCCCCACCTTGCCCGGCCGACACCTAGCTTTCCTATGAAAAGCTCTTGCCTGTGAATTACTTTTCTAATGTCTAATTTGCTGCAGCTGATTGTACAGCATACGACATGTTTACACCTCCCTAAATGGCAAAACTCCCCACACGGGGCCGTGGTATCGCGACTTGGCGCAAGCACCCGTGAGACTGCTGTTTGTCTGAAGAGGTGGGTGTGCTCGCTTTTGGTTGACGGCATTGCTACTGGGTCCCTCATAGTACAATGTAGTGTCTCTGGCGGTGGTGGTGCGCACCCAACGTCAGACACACCGTTGTAACATGAGGGGCCCTGGGGCGGTCCCGCCGGCCTCAAGAGAGTTCCCCCCTACCCCAGCTCAAAATGTGCTCTACCACGTGCAAAATTATGTCGCACAGCTCCACCAATCTTTAGTCTATTCGCTGACATCATTCAATGTCTGGCACTGACAATACAAATTTGTAGACATCTATGATGCAACTTAAAGTAGTCTGTGTCTGTGTCCTATATTGGCACCATTAAATAGTTACTGCCAAATTACAATGTCAGAAACTCAGTAGATGAGCCCACCCCTGTACCTAAGTATGCCACCTTTTTTTTTTGTTTTGGTTGTTTTGCGAGACATTAACATCTATTTATATTTTGGGAGTACTGGGACAGACACTCCTTGCACTACTCCTCCACTCACCACCAAGCTGCCTGTGTATCCATGTAACCGCTGTAAAACTGCCATGAGCCTATTGTTTGTTATTTTAGGCCTTTGATAGCCTGTCTGCGGTCCCTACTTTAAATACTCCTCCACTGACCACCAAGCTGCCTGCCCGTGTATCCATGTAACCGCTGTGAAACTGCCATGAGCCTATTGTTTGTTATGTTAGGCCTTTGATAGCCTGTCTGCGGTCCCTACTTTAAATACTCCTCCACTGACCAGACCACTGCTGCCCGTGTACCCCTGGAACCAATTATAAAGTGCCTACAGCCAGCCCATTTTCTTATGTTAGGCCTTTGAAGCCTGTCTGCGGTCCCTACTTTAAATACTCCTCCACTGACCAGACCACTGCTGCCCGTGTACCCCTGGAACCAATTATAAAGTGCCTACAGCCAGCCCATTTTCTTATGTTAGGCCTTTGAAGCCTTTCTGCGGTCCCTACTTTAAATACTCCTCCACTCACCACCACCAAGCTGCCTGCCCGTGTATCCATGTAACCGCTGTGAAACTGCCATGAGCCTATTGTTTGTTATTTTAGGCCTTTGATAGCCTGTCTGCGGTCCCTACTTTAAATACTCCTCCACTGACCAGACCACTGCTGCCCGTGTACCCCTGGAACCAATTATAAAGTGCCTACAGCCAGCCCATTTTCTTATGTTAGGCCTTTGAAGCCTGTCTGCGGTCCCTACTTTAAATACTCCTCCACTCACCACCACCAAGCTGCCTGCCCGTGTATCCATGTAACCGCTGTGAAACTGCCATGAGCCTATTGTTTGTTATTTTAGGCCTTTGATAGCCTGTCTGCGGTCCCTACTTTAAATACTCCTCCACTCACCACCAAGCTGCCTGCCCGTGTATCCATGTAACCGCTGTGAAACTGCCATCATGAGCCTATTGTTTGTTATGTTAGGCCTTTGATAGCCTGTCTGCGGTCCCTACTTTAAATACTCCTCCACTGACCAGACCACTGCTGCCCGTGTACCCCTGGAACCAATTATAAAGTGCCTACAGCCAGCCCATTTTCTTATGTTAGGCCTTTGATAGCCTGTCTGCGGTCCCTACTTTAAATACTCCTCCACTCACCACCAAGCTGCCTGCCCGTGTATCCATGTAACCGCTGTGAAACTGCCATCATGAGCCTATTGTTTGTTATGTTAGGCCTTTGATAGCCTGTCTGCGGTCCCTACTTTAAATACTCCTCCACTGACCAGACCACTGCTGCCCGTGTACCCCTGGAACCAATTATAAAGTGCCTACAGCCAGCCCATTTTCTTATGTTAGGCCTTTGAAGCCTGTCTGCGGTCCCTACTTTAAATACTCCTCCACTGACCAGACCACTGCTGCCCGTGTACCCCTGGAACCAATTATAAAGTGCCTACAGCCAGCCCATTTTCTTATGTTAGGCCTTTGAAGCCTGTCTGCGGTCCCTACTTTAAATACTCCTCCACTGACCAGACCACTGCTGCCCGTGTACCCCTGGAACCAATTATAAAGTGCCTACAGCCAGCCCATTTTCTTATGTTAGGCCTTTGAAGCCTGTCTGCGGTCCCTACTTTAAATACTCCTCCACTGACCAGACCACTGCTGCCCGTGTACCCCTGGAACCAATTATAAAGTGCCTACAGCCAGCCCATTTTCTTATGTTAGGCCTTTGAAGCCTGTCTGCGGTCCCTACTTTAAATACTCCTCCACTCACCACCACCAAGCTGCCTGCCCGTCTATCCATGTAACCGCTGTAAAACTGCAATGAGCCTATTGTTTGTTATTTTAGGCCTTTGATAGCCTGTCTGCGGCCCCTACTTGCAATACTCCTCCACTGACCACAATGCTGCCTGGAGTGCCTGCCTGTGTATCCATGTAACCGATGTAAAACTGCCATGACTGCCTACTGTTTGTTATTTTAGGCCTTTGATAGCCTGTCTGCAGCCCCTACTTGCAATACTCCTCCACTGACCACACCAATGCTGCCCGTGTACCCCTGGAACCTATTTAAAAGTTCATAGAGCCTAGTTATATATTTTATTTACTATTAATAAGGCCATGATGGACTACGCTGTACCACGCTACAAGCTAACCAGTCGACACTTCTTTTGCGAGAAAAGCCATCCCAACCCTCCACCAGCATGTAGAAGACCGCATTGTCCATGCACTCTGGCAATCTGTGAGTACAAAGGTGCACCTGACAACAGACGCATGGACCTGTAGGCATGGCCACGGAAGATTACGTGTCCATTACGGCGCAATGGGTTAATGTGGTGGATGCATGGTCCACAGGGGACAGCCTACTAAGTCTGTCTGCAGTCCCTAATTCAAATTGTGCTCCACTGTCTAAATCGGAACTTCCACCTTCTGGCTTTCGGCCTATAGTATCAGAAATTAAACTGCATTTGGCCTTCAACTTTGGTTAGGGCCTACTAACGGCTTCTGCCCCTCCCTGGTGTTGCCCTCAACTAAATAAAGCTGAGCTTCAACCTTCTGCTCCAAATTACCATTTTGAAAAATGCAATAGGCTTTTCAGGCCTACTAAAGGAGTCTGTCTGTGTGCCCCTCCCTGGTGTTGTCCTCAACTAAATAAAGCTGAGCTTCAACCTTCCGGCTCTCATTATGTGGTTTTAAAAAAAAAAAAGGTGGTTAGGGCCTACTAACGGCTTCTGCCCCTCCCTGGTGTTGTCCTCAACTAAATAAAGCTGAGCTTCAACCTTCCGGCTCTCATTATGTGGTTTTAAAAAAAAAAATGGTGGTTAGGGCCTACTAACGGCTTCTGCCCCTCCCTGGTGTTGTCCTCAACTAAATAAAGCTGAGCTTCAACCTTCCGGCTCTCATTATGTGGTTTTAAAAAAAAAAAAGGTGGTTAGGGCCTACTAACGGCTTCTGCCCCTCCCTGGTGTTGTCCTCAACTAAATAAAGCTGAGCTTCAACCTTCCGGCTCTCATTATGTGGTTTTAAAAAAAAAAATGGTGGTTAGGGCCTACTAACGGCTTCTGCCCCTCCCTGGTGTTGTCCTCAACTAAATAAAGCTGAGCTTCAACCTTCCGGCTCTCATTATGTGGTTTTAAAAAAAAAAAAGGTGGTTAGGGCCTACTAACGGCTTCTGCCCCTCCCTGGTGTTGTCCTCAACTAAATAAAGCTGAGCTTCAACCTTCCGGCTCTCATTATGTGGTTTTAAAAAAAAAAAAGGTGGTTAGGGCCTACTAACGGCTTCTGCCCCTCCCTGGTGTTGTCCTCAACTAAATAAAGCTGAGCTTCAACCTTCCGGCTCTCATTATGTGGTTTTAAAAAAAAAAAAGGTGGTTAGGGCCTACTAACGGCTTCTGCCCCTCCCTGGTGTTGTCCTCAACTAAATAAAGCTGAGCTTCAACCTTCCGGCTCTCATTATGTGGTTTTAAAAAAAAAAAAGGTGGTTAGGGCCTACTAACGGCTTCTGCCCCTCCCTGGTGTTGTCCTCAACTAAATAAAGCTGAGCTTCAACCTTCCGGCTCTCATTATGTGGTTTTAAAAAAAAAAAAGGTGGTTAGGGCCTACTAACGGCTTCTGCCCCTCCCTGGTGTTGTCCTCAACTAAATAAAGCTGAGCTTCAACCTTCCGGCTCTCATTATGTGGTTTTAAAAAAAAAAAAGGTGGTTAGGGCCTACTAACGGCTTCTGCCCCTCCCTGGTGTTGTCCTCAACTAAATAAAGCTGAGCTTCAACCTTCCGGCTCTCATTATGTGGTTTTAAAAAAAAAAATGGTGGTTAGGGCCTACTAACGGCTTCTGCCCCTCCCTGGTGTTGTCCTCAACTAAATAAAGCTGAGCTTCAACCTTCCGGCTCTCATTATGTGGTTTTAAAAAAAAAAAAGGTGGTTAGGGCCTACTAACGGCTTCTGCCCCTCCCTGGTGTTGTCCTCAACTAAATAAAGCTGAGCTTCAACCTTCCGGCTCTCATTATGTGGTTTTAAAAAAAAAAATGGTGGTTAGGGCCTACTAACGGCTTCTGCCCCTCCCTGGTGTTGTCCTCAACTAAATAAAGCTGAGCTTCAACCTTCCGGCTCTCATTATGTGGTTTTAAAAAAAAAAATGGTGGTTAGGGCCTACTAACGGCTTCTGCCCCTCCCTGGTGTTGTCCTCAACTAAATAAAGCTGAGCTTCAACCTTCCGGCTCTCATTATGTGGTTTTAAAAAAAAAAAAGGTGGTTAGGGCCTACTAACGGCTTCTGCCCCTCCCTGGTGTTGTCCTCAACTAAATAAAGCTGAGCTTCAACCTTCCGGCTCTCATTATGTGGTTTTAAAAAAAAAAAAGGTGGTTAGGGCCTACTAACGGCTTCTGCCCCTCCCTGGTGTTGTCCTCAACTAAATAAAGCTGAGCTTCAACCTTCCGGCTCTCATTATGTGGTTTTAAAAAAAAAAATGGTGGTTAGGGCCTACTAACGGCTTCTGCCCCTCCCTGGTGTTGTCCTCAACTAAATAAAGCTGAGCTTCAACCTTCCGGCTCTCATTATGTGGTTTTAAAAAAAAAAAAGGTGGTTAGGGCCTACTAACGGCTTCTGCCCCTCCCTGGTGTTGTCCTCAACTAAATAAGGCTGAGCTTCAACCTTCCGGCTCTCATTATGTGGTTTTAAAAAAAAAAAGGTGGTTAGGGCCTACTAACGGCTTCTGCCCCTCCCTGGTGTTGTCCTCAACTAAATAAAGCTGAGCTTCAACCTTCCGGCTCTCATTATGTGGTTTTAAAAAAAAAAAATGGTGGTTAGGGCCTACTAACGGCTTCTGCCCCTCCCTGGTGTTGTCCTCAACTAAATAAAGCTGAGCTTCAACCTTCCGGCTCTCATTAAGTGGTTTTAAAAAAAAAATGGTGGTTAGGGCCTACTAACGGCTTCTGCCCCTCCCTGGTGTTGCCCTCAACTAAATAAAGCTGAGCTTCAACCTTCTGCTCCAAATTACCATTTTAAAAAATGCAATAGGCTTTTCCGGCCTACTAAAGGTGTCTGCCCCTCCCTGGTGTTGTCCTCAACTGAACAAAGCTGAGCTTCCACATTCTGGCTTTCGCCCTATACTATCAGATATTAAACTGCATTTGGCCTACTAGTGTGGTTAGGCCCTTGAAACAGTGTCTGCTGCTCTTGGGTTTGCTACTCCACTGAACAAAGCAATGCCGCCTGTTTAGTCCTGTTACCAATTTTGAACTGCATGTAGCCTACTTTATTCTTTGGCCCTATATCTGTTTCCTCCTCATCCTGCCCATTGCCCAGCCACTGCTAAATGAGTCTGCTGGTACATTGACCGAGACCACTACATTCCCCTTGTACTCTACACAGCCAGAATCTGTCCCTGCTGAAAGTAAGGTTCCCCTTCCCGCATGTTATACCACCTTACACAGGGACAAAGAGGAAGGTGCAGATGAAAGTGCAGGTTCCTTCATCAGGTGGGGGGGCATACTCGTTGGCGACGTCACTGGCACAGGGCCCCTCAGAGTACGCAAAAGTGTCGCTGCTGGTGGGAGGCGCCCCCGCCATGCAAACACACCGCCGTACTTTGAGGGGCCCTGTGCCAGTGGCAATGCGAACGAGTGGGCCCCCCCCCTGCTTGCTCAGGATCACAGCACTTGCAACTTTTAAATAATTACCTTTCCCTGCAACACCGCCGTGACGTAGTCCGCATTTCCTGGGCCCACGAAAAACTTGAGCCGGCCCTACTCCCCCCACAACTTTTGCCAAATGACCCCCAATTCCCTATGCCCAACTATTATTATAAAGTTAATTAAGATTGACAAGCTTCAGAAACAAGAATGGATGTTTTTGGCATTAAAATGGGCACTGTAGGTGTTTTCCTGGCCTCCACTCACTGCCGACTATGCTTCCCCATTGACTTGCATTGGGTTTCGTGTTTCGGTCGATCCCCGACTTTTAGCGATAATCGGCCGACTGCACTCGACTCGACTCTGGACAAAATCGGGTTTCCCAAAACCCTACTCGATCTTAAAAAAATGAAAGTCGCTCAACCCTAGTTGCCAGGCTTTCATCAATCCACATTTCTTCATATGTTCTTCAGGTGAGTTTCCTTCTGCCGTTCACTCACTTGCTGCTAGGCCTGAGCTTGGGATCAGATATTCTAGATAATATAGACTTTAGTAGAGCCGTGAAGAAATAGTTATGTATGCAATGTAACTGTCAGCAGGATTAATCCAAATCTCAGGCATTCCTTATAAATGCAATGCTCCAATATCAATCATGGTGTCACCAGGCCAGCGCCTGTTTGTCTTCCCCTGTTATCTCAGCTGCTCCTGTGGCTGTGGTTTGACTGGGAAATAATATGTCTTCTTCTGGGCAGGTGGGTTACTCATTTAACCCGCTAATGGCAAAACACATCTATTGTCAAACACACTTCATAGTTTTGTGTCTGCAGCAGTGCTCCTCCTCAGTAGCGTAGCTATCGGGGACGGCAGAGGGTGCACCGTGCTCTTAGGGGGCCCACCCGGAGCTACGCTACTGTAACTGTATCGGCATGCACATTGCGCCGATACAGTTACAATCTCTGCCACCCATCTGCAATGAGGCCCCTGAGCAGGCGGTGGGGGGCCCGGTGCCAGCAGTGGGCCCCGCCCATCATCGCAGATTCAACTGTATTGACATCTAGCCGATACAGCTCACCGCAATTATGAGAGAAGGAGCGTTACGCTCCCTCTCCCATCATCCCCCTGTCAGCGTCTGACGTTACCGACACCGGCAGTGGGCGCTATGACGTCACTACTCGGAGCCTGCGGTCCGGAGATGTGCGGGCGCTCAGAGCTGCGGAGAAACCAGGAGGAAGAGAGGTATTTATTTTTTTATGAGGCTGCATTTTACTATACAGGCTGCCTATGGGTGTGCATGACACTATAGATGCTGCCTATGGGGGTGCATTATGCTATAGAGGCTGCCTATGGGGGTGCATTACACTATAGAGGCTGCTTATGGGGCTGCATTACACTATAAAGGCTGCATATGGGGGTGCATTACACTATAGAGGCTGCCTATGGGGGTACATTACACTATAGAGGCTGCCTATTGGGGTGCATTACACTATAGAGGCTGCCTAAGAAGGTGCATTACACTATAGAGGCTGCCTATGGGGGTGCATTATGCTATAGAGACTGCCTATGTCGGTGCATTACACTATAAAGTCTGCCTATGGGGGTGCATTACACTATAATAGCTGCCTATGGGGGTTCATTACACTATAGAGGCTGCCTATGTTGTACATTATACTATATGGAGGCCTATGGGGGCTGCATTACACCATAGAGACTGCCTATGGGGGTGTGCAGCTCCCCAGGGTCCCGGTCGTCACAGTGGTATTGTTTTCCTCTCGGGGAGAGTGATGCTACGTTTGGAGGCAAAGAAGGACAACTGCATCCAGGTATCACAAACATGCAACACATTTCACACTCCAGGCCACCAGGGGAGCTCTTGCTCCTATTTATTAGGTCACTCCCAATATATATATAACTGGTAGTCTGTAGGGAAAGTTAGTTCAGTTCCTGTCAGAGAAACAGAGAGGAAGGAAACAGAAAGATGTACTAGAGAGAGAGATTGCCAGAAGGGAGCTTGTCGTGGAACATCAGCTGAGGCGGAGTTGGTACGATAGGAGAACAGCTGAGCAGACGTGGGAGTCTGCAGCTCCTGGCAGAAAGAGGAAACCGAGAAGGAAAGACCATCGTTCAGTTGCTGACAGAGAAAGTTCCAGACCAGAGTCTGAGGAGGATTGAGGGTCAAAGGAGCTGTGCATGCCCTCAGAGCTGCAGCTCCCAGAAAGAGACATTGAAGGCAGAACTGTACGTATTGCAGCGAGCGTGCAAGGAAGTCGTAGCAAAGGAGTGGATATCAGAAGGGGACCAGCCCTACACAGGCTGCCTCCTTCTGAGGCGCAGAATCCCGGTAGCCAGAACACCGAGGGAGTAACGACCTTTATGCCTTGCTCCAGAGACCGGCAGGACAGCTAATTTCACGTTACCTGTCTGCCCTACACCCAGGAGGCACGGTGGCACCCCTTAGAGGCTGGGGCATGATAGAGTCCCTATAAACCGCCTCAAGCCATCAGTCATACGGGTTTGTCCTATCCTATCTGGGGGACAGAGAGAGAGAGACATAACATCTACAACAGTTGTGAGGACCTTATGTGAAGCCTTAGGCAGTAAGGAACTACAACACTGCAGCGCAAGGGAAGGCTACTGATTTCCACCTGGACAAAGGGGACTCTGGACTTGCCTCCAAACCGGCCGGACTCTGCCTGCCCTGTGATCTGGTGCTCTGGACTGTGGATGCTGAAGTCTTCAGTAAAGGTAAAGAGACTGCAACCTTGTGTCCTCGTTCTTCCCTGCGCCATTCATCATTCACCATCTACACACTGGGAAGCCCTGGGGATACACTTCACCTGTGAGAAGGTATAGCATCTAGCTGCCATAACATCACCCCAGCGGACCCCTTAAAGCAGCGTCGGTCACCCTGACCGAACACCACAGGTGGCGTCATGAACATTCCTCTTAAAGACCTTACCCTTTTACACGGACGTCCCAGGGCCACGGACCGGGTAAGCCACCGTGACATCCCCCTGTGAACCGAAGGACCCGGTACCGAGTACCCCATGGCGCCATGGGGCGCTCCAGGTGCATTATATGGGCCTGCATTACACTATAGAGGCTGCCTATGGGGGCACATTATACTATAGAGTGTGCCTATGGGGAGTGCATTAAACAATATAGAGTCTTGCTATGGGGAGTGCATTATACTATATGGAGACCTATGGGGAATGCATTATATACCGTATATACTCGAGTATAAGCCGACCTGAGTATAAGCCGACCCCCCTAATTTTGCCACAAAAAACTGGGAAAACTTATTGACTCGAGTATAAGCCTAGGGTGGAAAATGCAGCAGCTACCGGTGAATTTCAAAAATAAAAATAGATGCTCCATACCGTTCATTATGGCCCCATAGCTGTGCCATATAGTGCTCTGCACCATTCATTATTGCCCCATAACTGTACCATAGAAAGCTGTGCCATATAGTGCTCTGCACCGTTCATTATTGCCCCATAGCTGTACCATATAGTGCTCTGCACCGTTCATAATTGCCCCATAGCTGTGCCATATAGTGCTCTGCACCGTTCATAATTGCCCCATAGATGTGCCATATAGTGCTCTGCACCGTTCATTATTGCCCCATAGCTGTGCCATATAGTGCTCTGCACCGTTCATTATTGCCCCATAGCTGTGCCATATAGTGCTCTGCACCGTTTATTATTGCCCCATAGCTGTGCCATATAGTGCTCTGCATCGTTCATTATTGCCCCATAGCTGTGCCATACAGTGCTCTGCACCGTTCATTATTGCCCCCATAGCTGTGCCATATAGTGCTCTGCACCGTTCATTATTTCCCCATAGCTGTGCCATATAGTGCTCTGCGCCGTTCATTATTTCCCCATAGCTGTGCCGTATAGTGCTCTGCGCCGTTCATTATTTCCCCATAGCTGTGCCATATAGTGCTCTGCACCGTTCATTATTGCCCCATAGCTGTGCCATATAGTGCTCTGCACCGTTCATAATTGCCCCATAGCTGTGCCATATAGTACTCTGCACGTTCATTATTGCCCCATAGCTGTGCCATATAGTGCTCTGCACCGTTCATTATTGCCCCATAGCTGTGCCATATAGTGCTCTGCACCGTTCATTATTGCCCCCATAGCTGTGCCATATAGTGCTCTGCACCGTTTATTATTGCCCGATAGCTGTGCCATATAGTGCTCTGCACCGTTCATAATTGCCCCATAGCTGTGCCATATAGTGCTCTGCACCGTTCATTATTGCCCCATAGGATGTGCCATAGAAAGCTGTGCCATATAGTGCTCTGCACCGTTCATCATTGCCCCATAGGATGTGCCATAGAAAGCTGTGCCATAGAAAGCTGTGCTGCTGCTGCTGCAATAAAAATAATAAAACACATACTCACCTCTCTTGCTTGCAGCTCCTCAGCGTCCCGTCCCGGCGTCTCTCCGCACTGACTGATCAGGCAGAGGGCGGCGCGCACACTATATGCGTCATCGCGCCCTCTGACCGGAACAGTCAGAGCGGAGAGAGAGGGAAGACAGAGCGGCGCCCGGCGTGTGGAACGCGGACAGGTAGATATGACATACTTACCTGATCCCGGCGTCCCGCTCCTTCCCCCGGACAGCTGGTCTTCGGTGCCGCAGCCTCTTCCTCTGTCAGCGGTCACCGTTACCGCTGATTAGAGAAATGAATAGGCGGCTCCGCCCCTATGGGAGTGGAGTACATATTCATTTCTCTAATGAGCGGTCCCACGTGACCGCTGAACAGGGGAAGAGCTGCGGCACCCGGAGACCGTGGGACGGGCAGGGGGAGCGCCAGGAGCCCCGGAAGCAGGTAAGTATGCCTCAGCGCCCTCTCCCCCTCACCCGCCGACCCTGCCGCCGACCGTGACTCGAGTATAAGCCGAGAGGGGCACTTTCAGCCCAAAAATTTGGGCTGAAAATCTCGGCTTATACTCGAGTATATACGGTAATATAGAGTCTGCCTTTGAGGAATGCATTATACAATATAGAGTCTGCCTATAGGGAGTGCATTAAACTATATAGAGTCCTATGGGGAATGCATTATACAATATAGAGTCTGCCTATGGGGAGTGCATTATACTATATAAAGTTTGCCTATGGGGAGTGCATTATACTATACAGAGGCCTATGGGGAATGCATTATACAATATAGAGTCTGCCTATGGGGAGTGCATTACTATATAGAGGCCTATAGGGAATGCATTATGCAATATAGAGTCTGCCTATGGGGAGTGCATGATACTATATAGAGTCTGCCTTTGGGGAGTGCATTATACTATGTGGAGTCCTATGGGGAGGACATTATACTATATGGAGATCTATGGGGAGTGCATTATACTATATTGAGGACTATCTGGTGTATTATGCTATATGGAGGCTATCTAGGGGGCCATCATACAGTGTTGAGATTACAGTGACGGGCCATCATATAGTGTTGGAGCCATTAAAAAGTTTGGGGGATGTTAAGGGGTCAGTATATATATAGTGAAGGAGCATTATACAGTGTATAAGAGAGCATCATACTGTGTATAGGGGAGATGTACAGGGAGGAGACTCGGGACATTAATAAATATGTAAAGTGGGCACTTATTGTTATAGGGGAACTCAGGTTACTGTGACTGTCAAAGGGGCACACAGGGCATTATTACTTTTTAGGGGACAAAATGTGGGCACCGTTTTCTAGGGCACTTGCACCCGGCATTACTGTATTCTAGAGAGTTGCTTTAGAATTTAGAGGGCACAGAGAACCACACAGCAGGTGCAGTAATAGGGTCACATACGGTAGCAGCGGCTCAGTATTGGGGTATCAGCAGGATGAGCAGTTTGTGCAGGTTGGGAATAGTCCTATTGGGGACAGTGCTGAAAATGTGAGAAGTGAAATGTGTCTTTGTTGTATTCTCTGCAGACGAGTCCCGGCAGGAAGAAGTCGTCATGTCTGTCTGGGCCAGATGGAAAAGACGGGAAAAGTGAACAACTCCATAAGAAAGAACATCAGCTGTAAGGCTACGTTCACACTTGCGTTGTGCGCCGCAGCGTCGGCGCCGCAACGCACAACGCAAACAAAAACGCAGTTGCGTTTTGCGCCGCATGCGCCCCCCCAAAATCTATACAATGTTTTGCATATTTATTGGAAAACGAATGCGTCGTACAACGCACCACGACGCAAGTACTTGCGTCGTCTGCGTTGTCAATACAAATCAATGGGAAAAAAGGCGCATCAACGACGCAAAAGCGACGCAAACACGACGCATGCGTTTTTTAAAAAGTCAGCGCCGCAAAAAAAATGCAACATGTTGCGTTTGCCGCGCCCTGACAGGTGCGCCCTAACGCCGCATGCGGCGTACGACGCACCAAAACGCATGACAACGCATGTACATGCGGCGCCATGCGGCCCCAATGTTAAAGATAGGGCCGCACGACGCATGCGTTTTGTTGCGGCGACGACGCTGCGGCGCACAACGCAAATGTGAACGTAGCCTAAGACATTTTCTGTAACTATGCTGTGATCTCTTATATGTTGTATAGGACTGGTATCTACCACTGACCATATGGCGGTAATATCAGGCTGGTCTTTATATAAACATTATTTTCAGCAACAGCGCGGTCATCTGCTGAGGTCCTCCTCCACTATTAGGGTGCGTCACCTAGTTGTAATCTATGTTACCTGGTTATGGGCCAACTGAGAAGTTTTGCCCCCCTGAACCAAAACCCTAGCTACACCTCTGCTCCACCTGACATGAATGTAGACAGATCACATTCCTCCCACAGCAAAAATTAAATTTCATTTCATCCCTGGGATTGTGTAAGCGGAGAAGTGCGGGGCCTTGTGGAGCTTCAGCATCTGCACTTAATGAGTCCATGTGCTGGTCAGCAGGTTCCTTAGCACACATCAATGGCTTGTACACAGATGATCATCTTCTTTGCACTGGTCTCTATGTTGTAGCAGACAGTAGATCCACGCTGCCCACCATCATTGTCTACAAGGAAGAAAACGCCACCATTTTCAGGAATTATTTTCCTCTCTGCACCACAATCTTATCGCCTTTCTCTCCTTTGTGCAGCACTGTAAATTTAAGATGTCATGGATGGAATGCAACAATGGCCGACTTTAGTATCGTATACTTGAGTGACATGATAGGTTGTGTGTGAGCAGGCCTCAATCACATATCATCCTGTATAACGCAGATTATGTTTCCTTTTACACGGTGAGACCCGCTCTTACGGCCCCTTTGTTATCCGCTGCAATTTGTCGTCTAATCCATCCGATTTCTAGCCATCTAGTGTACAGAATCTGGTGGCTTCATTTCCATAGACTACCAGCCACACGACAACAAAAAAGCCGGTGAGTCGTGTCACACTTGAATGGTGTGTGTTTCCAGTCACTGGTCTGTAAATGACAATAATGCCCAATTGGTGACGAACACTTCTACAGCCCCGACGGTCCAGATTTCCGAGGTGCTGCAAGGCCGATCTGCTCTATATTCTTTTCCCTTCTATTTCACTGTATGGTGTTCATAGATTCTCCTACAATGGAGCACAATTCTGGGACCATGAGCGGATCTTATATTACACAGCTCTCCTCCTAGCGAGCTCACACAGTGTTATTAGAGTAAGTGTGTGGATCTCCGCCGGGCTCGCTCTCTCCTAGGTTTTTGGACGCTTCTCTTATTCTGGATGTGTAATTTGCAGGATTGTCTCTGGTTCCTGACCTTTCTGTCCCATTATGAGCCAGTAGACAAAACTCTTTGAGTCACCTGTAATGTATAATATTCCATCTCAGCGTGAGAGCGATTCTCATCAGCATATAAATAGCCGCCGTCTTAATCGTGTTTTCTCCTGAAAGATGCACGCTCCACTCAGACGCTCTGCTTTATTCCTGTAATGCGCATTTCAAGCCTCCTTAAGTCTGCCGTCAGGGTTTTCCATGCCTTTATATCACCGGTCTTACAACATTCTATCTAGATTCATCACCTGCACTAGCAAAATGCTCCCTCCTGGTATGAGCATCTGCATCATATACATTGTATGAAATCAGATTATACAAGAAAGCCAGGAAACATAGAGAATTACCAATTATCTTTATTAATTTGAAAAGCGAGCCTTTGCTATGTTAAATTTAGCATTCTTCTGGTTGGTGGTTTCATTTTTCCACTTTATCAGTTGAAAGAATTGGACTTTTAGTAATAGACGGAATGTAAATATGCCTGGGCTGATCCCAAGGAAACATCTGTCTGTCACACTAGAGACACAATGGTGTAAATCTTGGAAGTATACTATCAGAAAGTAGTCACAGGGAAGGAAAATCAGATGTTTGTCCAACTTTTCCAACCTATGCAAATTGCCTCTTCAGAGAAAAAGAGGACTTGAACTCTATAGATCCACCTGTTGGAAGTAGCGATCCTACAAGTCACAATCAACCCTTTAACGAGTCTTGCAATATGACGTAGGATAAAAGCCAAATCAGTATCTCAATTCGCAGACACGGTGTTTCGGGCTGTTGGCGATCGTCAGTGTGAAGCATGATGCTACTTCCAACAGGTGGCACTATAGAGTTATTATTATTATTATTATTTATTTATATAGCACCATTAATTCCATGGTGCTGTACATGAGAAAGGGGTTACATACAGGGTTATAAATATCGTTTACAGTGACAGACTGGTACAGAGGGGAGAGGACCCTGTCCTTGCGGACTTACATTCTATGGGATAGTGGGGAAGAGACAGAAGGTTGGAGGTTCAGCAGCTCTGGTGGTGGTGAGGCGGCTGCTCTGGCGATGGCGAGGTGGCAGAATGGTTATTGCAGGCTGTAGGCTTTCTTGAAGAGATGGGTTTTCAGGTTCCGTCTGAAGGATCCGATGGTGGTGGATAGTCGGACATGTTGAGGCATGGAATTCCAGAGGATGGGGGATATTCGGGAGAAATCTTGGAGGCGGTTGTGTGAGGAACGAATAAGTGTGGAAGAGACTAGGAGGTCTTGGGAGGATCGGAGATTACGTGAGGGAAGGTATTGGGAGATTAGTTCAGAGATATAGGGAGGGGACAGATTGTGGATGGCTTTGTAGATCAGTGTTAGTAGTTTGAACTGGATTCGTTGGGGAATTGGGAGCCAGTGGAGGGATTTGCAAAGGGGAGAAGCAGGGGAGTAGCGAGGAGAGAGGTGGATTAGCTGGGCAGCCGAGTTGAGGACAGACTGGAGTGGTGCAAGACGAGAGGCCACAGAGGAGGGTGTTGCAGTAGTTGAGGCGGGAGATGATAAGGGCATGCACAAGAGTCTTAGTAGATTGTGTGGTGAGGAAGGGATGGATTCTCGCAATATTTTTGAGTTGGAGGCGACAGGAGGTGGCAAGAGTTTGAACGTGCGGTTTGAAGGACAAGGCAGAGTCGAGTGTTAACCCGAGGCAGCGGATTTCAGGTGCGGGAGAGAACGTGATGCCGTTTACCATAATAGATAAATCAGGTAGGGGGGATACGTGAGATGGGGGAAAGATGATGAGTTCGGTTTTGTCAACATTGAGTTTTAGGAAGCGAGAGGTGAAGAAGGAGGATATGGCTGACAGACACTCCGGATTCTGGACAGAAGAGAGGCGACATCTGAGCCAGAGAGGTAGACTTGAGTGTCGTCCGCATACAGGTGGTACTGGAAGAAGTAATGGGACTTTAAGAGTTGTCCAAGGCCAAGGGTATAGATGGAAAAACGTAGGGGCCCTAGGACAGAGCCTTGAGGGACTCCAACAGAGAGGGGGCGGGATGAGGAGGTAGTGTGGGAGTGGGAAACGCTAAATGTGCGGTCAGAAAGGTATGAGGCAATCCAGGACAGGGCAAGATCTTTGATGCCAAGGGAAGAAAGAATCTGTAGCAGTAGGCAGTGATCGACTGTGTCGAAAGCAGATGACAGGTCAAGAAGGAGGAGGATGGAGAACTGTCTGTTAGCTTTGGCTGTGAGTAAGTCATTAGTAATTTTTTTAAGGGCAGTTTCGGTGGAGTGGTGGGGGCGGAAGCCAGATTGGAGGTTCTCAAGGAGAGAGTTAGATGAGAGGTGGGAGGAAATTTGAGCATGGACATGCTGCTCAAGGAGTTTTGAAGCAAACGGGAGCAGTGCTATGGGGCGGTAGCTGGGCAAAGCAGTTGGGTCAAGGTTAGTTTTTTGAGGATGGGTGTGATGGTGGCATGTTTGAAGACAGAGGGGAAGGTACCAGAAGATAGCGATAGGATGAAGAGATGGGTTAGGGCTGGAATGAGCGTGTTAGTGAGGTTGGGGAGTAAGTGGGAGGGGATGGGGTCAAGTGCACAGGTGGTGAGGTGTGATTTGGAAAAGAGGCGCGTAAGCTCTCCTTCAGTGATGTTGGAGAGGGAGGTTATTAGGGAAGGGCAGAGGTCTGGTATATGGAGTGGTTGGGGTGGTGGAACAGTTAGGGTTTGCCTTGTTTGGTCGATCTTGTTTTTGAAGTAGGTGGGAAAGTCCTTGGAGGAGATGAGGGGAGTTGGAGGTGGCAGTGGTGGGCGGAGGAGGGAGTTAAATGTGCTGAACAGTTGTTTTGGGTTGTAGGATAGTGAAGATACAAGGTTAGTGAAATAGGTCTGTTTAGCGGAGGTGAGGGCTAGTTTGAAGTCAAATGTAGCTTGTTTGAAACACACACAAGTTGTTGTTTGAAACACACACAAGTTCAAGTCCTCTTTTTCTCTGAAGAGGCAATTTGCATATTAAATTTCCCAGAGGAGCATTGCATGGCGAATAAGCCTCCTTACGTTGACAAGCCAAAGCTGGTATGTCACTCTCCACAAGGAGAAACCTTACCCCTTAGACCTCAGTCCAGAGCCTCTCACCTAGCCAAATCAGTTCTCATGCTTCGCACTGACGAGGGCCAACAGCTGGAAACACCATGTGTCATGATCTCAATGGCAAGAGAACATAGCATAAGCATATATAGGAACTAGCTCTTGGAAGATGGGAACTGAGCTGACCATGAACTAAACCTAACGCACAACTAGCAGTGGCCGGGTAGCATGCCTACGTTGATTCTAGATGCCCAGCACCAGCCGGAGGACTAAATAATGCTAGCAGAGGAAAATATCAGTCCTAGCTCACCTCTAGAGAAATACCCCGAAAGGAGACAGAGGCCCCCCACATGTATTGGCGGTGAATAAAGATGAAATAACAAACGTAGTATGAAAATAGGTTTAGCAAATTTGAGGTCCACTTACTACATAGCAGAAGACAGAAAGGACACTTTCATGGTCAGCTGAAAACCCTATCAAAACACCATCCAGAAATTACTTTAAAACTCTGGCATTAACTCATAACACCAGAGTGGCAATTCCTGTTCACAAGAGCTTTCCAGACACAGTAACGAAACTACAGCTGTGAACTGGAACAAAAATGCAAAAACAAACATGGACAAGAGTCCAACTTATCTAGTAGTTGTCTTGGAGCAGGAACAAGCACAGAGAGGCTTCTGATAACATTGTTGACCGGCAAGCAACTAACAGAGCAGCAAGGTTATATAGCGACTCCCACATCTTGATGGGAACAGGTGAACAGAGAAGATGAAGACACCAGTTCAATTCCACCAGTAGCCACCGGGGGAGCCCAGAATCCAAATTCACAACAGTACCCCCCCCTCAAGGAGGGGGCACCGAACCCTCACCAGAACCACCAGGGCGATCAGGATGGGCCCTATGAAAGGCACGAACCAGATCAGAGGCATGAACATCAGATGCATTCACCCAAGAATTATCCTCCTGGCCGTATCCCTTCCACTTGACCAGATACTGGAGTCTCCGTCTGGAAACACGAGAGTCCAAGATTTTCTCCACAACGTACTCCAACTCACCCTCAACCAACACCGGAGCAGGAGGCTCAACGGAAGGCACAACCGGTACCTCATACCTGCGCAATAATGACCGATGAAAAACGTTATGAATAGAAAAGGATGCAGGGAGGTCCAAACGGAAGGAAACAGGGTTAAGAATCTCCAATATCTTATACGGGCCGATGAACCGAGGCTTAAACTTAGGAGAAGAGACCCTCATAGGGACAAAACGAGAAGACAACCACACCAAATCCCCAACACAAAGCCGAGGACCAACACGACGGTGGCGGTTGGCAAAAAGCTGAGTCTTCTCCTGGGACAACCTCAAATTGTCCACCACCTGCCCCCAGATCTGATGCAATCTCTCCACCACAGCATCCACTCCAGGACAATCCGAAGATTCCACCTGACCAGAGGAAAATCGAGGATGAAACCCCGAATTACAGAAAAACGGGGACACCAAAGTGGCAGAGCTGGCCCGATTATTGAGAGCGAACTCCGCCAATGGCAAAAAAGCAACCCAATCATCCTGGTCAGCAGACACAAAACACCTCAGATATGTCTCCAGGGTCTGATTAATCCGCTCGGTCTGGCCATTCGTCTGAGGATGGAAAGCGGACGAAAAAGATAAATCTATGCCCATCCTAGCACAGAATGCCCGCCAAAATCTAGACACGAATTGGGTCCCTCTGTCAGAAACGATATTCTCAGGAATACCATGCAAACGAACAACATTTTGAAAAAACAGAGGAACCAACTCGGAAGAAGAAGGCAACTTGGGCAGAGGAACCAAATGGACCATCTTAGAGAAACGGTCACACACCACCCAGATGACAGACATCTTCTGAGAAACAGGCAGATCTGAAATAAAATCCATCGAGATGTGCGTCCAAGGCCTCTTAGGAATAGGCAAGGGCAACAATAATCCACTAGCCCGAGAACAACAAGGCTTGGCCCGAGCACAAACGTCACAAGACTGCACAAAGCCTCGCACATCTCGTGACAGGGAAGGCCACCAGAAGGACCTTGCCACCAAATCCCTGGTACCAAAAATGCCAGGATGACCTGCCAACGCAGAAGAATGAACCTCAGAGATGACTCTACTGGTCCAATCATCAGGAACAAACAGTTTATCAGGTGGGCAACGATCAGGTCTATCCGCCTGAAACTCCTGCAAGGCCCGCCGCAGGTCTGGAGAAACGGCTGACAATACCACTCCATCCTTAAGGATACCTGTGGGCTCAGAGTTACCAGGCGAGTCAGGCTCAAAACTCCTAGAAAGGGCATCCGCCTTAACATTCTTAGAACCCGGTAGGTATGACACCACAAAATTAAACCGAGAGAAAAATAATGACCAGCGCGCCTGTCTAGGATTCAGGCGCCTGGCGGTCTCAAGATAAATCAAATTTTTGTGGTCAGTCAATACCACCACCTGATGTCTGGCCCCCTCAAGCCAATGGCGCCACTCCTCAAAAGCCCACTTCATGGCCAAAAGCTCCCGATTCCCAACATCATAATTCCGCTCAGCGGGCGAAAATTTACGGGAAAAGAAGGCACAAGGCCTCATCACGGAGCAGTCAGAACTTTTCTGCGACAACACTGCCCCAGCTCCGATCTCAGAAGCGTCGACCTCAACCTGAAAAGGTAGAGCAACATCAGGCTGACGCAACACAGGGGCAGAGGAAAAACGGCGCTTAAGCTCCCGAAAGGCCTCCACAGCATCAGGGGACCAATCAGCAACATCAGCACCCTTCTTAGTCAAATCGGTCAATGGCTTAGCAATATCCGAAAAACCAGCAATAAATCGACGATAAAAGTTAGCAAAGCCCAAAAATTTCTGAAGACTCTTAAGAGAAGAGGGCTGCGTCCAATCACAAATAGCTTGAACCTTGACAGGATCCATTTCAATGGAAGAGGGGGAAAAAATATATCCCAAAAAGGAAATCCTCTGTACCCCAAAAACACACTTAGAACCCTTCACACACAAAGAATTAGACCGCAAAACCTGAAAAACCCTCCTGACTTGCTGGACATGAGAGTCCCAGTCATCCGAAAAAATCAGAATATCATCCAGATACACAATCATAAATTTATCCAAATAATCACGAAAAATATCATGCATAAAGGACTGGAAAACTGACGGAGCATTTGAAAGACCAAAAGGCATCACTAAGTACTCAAAGTGGCCCTCGGGCGTATTAAATGCGGTTTTCCACTCATCCCCCTGCCTGATTCGCACCAAATTATACGCCCCACGAAGGTCAATCTTAGAGAACCACTTGGCCCCCTTTATGCGAGCAAACAAATCAGTCAGCAACGGCAATGGGTATTGGTATTTAACAGTGATTTTATTCAAAAGCCGATAATCAATACATGGTCTCAAAGAGCCGTCTTTTTTTGACACAAAGAAAAAACCGGCTCCTAAGGGAGATGACGATGGACGAATATGTCCCTTTTCCAAGGACTCCTTTATATATTCTCGCATAGCAGCATGTTCAGGCACAGACAGATTAAATAAACGACCCTTTGGGTATTTACTACCCGGGATTAAATCTATGGCACAATCGCACTCTCGGTGCGGAGGTAACGAACCAAGCTTGGATTCTTCAAAGACGTCACGATAGTCAGACAGGAACTCAGGAATTTCAGAGGGAATAGATGATGAAATGGAAACCACAGGTACATCCCCATGAGCCCCCTTACATCCCCAGCTCAACACAGACATAGCTCTCCAGTCGAGGACTGGGTTGTGAGATTGCAGCCAAGGCAATCCTAGCACCAAATCATCATGTAGATTATACAGCACCAAAAAGCGAATAATCTCCTGGTGATCCGGATTAATACGCATAGTTACTTGTGTCCAGTATTGTGGTTTTTTATTAGCCAATGGGGTGGAGTCAATCCCCTTCAGAGGAATAGGAGTCTCCAAAGGCTCTAAATCATACCCACAGCGTTTGGCAAAGGACCAATCCATAAGACTCAAAGCGGCGCCAGAGTCGACATAGGCATCCGTGGTAATAGATGACAAAGAGCAAATCAGGGTCACAGATAGAATAAACTTAGACGGTAAGGTGCAAATGGAAACAGATTTACCAAGCTTTTTAGTGCGCTTAGAGCATGCTGATATAACATGAGTAGAATCACCACAATAGAAACACAACCCATTTTTCCGTCTAAAATTCTGCCGCTCGCTTCGGGACAGAATTCTATCACACTGCATACTCTCTGGCGACTTCTCAGTGGACACCGCCAGATGGTGCACTGGTTTGCGCTCCCGCAAACGCCTATCGATCTGAATAGCCATTGTCATGGACTCATTCAGACCCGCAGGCACAGGGAACCCCACCATAACATCCTTAATGGCATCAGAGAGACCCTCTCTGAAAGTCGCCGCCAGGGCGCACTCATTCCACTGAGTAAGCACAGACCATTTACGGAATCTTTGGCAGTAAATTTCCGCTTCATCTTGCCCCTGAGATAGGGACATCAAAGTTTTTTCTGCCTGAAGCTCCAAATGAGGTTCGTCATAAAGCAACCCCAAGGCCAGAAAAAACGTATCCACATTGAGCAACGCAGGATCCCCTGGTGTCAATGAAAAAGCCCAGTCTTGAGGGTCGCCCCGGAGCAAGGAAATCACAATCCTGACCTGCTGTGCAGGGTCTCCGGCAGAGCGAGATTTCAGGGACAAAAATAATTTGCAATTATTTCGAAAATTCTGAAACCCAGATCTATTCCCCGAGAAAAATTCCGGCAAAGGAATTCTCGGCTCAGATACAGGTGCATGACAAACAAAATCTTGCAAATTTTGTACCTTCGTGGCGAGATTATTCAAACCTGCAGTTACACTCTGAAGATCCATTACAAACAGGTGGACACAGAGCCATTCAAAGATTAGAAGGAGAGAAAAAAAAAAAAAAAAATTTCAGCAGACTACTTATTTCTCTCCTTTCTCAGCCAAGGATTTTAACCCTTTAGTGGGCCGGTCAAACTGTCATGATCTCAATGGCAAGAGAACATAGCATAAGCATATATAGGAACTAGCTCTTGGAAGATGGGAACTGAGCTGACCATGAACTAAACCTAACGCACAACTAGCAGTGGCCGGGTAGCATGCCTACGTTGATTCTAGATGCCCAGCACCAGCCGGAGGACTAAATAATGCTAGCAGAGGAAAATATCAGTCCTAGCTCACCTCTAGAGAAATACCCCGAAAGGAGACAGAGGCCCCCCACATGTATTGGCGGTGAATAAAGATGAAATAACAAACGTAGTATGAAAATAGGTTTAGCAAATTTGAGGTCCACTTACTACATAGCAGAAGACAGAAAGGACACTTTCATGGTCAGCTGAAAACCCTATCAAAACACCATCCAGAAATTACTTTAAAACTCTGGCATTAACTCATAACACCAGAGTGGCAATTCCTGTTCACAAGAGCTTTCCAGACACAGTAACGAAACTACAGCTGTGAACTGGAACAAAAATGCAAAAACAAACATGGACAAGAGTCCAACTTATCTAGTAGTTGTCTTGGAGCAGGAACAAGCACAGAGAGGCTTCTGATAACATTGTTGACCGGCAAGCAACTAACAGAGCAGCAAGGTTATATAGCGACTCCCACATCTTGATGGGAACAGGTGAACAGAGAAGATGAAGACACCAGTTCAATTCCACCAGTAGCCACCGGGGGAGCCCAGAATCCAAATTCACAACAACCATGTCTGTGAATTGAGATACTGATTTGACTTTAATCCCAAGTCATATTGCAAGACTCGTTAAAGGGTTGATTGTGACTTGTAGGATCGCTACTTCCAACAGGTGGTGCTATAGAATTCAAGTCCTTTTTTCTCTGAAGAGGCAATTTGCATATTATATTTCCCTGAGGAGCATTGCATGGCGAATAAGCCTCCCTACCTTGACAAGCCAGAGCTGGTATGTCACTCTCCACAAGGAGAAACCTTTCCAACTTCAATCACTTTTGAGAAGGCTTGTCTTTCATAAGGAATAGCAGATGTCTGTTCACACACACACACACACACACACACACACACACACACACACACACACACACGACACTGGACAACTTTTACTTGATAGTATGATAAATTTATGTGATAATTGGCCTTATGGCCTCAGGCACTCAGCTATTCTACTGTGTGTGACATAATGGATGAGGCATATAGAAGAACACCGCGAACGTCATAACCATCCTCACACAACACAGTATTCACGGGCAACTTCTTTCCCCAAGTAATTGATGAAAATGTCACCTAAACCTCTACACATGTCACCAGTGTATGTAGTAGGAGTACTCCCGATGGATGCCTCCATTTACTGTGTTTTTTTGTTTACAAAGATTCAATTATTGAAGTTCAACACCCCATCAACAGATGTCACACAGCTTTACAAAATTAGAGCTTTGCAAAAGTATTCACCCCAGACCTTGATGGATGCACCTGATACCTCAGCAAGTCAGTTGGGGCAAGTTTTCCACCCTGGGATAATGTCTTCCGTCTCTTCAATTTGGTAGGATGATGATTACAACCACAGAATCTTCCTGGCTTGGTGTGTCATTTGGTGATTTTGAGAAAGGCTCCCAGTTCTTCATTGCTGGTGTCACAGCTCACAGGTATTAATGCTGCGGGGAGGGCTGCACACAGCAACAAAGGAGCTGAGCTAAACGCCGGGCACTAACCTGGTAACCAACAGGACCTTAGACATGTGGCAGAGGGAGAGGAGGTCAGTGGGCGGGGCCAGGCACCAGGGAACAGAGAAGGGATAAACACTAGAGAGTTACCAAACAAGCAAAGATCGGAGCCAGGAGATAACGATGTACCAAAAGGGAGAGACAGGGGATGGTCAGAAGCAAAGCCAGAGGTCAGAAATCCAGAAGAACAAACAGAGAAATGCACGGAGAGAAAGATAAACACAATGGAAACTGGGCACACACTCCAGGGGTCAAACACACAGACTAAAGTAGAACATATAGCTGACAGAGAAACCCAACTGGGAGTAAGTATAAATACCCCTCCCATCTTGAAAGAGAGGCCAACAACATTAACCCTGAGAGAACAGGACATTAACCATGTCCTGACCATGACAGATGGGGTCTCTACACGTTCTATATGTTAAAATTAACGTTATATATGTTAATAATAATATACTGAAATATTGTACACACTTCTGTAACAACAAAAGGGTGACACCACTATGGCAACAAACCAGTCATATTGATTGAGGAGGGAAGGTGTGGGCACCGACCAGCAGGACAGTGGTGTGAACCATCACACTACACCACGTTATACTCACACACAATACGACCACCCTCCACAGAGAATCATCGACTGACAGGAAGGAGACGATAGCCTCAGTCATTTCTCACACAGCTGAGGTAAAATGTGACACCACTACGGCAACAAACCAGGTATATTGCCTATGACTGAGGAGGGAAGGTGCAGGCACCGACCAGCAGGACAGTGGTGTGAGCCATCATACTACACCATATTATACTCACACACAATATGACCACACTTCGCAGAGAATTATCGACTGACAAGAAGGAGACGATAGCCTCAGTCATTTCTCACACAGCTGTGGCAAAATGAAAGCTCAGCTCAGAATCAGTTGCTTTGGCAATGAAAGCCGAGTTTTGATTGGTTGTTGTGAGAAACAGACAGTTTTGCTGTCAGATATTATCTTGTACTAAATACATGCAGGGGCTCAGTATCGGGGATCACACTCAGAGTAAGGTACACTCGTCTCACGAGATCTTGATCTGCCCATGCGCTGCCTCAGGTGGCCACCGCACTGAAAACCATGGAAAGTGCAGAGGCTCCGGGCTGTCACTGCAGAACACCCCCTCCTGCCAGTCTGGTACCCATAGCATTGCCGCACTCCTGCCGCAATCTTCCTGCAGCAGCGACCCTGGGACGTCACTACACCGCAGCCAGTAAGCTGCATTAAGACTATAAAATGCATCTCGCTCCCAAAACATTTTTTGGGAAAAAGTGCGTCTTATAATCTGAAAAATACGGTACCTACTGTATACGCTGGCAAGCAAAAGGGTAACAATGTTTTGACCTTCTGACTCTCAGGCTCCATATCTCACCATCCACTACTGTTGATCGTGAGACCACCATCATTTTGTAAACAATCATCTCGGCTATCTCATACAGACATGTGACTTGCAGCTATTTAGCATGTGATTCATAAAATTATTACCCTTTTGCTCATCAGTGTATATGAGGCGCATATTTATTTAACTCACGGTATACAGCGCTAATAATTCCACATCACTTTACAGTCATTATCATCACTGCCCCCATTGGGACTCACAATCTACATTCCCTATCAGTCATGTCTTTGGAGTGTGGGAGGAAACCGAAGGAAACCCACATAAACACGGAGAACTTACAAACTCTATGGAGTTTTTAGCCTTCTGTGTATGAAAGCTACACATGAGGTATATACCTTATATATGAGGTATACATGGTATACAGGGTCGGACTGGCCTGGAGGGGTATCTGGGAAATCCTCAGTGGGCCCATGCAGTGGATCAGGGAGATGGCGGTGGGAAGAAGAAGAAAAAAAAGTCTGCGATTTTTAGGGGCACGGGACTTTTCAAAGCGCAGGCAGAGTATGTGCAGTATGTTCCTTACCTGAACCACCGCCTCGCACGTCCCTACCAACACTGACGAGTTTGCGCCTGTCGTCACCTGTGTCTGACGTCAGTATCAGGAGCCGCATGTGATAGCGCACACATACAGCCGCCGGCCTCTTCTAGGTTGGCACCCATTTTAGTTCGAGCTCGCCGGTTCTGCAGAGGAGTACGCCGCCCGTTGCTCGGAGCGCAGACAGGTAAGAGGAAATTTTTTTCTCTCTAGCTCAGTGCTTGCGACCAGAACAAGGGAGCAGGATGGATATATGGGTGGGTGGGGGGGGGGTCAGGATGGATATATGAGGGGCCAGGATGGATATATGGTGGAGGTCAGTATGGATATATGGGTGGCCAGGATGGATATATGGGCATGGAGGCAGGATTGATACATGGGGGAGGCCAGGATGGATATATGAGGGGCCAGAATGGATATATAGGGGGGCAGGATGGATATATGGGGAAGGTGGGAAGGCCAGGATCGATATATGTGGAGCGCCCCCACTGCCTCAGGGCCGAGGGGTACCCGGTACCGGGCCTCTGCGTCTCAGTTTTGGGGTTGTCACGGTGGCTAGGCCCAGTCCGTGACCCTGCTGAGGGGCGTCCAGTGAAAGTTGAGAATGTGATGATATTATGGTGCGGTGCAGGTCGCGGTGAATAACGAGGACACCAGGTTGCAGTCTCTTTACCTCTTTACTGAAGGTCTCGAGGTACTCAATCCAGAGCACTGTTAACAGGGCTGTCTGAGACCGGCCGGTCCGAAGGCACATCAGGAGTTCCCTTCACAGGTGGGAATCAGTGTCTACCTTCTAGCGCCTGTGCGTTGTAGTCCTTCCCTGCTGAGCACCCTGGGATAGTCCTCACAACTAGGGTTAAGCGACTTTCATTTTTTTAAGATCGAGTTGGGTTTTGCGAAACCCGACTTTGTCCAAAGTCGAGTCGAGTGCAGTCGGCCGATTATCGCTAAAAGTCGGGGATCGACCGAAACACGAAACCCAATGCGAGTCAATGGGGAAGCATAGTCGGCAGTGAGTGGAGGCCAGGAAAACACCTACAGTGCCCATTTTAATGCCAAAAACATCCATTCTTGTTTCTGAAGCTTGCCAATCTTAATTAAATTTATAATAATAGTTGGGCATTGGAAATTGGGGGTCATTTGGCAAAAGTTGTTGGGGGTAGGGCTGGTTCAAGGTTTTAGTGGGCCCAGGAAACGTGGACTACGTCACGGCGGTGGAGCAGTGAGAGGTAAGTATGTCAAGTTTGCAAGTGCTGTGATCCTAAGCAAGCAGGGGGGGCCCACTCGTTGGCACTGGCACTGGCACAGGGCCCCTCAAAGTACAGCGGTGTGTTTGCACGGCGGGGGCGCCTCCCACCAGCAGCGACACTTTTGCGTACTGTGAGGGGCCCTGTGCCAGTGACGTCGCCAACGAGTATGCCCCCCCCACCTGATGAAGGAACCTGCACTTTCATCTGCACCTTCCTCTTTGTCCCTGTGTAAGGTGGTATAACATGCGGGAAGGGGAACCTTACTTTCAGCAGGGTCAGATTCTGACTGTGTAGAGTGCAAGGGGAATGTAGTGGTCTAGGTCAATGTACCAGCAGACTCATCTAGCAGTGGCTGGGCAATGGGCAGGATGAAACACAGATATAGGGCCAAAGAATAAAGTAGGCTAAATGCAGTTCAAAATTGGTAACAGGACTAAACAGGCGGCATTGCTTTGTTCAGTGGAGTAGCAAACCCAGGAGCAGCAGACACTGTTTTAAGGGCCCAACCACACTAGTAGGCCAAATGCAGTTTAATATCTGCTACTATAGGCCAAAAGCCTAAAGACTGAAGCTCAGCTTTATACAGTGGAGGACAACACCATGGAGCGGCAGACACCGTTAGTAGGCCGTAACCACCAATTTTTTGTTAAAAAAGCACTTAATGAGAGCCAGAAGGTTGAAGCTCAGCTTTATACAGTTGAGGACAACACCAGGGAGCGGCAGACTCCGTTAGTAGGCTGTAACCAAAGTTGAAGGCCAAATGCAGTTTAATATCTGATACTATAGGCCGAAAGCCTAAAGACTGAAGCTCAGCTTTATTCAGTTGAGGAGGACAACACCAGGGAGCGGCAAATAGAGGTATTAGGCCCCAACCACCAATTTTTTTTTAAAAAAAGCACTTAACGAGAGCCAGAAGGTTGAAGCTCAGCTTTATTCAGTTGAAGACAACACCAGGGAGCGGCAAACAGAGGTATTAGGCCCCAAACACCAATTGTTTTAAAAAAAGCACTTAATGAGAGCCAGAAGGTTGAAGCTCAGCTTTATTCAGTTGAGGACAACACCAGGGAGCGGCAAACAGAGGTATTAGGCCCCAACCACCAATTTTTTTAAAAAAAGCACTTCATGAGAGCCAGAAGGTTGAAGCTCAGATTTATTCAGTTGAGGACAACACCAGGGAGCGGCAAACAGAGTTATTAGGCCCCAACCACCAATTTAAAAAAAAAAAACACTTAATGAGAGCCAGAAGGTTGAAGCTCAGATTTATTCAGTTGAGGACAACACCAGGGAGCGGCAAACAGAGTTATTAGGCCCCAACCACCAATAAAAAAAAACAAAACACTTAATGAGAGCCAGAAGGTTGAAGCTCAGATTTATTCAGTTGAGGACAACACCAGGGAGCGGCAAACAGAGGTATTAGGCCCCAACCACCAATTTTTTTAAAAAAAGCACTTAATGAGAACCAGAAGGTTGAAGCTCAGATTTATTCAGTTGAGGACAACACCAGGGAGCGGCAAACAGAGGTATTAGGCCCCAACCACCAATTTTTTTTAAAAAAGCACTTAATGAGAGCCAGAAGGTTGAAGCTCAGATTTAGACAGTGGAGGAAAATTTGAATTAGGGACGGCAGACAGACTTAGTAGGCTGGCCCCTGTGGACCATGCATCCACCACATTAACCCATTGCGCCGTAATGGACACGTAACCTTCCGTGGCCATGCCTACAGGTCCATGCGTCTGTTGTCAGGTGCACCTTTGTACTCACAGATTGCCAGAGTGCATGGACAATGGAGGTGGTGCTGGTGGAGGGCTGGGATGGCTTTTCTTGCAAAAGAAGTGTCGACTGGGTAGCTCATAGCGTGGGACAGTGTAGTCCATCATGGCTTTTTTAATATTACATAAAATAAAGAAATAGGCTCTATGCACTTTAAAATAGGTTCCAGGGGTACACGGGCAGCATTGGTGTGGTCAGCGGAGGAGGAGGATTGCAAGGAGGGACCGCAGACAGGCTTACTAGGCCTAAAATAAATAAAAATAGGCTCAAGGCAGTTTTAAATCGGTTACATGGATACACAGGCAGCATTGTGGTCAGTGGAGGAGGAGGATTGCAAGGAGGGACCGCAGACAGGCTTACTAAGCCTAAACTAAATAAAAATAGGCTCAAGGCAGTTTTACATCGGTTACATGGATACACAGGCAGCATTGTGGTCAGCGGAAAAGGAGGATTGCAAGGAGGGACCGCAGACAGGATTACTAGGCCTAAAATAAATAAAAATAGGCTCAAGGCAGTTTTAAATCGGTTACATGGATACACAGGCAGCATTGTGGTCAGCGGAGGAGGAGGATTGCAAGGAGGGACCGCAGACAGGCTTACTAGGCCTAAAATAAATAAAAATAGGATCAAGGCAGTTTTAAATCAGTTACATGGATACACAGGCAGCATTGTGGTCAGCGGAGGAGGAGGATTGCAAGGAGGGACCGCAGACAGGCTTACTAGGCCTAAACTAAATAAAAATAGGCTGTATGCAGTTTTAAATAGGTTACATGGATACACAGGCAGCATTGTGGTCAGTGGAGGAGGATTGCACGGAGGGACCGCAGACAGGCTTACTAGGCCTAAAATAACTAAAAATAGGCTCTATGCAGTTTTAAATAGGTTACATGGATACACAGGCAGCATTGTGGTCAGTGAAGGAGGATTGCAAGGAGTGTCTGACACAGTTAGTACTCACAAAAAATAAATAGATGTTAATGTCTCTTACAAAAAAAAAAAGTGTGGCATACTTAGGTACAGGGGTGGGCTCATCTGCTGAGTTTCTGACATAGTAATTTGGCAGTAAGTATTTACTGGTGTCAATATAGGACACTGACCCAGACTACTTTAAGTAGCATCATAGATGTCAACAAATTGGTATTGTCAGTGCCAGGCATTGAATGATGTCAGCGCATAGACTAAACATTGGTGGAGCTGTGAGAGATAAGTTTGCACGTGGTAGAGCACAGTTTGAGCTGGGGGGGGTGAACTCTCTTGTGGCCGGCGGTGCCGTTGGGTGCGTGCCACCACCACCAGAGACACTTTATTGTACTATGAGGGACCCAGTGGCAGTGCCGTCGACCAAAAGCGGGCACACCCACCTCTTCAGACAAACGGCACTCTAACGGATGCTTGCGCCAAGTGGCGAATTTTCCCATTGAGGGAGGTGTAAACATGTCGTATGCTGGACAAACAGCTGCTGCAAATTAAGAGATTGGAACACTCAGTAAGACCAGTCCACAAGCAAGACCTTTTTATAGGAAAGCTAGGTGTCAGCCGGGAAAGGTGGGGCAAAATAATTTGAAATCCAGGAGTGGTTCATTTTAATGAAGGTTAAATCATCCACATTTTGGGTAGCCAGACGAGTCCTTTTTTCGGTTAATATTGAACCAGCAGCACTGAATACTCTTTCTGATAGTACACTAGCTGCTGGGCAAGCAAGCTCCTGCAATGCATATTCTGCCAATTCAGGCCAGGTGTCTAATTTGGATGCCCAGTAATCAAATGGGAATGACGGTTGGGGGAGAACATCGATAAGGGATGAAAAATAGTTAGTAACCATACTGGACAAATGTTGTCCCCTGTCACTTTGAATAGATGCTGCAGTACCTGTACTGTCTGCGGTCATTGCAAAATCGCTCCACAACCTGGTCAGAAAACCCCTCTGTCCAACGCCACTTCTGATTTGTGCACCTCTAACACCTCTGCCCTGTACCCCCCTGCAGCTCGTGTGAGAACCATCACCGGCGCTGTGTGCTGGGAATGCCTGAATCAAACGGTCTACAAGAGCAGCTTGTTTGGTTGCTAATATTTGTTCGAGGTTCTCATGTGGCATAATATTTTGCAATTTGCCTTTATAGCGAGGGTCAAGGATGCAGGCCAACCAGTAATCGTCATCGCTCATCATTTTAATAATGCGTGGGTCCCTTTTGAGGATACGTAAGGCATAATCCGCCATGTGGGCCAAAGTTCCAGTTGTCAAATCTGCGGTTGTGCTGGTTTGAGGGGCAGTTACAGGCAAATCTACGTCACTTGTCTCCCTTAAAAAAACAGAACCCGGCCTTGCAACGCCACTAATTTCTGTTGGCCCAGGAGAAGCTTCCTCATTAAAAAAGTACTCATCCCCATCATCCTCCTCGTCCTCCTCCTCCTCTTCGCCCGCTACCGCGTCCTCTACACGGCCCTGACCAGACAATGGCTGACTGTCATCAAGGCTTTCCTCTTCCTCGGCTGCAGACGCCTGCTCCTTTATGTGCGTCAAACTTTGCATCAGCAGACGCATTAGGGGGATGCTCATGCTTATTATGGCATTGTCTGCACTAACCAGCCGTGTGCATTCCTCAAAACACTGAAGGACTTGACACAGGTCTTGTAGCTTCGACCACTGCACACCTGAAAACTCCATGTCTGCCATCCAACTGCCTGCCCGTGTATGTGTATCCTCCCACAAAAACATAACAGCACGCCTCTGTTCGCACAGTCTCTGAAGCATGTGCAGTGTGGAGTTCCACCTTGTTGCAACGTCGATGATTAGGCGATGCTGGGGAAGGTTCAAAGACCGCTGATAGTTCTGCATACGGCTGGAGTGTACGGGCGAACGGCGGATATGCGAGCAAAGTCTGCGCACTTTGAGGAGCAGGTCGGGTAACCCCGGATAACTTTTCAGGAAGCACTGCACCACCAGGTTTAAGGTGTGAGCCAGGCAAGGAATGTGTTTCAGTTGGGAAAGGGCTATGGCAGCCATGAAATTCCTTCCGTTATCACTCACTACCTTGCCTGCCTCAAGATGTACAGTGCCCAGCCATGACTGAGTTTCTTTCTGCAAGAACTCGGACAGAACTTCCGCGGTGTGTCTGTTGTCGCCCAAACACTTCATTGCCAATACAGCCTGCTGACGCTTGCCACTAGCTGTCCCATAGTGGCACACCTGGTGTGCAACAGTGGCAGCTGCGGATGGAGTGGATGTGCGACTACGGTCTGTGGACGAGCTCTCGCTTCTGCAGGAGGAGGAGGAAGAGGAGGAGGGGGGCGAACGCCTACAGCCAACTCTTTCCTTGACCGTGGGCTAGGCAGAACTGTCCCAATATTGCTGTCCCCTGTGGACCCTGCATCCACCACATTCACCCAGTGTGCCGTGATGGACACGTAACGTCCCTGGCCATGCCTACTGGTCCATGTGTAGCGCCCCCACTGCCGCAGGGCCGAGGGGTACCCGGTACCGGGCCTCTGAGTCTCTGCTCTGGGGTTGTCACGGTGGCTAGACCCGGTCCGTGACCCTGCTGAGGGGCGTACAGCAATAGATGTGGATGGTGGTGGTGGTGCGGTGCAGTAAATAACGAGGACACCAGGTTGCAGTCTCTTTACCTCTTTACTGAAGATCTCTGGGTCCTCAATCCGGAATACGGTTAACCAGGCTGCGCGAGTCCGGCCGGTCCAATGGCACCTCCAGAGTTCTCTTTGCAGGTGGAAATCTGTGCCTTCCTGCTAGCGCTATGTGTTGCGGTCCTTCCCTGCTGTGCTTACAGAAAGTCCCCACAACTGTTGTGTCTGTTTCTTAAGTTCCCTCACAACTCGATTAGATGATGTTCTGCTAATCTTCCGTCCCTCCCTGATGTTACGGTTAGGACGGCACCCGTATGACGGGTAGGCTCGGAGCTCTTCCGGGACCCTAGAGTCGCCCCTCTCCACAAGTTGCCCCCTATGTCTTCGTAGGTGGTTTAGGTGAGACAGCCCGCCTATGACTGACTGTCCTGCCGTTGGTTTGAAGTATTGCTTGAAGCTAGATGTATGAATACTTCCTCGGTGTTCCGGCCGCCGGTTGTGCGCCTCAGTAGGATGTTGCCTCGGTCTCACAGCACGACTCCTACTGGTATTCTCCTTGTTGCTTTGATCTCGTTTCTCACTCAGCACAATCTATCTCGCTTCTAATCCTTCCTTGGGCACCGCCGCTATGCTGAGCAGGCACGGTCCCGTGACGTTCTCTCAAGTTGCCAGACCTCTGTCAGGATCCCACCCCCGACAGGGCCCTACCGAATCTTCCCCCACAACACCCTCTGCCACAAGGTGTTGCCTGGTTCCAACCCAGTCAGCTTTCTCTCTAACTTCCTGTCTGACCCCCAGTTTTACCAGTATGTGAGGAGTGGCCTAATGAATAGAACCCTTAGCTCCCCCTGGAGGCCCGACTGTGAAATGTCTTGGTGTCTGTGATACCTGGTCAGATGAACTCCTTCAGTGCCATCAGACGTACCATAGCTCCCCTTAGTGGCGGAGCCACAGTACTGCAACGACCAGGACTCTGGGGCGCTGCACTCCCCCCCGGTTAAATCCAGTACTCCTGGACTGGGAAGAAAACAACAATACAGGTTAGCAAAAAGACATACAATTTTGAAAATGCAATAACAATAAGTAAGCTTGAACAGAGCTTCCCTTTATGGGAGGTGAGGACACTTGAACGTTACAAACATGGTTAAACATTATAAATTACAGGCTATAAATAACTCCTGTTACCCAACCGGGTATTCTACTTAGTGCAAATTTTTGAATATTAAGTTAACATTGCCTTTAAGGACGTATACTCCCTATCCACTAAAGATTACTTATAAAACATTATGAAACTGACTTCTTCTTTAAGGGCGTGCAAGCTGACCCACTAAAGAATTATTCTGAATATTATAATATTAATTAACTCTTTCTCTTTTATTCTCCTTCGTTAAATCTGCAGGACCGCCTGTCCTAACTGCTCCAGGCCTGCTGCCTCTCCTTTCTTTACAGGACCGCCCCTTTCAGCCCGGGCCTACTGCCTTTTCAACTACTATACTCAGTATAGAACATAACATTTACTTTCAGTTTGAAATCACTGAGCCATCCCTATATGGCTCCAAAGAGGACTCGCTGACTAACCCCGTATGGGTTCACTTTTCTGTCCTCATTCTTCTATCAACATTATCAAACATTTCTTACAATCAACTAATTGAATACATATAACTTTTACATGTAAGCATCATCATCATTTTCCTTTTTATCAAAACATTATTGCTATTTATTTGTCGTAAAGCAATACCATTCTTTAAGTGCAACAAGTGAACATCCCCTTTAAGAGGGGACCAAGTCTTTATGAGGTAGCACATCTTCTCAAGCTACCAGTCCATACTCAGCAAAGGCTCCGGTGCGGTATCTTCACAAAGAGTCCTTCTTTAAGTAAAACCAGTAGGGAGCACCTTTAAGAAGGTGCAAACTATTTACAAGCAGTTTGTATCATGCACTGTTCATGATTGCGGCAGTTCTTGATAACAAAGAAGCAAATAGAAAATAACCAAAAACAATAGGGATCTCGGGTCAACAAAGGGATCCCTTTAAGAATAACCCTAGACGGGTTTTAGCAGCAACATGGTGAAAACAGTAACTTATTTACATTCTCATGGTATCGAGGTTTATCCTCATAGTAGGGTGCACGACATCAGCCGAAAGTGGACACCTCCTGACCGCGCAGGCCCCGGCCCCTGGTCCACGACCGATGCAGTGCCAGTGTCAATAGTTGGTCCCCCGGGTGCAGTCAGACCACCTGATGTCTGGATTTGAAGGCGGACTCTAGCCGCCAGCTCAGTTGCTGCAATAAGACGTACAGCGGCAATAGTAGTAAGGTCTGTCACGTCTGGTTCAATCCCAGTTGAAGTAACAGATGACGCCCCCTCAGGTTCACGTCGGTGAACGTTCCGAGCGTACCATCCTTGCGCATTCCGATGACGGGTGTAGGTCACCTGATCCCCCTTTTGCAACGGGTCACCATCTCGGCTGCAGCAGGGGGTTTTCACGTTGTGACTAGTAACGAAGATGTCAGTTGGTAGCCCCGGTTCCTGTATGGAGCCCCATCCCCTCTTCGGGTGAAAGGCCAACACAGTTCCCTGCTTTACCACGTCTTTCCTACCACACGCAAGAGGTGGTCGTTGTACTCTCGGTGGGTCAGTTAATTCTGCCTCTTTTTGTCTTCTCCAATGTAGGATCAAACATTGTTTGTATTGTTCCCAGGTAAGCACAGCAAGGGTGAAACCTTCCTCCCGAGCTCCATCTGGTCCAATCCGGGGAGTGTCCCACTGGAGAATCACCCCGTCTGGGCCCACGTCTATGGGTTCTCCCATCCTGGTCGGCAGCGGTGGTACCAGCTTCCCCATTGCGTCGGGGGGTAACACCACTAGCTCTGCCGAGAGGAGGCGGCTTTTACTGGGGTGAGGGTCGGTCGCGAGAGCGGGATCGAGCGGGGGAGCAGGGGCGTCTTCCATACCTGCACCTGATGTGATTCCACCGATGTCGATCCGGTCCACTAGCGAGGACACTTGAGTCGGCTGCAGCCCGGACCGCGGCTCCTCCAATGCGGTCTCCGGATGCGGCTCCGCCCTCCATGGTTCCTCCTCCGCTGGCTCCGAGGTCGGGATGGGTAGGCTCAGCTCCGTTGCCGGTTCCAAGGAATTCAGGTCCCTCCGCTGCAGTGGACGTGGGTCCGCCTCTGGTGGATGAGGGCAAGCTGGGATTGCTCCCTCCTCGTTCAGGCACTTGCTGTTCATCATCGCTGTCTGATAGTCGGTGGCAGTGCATGCACCTGACTCCGCCATTTCTCCGGGGCCGAGCTTCTCCGTCACCCACTTCCCGCCGCTGCACATCAAGGGGTGGTCCTCTGCTTTGAGGCAGGTCCTCGCTTTGCAGCAAGAGGCGCAGGGGGCGGTCGCAGCTTCTGGCGCCACTTTGGTAGTCTCCTCCCATGGCACGCTGTCCTTCTTCTTTGGTGTAGCAATGGCGGCGATTTTTGGCGGGAACTTCTGGCGGCAACCAGCAATACACAATCCTCTCAATAAAGCACAGTCCAAGCACAATAAATCACAGTTCCAAGGCACACATGACCTGATTCTTCAGGCTTAAGTAGATCCTGTTCGTGACGCCAAGTTGTAGCACCCCCACTGCCGCAGGGCCGAGGGGTACCCAGTACCGGGCCTCTGAGTCTCTGCTCTGGGGTTGTCACGGTGGCTAGACCCGGTCCGTGACCCTGCTGAGGGGCGTACAGCAATAGATGTGGATGGTGGTGGTGGTGCGGTGCAGTAAATAACGAGGACACCAGGTTGCAGTCTCTTTACCTCTTTACTGAAGATCTCTGGGTCCTCAATCCGGAATACGGTTAACCAGGCTGCGCGAGTCCGGCCGGTCCAATGGCACCTCCAGAGTTCTCTTTGCAGGTGGAAATCTGTGCCTTCCTGCTAGCGCTATGTGTTGCGGTCCTTCCCTGCTGTGCTTACAGAAAGTCCCCACAACTGTTGTGTCTGTTTCTTAAGTTCCTCACAACTCGATTAGATGATGTTCTGCTAATCTTCCGTCCCTCCCTGATGTTACGGTTAGGACGGCACCCGTATGACGGGTAGGCTCGGAGCTCTTCCGGGACCCTAGAGTCGCCCCTCTCCACAAGTTGCCCCCTATGTCTTCGTAGGTGGTTTAGGTGAGACAGCCCGCCTATGACTGACTGTCCTGCCGTTGGTTTGAAGTATTGCTTGAAGCTAGATGTATGAATACTTCCTCGGTGTTCCGGCCGCCGGTTGTGCGCCTCAGTAGGATGTTGCCTCGGTCTCACAGCACGACTCCTACTGGTATTCTCCTTGTTGCTTTGATCTCGTTTCTCACTCAGCACAATCTATCTCGCTTCTAATCCTTCCTTGGGCACCGCCGCTATGCTGAGCAGGCACGGTCCCGTGACGTTCTCTCAAGTTGCCAGACCTCTGTCAGGATCCCACCCCCGACAGGGCCCTACCGAATCTTCCCCCACAACACCCTCTGCCACAAGGTGTTGCCTGGTTCCAACCCAGTCAGCTTTCTCTCTAACTTCCTGTCTGACCCCCAGTTTTACCAGTATGTGAGGAGTGGCCTAATGAATAGAACCCTTAGCTCCCCCTGGAGGCCCGACTGTGAAATGTCTTGGTGTCTGTGATACCTGGTCAGATGAACTCCTTCAGTGCCATCAGACGTACCATAGCTCCCCTTAGTGGCGGAGCCACAGTACTGCAACGACCAGGACTCTGGGGCGCTGCACATGCATCTGTTGTCAAGTGCACCTTTGTAGTCACAGACTGCCTGAGTGCATGGACGATGCGGTCTTTAACATGCTGTTGGAGAGCTGGGATGGCTTTTCTAGAAAAGAAGTGTCGACTGGGTAGCTTGTAGCAGGGTACAGCGTAGTCCATCAGCGCTTTGAAAGCTTCGCTTTCAACTAACCGGTAGGGCATCATCTCTAATGAGATTAGTCTAGCAATGTGGGCGTTCAAACCCTGTGTACGCGGATGTGAGGATGAGTACTTCCTTTTCCTAACAAGAATCTCATGTAGGGTGAGCTGGACTGGAGAGCTGGAGATCGTGGAACTAGCGGTGGTGCCGGTGGACATGGGTGACTGAGAGAGGGTTGGAGATGGTATTCTTGCCGGTGCCCTACATGCAGTGTTTCCTACTGCAAACCTGGTGATTCCCTGACTGCTTTGGCCTGGCGACGAAAGCTGCACAGATACTGCAGGTGGTGCGGGAAATGGTGGGTTTACAGTGAGGGAAGGGATGTAGCGTTGCTGACTAGCTTCATTGGCCGAGGGTGCTGCAACCTTTAGGGACGTTTGGTAGTTAGTCCAGGCTTGCAAATGCATGGTGGATAAATGTCTATGCATGCAACTTGTATTTAGACTTTTAAGATTCTGACCTCTGCTTAAGATAGTTGAACATTTTTGACAGATGACTTTGCGCTGATCATTTGGATGTTCCATAAAAAAAATGCCAGACTGCACTCTTTCTACTATCGGATACCTTTTCAGGCATTGCAGACTGAGCTTCTTTAACCGGATGGCCACGCTGTCCTCCAACTGGTTTTGGTTTTGCCAAGCGTTTTTGGCCAGATACGAGCCCGGCAGATGGAACCTGTTGTGATGTTGATGCCTGCTGTGGCTCCTCCTCCTCCGCTTCAGAACTACTGCCGCCTGCACCCTGTTCCCCCAATGGCTGCCAATCAGGGTCAACAACTGGGTCATCTATGACCTCCTCTTCTATGTCGTGTGCAACTTCGTCTGTGTCACCGTGTAAGCCGGGGCACCATAGTCTCCGCTGGGTTTGATTCTGCCTTACTACACTGCGAGGGCAATGTTCTGGTCTGAGTCAAATGAACAGCATAGTAATCTGGCTGTGGCTGTGCATCTGTGCACTCCATGTCCGATTCAACTTCTAATGGGCATGGCCTGTTAACTGTTTCACTGTCTAACCCAGGAACGGTATGTGTAAAGAGCTCCATGGAGTAACCTGTTGTGTCGACTGACGCATCCTTCACTGTTGTTCTGGGTGAAGGACACAAGGAAGCGACTTGTTCCTGACCGGGAGCATCCACTGACGATGCACTGCTCTGACATTTGGCACTTTCCGAGGAGGAGGCGAAAGAGCTAGAGGCAGAGTCAGCAATGAAAACCAATACTTGTTCCTCCTGCTCCGGCTTCAAAAGTGGTTTTCCTACTCCCAGAAAAGAGAGCGTTCGAGGCCTTGTGTAGCCAGACAACGAACCTGGCTCAACAACTCGAGACTTAGGTGCTGTACTGCTTTTACCACGACCACCTGATGCTCCACCACCACTATCATCATTACCAGCTGACAATGACCGCCCACGGCCACGACCTCTTCCACTAGACTTCCTCATTGTTTGCAAAACGTAACCAAAGTAACGGTATTTGTTACTGTAAAACAACTTACAAGGTGAACTCAAACTTCTGTAGGATTTATATATACCTTTATAGGTGCCTGACACTGAAAGGAAAATCAGGCCCAATGTTACACACTAGGTTTTCTGTGCCCCAATAATTTGAGACAGATGGCACACACAGGACCGGCACTCAAGCAGAAATGCCAATCTTAATCTCCCACTATTTTTTTTTTCAGGGAGAATTAAAAAAAAAAAAAAAAAAAAAAATGTGCCAGTATTACACACTGGTTTTCGGTGGCACACAATGAGAGACAGATGCCACACACAGGACTGGCACAGAGGCAGACTTGCCAATCTTTATCTCCCACTATTAATTTTTTTTTTTACAGGGAGAATTTACCAAAAAAAAAAAAAAAATGGCCCAATATTACACACTGGTTTTCAGTGGCACACAATGAGAGACAGATGCCACACACAGCACTGGCACAGAGGCAGACTTGCCAATCTTTATCTCCCACTATTAATTTTTTTTTTAACAGGGAGAATTTACCCCCCCCAAAAAAAATGGCCCAGTATTACACACTGGTTTTCGGTGGCACACAATGAGAGACAGATGCCACACACAGGACTGGCACAGAGGCAGACTTGCCAATCTTTATCTCCCACTATTATTTTTTTTTAACAGGGAGAATTTACAAAAAAAAAAAATGGCCCAATATTACACACTGGTTTTCGGTGGCACACAAAGAGAGACAGATGCCACACACAGGACTGGCACAGAGGCAGACTTGCCAATCTTTATCTCCCACTATTAATTTTTTTTTTAACAGGGAGAATTTACCCCCCCAAAAAATGGCCCAATATTACACACTGGTTTTCGGTGGCACACAAGGAGAGACAGATGCCACACAAAGGACTGGCACAGAGGCAGACTTGCCAATCTTTATCTCCCACTATTAATTTTTTTTTTTACAGGGAGAATTTACCAAAAAAAAAAAATGGCCCAGTATTACACACTGGTTTTCGGTGGCACACAAGGAGAGACAGATTCCACACACAGGACTGGCACAGAGGCAGACTTGCCAATCTTTATCTCCCACTATTAATTTTTTTTTTTACAGGGAGAATTTACCCCCCCCAAAAAATGGCCCAGTATTACACACTGGTTTTCGGTGGCACACAATGAGAGACAGATGCCACACACAGGACTTGCACAGAGGCAGACTTGCCAATCTTTATCTCCCACTATTTTTTTTTTTACAGGGAGAATTTACCAAAAAAAAAAAATGGCCCAATATTACACACTGGTTTTCGGTGGCACACAATGAGAGACAGATGCCACACACAGCACTGGCACAGAGGCAGACTTGCCAATCTTTATCTCCCACTATTAATTTTTTTTTTAACAGGGAGAATTTACCCCCCCAAAAAAATGGCCCAGTATTACACACTGGTTTTCGGTGGCACACAATGAGAGACAGATGCCACACACAGGACTGGCACAGAGGCAGACTTGCCAATCTTTATCTCCCACTATTAATTTTGTTTTTAACAGGGAGAATTTACCCCCCCCAAAAAAATGGCCCAGTATTACACACTGGTTTTCGGTGGCACACAAGGAGAGACAGATGCCACACACAGGACTTGCACAGAGGCAGACTTGCCAATCTTTATCTCCCACTATTATTTTTTTTTTTTACAGGGAGAATTTACCAAAAAAAAAAAAATGGCCCAATATTACACACTGGTTTTTGGTGGCACACAATGAGAGACAGATGCCACACACAGCACTGGCACAGAGGCAGACTTGCCAATCTTTATCTCCCACTATTTATTTATTTATTTTTTTCAGGGAGAATTTACCCCCCCCCAAAAAAAAAAGAAAGGAAGGAACAACAGGACTTGTGCTTTGAAAAAAGCAGTTGGTTTGCACAGCGGCGTACACACACAGCAACGCAGCTATCAGGGAGCCTTCTAGGGAAGCCCAATGAGCTACAGCGCTGAGGAAAAAAAAATGTAGCTTCCACTGTCCTGCAAACAAAAGGTGGTGTTGGACAGTGGATATTGCTACAGCACAAGCGGTTTGGGGGTGAATGTACCCTGCCTAACGATCTCCCTACTTTTGACAAAGCGGCAGCAACCTCTCCCTACGCTCAGATCAGCAGCAGTAAGATGGCGGTCGGCGGGAACGCCCCTTTATAGCCCCTATGACGCCGCAGAAAGCAAGCCAATCACTGCAATGCCCTTCTGTAAGATGGTGGGGACTGAGATCTATGTCATCACGCTGCCCACACTCTGCGTCCACCTTCATTGGCTGAGAAATGGCGCTTTTAGCATCATTGAAACGCGACTTTGGCGCGAAAGTCGCGTACCGCATGGCCGACCCCACACAGGGATCGGGTCGGGTTTCATGAGACGCCGACTTTGCCAAAAGTCGGCGACTTATGAAAATGAACGATCCGTTTCGCTCAACCCTACTCACAACTGATTCTGTCTGTCTCTGATGTTCGTTCTCTCCGTCCCCCAGATGATATGGTTAGGACGCACCCGTGTGACGGGGTAGGCCTGGAGTTCTTCCGGGACCCTAGAGTCGCCCCTCTCCCACAGCTGCCTCCGTTGTCTGCCTAGGTGATTTGGGTGAGACAGCCAAACTATAATTGGCTATCCTGCCGTGGTTTGAAGTAATGCTTAGAGTCTCTTACTTGCTCGGCGTTCCGGCCACCGACTGTTTGGTAAACTCAAAAAAGTTCATTTTTTCTCATTAATGTACAGTCCGCACCCCATCTTGACTGAAAAAAACAGAAATGTATAAATTTTTGCTTTTTTAAAATACAAAAACTGAAATCACACATATATATGAGGTATACACAGTATATTTGATGCATATATATGAGGTATACTCTATATATATAAGGCATACACTGTATATATGACATATATATGAGGCATACACTGCATATGAGGTATATACAGTACAGACCTAAAGTTTGGAAACACCTTCTCATTTAAAGATTTTTCTCTATTTTCATGACTATGAAAATTGTAAATTCACACTGAAGGCATCAAAACTATGAATTAACACATGTGGAATTATATACTTAACAAAAAGTGTGAAACAACTGAAAATATGTCTTATATTCTAGGTTCTTCAAAGTAGCCACCTTTTGCTTTGATGACTGCTTTGCACACTCTTGGCATTCTCTTGATGAGCTTCAAGAGGTAGTCACCGGAAATGGTCTTCCAACAATCTTGAAGGAGTTCCCAGAGATGCTTAGCACTTGTTGGCCCTTTTGCCTTCACTCTGCTGTCCAGCTCACCCCAAACCATGTTGATTGGGTTCAGGTCTCCTTTTAGGTCAAATAGCCCTTACACAGCCTGGAAGTGTGTTTGGGGTCATTGTCCTGTTGAAAAATAAGTGATGGTCCAACTAAATGCAAACCGGATGGAATAGCATGCCGCTGCAAGATGCTGTGGTAGCCATGCTGGTTCATTATGCCTTCAATTTTGAAAAAATCACCAACAGTGTCACCAGCAAAGCACCCCCACACAATCACACCTCCTCCTCCATGCTTCACGGTGGGAACCAGGCATGTAGAGTCCATCTGTTCACCTTTTCTGTGTCGCACAAAGACACGGTGGTTGGAACCAAAGATCTCAAATTTTTACTCATCAGACCAAAGCACAGATTTCCACTGGTCTAATGTCCATTCCTTGTGTTCTTTAGCCCAAAAAAGTCTCTTCTGCTTGTTGCCTGTCCTTAGCAGTGGTTTCCTAGCAGCTATTTTACCATGAAGGCCTGCTGCACAAAGTCTCCTCTTAACAGTTGTTGTAGAGATGTGTCTGCTGCTAGAACTCTGTGTGGCATTGACCTGGTCTCTAATCTGAGCTGCTGTTAATCTGCGATTTCTGAGGCTGGTGACTCGGATAAACTTATCCTCAGAAGCAGAGGTGACTCTTGGTCTTCATTTCCTTGGGCGGTCCTCATGTGAGACAGTTTCTTTGTAGCGCTTGATGGTTTTTGCAACTGCACTTGGGGACACTTTCAAAGTTATCCCAATTTTTTGGACTGACTGACCTTCATTTCTTAAAGTAATGATGGCCACTTGTTTTTCTTTACTTAGCTGCTTTTTTCTTGCCATAATACAAATTCTAACAGTCTATTCAGTAGGACTATCAGCTGTGTATCCACCAGACTTCTACTCAACACAACTGATGGTCCCAACCCCATTTATAAGGCAAGAAATCCCACTTATTAAACTTGACAGGGCACACCTGTGAAGTGAAAACCACTTCCGGTGACTACCTCTTGAAGCTCATCAAGAGAAAGCCAAGAGTGTGCAAAGCAGTCATCAAAGCAAAAGATGGCTACTTTGAAGAACCTAGAATATAAGACATACAGTGGGGCAAAAAAGTATTTAGTCAGTCAGCAATAGTGCAAGTTCCACCACTTAAAAAGATGAGAGGCGTCTGTAATTTACATCATAGGTAGACCTCAACTATGGGAGACAAACTGAGAAATAAAAATCCAGAAAATCACATTGTCTGTTTTTTATCATTTTATTTGCATATTATGGTGGAAAATAAGTATTTGGTCAGAAACAAACAATCAAGATTTCTGGCTCTCACAGACCTGTAACTTCTTCTTTAAGAGTCTCCTCTTTCCTCCACTCATTACCTGTAGTAATGGCACCTGTTTAAACTTGTTATCAGTATAAAAAGACACCTGTGCACACCCTCAAACAGTCTGACTTTAAACTCCACTATGGTGAAGACCAAAGAGCTGTCAAAGGACACCAGAAACAAAATTGTAGCCCTGCACCAGGCTGGGAAGACTGAATCTGCAATAGCCAACCAGCTTGGAGTGAAGAAATCAACAGTGGGAGCAATAATTAGAAAATGGAAGACATTCAAGACCACTGATAATCTCCCTCGATCTGGGGCTCCACGCAAAATCCCACCCCGTGGGGTCAGAATGATCACAAGAACGGTGAGCAAAAATCCCAGAACCACGCGGGGGGACCTAGTGAATGAACTGCAGAGAGCTGGGACCAATGTAACAAGGCCTACCATAAGTAACACACTACGCCACCATGGACTCAGATCCTGCAGTGCCAGACGTGTCCCACTGCTTGAGCCAGTACATGTCCGGGCCCATCTGAAGTTTGGTAGAGAACATTTGGATGATCCAGAGGAGTTTTGGGAGAATGTCCTATGGTCTGATGAAACCAAACTGGAACTGTTTGGTAGAAACACAACTTGTCGTGTTTGGAGGAAAAAGAATACTGAGTTGCATCCATCCAACACCATACCTACTGTAAAGCATGGTGGTGGAAACATCATGCTTTGGGGCTGTTTCTCTGCAAAGGGGCCAGGACGACTGATCCGGGTACATGAAAGAATGAATGGGGCCATGTATCGTGAGATTTTGAGTGCAAACCTCCTTCCATCAGCAAGGGCATTGAAGATGAAATGTGGCTGGGTCTTTCAACATGACAATGATCCAAAGCACACCGCCAGGGCAACGAAGGAGTGGCTGCGTAAGAAGCATTTCAAGGTCCTGGAGTGGCCTAGCCAGTCTCCAGATCTCAACCCTATAGAAAACCTTTGGAGGGAGTTGAAAGTCCGTGTTGCCAAGCGAAAAGCCAAAAACATCACTGCTCTAGAGGAGATCTGCATGGAGGAATGGGCCAACATACCAACAACAGTGTGTGGCAACCTTGTGAAGACTTACAGAAAACGTTTGACCTCTGTCATTGCCAACAAAGGATGTATTACAAAGTATTGAGATGAAATTTTGTTTCTGACCAAATACTTATTTTCCACCATAATATGCAAATAAAATGATAAAAAAACAGGCAATGTGATTTTCTGGATTTTTTTTTCTCAGTTTGTCTCCCATAGTTGAGGTCTACCTATGATGTAAATTACAGACGCCTCTCATCTTTTTAAGTGGTGGAACTTGCACTATTGCTGACTGACTAAATACTTTTTTGCCCCACTGTATTTTCAGTTGTTTCACACTTTTTTGTTAAGTATATAATTCCACATGTGTTAATTCATAGTTTTGATGCCTTCAGTGTGAATTCACAATTTTCATAGTCATGATAATACAGGAAAATCTTTAAATGAGGTGTGTCCAAACTTTTGGTCTGTACTGTATGTGGTATACACTGTATATATGATGTACATGAGTTATACATAGTTTATATGATGTATTTATGAGGCATACACTGTATATATGAAGTATACACTGTGCATATGAGGTATACATGATGTATATATAAGGCATGCACTGTATATATGATGTATATATTAGGCATACACTCTATATATGAGGTATACACTATTTATATGATGTATATATGAGGCATACACTGTATATGTGAGGTATCTATGAGGCTTACACTATATACAGTTGTGCTCAAAAGTTTACATGCCCCAGCAGAATTTTTGCTTTCTTGGCCTTTTCAGAGAATATGAATGATAGCACCAAAACTTTTTCTCCACTCATGGTTAGTGGTTGGGTGAAGCCATTTATTGTCAAACTACTGTGTTTTCTCTTTTTAAATCATATTTACAACCCAAAACATCCAAATGACCCTGATCAAAAGTTTACATACCCTGGTGATTCTGGCCTGATAACATGCACAGAAGTTGACACAAATGGGTTTGAATGGATATTGAATGGATACTTAAGGCAACATACTCACCTATGACCTGTTTGCTTGTAATCAGTGTGTGTGCATAAAAACTGAGTGAGTTTCTGGGATCCAGACAGACTATTGCATCTTTCATCCAGCCACTGACGTTTTTGGATTGTGAGTAATGGGGAAAGCAAAAGAATTGTCAACGAATCTACAGGAAAAGGTAGTTGAACAGAAAAGAGATACAAAAAGATATCCAAGGATTTGATAATGCCAGTCAGCAGCGTTCAAACTGCGATTAACAAATGGAATATCATGGCCTCTATAAAAACAAAACCATGGTCAGGTAGACCAACAAAAATTTTATCCACAACTGCCAGGAAAATAGTTTTGGACACAAATAAAAACCCACAAATAACATCAGCTGAAATACTGTTTCAAGATGCACAATAAGGAGGCACTTGAAGAAAAATAGGCTGCATGGTTGAGTCACCAGAAGAAAGCCATTACTGCACAAATGCCACAAAGTTTCCGCCCACAATATGCAAAACAGCACAGAGACAAGCCTCAAAACATCTGGTACAAGGTAATTTGGAGTGACGAGTAGTGATGGGTGAGCACTAAAATGCTCGGGTGCTCGTTGCTCGGGTCAAGTAAATTGGAATGCTTGGGTGCTCGACCTGAGAAATGAGCCCAATGTATGTCTATGGGAAACTCGAGCATTTTTCCGGTGGCCCCCCGGCAGTCTGCAGACGGACTAGAAATTGTGGAAATCGATGGTAACAGTGCCCAGTTGACATGGGAGCAGCATGGGGAAGACCCCTAGAAGCATTTCTTACTCCCACGTCACTGCTGTGAACAATGTTGTCAGAGTCTTACGCCACTTTTACAGACTCACAATAAAACATACAAAAAAGTAACCAAAATGGATTTTCCTGGGAACTATGTTAAGGAACCTCCTTTCCAGGGTAATGACTTGTATATAAGGCAAAATAAATAACCAAAAACAAAAATGCTCCTCCACACCTTGGGCTATGTTCACACGTAGCAATTTTGAACTTTAGCATTGCTTTCAATCAAGACAAATTCATTCACTGGAAAATGTAATTTTAACATTTTACAACCTTATCTGGCCATGTGGTGTGTGACACGTCATCAGACACATCCTGTTTCATTTATGAAGGAGGGACTCTGAAAGTCACAAAGCCTATTTTTGACAGGGCAGTTAGGCAACCTTTACTATTCTTAAAGGGCCAGCAGTTGGCCCTCACTATTCTTAGAGATCCATGAGCCGGCTATGCTTTGTTGTTCCCATTATTAAACAGTGGGTCTCCTATACTGTTATTTTCTATGCAGTGAGTGGCAAGGCTGCCAAAAATTAGGATACACCCCAATACCCCTTTGACGAAACGTACAGGAATATATACGTATAAGGAAGTGGGTCTCCCATGGTGTTTGCCTATGCAATGAGTGGCAGGGCTGCCTTTAAAGAGATGTACAGGAGGACCTCCTGAAAACTAATGTTCCCATTATTAGTAAGTGGGTCTCCCATAGTGTTTTCCTATGCCGTGAATGCAAGGGCTGCCAAAAATTTGGAGACACTCCAATGCCCCTTGGAAGAGACTTGGAGGGGTGTTATGAATTCTGCTTTTGGGTTCCCTCCGGTGGTGGTAGGTGGTAATGCAGTTGTCCCTGAGTTGCAGTCCTGGTCAGGTGTTTCTGCTGATTGCAGTTCTGACTGGGGTATTTAGGTGTGCAGGATGCATTAGTCCTTGCCAGTTGTCAATTGTTGTTGGGAGGTGTTGGACCTCTGCCTGGTTCCTCCTGCCTTTCTGCCAAATCAGCAAAGATAAGTGTCTGTTTTTGTTTCTGTGGCACACATGCTGTGTGCTTCATGACTCAGTGCTATTCTTTTGTGTTTTCTTGTCCAGCTTAGATTGTGTCAGTATTTTCTCAGTCTTGTTGGATTCTCTGGAGTGGCAGATATACATTCCATGTATTTAGTTAGATTGTGGAACTTTTTGTATTATCTGCTGTGGATATTTTTGGAAGGGTTTTAATACTGACCGCTTAGTATTCTGTCCTATCCTTTCCTATTTAGCTAGAGTGGCCTCTTTTGCTAAATCTTGTTTTCTGCCTGCGTGTGTCTTTTCTTCTCCTACTCACAGTCAATATTCGTGGGGGCTGCCTATCCTTTGGGGTTCTGCTCTGAGGCAAGGTAGTATTCCTATTTCCATCTATAGGGGTATTTAGTCCTCCGGCTGTGTCGAGGTGTCTAGGGTTTGTTAGGCACACCCCACGGCTACTTCTAGTTGCGGTGTTAGTTCAGGATCTGCGGTCAGTATAGTTTCCACCTACTCCAGAGAAAGTTTCATGCGGCTCCAAGGTCACCGGATCATAACAGAGGGGGACCTCATAAAAAAAGTTCCTGTTAGAAAGGAGCGGGTATTCTATACTTGTAATGCCCATGCACTAAGTGTATGGGCTGACAAACATTTACCCCTGGGGGTATACATGAACACACTGTCTAACAAATTGTTTTTGTAGGCATCATAAACACCCTTTAAAAAAATGATGTGGGTGTTGCATCATGGACCACGGTCACCCTGGTAATATGGTGGTGGAGGATGAGGATGATCAGAAAAAGGAGGACAACAGCAAATAGCTAAAATCAGGAAGCGTATACCCATGTGTGGGTGTGAAGAGGTGCATGGGAATAGACCTCCCAAGACACTGTATTTGAGTATGTTACGCTGCTATCATTCGGTGGTGTTGAGAAGTCTGGCCCAATCCAGCCCTTGTTCATTTTTATAAGAGTCAGCCTGTCAGCATTTTCAGTTGACAGGCGGATGCGCTTATCAGTTATAATTCCACCAGCTGCACTAAAAATCCGCTCTGACAAAACTCTAGCGGCAGGGCAGGACAGGACCTCCAAGGCGTAGAGAGCCAGTTCATGCCACGTGTCCAGCTTGGATACCCAATAATTATAAGACATGGAATCACGGAAGACGTTGGTATGGTTAGCAAGGTACTCCCTCAACATCTTCCCAAACTTTGCACTCCTTGTGAAAGTACCCCGCGCCTCAAGGCCTGTGCGATGGAAGGGTCTGAGAAAACGCTCCCAGAACTTTCACAGTGTTCCCCTGCCTAGGCTAGATTGGAGTTGTGTCTCTCTCGCCTGTACTCCTTGGTTGTCCAACGAACTGTGACCTCTGCCAGCAGTGTTTTCAGATGGGAATTTTTTTAATAATTCCACAACAAGGGCCCTCTGGCACTGCCCCATTTTAGTAAACCTGTCGGCCTCGGGAATAAGAGATAGAAAGTTCTCCTTGTAGCGTGGGTTGAGAAGTGTCACCAACCAGTAATGACTGTCACCCAAAATTTTGAGAACGCGAGGGTCATGGGAAAGGCAGTGTAACATAAACTTAGCCATGCGTGCCAGACTGTTAACAGGCAAGACTTCCGTGTCCTCACCAAGACAACTGACCATGCTCTCCTCCTCCTCCTCCTGCCTGTCCTTAGGCCATCCACGCTGAACGGTATGACAGTTTTGCAGGTAGTACTGTCTATAGCGCATGAAATTACCTCCTGTTCTTCCTCCTCCTCTTCCTCATTGTCACCCAAACCACATTGTGATGAGATGAGTCTTTGATGTGTGTAATCACCCTGTATGGTTCCTTGCTCCAGCTCATTGTGCTCTGCCTGCAATGCATCCTCATTGATTGGGAGCAGAGAGCGTTTCAGAACCCAGAGAGGCGGGATGGTGACGCTAATTATGGCGTCATCGCCGCTCACCATCTTGGTGGAGTCAAGATGGGACGGGGGAGCCATGCATACAAGGATGGGAGGGGGGAGCTGAGCCATGCATACAAGATGGGACCGGAGGAGCCATGCATACAACAGGGGGAGCAACACAGAGCAGGACAGGATGGGGGGAACCACACATACCGGGATAGGAATGAGAGGACAATACATACCTGGCTTATACTCGAGTCAATAAGCTTACCCAGTTTTCCATGGCAAAATTAGCCTCGGCTTATACTCGGGTCGGCTTACACGCGAATATATAAGGTATGGTGTCAATAACATCGCTAAGACACTGCAACAAAAATTTAAAGGGAGACCAGAAATGGCAGAATTTTGAGTGCAATTTTTATCTCTGATCCGTGTGACGGACAAACCACAGTTGTAAATAGCTGGCCTGTAAAAACATTATTCCCGGCCCAGAACTGGAATGGACCATCTTGCTATTTGCACTGCAGTCTGCCACATACACTGCCTGCCTGCCTAGCACTGATATCTATGCAGCTTTATTAGTCCTCAGAAGAACTGTTAGTTGAGATGGATATGTGTATTATATATGGTATACCCACACTAAGTAAGAACCAAGCAAATCTCTCCCTAGCTCAGCAGCAACCCTCCCTACACTGTCTGATTCCAGAGCAGACTGTGATGAGCATGACGGTGCCAGGTCTGATATAGACCTGATGACACTGTGCGGCCAGCCAATCACTGTAATGCCACAACCAACATGGCTGCGGCATTACAGTGTGTGGCAGACAATCCCTGCATGTTCATTGGCTCTCTAAAGAGCGCCAAACAGCAGGGCAGGGACCCGAGCTACTGCCGAGCAACCCCGGAAATACTCGGCGAGCTCCGAGCATCTCGAGCAGTGAGATGGTCAGGCGAGTACTGAGTAGTGGCGAGCATGCTCGCTCATCACTAGTGATGAGATCAAAATTTAACTTTTTGGCCACAACCATAAATGTTACAATTGGAGAGAGGTCAACAAGGTCTATGATGAAAGGAACACCATTCCTACTGTAAAGCACGGAGGTGGATCGCTGATATTTTAGGGATGTGTGAGCTACAAAGGAACAGGAAACTTATTCAAAGTTGAAAGATCTATGCAGCATGTTATCAGCAAATACTGCTGGGTATAGGATGTACTTGGAGTTCCAACATGACAACGATTCAAAACACAAGGCCAAGTCGACCTGTTATTGGCTATAGCAGAACAAAGTGAAGGTTCTCGAGCAGCCATCTCAGTCTCCTGACCTCAGTATCATTGAGCCACTCTGGGGAGATCTCAAGCACGCAGCTCATGCTAGACAGCCCAGGAATTTACAGGAACTGGAGGCTTTTTGCCAAGAAGAGTGGGCAGCTTTACCATCTGCGAAAATAAAGAACCTCATCCACAACTACCACTAAAGACCTCAAACTGTCATTGATGTTAGAGGGGGCAATATATGGTATTAAGAAATGGGGTATGTAAACTTTTGATCAGGGTCATTTGGATGTTTTGGGTTGTCATTATGATTTAAAAAGAGAAAACACAGAAGTTTGTCAATAAATGACTTTACCCAACCACTAACCATGAGTGGAGAAAAAGTTTTGGTGTCATCATATTGTCTGAAAAAAGGCCATATATATAAGGTATATATGAGGTACATATGAGGCATACACTTTATATATGAGGTATATACTGTTAATATGAGGTACACACTGTGCATTTGAGGTATATATGTGGCATACACTGTATATATGAGGTATACACTGCATATGAGGTATATATGAGGCATACACTGTATATATGAAGTATACATTGTATTTATGAGGCATACATGAAGAATACACTATATATGAGGTATATATGAGACATAAAATGTATATATGAGATATATATGAGGCATACACTGTATATATGAGGTATATATGAGGCATACACTGTACTGTATATGTGAGGTATGTATGAGGTATACACTGTATATATGAGGCATACACTGTATATATGAGGCATACACCCTATATAATTATTATATTATTATTATTATTATACATTTTTATAGCGCCACTTAATCCATGGCACTTTACATGTGAATACGGGGCAAATATAGACAAATACATTAAACATGAGCAAAAAACAAGGCACACAGGTACATAAGGAGGGAGGACACTGCCCACGAGGGCTCACAGTCTGCAGGGGATGGGTGAGGATACACTAGGAGAGGGTAGAGCAGGTTGTGCGGCGGTTCAGTAGGTTGAGGATCACTGCAGGCTGTAGGCTTTTCGGAAGAGGTGAGTCTTCAGGTTCTTTTTGAAGGTTTCTGTGGTAGGCGAGAGTCTGATGTGTTGAGGTAGAGAGTTCCAGAGTATGGGGGAAGCACAGGAGAAGTCTTGGATGCGGATGTGGGAAGAAGAGATGAGAAGGGAATAGAAAAGGAGGTCTTAAGAGGATCGGAGGTTGTGTGTAGGTAGGTACCGGGAGACCATGTCACAGATGTATGGAGGAGATAGGTTGTGTGGATGGCTTTGTATGTCATTGTGAGGGTTTTGAACTGGAGTCTCTGGGTGATAGGAAGCCAGTGAAGGGCTTGGTATAGGGGAGAGGCTGGGGAATAGCGGGGAGTCAGGTAGATTATCAGGCAGCAGAGTGTAGGATGGATTGGAGTGGTGCCAGAGTGCTAGAGGGGAGTCCAGAGAGTAGGAGGTTGCAGTAGTCAAGGCGGGAGATGATAAGGGCATGCAATAGTGTTTTTGTGGTGTCGCGGTTAAGGAATGCGCAGATCCGGGATATTTTTTGAGTTTGAGATGGCAGGAGGAGGCAAGGGCTTGGAAATGTGGCTTGAAAGAGACGGTAGAGTTGAGGATCACCCCGAGGCACCGGGCGTGTGGGACTGGGGAAAGTGAGCAGCCATTGACATTGATGGATATGTCTGGAGGAGGGGTAGAGTGAGATGGGGGAAAGATGATGAATTCTGTTTTGTCCATGTTCAGTTGTAGAAAGCGAGCAGAAAAGAAGGCTGAAATAGCAGACAGACAGTGCGGGATTTTGGTAAGTAAGGAGGTGAGGTCAGGTCCGGATAGGTAGATCTGCGTGTCATTGGCGTAGAGATGGTACTGCATACCGTGGGATTCTATGAGCTGTCCAAGGCCGTAGGTGTAGATGGAGAAGAGTAGGGGTCCTAGAACAGAACCTTGAGGAACACCGACTGACAAGGGGCAAAGTGAGGAGGTTGTGTGGGGGAGGGAGACACTGAATGTTCGGTCTGTCAGATATGACGAGATCCAGGATAGGGCCAAGTCTGTGATGCCAAGAGATGAGAGGATCTGTAGCAGAAGGGAGTGGTCCACAGTATCGAAGGCAGAAGACAGATCCAGGAGAAGGAGGACAGAGTAGTGTCGCTTGCTACTGGCAGTTAGTAGGTCATTGGTGACTTTAGTTAGGGCAGTTTCAGTTGAGTGATGGGGATGGAAGCCAGATTGTAACCGATCAAAGGGGGAGCAGGAGGAAAGGTGGGAGGATAGTTCAAGATGGACGTGTTGCTCTAGTAATTTGGAAGCATAAGGGAGAAGAGATATCGGACGATAGCTACAACACAGAGGATGGGTCAAGGGAGGACTTTTTGAGGATGGGTGTGATCTTCGCACACTTGAAGGATGAGGGGAAGACACCTGTTGTGAGTGAGAGGTTGAAGAGGTGTATTAGGGTTGGGATGAAGACCGTGGAAAGGTTAGGGATGAGGTGGGATGGGAGCGGGTTGAGCGTGCAGGTGGTGAGGTGTGATCTTGACAGGAGGGTGGAGAGCTGATCTTCTGTCATGGTGGAGAAGCTGGTTTTGAAGGAACAGGGTTGAGCAGCTAAGAGGGGCAGTGGGCGCTGTGGGCCAAAGCTTTCTCTGATCGTATCGATCTACTGCTTAAAGAAAGAGGCAAAGTCTTCAGCAGAAATGAGAGGGGAGGGAGGGGGTGCAGGGGGACGGAGTAGAGAATTGAAAGTGTTGAAAAGCTTTATAGGGTTGTGAGACAGTGAGGATATGAGAGATGAGAAGTTTGTTTTGCGGCAGTGAGCTTGGACTTGAAGCTGGCGTGGGACTGCTTGTATATAGTGAAGTGGCCGGCAGAGCGGGATCGCTTCCATCTCCGCTCAGCGATCCTGGAAGCCTGTCTCAGTTCTTTGGTCAGGCTGGTCAGCCAGGGCTGCCTGTTGAGTGTACGAGTTTTGCTATGCATGAGCGGGGTGGCCGAATTGAGTGTTGCTGTTATTGTGGTGTTATAAAAAGTGGCAGCAGCATCTGTGTCATGAAGGGAGGCTATGTCTGTAGGAGGGAGAAGGGACTCAGAGAGTAATTGTAAGTTGAGATGTTTGAGATTTCTGCGAGGGTGAGTTTGTGGAGTGGGGGTTGAAAACTAGGTGAGGAGAGGGAAGAGAATGTCAGTAGGTTGTGGTCAGACAGGGGGAGGGGTGTGTTAATGAGATTAGTAAGGGAGCAGAGGCGGGCGAAGATGAGGTCCAGCGTGTGGCCATCTTTGTGAGTGGCCTCAGAGGACCATTATATATGAGGTATATATGATGTATACACTGTATGTATGAGGCATATACTGTATATATGAGGTATATATGAGGTAAACACTGTATATATAAGGTATATATGAGGTATACACTGTATACATGAGGTATATATGAGGTACACAGTATATATGAGGTATATACAGTATGAGGCATACACTATATATGAGGTATATATGAAGTATACACTGGGTACGGAAAGTATTCAGACCACTTTAAATGTTCCACTCTGTTTCAATGCAGCCATTTGGTAAATTCAAAAAAGTTATTTTTTTTCTCAATAATGTACACTCTGCATCACATCTTGACTGAAAAAAACAGAAATGTGGTAATTTTTTGCAAATTTATTAAAAAAGAAAAACTGAAATATCACATGGTCATCAATATTCAGATCCTTTGCTCAGTATTGAGTAGAACACCCTTTTAAGCTAGTACAGCCATGAGTCTTCTTGGGAATGATGCAATAAGTTTTTCACACCTGGATTTGGGATCCTCTGCCATTCTTCCTTGCAGATCCTCTCCAGTTCCGGGAGGTTGGATGGTGAACGTTGGTGGACAGCCATTTTCAGGTCTCTCCAGAGATGTTCAATTGGGTTTAGGTCAGGGCTCTGGATTGGCCAGTCAAGAATAGTCACAGAGTTGTTCTGAAGCCAGTCCTTTGTTATTTTAGCTGTGTGCTTAGGGTCATTGTCTTGTTGTAAGGTGAACCTTCGGCCAAGTCTGAGGTCCAGAGCACTCTGGAAGAGGTTTTCATCCAGGATATCTCTGTACTAGGCCGCATTCATGTTTCTTTCAATGACAACCAGTCGTCCTGTCCCTGAAGCTGAAAAACACACCCATAGCATTTTTGCCACATTTTTCAAGCAGAAGATTGAGAACATCAGAGACAGTTTTAGTGAACAACCCCCAGAGCCCTTCCTCCCAACTACCCAGCCCTCCACCTCCAAAACCAACTTCTCCACCATTACAGAAGATCGACTCTCCACTCTACTCCCAAGATCGCATCTCACCACTTGTGCACTTGACCCGATTCCATCCCACTTCATCCCAAACCTCGCTACAGTCTTCATCCCAACCCTAACCCATCTCTTCAACCTATCACTAACAACTGGTTTTCTCCCCTATGCCTCAAAACTACTGGAACAACACGTCTATCTTGAACTGTCCTCCCATCTAGCTTCCTGCTCCCTCTTCGACTGCTTACAATCAGGCTTCCGGTCACACCACTCCACTGAAACTGCCTTAACTAAGGTCACCAATGACCTATTAACTGCGAAGAGCAAGCAAGACTACTCTATCCTCCTCCCCCTTGACCTGTTCTCTGCCTTTGATACAGTGGACCATTCCCTGTTGCTGTGGACCCTCTTATCCATTGGCATCACTGACTTGGCCCTATTCTGGATCTCGTCATACCTAACTGACCAGACATTCAGCGTCTCCCACTCACACACCACCTCCTCACTTCGCCCCCTATCTGTCGGAGTCCCTCAAGGTTCAGTTCTAGGGCCCCTGCTCTTCTCCATCTACACCTTTGGCCTGGGATAGCTCATAGAATCTCACGGTTTTCAGTATCATCTATATGCTGACGACACACAGATTTACATCTCTGGACCAGATATCACCACCCTACTAACCTGAATCCCTCAATGTCTGTCCGCTATTTCATCCTTCTTCTCCGCCAGATTTTTAAAACTTAACATGGACAAAACAGAATTCATCGTCTTTCCCCCATCTCACGCGACCCCCCCAACGAACCTATCTATTACAATAAACAGCTGCTGCCCACTCTCCCCAGTCCCACAAGCTCGCTGTCTTGGGGTAATCCTTGACACTGACCTCTCCTTCAAACCACATATCCAAGCCCTTTCCACTTCCTGCCGCCTTCAACTCAAAAATATTTCACGGATCCGTACATTTCTAAACCAAGAATCTGCAAAAACCCTAGTCCATGCCCTCATCATCTCCCGCCTCAACTACTGTAACTTCCTGCTCTGTGGCCTCCCCTCGAACACTCTCACACCCCTCCAATCTATTCTAAACTCAGCTGCCCGACTAATCCACCTGTCCCCCCACTATTCCCCGGCCTCTCCCCTCTGTCAATCCCTTCACTGGCTCCCCATTACCCCGAGACTCCAGTACAAAAGCCTAACCATGACATACAAAGCCATCCACAACCTGTCTCCTCCATACATCTGTAACCTCGTCTCCCGGTACTTTCCTGCACGCAACCTCTGATCCTCACAAGATCTCCTTCTCTACTCCCCTCTTATCTCCTCTTCCCACAATCGCATACAAGATTTCTCTCGCGCATTACCCCTACTTTGGAACTCTCTACCACAACACATCAGACTCTCGCCTACCATCGAAACCTTCAAAAAGAACCTGAAGACCCACCTCTTCCGACAAGCCTACAACCTGCAGTAACCACAGATCGATCAAACCGCTGCACGACCAGCTCTACCCTCACCTACTGTATCCTCACCCATCCTTTGCAGATTGTGAGCCATCGCGGGCAGGGTCCTCTCTCCTCCTGTACCAGTTGTGACTTGTATTGTTCAAGATTATTGTACTTGTTTTTATTATGTATACCCCTCCTCACATGTAAATCGCCATGGAATAAATGGTGTTATAATAATAATAAATAATAATAATAATAATAGCATGATGCTGCCACCACCATGTTTCACTGTTGGGATTGTATTGGGCAGGTGATGAGCAGTGCCTGGTTTTCTCCACACATACCGCTTAGAATTATCACCAAAACGGTCTATTTTCGTCTCATCAGACCAGAGAAGTTTATTTCTCATAGTCTGTGAGTTCTTCATGTGTTTTCTAGCAAACTCTATGCGGGCTATCATATGTCTTGCACTGAGGAGAGGCTTCCGTCTGGCCACTCTGCCATAATGGCCTGACTGGTGGAGGGCTGCAGTGATAGTTGACTTCGTGAAACTTTCTCCCATCTCCCTACCGCATCTCTGGAGCTCAGCCACAGTGATCTTGGGGTTCTTCTTTACCTCTCTCACCAAAGCTTTCTCCCACGATTGCTCAGTTTGGATGCACGGCCAGGTCTAGGAAGACTTCTGGTGGTCCCAAACTTCTTCCATTTAAGGATTATGGATGCCACTGCGTTCTTAGAAACCTTGAGTACTGCAGAAATTCTTATGTAACCTTGGCCAGATCTGTGCCTTGCCACAGTTCTGTCTCTGAGCTCCTTGGCCAGTTTCTATGACCTCATGAATCTCATTTGGTCTGACATGCACTGAGAGCTGTGAGGTCTTATATAGACAGGTGTGTGCCTTTCCAAATCAAGTCCTATGAGTTTAATTAAACACAGCTGGCCTCCAATGAAGGAGTAGAACCATCTCATGGAGGATCACAAGGAAATGGACAGCATGTGACTTAAATATGAGTGTCTGAGCAAAGGGTCTGATTAATTATGACCATGTAATATTTCAGTTTTTCTTTTTATAAAATAAAATTTGCAAAAATGTATACATTTCTGTTTTTTTTCAGTCAAGATGTGGTGCAGAGTGTACATTAATGTGAAAAAACGTAACTTTTTTGAGTTTACCAAATGGCTGCAATGAAACAAATAGTGAAAAATTTAAAGGGGTCTGAATACTTTCCGTACCCACTGTATATGAGGTATATATGAGGTACACACTGTATATATAAGGTATATACTGTATATGTGGGGTATATATGAGGTCTTGTAGATTGTAAGCTTGCAAGCAGGGACCTCACGCCTAATGTCACTGTTTAAATTGTCTTAACTTGTATTGAATTTATTGTCTGTACATCTCCCCGCTTAATTGTAAAGTGCTGCGGAATATGTTGGCGCTATATAAATAAAAATTATTATTAAAATTATTATTACCGTATATACTCGAGTATAAGCCGAGATTTTCAGCCCACTTTTTTGGGCTGAAAGTGACCCTCTCGGCTTATACTTGAGTCAGTGTCGGTGTGGGGTCGGCGGGTGAGGGGGAGCGGCGGCTGTGATATACTCACCTGTTCCTGGCGCTGTCCCTGCATCTCCGATGGTCTCCGGGCAGCTCTTCCTGTGTTCAGCGGTCATGTGGTACCGCTCATTAAAGTCATGAATATGCACGCATATTCATGACTAATGTGCGGTACGTGACCGCTGATGCCGCCCGCATATAAGCATATCAGGGGAGGGGGAGCATCGCGCGATAGTCACCTGTCCCCCGTTCCATCGCTGCGCGCTGCTCTGTCTTCCGTCCCCTGGCTGTGACTGTTCAGGTCAGAGGGCGCAATGACGCGATTAGTGTGCGCACCGCCCTCTGCCTGAACAGTCAGTGCAGAGGATGGAAGACAGAGCAGCGCGCAGCGATGGAACGTGGAAGGTGACTATTGCAAGTACCGGGGGCCTGAGCGAAGAGAGGTGAGTATGTGATTTTTTTAAAATTTTAATCGCAGCACCAGCAAATGGGGCAAATGTGTGGAGCATCTTATGGGGCCCCTAATGTGTGGAGCATCTCATGTGGCCTTTAATGTGTGGAGCATCTCATGTGGCCCCTAATGTGTGGAGCATCTCATGGGGCCCCTAATGTGTGGAGCATCTCATGTGGCCCCTAATGTGTGGAGCATCTCATGTGGCCTTTAATGTGTGGAGCATCTCATGTGGCCCCTAATGTGTGGAGCATCTCATGGGGCCCCTAATGTGTGGAGCATCTCATGGGGCCCCTAATGTGTGGAGCATCTCATGGGGCCCCTAATGTGTGGAGCATCTTATGGGGCATAACATGAGGAGCATCTTATGGGGCATGATGTGTGGAGCATCTCATGGGCCCCTAATGTGTGGAGCATCTCATGGGGCCCCTAATGTATGGAGCATCTCATGAGGTATAATATGAGGAGCATCTTATGGGGCATGATGTGTGGAGCATCCCATGGGGCCCCTAATGTGTGGAGCATCTCATGGGGCCCCTAATGTGTGGAGTATCTCATGTGGCCCCTAATGTGTGGAGCATCTCATGGGGCCCCTAATGTGTGGAGCATCTCATGGGGCCATAATGTGTGGAGCATCTTATGGGGCCATCAACCTTTATGCAGCATTGTATGGGGCAAATGTGTCTATGGAGCATCTTATGGGGCCATTATTAACCTTTGTGCAGGATTATATGGGGCGTATTTTGTATGGAGCATCTTATGGGGCCCTTCATGATCTGTATTGAACATTATATGGGGCTCCTGATTCAATATGGATATTCAATAACCCGTAACCTACTGATGTCTCAATTAATTTTACTTTTATTGGTATCTATTTTTACTTTTGAAATTTACCAGTAGCTGCTGCATTTTCCACCCTAGGCTTATACTCGAGTCAATAAGTTTTCCCAGTTTTTTGTGGCAAAATTTGGGGGGTTGGCTTATACTCGGGTCGGCTTATACTCGAGTATATACGGTATTAGGTATACACTGTATATGTGAGGCATACACTGTACATATGAAGTATATATGAGGTATACACTGTATACATGAGGTATATATGAGGTATGCACTGTATATATGAGGTATATATGAGCAGGGCCGGACTGGGACTAAAATTCAGCCCTGGCATTTGAAGTCACACAGGCCCACTTGTCGCATGGTGACTGTATAATATCTTTGTACACTTGTAGGCTACAAGAAGTGAGGGGAGTGTAACTATATAACATATAATCACAGCTGTATCCAGCATTACAGCTCAGTCCCAATAGAATGTAATACAGCACAGCCCCCATAGACTATAATACAGCACAGCCCCATAGAATGTAATACAGCACAGCCCCCAGAGACTATAATACAGCACAGCCCCATAGAATGTATTGCTGCACAGCCCCCATAGACTATAATACAGCACAGCCCCCACAGAATGTAATACAGCACAGCCCCCATAGAATGTAATACAGCACAGCCCCATAGAATATAATGCAGCACAGACCTCATAGAATGTAATACAGCACAGCCCCCATAGACTATAATACAGCACAGCCCCCATAGAATGTAATGCAGCACAGCCCCCATAGAATGTAATGCAGCACAGCCCCCATAGAATGTAATGCAGCCAGCCCCATAGAATGTAATGCAGCACAACCCCCATAGAATGTAATACAGCACAGCCCCCATAGAATGTAATGCAGCCAGCCCCATAGAATTTAATGCAGCACAGCTCCCATAGAATGTAATGCAGCACAGCCCCATAGAATGCAATGCAGCACAGCCCCATATAATGTAATGCAGCACAGCCCCCATAGAATGTAATACAGCCAGCCCCCATAGAATGTAATACAGCACAGCCCCCATAGAATGTAATACTGCACAGCCCCCATAGAATGTAATACAGCACAGCCCCCATAGAATGTAATACAACACAGCCCCCATAGAATGTAATACAGCACAGCCCCCATAGAATGTAATACAGCACAGCCCCCATAGAATGTAATACAACACAGCCCCCATAGAATGTAATACAGCACAGCCCCCATAGAATGTAATACAGCACAGCCCCCATAGAATGTAATGCAGCACAGCCCCCATAGAATGTAATACAGCACAGCCCCATAGAATATAATGCAGCACAGGCCCATGGAATGGAATGCAGCCAGCCCCACAGAATATAATGCAGCACAGGCCCATGGAATGGAATGCAGCCAGCCCCATAGAATATAATGCAGCACAGGCCCATGGAATGGAATGCAGCCAGCCCCATAGAATATAATGCAGCACAGGCCCATGGAATGGAATGCAGCCAGCCCCATAGAATATAATGCAGCACAGCTCCCATAGAATGTAATGCAGCACAGCCCCATAGAATGCAATGCAGCACAGCCCCATATAATGTAATGCAGCACAGCCCCCATAGAATGTAATACAGCCAGCCCCCATAGAATGTAATACAGCACAGCCCCCATAGAATGTAATACAGCACAGCCCCCATAGAATGTAATACAACACAGCCCCCATAGAATGTAATACAGCACAGCCCCCATAGAATGTAATACAGCACAGCCCCCATAGAATGTAATACAGCACAGCCCCCATAGAATGTAATACAACACAGCCCCCATAGAATGTAATACAGCACAGCCCCCATAGAATGTAATACAGCACAGCCCCCATAGAATGTAATACAGCACAGCCCCCATAGAATGTAATACAGCACAGCCCCCATAGAATGTAATACAGCACAGCCCCCATAGAATGTAATACAGCACAGCCCCATAGAATATAATGCAGCACAGGCCCATATAATGGAATGCTGCCAGCCCCATAGAATATAATGCAGCACAGGCCCATGGAATAGAATGCAGCCAGCCCCATAGAATATAATGCAGCACAGGCCCATGGAATGGAATGCAGCCAGCCCCATAGAATATAATGCAGCACAGGCCCATGGCATGGAATGCAGCCAGCCCCATAGAATGTAATGCAGCACAGGCCCATAGAATGGAATGCAGCCAGCCCCATAGAATATAATGCAGTCAGCCCCATAGAATATAATGCAGCACAGGCCCATGGAATGGAATGCAGCCAGCCCCATAGAATGGAATGCAGCCAGCCCCATAGAATATAATGCAGCACAGGCCCATGGAATGGAATGCAGCCAGCCCCCCCCCAATAGCTCCACAATCCAGTCATCACTTATTGACAAAAAAAAAACAGACAAAAAAACCACTCTACTCACTTCTCTCCTCGTGCCCCGCGCTGCTCCTGGCTCTGGTCTCAGCAGTTGCAGTCTGCCCGCCCGGTCACACAGCAGGTGCGCGATGATATGACGTCATCGCGCACCCGCAGTGTCAGCGTCAGGCAGAGCGGGGAATGATGGGAGAGGGGGCGTCAGCGGACGCTCTCTCCTCCATCATTGCATTCAACTGTACCGGCGTCTATGATGCCGGTATAGTTGAATGCGGGGCCGGGAGTGCGCCGACAGCGGGGAGAGTGTGCCGACAGCGGCACACTCGAGCGGCCCACTACTGCCATCGGCCCTTCTGGCATTTGCCAGAACTGCCCGATGGCCAGTCCGGCCCTGTATATGAGTCATACACTGTACATATGAGGTATATATGAGGTATACACTGTATATATGAGGTATATATTAGGTATACACTGTGTATATGAGGCATACACTGTATATATGAGGTATATGAGGTATACCTGTATATGTGAGATATATACGAGGTATACACTGTATATATGAGGTATATATTAGGTATACACTCTATATATGAACTATACATTGTATATATGAGGTATATATGAGGCATACACTGTACCTATGAGGTATGCATAAAAAAAATAAATTCAGCTCACCCTTTAGATGAATTTACATGTGAGTCCAGGAAATCTTGAGCACGGATTCGCGTCTCTGCCAGATGCCTAGAGATGCACATGTGGAAAAAGGGAATCCAGCTCCAAGAGATAAAATCACTTAACTTTAATAGTATTCATTTAAAATAGAAATAGGCTATAAGACATACAAAAACCGGATATACCGGAAGGAGAGTGCCTGTATAAACTGTACACGTTTCGAACACACAAGTGCTCTTAGTCTCTGTATATATATAATAATAATAATCTTTATTTTTACATGCTGTATATATATACAGAGTATATATATATATACACTCACTGGCCACTTTATTAGGTACACCTGTCCAACTTCTTGTTAACACTTAATTTCTAATCAGCCAATCACATGGCGGCAACTCAGTGCATTTAGGCATGTAGACATGGTCAAGACAATCTCCTGCAGTTCAAACCGAGCATCAGTATGGGGAAGAAAGGTGATTTGAGTGCCTTTGAACGTGGCATGGTTGTTGGTGCCAGAAGGGCTGGTCTGAGTATTTCAGAAACTGCTGATCTACTGGGATTTTCACGCACAACCATCTCTAGGGTTTACAGAGAATGGTCCGAAAAAGAAAAAAAATCCAGTGAGCGGCAGTTCTGTGGGCGGAAATGCCTTGTTGATGCCAGAGGTCAGAGGAGAATGGGCAGACTGGTTCGAGCTGATAGAAAGGCAACAGTGACTCAAATCGCCACCCGTTACAACCAAGGTAGGCCTAAGAGCATCTCTGAACGCACAGTGCTTCGAACTTTGAGGCAGATGGGCTACAGCAGCAGAAGACCACACCGGGTACCACTCCTTTCAGCTAAGAACAGGAAACTGAGGCTACAATTTGTACAAGCTCATCGAAATTGGACAGTAGAAGATTGGAAAAACGTTGCTTGGTCTGATGAGTCTCGATTTCTGCTGCGACATTCGGATGGTAGGGTCAGAATTTGGCGTAAACAACATGAAAGCATGGATCCATCCTGCCTTGTATGGAGCATCTTTGGGATGTGCAGCTGACAAATCTGCGGCAACTGTGTGATGCCATCATGTCAATATGGACCAAAATCTCTGAGGAATGCTTCCAGCACCTTGTTGAATCTATGCCACGAAGAATTGAGGCAGTTCTGAAGGCAAAAGGGGGTCCAACCCGTTACTAGCATGGTGTACCTAATAAAGTGGCCGGTGAGTGTATATATAGCATACACTGTACATATGAGGTATATATGAGGCATATACTGTACATATGAGGTATACCTGTATATACAGTATGAGGTATATATTAGGTATACACTGTATATATGAAGTATACACTGTATACATGAGGTATATGTGAGGCATACACTGTATATATTAGGTGTACACTATATGAAGAATACACTGTATATATGAGGCATACACTGTACATATGAGGTATACACTGTACATATGAGGTATATATGAAGTATACACTGTATACATGAGATATACACTGTATACATGAGGTATATATGAGGCATACACTATGTATTAGGTATACACTGTATATATGAAGTATACACTGTATATATGAGGCATACACTGTACATATGAGGTATATATGAAGTATACACTGTATATATGAGGTATACACTGTATTGTACATATAATAGTATAATAATAATCTTTATTTTTATATAGCACTAACATATTCCGCAGCGCTTTACAGTTTGCACACATTATCATTGCTGTCCCCGATGGGGCTCACAATCTAAATTCCCTATCAGTTATCAGTATGTCTTTGGAATGTGGGAGAAAAAACGGAGGACCCAGAGGAAACCCATGCAAACACAGGGAGAACATACAAACTCCTTGCAGATGTTGTCCAAGGTGGGATTGGAACCCAGGACTCCAGCGCTGCAAGGCTGCAGTGCTATCCACTGAGCCACCGTGCTGCCCATATGAGGCATACCTGTATATACGAGGTATATATGAGGTATATGCAGCGCCCCAGAGTCCTGGTCGTTGCAGTACTGTTGCTCCGCCGCTAAGGGGGGCTATGGAACGTCTGATGGCACTGAAGGAGTTCATCTGACCAGGTATCACAGACACCAATACATTTCACAGTCTGGCCTCCAGGGGGAGCTAAGGGTTCTATGTATTAGGCCTCTCCTCACAATCTGGTAAAACTGGGGGTTAGGCAGGAAGTTAGAAGAGAAAGCTGACTGGGTTGGAACCAGGCAACACCTTGTGGCAGAGGGTGTTGTAGGGGAAGATTCGGAGGGGTCCCTGTCAGGGGTGGGATCCTGACAGAGGCCTAGCAACCAGAGAGAACGTTACGGGACCGCGCCTGCACGATATAGCGGCGGTACCCCAAGAAAGGACAAGAAGCGAGGTATATTGTGCTGAGTGAGAAACGAGATCAACGCAACAAGGAGAATACCAGTAGGAGTCATGCTGTAAGACGAGGCAACATCCTACTGAGGCGCTTAACCGGTGGCCGGAACGCAGAGGAAGTATAGAGCTCCAGGCCAAACTTCAAACCTACGGCAGGACAGTCAGTTATAGGCGGGCTGTCTCACCCAATTGACCTAGGAAGACAAAGGGGGGTATCAACAGGAGTGGGGCGACGCTAGAGTCCCGGAAGAGCTCCGAGCCTCCCCGTCATACGGGTGCGTCCTATCCATAAAATCTGGGGGACGTGGAAGAACATCAGAATCGAGTTGTGAGGGAACACGAGAAACAGACACAACAGTTGTGGGGACTATCCCGTCAGCACAGCAGGGGAGGACCACAACACACAGCGCTAGAAGGTAGGCACAGATTTCCACCTGCAAAGGGAACTCTGGAGGTGCCATCGGACCGGCCGGACTTGCGCAGCCTGGTTAACCGTATTCCGGACTGAGGACCCTGAAGCCTTCAGTAAAGAGGTAAAGAGACTGCAACCTGGTGTCCTCGTTATTTACTGCGACCGGCACTTCACCACACCATAACGACATCCCATACCACCACCTTCCTTGTACGCCCCTCAGCAGGGTCATGGACCGGGTCTAGCCACCGTGACAACCCCAGAGCAGAGACTCAGAGGCCCGGTACCGGGTACCCCTCGGCCCTGCGGCAGTGGGGGCGCTACATATACACTCTGTATATGAGGTATATATTAGGTATACACTGTATATATGAAGTATATACTGTATATATGAGGCATACACTGTACATATGAGCAGGGCCGGTTTTAGGCAAAGTGGGGCCCTAGGCAAAAGTTTAAAATGGGGCCCCAAATACTAACATATTGCACATCACACAGAAACATTTTGGTTGTAGCTACATGCGCTGATTTCAGGCCACTAAACCAGTGTGATCAACAATATTAAAGTCATTCGCCACTTGTTTCCCAGCCTCTTTACACTGGCTGAGGGATAATGATGGGGACAGAATTATCACTAGTAAATAAATCATCTTAGCAGCATATCTGCAGTTTTCACTGGGCGTTGTGCTGATGAGAACAATGATTTTTGTTCCGGCATAACCAATCCAATTACTTGATGAATATCCTGAATTTTGCACTCCCTCTAGTCCTCCATATAGTATAATACACCCCCATAGTCCTCCATATAGTATAGTGCACCCCCATAGTCTTCCATATAGTATAATATACTCCCCCTAGTCCTCCACATAGTATAATACACTCACCATAGTCCTCCATATAGTATAATAGACTCCCCATAGTCCTCCATATAGTATAATGTACTCCCCCTAGTCCTCCATATAGTATAATACACTCACCATAGTCCTCCATATAGTATAATAGACTTCCCCTAGACCTCCATATAGTATAATACACTCTCCATAGTCCTCTATATAGTATAATAGACTCCCCATAGCCCTCCATATAGGATAACAGACTCCCCATGGTCCTCCATTTAGTATAATACACTCCCCCTAGACCTCCATATAGTATAATACACTCCCCATAGTCCTCTATACATTATAATAGACTCCCCATAGTCCTCCATATAGGATAATAGACTCCTCATAGTCCTCCATATAGTATAATACACTCCCCAGAGTCATCCAGAGTCTAATACACTCCCCATAATCACCCATAGAGTATAATACACTCACCATAGTCCTCCATAGAGTATAATACACTTCCCATAGTCCTCAATAGACTATAATACACTCCCCATAGAGTATAATACACTCCCCAGAGTCCTCCATAGAGTATAATACACACCCCAGAGTCCTCCATAGAGTATAATACACTCCCATAGTCCTCCATAAAGTATAATACACTCCCCATAGTCCTCCATAGAGTATAATACACTTCCCGTATTCCTCCATAGCATATAATACACTCCCCATAGTCCTCCATAGAGTATAATGCAGACCCCACATAGAATATAATTCTGACCTCATACAGTATAATGCAACCCCCACATAGAATATAATTCAGCCCCCCCATAGAATATAATGCAAGCACCTATAGATTATAATTCAGTCCTACAGTATTATGGCCACCATGTACTGACTCGCTCACTGATATATACCGTATTCATGGGCGTGCAGAGCAGTGAATATTCATTCCCTTTAGTAGCGGGCACATGTGATTGCCCAGCAGCAGGAAGCCTGCAGCTGAGGCTACTGTGCCCGCTATTAAAGTGAAATGAATATTCACTGCTCTCCACTCCTATAGTCCCACCCATCTCTGGGAGCCGGCTTCAGTGCATAGCGGTGGGAGGGACTATGGGCGTGGGGAGCAGTGAATATGAATTTTTCTGTAACAGCGGGTACAGGCACTAGCCACAGCAGCCGACTCTTGCCTCCAGTCACCCACTGCTCCGCTGCAGCTTCACTGACACCGGGCAGGCAATGGGGCCTGACTCAGTGGCCCCATAGCAGCTGCATGGTGTGCCGCTATTAGCGACACACCACTGGCTGGGGGTAGGGGTAGACACTAATAGCTTGGGGCCCCTGTTCAAGAACTGTGTCTGGGCCCCCTCCCTGCCCGGTACGCTGCTTTTGATGATTGCAATCTGGCAATGGGACCCTGGAGCCTCGGGCTCCAAGAAACAAGTCAGAATGCCCTCATTATTACTGCCCTGCTAGCAGGGCATACTTAGCAATCACAGGGCCCCCTCGGCTATAAAAAATATATATTTAGATTTTTTCACTGAGATGGAGATTATATATATATATATATATATATATATATATATATATATATATATATATATATATATATATATATATACACACACTGTATATATACACACACACACACACTGTGTGTGTTTTAAATAAATATATATATATATATATATATATATATATATATATATATATATATATATATATATATATCTGTTCGCATTCATTTCTGCTGGTTCCAGTGCAGTCAGACTTGCAGCCAAGTGGCAACTAGTGTCCTCTATGTCAGTGAATAGAACACTACAGACATGGCTGAGACTCTAGTAACTAGTGTCTAGTGGGCACATGACAGCAAGTGTGCAAAGCACCTACGCCCACGCAGTATATAACACAGCCCATGCAGTATATAACACAGCCCACGTAGTATATAGCACAGCCCATGTAGTATATAGCACAGCCCACGTAGTATATAACACTGCCCACGTAGTATATAACACAACCCACGCAGTATAAAACACTGCCCATGTAGTATATAGCAGCACGGCAGCATATAACACAGCCCACGTAATATATAGCACAGCCCACGTAGTATAACACAGGCCATGCAGTATATAACACAGCCCACGCAGTATATAACACAGCCCACACAGTGTATAACACAGCCCACATATTATATAGCAGTGTGGGCACCATATCCCTGTTAAAAAAAAAATTGTTATATATTCACCCTCCGGCGTCCACCGAAGCTGTCCCGATGTGCGCGATGCTGCCGCCAGCTTCCGTTCCCAGTGATGCATTGCGAAATTACCCAGATGACTTAGCGGTCTCCACTAAGTCATCTGGGTAATTTTACAATGCATCACTGGGAACGGAAGCTGGCGGCAGCATCGCGCGCATCGGTGGATGTCGGAAGGTGAGAAAAGCACAATTTTTAATTTTTGGAAATTATTTTTAACATTATATCTTTTTACTATTGATGCTGCATAGGCAGCATCAATAGTAAAAAGTTGGCCCGGGATGGGGTGACACACTGACACTGGCTGGAGGGGAGTAGGGAGGGGCCAATTCGCGGCCGGACTAAGCTTGTCGCTGATTGGTCGCGCCCGGCTGGCCGCGACCAATCAGCGACACGGGATTTCCGTTACAGAAGTTACAGACAAACAGACGGAAGTACCCCTTAGACAATTATATATATAGATTACATAACCAAGATATGTCTGGTATCTGCTCTACATATACTGTACAAACATACACACATATACCGTACATACATACACCGTACATACACACACACAGATACACATACAATTACAGTATATGCAAACACATACATATACCATACATACACACCGATACACATACATATACCGTCATACATACACATACCGTACATACACACATGCATATACCGTACATTCACACACATACCGTACATACATATACCGTAAATACACATATACACATACATATACCGTACATACATATACATACATATACCTTACATGCATACACACATATACCGTACATACATATACACATACCCGTACTGTACATACACACACATATCGTACATACACACATAGTTATATACACATATTGTATACACATACCGTACATACATATACCATACATACACACAAATACACATACATACAGTATACCGTACATACATACACATACCGTACATACATGTACCGTGCATACAAAGATACCCACATGTATACCGTACATACATACAGATACACATACATGTACCGTACATACACACATACAGTATATACACATATAGTATAAACATACCGTGCACTGTATGTACATGCACATAAACATACATACATACACATATACTGTACATGCATACACACACAGCCATACAAATATACCATACATACACACATATACCGTACATGCATACACAGATACACACACAGATAGAAACATACACATAGATACACACATACACAGATGCACACATACATACAAGCATATACATACACACATACCAATCTGTGATATCAGGTGATCAGATGAGCCCTGGATGAGGTCACATAGTTCAGCAGGAGAAGGCTGCAGACCTCACTGTGGGGGATGGGGCATAGAGCAGACTGATATCAGCCCCCTGGTGCTGCTGAGCTGTCCCGTGCAGTGAGCTCCTCCCCCATCTCTTCACAGTGAGGACGGAGATGCTGCAGCTTGCTCTGCACAGAACAGTGGAGGGAGCAGAGGACACACTGTGAGGCTATGTTCACACTTTGCGGGTTTTACTGCGGATCCGCAGCATTTCTGCAGCTGCGGGTCCGCAGCAGTTTCCATTGCGTTTACATTTACATGTAAACCCTATGGAAACCGCAATCCGCTGTGCACATGCTGCGGGAAAAACCGCGCAGAAACGCAGCGGTTTACATTCCGCAGCATGTCACTTCTTTGTGCAGAATCGCGGCGATTCTGCATACATACGTAGGAATGCATTGATCCGCTAGCTTCCCGCATGGGGCTGTGCCCACGATGCGGGAAGTAAGCGGATCATGTGCAGATGGTACCCGGGGTGGAGGAGAGGAGACTCTCCTCCAGGCCCTGGGAACCATATTAGTGTAAAAAAAAAGAATTAAAATAAAAAATAATGATATACTCACCTCTCAGCGCTGCACGCGGCCGTCCGGTATCAGGGTTGTTGTGCAAGCAGGACCTGCGGTGACGTCGCGGTCACATGACCGTGACGTCGCTGTCACATGACCGTGACGTTACGAAGGTCCTTCTCGCACAGCATCTTTGGAACCGGACCGCCGCGTGCAGCGCCGAGGAGATCGGGACGTCAGAGGGTGAGTATAAACCATTTTTTATTATTTTTAACAATACTATTGATGCTGCATATTGCTGCATATGCAGCATCAATAGTATAGGAGTAAACCCGCAGCGGAAACCGCAAAACAAACCGCGATAAATCTGCAGGGATAACCGCAGCGGTTTTGCCCTGCAGATTTATCAAATCCACTGTGGGAGAACCCGCAGAGGAGCCCACAAAGTGTGCACATAGCCTAAGTCCTGCTCTTCCTCCACTGCTGTCTCCTGTGTGCTGTGCGGCAGGGGCCCCTGACTGTAGGTGAGTACTCACCAGTGACCATTGGGACAGGCCATGCAGGGGGACAGACGGCAGCCAGTGACCGCTCTCCTCAGTCTGGTGAGGAAAGCGTTCATTGGCCAACGTCTCTCCCTGCATGACACGCCCCCTTTTTGATCTCCTGCATTTCGCGCCCGCTCTCTCCCTGGCACCCCGGTGTTCCATGATTACGGGAGGGAGAGGGGTCCGAATCCTGCATGATACCGGGCCTTCCTGCAGGGGCCCCCCTCCACCTCTGGGCCCTGGAGCAGTGCCATCAGCAGTATGTCCACCACTGGCTGGGGGCCCCTAGGGCAGCGGGGGCCCTAGGCAGCTGCCTAGTCTGCCTGCCCCTAACGCCGGCCCTGGATATGAGGTATACAATGTATATATGAGGTATACAATGTATATATGAGGTATATATGAGGCCTACACTGTACATGAGGTAGATATGAGGTATACACTGCATACATGAGGCATAAACTGTATACATGAGGTATATATGAGGTATACACTGTATATGAGGTATACAGTATATGAGGCATATACTGTACATATGAGGCATACCTGTATATATGAGGTATATATTAGGTATACACTGTATATATGTGTCACGATTCACACCGTGACTGTCAACAATACGTCGCGATCGGGGTGACCTTTGGCCAGCCCACGGCTATCACATGTGCAGGGGGCTTATCTTATCCCTCCACTGCTCCAATGCGATGAAAACACAAGGCTATTGACCTCTCAATTTACCGCAGGGGCTTATTTTAGTTATCCCACTGCTCTGCAATATAACACTAACTGCAGGGATTTATATATATCCCGCTTTACAGTTCCGCTTGAAAACTTGCAGCTCTCTGGCGCCCCCTTTTCCCTCAGGTCAGATCAGGTAGTGCACTCAGGGTAATTAGTCACCAGAAAGGCTGCCTGCTCTGTACTGGCTATTGGGCACGCTGCAGCAAGCGCGATATAACAACTCCCACTCAGGCAGGAACAATAATTATTAACACCGCCGTTGCTATAACGACTCCCAAAAACGCAGGCCAAGGTATGCCGCCACCAGCTTCGATTAACAGGTCCTAAGCTAACCCAAAACAGTAGCGTAATTCCCTTCAGAAGACTTAGGGTACATTTCAGAGCAGGAGAACGAAGCTAGTATTTTAAATAATTTACTCCATAAAGATCAGGCAGTGTTTATAAAAAGGTATATAAAGATGTTACAATATGAGACAAAGTATGTATGTACAAAGCAATTATAAAATAACATGGATTAGACTAGGTTCACATTGCGTTTAGTACAATCTGTTTAACAGATCCGTTAAACGCATGTCCAGAAATGAGCCAAATTTGGTGAAAATTTGGCTTCACGTTAACGCACGCGCCTGCGTTTATGTCATTTAGATGTCCGTTCGTGAATTTTTTACGGAATACATATGGTGCCTTTCACACCCTGTATGTTCAGCTTCGGGATCATCCCTTTAAATTTCAACGTTATCTTCGGATGTCCATTGAGACCTTTGATGTTCTACTCTCGCATGTTGCTGCAATCATATTTCCTGTCACATGACCACATGGACCCTCATGGACCACCCACTACCCTCATTAACGCAATCAAACGTATGGTTTTCATTTGGACATTTTGCTTGACCAGACCCAAAAACGCTGCAGGCCGCGTTCGAAGGTACATCATAAAAAAGCGGAATGTTGCAAATGCATGCTAATTTTGACATGCGTTACGATGCGTCATACAAATGAAAGTCTGCGGGTGCGTTACAATGTCCGTTACATTGCGTTTTTACTACTTAAAAACGTGTCCGTTAGACAGATTGCCCTAGCGCAATGTGAACCCAGCCTTAAAGAAGAAAGATAAAACTCACATGTGCTCAGATCATCTCAGGCAAAACCATGGTGGTAGGCGGAGCCAAATATCCCAATTCATGAGAAGGTCTGGCAGTAACAGCTCCTCAGGCAAGACTCAATGCTGGGTGAAGTGCAGAAACTTATAACTGCAGCCTTGTGACATCACTAAAGGGGTTGAGTTAACCTGGACCCTCCCCTCTCCTCAGACATTCAGATTTAGATTTTAGATTTTAGATTCAGATAATTCTCATATCTTCGCTCGAGAATCTGGCAGAGTCATAAAACACACCTCATCCATCTTGTATTAAAAGTAGCTTTCTATTGTTACCAAATTTGTCCTAGTTGTTCCACATGGATCTGGAGAAATCCGCACTTTGTACCTGTTGTGTTTAGCTGCTCACGCTTCAAGTGTTGGACAGATCTGCCGATGGAAGTTAGCAATAGATACTTATTATTTTTCTAGCCCAAATCGGTGGCCCAATATCTTACTATAATAGAACAAAGAACCTCATGTCTTATCAGACCAGTTTCAGCTGGAGAGAGATTTGTGCAGCTACAAGCGCAATAAACATTCCTGGCTTGGGGGAAGGGCAGAGCATAGAGAAGAATAGCTTCGCACACACAGAAGCAAATAGAGAAGGGGGGTCAGAGCCCACATCGTGCATGATAACAGGGAAAATGAAATATCCTACTCCATTTAATACATTATCGTGACACCTCCCCCTTTTGGTCTGCGCTACGGAGGCAGAACCCCTCGCAATGCCTCCATGCGCACCTCAGTAGCTTTGCCCTGGCGGGACAGTCCATCTGCATTGCCATGCTCCCTGCCCATTTTGTGTTCAATGGTGAAGTCAAACTGCTGAAGGGCAAGGCTCCAGTGTAGCCACCTTCCATTGGTTCCGCACATGGCGTTTAGCCAGCCCAGAGGGCTGTAGTCGGTCACCACAGTGAAGGTGCGATCGTACAAGTAGGGCTGCAAGCGCTGAAGGGCCCAGACTATGGCCAGGCACTCCTTCTCGATGGTGGAGTAGGCCACATCCCTCGGCAGAAGTTTCCAGCTCAGGTACAACATGGGGTGCTCTTGGTCCTCCATGTCAACCTGGCTGAGCACACCACTGAGGCCGAACTCGCTGGCGTCGGTCTGCACCAAGAACAGAACAGTCGACTGCTATCGACTGCTTTCAACACAGGGGCATTGCACAGTGCTGTTTACACTGCCTGGAAGGCCCCCTCACAGCCGTTGGTCCAGTTGGCGATGTGGGGTAGCTTCTTCCTGGTGAGGTCCGTCAAGGGTTTTACCAGGCTACTATAGTGCTTTGCGAAGCGCCTATAGTACCCTGCGGTGCCCAGGAAGGACATCACCTGTTTCTTGGTCCTGGGGGTGGGCCAGTTCACGATCGCTCCCACTTTCTCAGGCTCCTTTTTTAGGGTGCCCCCCGCCTACCCGGTGCCCCAGGTGGGGGACCTCACTCAAGCCTATCTGGCACTTTCCCGGCTTGATAGTCAGTCCGGCTCGGTGAATTCGCCTGAGCACCTCCTCGAGATGCTGCAGGTGTTCATACCAGGAGGAACTGAAGATGGCAATGTCATCCAAGTACGCCACCGCATACTCCTCCAGTCCCTGAAGCAGGAGGTTGACCATCCGCTGGAAAGTGGTAGGGGCATTCTTCATGCCGAAGGGCATGACCGTGGACTCGTACAGTCCGAAGGTCATGATAAAGGTGGACTTCTCCTGCGCCTCGGGGCTCAGGGGAATCTGCCAGTATCCTCGACTCAGGTCCATTATGGTCAGTTAGTTTGTGCCAGCTAATCTCTCAAGCAGCTCCTCGATGCGCGCCATTGGGTGCGCGTCAGAGGCTGTGATGGCGTTGAACCCCCTGTAGTCCACGCAAAACCAGGTGGTCCGATCCTTCTTTGGCATGAGAACTACAGGTGAGGCCCACGCACTCTTTGACCGTCGAATCACCCCCAGCTGTAACATCTCATCGATCTCCTGGCGCATAACCTGCTGCACCTGGTCGGAGATTCGATAGGGTGTTTGCTGTAGTGGGGCATGATTCCCGGTGTCCACCTCGTGGACTGCTAACTCAGCCCTTCCAGGTCGGTTGGAGAACATGGCCCAGAAGGGTTCCAGCGTGGCTCGCAACTGCAACTGCTGGGGTTCGGTTAGTGAGGCGCTTACCTCCACGTCCTCAATGGACCTACCGGCCTTGGCTTGGGCAAGCATGTCCAGGAGGGTGTCTTCTTCCCCATCTTCGGGCAGGCTGCAGACCGGTAGGACGAAAGGTTGACGTTTGTAATGAGCCTTCATCATGTGAACATGAAAGGCCTTTCGCCTACCCCGAGCGTGGTCAAGCGTGACCACATTGGTGACCGGGATGAGCTGTTGGTGGACGACATATGGGCCTTCCCAGGCTGCCTGAAGCTTATCCTTTGGTACGGGGACCAGCACCCACACCTTTAGACCTACGTGGTAGGTCCGCTCCCGGGAGTTCTGGTCGCACCAGTGCTTCTGGTCAGCTGGAGCCTGCATCATGTTGTCATGCACCAACTGAGTCAAGGTCTGCATCTTGTCACGGAAGCGCATGACATAATCCACTATTGACACTTCAGAAGGGTTCGGCTCCTCTTCCCAGGATTCTCTTACCAACCCAAGGGGTCCCCGGACTCGCCTGCCGTACAGGAGCTCGAAGAACGAGAACCCCGTCGAGGCCTGCGGAAGCTCTCGGTAAGCGAATAGCAGGTGTGGGAGGTACTGCTTCCAGTCGCGCCCTTGGGTCCCAACCACCATGCGTAGCATTTGTTTGAGGGTACCATTGAAGAGCTCACACAAGCCATTGGTCTGTGGGTGATACGCACTCGATACCAGATGCTTCACCTGCATTGTCTTACAGAGAGCCTCCATTAGGCGAGACATGAATTGGGTCCCTTGATCGGTAAGCATCTTTCTGGGAAATCCTACACGTGAGAAGATAGCCAACAGGGCATCTGCCACCCTATCTGCCCTAGTTGACGACAGAGCTACTGCCTCTGGGTATCGGGTAGTGTAGTCTACCACCATAAGGATGTATTGCTTTCCAGAGCTGCTGGGGACGGCCAGCGTGTCCACAATGTCCACCGCGATCCTCTGGAAAGGCTCCTCTATCACTGGCAAAGGGATCAGGGGAGCCTTAAGAGCAGGCCCCGCCTTCCCCACTCTTTGACAAGTGACACAGGAGCAGCAGTAGTTTGACACATCTGTCCCCATCTTAGGCCAATAGAAGTGTTGAGACAGCCGGGCCTTAGTTTTGCTGATCCCCAAGTGTCCAGCGAGCGGGATCTCATGGGCAATCCGCAACATCTCATTCCGGAATGGCTGCGGGACGACCAGCTGTCTCTCCCTCAACCACTCCTTTTGCGATTTTCCAGGTACTGTCTCCCAGTACAACCTCCCTCGTTCTCAGAACACCCTCTCCTTATCAGTCACGGAGGTAGGCGTCTCGGCGAGGAACCTCAAATTCTCCAGTCTTGCATCTGTGTGCAGAGCGGCCTGAAACTCCTAGCTAGGGGAAGCCAGAAGCAACGTCAGGGTCCCTTCCCCACGGGAACCCTCTGGGACCTGCTCTGGGTCCATCTCTGGTTCAGTCACAACGATGACTGATGAGGGTCCGGAAGGCAGACAGTTATCTGAGTTCCAGGCACTCTGACTGCGGGTGACAGCAGCTACGTAGGCTGTCTCCCGGGGAATTTCCACAGACCCATCAGCCAGCGCTGCTATGGGCTCTACCTCCCCATCCACCCCCAACACTTCAGGTGCAGTGCTACTTATGGGCCAGTTACCTTCTTCGGTGGCACTGGTCAATTTCATGGCATCACCTTCCTCACGGTTCCCATGCATCTCCCCATTTCCTGTAGTACCGACACTTACGCCTGCTAGGGGTTCCTCAGCCGTCTCACTCCGCAGAGCGACGGGGCTGAGCATTCCTGTACCTATGGACACATCAACTTTTGTATAAAAATGGTTATCAGGTTCAGTTAGCACATTTACAACATTTTCATCATCAATCCTAGTGAAAGAACGGTTATCAAATGCATCATTACTGGATAAAGCATGGTCAGGTAACACATGCGATTTCCCATCATCATCATCAGGGTTAATGTTACCCTTATTAGCAGATTGGGGAGGGGTGTCAGGAACGTAGTATGCAACTATCCTCCCCAAATCAGTCCCAAACAAAACATCAGTGGGCAAAGACAGCCCCACTTCCTTCACTCCGCTCCCGGCACCCCAATCAATATAAGCCCGGGCCACTGGCAAGGGACAGCTGATGCCCCCAATCCCGGTGACAGTTAGGGTTTTCCCCGGAATGATCTCTTCAGGGGCCGCCAGTTCGTGTTGGATGAGGGTCCGTTCTGCCCCGGTGTCCTTGAGGCCTGTAGCGACATGGCCTCCCACGGTGACGTGCTGTACGTTGTCACACACCCTCCCAGCCACCCCACCCACCAAAAGAACTTCTGCGTTAGGCCCTGGGGCAATGGCTGGGGGGTTCTTCTGCTTGTGTGGACAGTTGGGACTGATATGGCCAGTTCGCTTGCAGAAGAAACACTGGCGAGGGTCGGTGGTAGGTCTGGTGCTGTAGGCCACGGGGACAGGACCTCTCTGGTGTGTTGGCTGGCAGGGGTACTGGCGTTGGTTGCAGGCTTACCCCCTCTCCAGCTGGTGGTGACTGGCTTCCGCACTTCTGATCTACGGTTGGCCTCATAGGCATCGGCAATCTGCGCTGCTTTCATCACATCTTTGATGTCCATAACAAACTGTCGCACCTCAGCTGGGCAAAGATGTAAGAACTGGTCTTTGACCATCAGGTCTCCCAGCTGCTCAAAGGTAGTCACTGACAGTCCTTGAATCCACTGGTTAAAGTGGGTCCTGAGTCCATGCACCACATCGCCGTAGCTGTCGTGTGGGCCACGTTGGAGGTTCCGGAACTTTCTACAGTAAACCTCGGGTGTAAGCTGGTACTTTGTTATTAGGGCCTGCTTGATGGCCTCATAGTCACCATCTTGTTCTTGAGGGAGGGCAGCAAAAGCCTCCAGAGCTTTGCCTCTCAGTCCTGGGGTCAGGTATTGTGCCCATTGGTCCCCAGGCAGAAAATGAAAAATCCTACCCCATTTTATACATTATCGTGACAATATGAAGTATACACTGTATACATGAGGTATATATGAAGCATACACTGTATATATGAGGTAAATATGAGGTATACACTGTATATATGAGGTATATATGAGGTATACACTGTATATATGAGGTATATGTGAGGCATATACTGTATATATGAGGTATATATTAGGAATACACTGTATATACGAAGCATACTGTACATATGAGGTATACCTGCATATACGAGGTACCGTATTTTAAGGCGCCCCGGACCATAATTTGGGGTGAAAATTGCAGAAAAAAAAAGATTTTTTTATAAGATGGGGGTCCGTCTTATTGTCCGAATTTACAGTATCTTACCTGAGGGCTGGCGGTGGCAGAGCAGGGTCACAGGAGGCATGGTGTCGGGAGAGGTGGGGTGATGCGGTACGGCGTGCACCTGAGCAGGGTCCCTTCCTGCTTAGGTGGGCGACGCCACGGCCTGGTGTCCATGGGAGGGTTGCAGCAGTGGTGTGGCGACGGCAGAGGTGCGGGGATAATGAGTGGTATGGCGTGAGCAGGGTCCCTTCCACAGGTGAGGTGACGCAGGGGCCCGGTATCCAATGTGAGCAGCAGAGCCGGGTTAATTACCGGTTTATCGGTGGCGGCGGCCATCTTCCCGAGGCCGCGCGTGCACAGATGGAGTGCTCTGCTTCCCGGGGCTTCAGGAAAATGGCCACGGGAGGCCGCGCGTGCGCAGATGGAGATCGCGGCGGCCATTTTCCTGAAGCCGAGATTTAAATCTGCGAACTCGGCTTCAGGAAAATGGCCGCCGCAATCTCCATCTGCGCACGCGCAGCATCCGCGGCCATTTTCCTGAAGCCCCGGGAAGCAGAGCACCCCATCTGCGCACGCGCGGCCTCAGGAAGATGGCCGCCGCCACCGATAAACCGGTGATCAACCCGGCTCTGCTGCTCACATTGCATTCTGGGCCGCTGTGTCACCTCACCTGTGGAAGGGACCCTGCGCAAGCCATACCGCACCTCTGCCGCCGCACCTCTGCCGCCGCCATGACACCACTGCGGGTAAGCCTGCATTACGACTATTAGACGCACCCCCTATTTCCCCCCCTTTTTTTGAGGGGAAAAAGTGCGTCTTGTAGTCCGGAAAATACGGTATATATGAGGTATATGCAGCGCCCCAGAGTCCTGGTCGTTGCAGTACTGTTGCTCCGCCACTAAGGGGGGCTATGGTACGTCTGATGGCACTGAAGGAGTTCACCTGACCAGGTATCACAGACACCAATAAACTTCACAGTTTGGCCTCCAGGGGGAGCTAAGAGTGCTATGTATTAGGCCACTCCTCACAATCTGGTAAAACTGGGGGTTAGATAGGAAGTTAGACAGAAAGCTGACTGGGTTGGAACCAGTCATAAATCCCCCATATATATAAAAAGGGGAAATAAGAGGAACAACAAAAAATATATATATATATACATATGCCCCCTATCGAGGAAGCTATTACGGCGAAACGGCGCTGTCGGGGTTTTTGAGGGTTCCACCACCGGGATAACATTATTGTAAGTACTTGTACTCAGTTTAGATTAGGACATTTATGCTAAGCAAGCACCTTTTTGCACTATGCACTTTTTACTTTTATCTCATTGCCGGTAGTGGGGGAAAAAAGGTGTGTACACTTAGCCTGCTCCACTCCTTCAAAGTTGCAATAGGGATATGTGTTCATAATTTATTAGGTGTGCTATTTTGAACTGCAGCTGTCCAATCTAAGTTACATGTTTCCGGGTTGCTGTGTCACCCTCAATTTCGGATGATTGTCCCTTGTATGTAAATTTTAATTTATGTGATTAAAGATATTATTTTATTGATATGATAATTTTTTGTTGTTCCTCTTATTTCCCCTTTTTATATATATGGGGGATTTATGATTAGTTATAGTGTTTTGGAGGTGATTTTCACTATTCTGGACATTGGATATGCATGGGTTGGAACCAGGCAACATCCTGTGGCAGAGGGTGTTGCAGGGGAAGATTCAGGGGGGTCCCTGTCAGGGGTGGGATCCTGACAGAGGCCTAGCGAACAGAAAGAACGTTACGGGACCGCGCCTGCACTTCATTGCGGCGGTACCCCAAGAAAGGACAAGAAGCAAGGTTTATTGTGAAGAGTTAGAAACGAGATCAAAGCAACAAGGAGAAAACACCAGTAGGAGTCGTGCTGTAAGATCGAGGCAACATCCTACTGAGGCGCGTAGCCGGTGGCCGGAAACGCCGAGGAAGTACTGGCTCCAAGCCCTACTTCAAACCAACGGCAGGACAGTCAGTTATAGGCGGGCTGTCTCACCTAAATCACCTAAGCAGACATAGGGGGCAACAGTGGGAGAGGGGCAACTCTAGGGTCCCGGAAGAACTCCAGGCCTACCCGTCACACGGGTGCGTCCTAGCCATATCATCTGGGGGACAGAGAAGAACATCAGAATCAGTTGTGAGGGAACATCAGAAACAGACACAACAGTTGTGAGGACTATCCCGTGGTGCTCAGCAGGGAAGGACTACAACACACAAGCGCTAGAAGGAAGGCACAGATTTCCACCTGCAAAATGGAACTCTGGAGGTGCCATCGGACCGGCCAGTCTCAGACAGCCCTGTTAACCGTACTCTGGATTGAGGATCCTGAAGCCTTCAGTAAAGAGGTAAAGAGACTGCAACCCTGTGTCCTCGTTATTCATCGCACCTTGCACCACACATCATCACTCTCAACTTTCATTGGACGCCCCTTAGCAGGGTCACGGACCGGGTCTAGCCACCGTGACAATCCCAGAACCGAGACAGAGAGGCCCGGTACCGGGTACCCCTCGGCCCTGCGACGGTGGGGGCGCTCCAACTTGGCATCACGAACAGGATCTACTTAAGCCTGAAGAATCAGGTCATGTGTGCCTTGGAACTGTGATTTATTGTGCTTGGACTGTGACTCATTGCAAAGTCTGTGTATTGCCACTTGCCGCCAGAAGCTCCCACCAAAATCGCCGCCATTACAGCGCTAAGGAGAGCGCAGGAGAAGAAGAAGGGCATGGAGTGGGCATAGACAAGCTGGAGAGCGCGAAAGACAATGGCCGCCCAGTCTAAGTATTTCTGTATCCTGAGGACGTGTCCGTCAGCAGCTGGGGTCCGCCTCCTTATTCTCTTTGGAGGGTGGACACCATGGAGACGGGGCCGCCCACGAAAGAGAGCACGGGAAGAAGATACCGAGGAGGAGGCAAAGATGGCGACGTCGGCAGCACCGCATGGGGACGACCCGACCCAGCATGAGGCTGCACTACCCATCACAGCCCCAGACTCGCCATCGTTGCAGGGACTGGCCCTCACGGAGTTACCGCCGGGCAGACCCAACTGGCCGCCGTCTGAGGAGTGTGTGGCTGCAGCTGAGGCCCGGCAGATAGCACGCCGCCGGGAGGCCGACGCTCGTGTGACCGCTAGTTTGGGCCAGCCTACGGAGGTCCGCCTATCTCCGGTGTCCCTTGCTTCCTCTATCCCGGCCGTGGCAGAGTGCGAGCTGCAGGCACAGGGCCTGAGGAACCTGCCGGAGGCAGAACACCTGCGGCGCCTGATGACGGCATGGAGGAATAGACCCCAACCTGCGGTCCAGATCGACCTGATGGGTGCTGAGGAGGTTCCCCCGTCACACTGGGGTGTAGTGGTATTCTTTAATTCTCGAGTGGGCAGGGGAGTCATCCAGGAAATTGGGGAGCCACTGCATGTCCGTGTTGACCGGAGGGAAGTGGAGCCCTGCGGTGGAAGATATGACAAAGACCGCGATTTAGAGCCCGGAGACACAATGACCTTTACCCGATGGAGGAGGGAGGTCGGCTGGACGGCTCGGGGCGTTCAGCGGTGCATCACTCTCCAGGCTGCTGCCGGAATGCCAGAGGACGAATCCCCTGCGGAAAAGGCAGCGGAACCCGCCACCGCGGAACCCCAGGATATCCCGGCCCACAGTGCACCTATGGGTCGCGCCCGCTCCCAGTCGAGGAAGGTGGCCCAGAGAGGAGTGTTGCCGCTGCCTGGACGAGGATCAGGCCTTTCTTTACCGTCATGGGCCGTTTGCCGGGTGAGGCCCGGAAGGAGGCCACCTCCGGATCAGCCAGAACCTGAGTAAGCATAAATGCTTTACAGAATGTATATAGTTAACTGTTTGTCTCTCCATGTGTTTCTGCTGCTACAACCCAACTAGGGTTAACTCTTAAAGGGATCCCTTAGTTTACCCGGGATCCCTATTTTTGCCTTTTTGTTTTGTTTCCTGTTTATCACTGTTGAAAAGAACTACTGGATCATGAACAATGCATGATTACAAACTTATTGTAAATAGTTTGCACCTTCTTAAAGGTGCCCCCTACTGGTTTTACAAGAAAAAGGACTCTTTGCGAAGAATCTGTTCCTGGAAACAGTACAGGAGTCCCTGCCTTACACGAACTTGCAGCTTAAGAAGTTGCGCTACCTCCAAGAGACTTGGTTCCCTCTTAAAGGGAACGTTCACCAGTAGCACTTAAAGTATAATGTTGCCTTTAGAGAAGTAGTAATAATGTTCATATGTAGAAGTAACATGTAGTTGGCTAGTTAGTTAATTGTAAGAAAATGTTTGATAATGTTGTTAGAGGTTGAGGACAAGGAAGTGAACCCGTACGGGGTTGGATGGCGAGTCCTCCTAGGAGCCATACAGAGATGGCTCAGTGATCTTGTGCTGAGAGAAGGTTGATAAGTCCTATACTGTGTATAGAAAGAGAAAGGCAGTAGGCCCAGACAAGGAACTAGGCGGTCCTGCAAAAGAGCGAGAGGCAGTAGGCCTGGGGCAGATAGACTGGCGGTCCTGCGAATGTAAAATTGGAAAAATGAAGAAAAGTTGATTAGCATTGTAGTGTTTTATGAGTAAGTCTTTAGTGGGTTTAGCTTATACGCCCTTAAAGAAAAAGATAGTTTTATAGTAAGCCTTTAGTGGATTCAGCTTATACGTCCTTAGAGGCAAAGTTAAATTATTGTTCAGAAATTGCACTAAGTAGAATACCCGGCTGGGTAAGAGAAGTTATTTATAGTATGTTATTTAAAATATTTAACCATGTTTGTAACGTTTAAGAGTCCTCACCTCCCACAAAGGGAATCACTGTTCATGTTACTTATTACTTGTTATTGCATTTCAAAAATTGTATGTCTTTTTGCTGACATGTATTGTTGTTTTCTTCCCAGTCCGGGAGTACTGGATTTAACCGGGGGGGGGAGTGCAGCGCCCCAGAGTCCTGGTCGTTGCAGTACTGTTGCTCCGCCACTAAGGGGGGCTATGGTACGTCTGATGGCACTGAATGAGTTCACCTGACCAGGTATCACAGACACCAATACACTTCACAGTCTGGCCTCCAGGGGGAGCTAAGGGTGCTATGTATTAGGCCACTCCTCACAATCTGATAAAACTGGGGGATAGATAGGAAGTTAGACAGAAAGCTGACTGGGTTGGAACCAGGCAACATCCTGTGGCAGAGGGTGTTGCAGGGGAAGATTCAGGGGGGTCCCTGTCAGGGGTGGGATCCTGACAGAGGCCTAGCGAACAGAAAGAACTTTACGGGACCGCACCTGCACTTCATTGCGGCGGTACCCCAAGAAAGGACAAGAAGCGAGGTTTATTGTGAAGAGTGAGAAACGAGATCAAAGCAACAAGGAGAAAACACCAGTAGGAGTCATGCTGTAAGATCGAGGCAACATCCTACTGAGGCACGTAGCCGGTGGCCGGAAACGCCGAGGAAGTACTGGCTCCAAGCCCTACTTCAAACCAACGGCAGGACAGTCAGTTATAGGCGGGCTGTCTCACCTAAATCACCTAAGCAGACATAGGGGGCAATAGTGGGAGAGGGGCGACTCTAGGGTCCCGGAAGAACTCCAGGCCTACCCGTCATACGGGTGCGTCCTAGCCATATCATCTGGGGGACGGAGAAGAACATCAGAATCAGTTGTGAGGGAACATCAGAAACAGACACAACAGTTGTGAGGACTATCCCGTGGTGCTCAGCAGGGAAGAACTACAACACACAAGCGCTAGAAGGAAGGCACAGATTTCCACCTGCAAAAGGGAACTCTGGAGGTGCCATCGGACCGGCCGGTCTCAGACAGCCCTGTTAACCATACTCTGGATTGAGGATCCTGAAGCCTTCAGTAAAGAGGTAAAGAGACTGCAACCCTGTGTCCTCGTTATTCATCGCACCTTGCACCACACATCATCACTCTCAACTTTCATTGGACGCCCCTTGGCAGGGTCACGGACCGGGTCTAGCCAACGTGACAATCCCAGAACCGAGACAGAGAGGCCCGGTACACTCTGTATATATGAGGTATATATATAAGTATACACTGTATATATGTAGTATATACTGTATATATGAGGCATACACTGTGCATATGAGGTATACACTGTATATATGAGGTATACAATGTATATATGAGGTACATATGAGGCATACACTGTATACATGAGGTATATATGAGGTATACACTGTATACATGAGGTATACAGTACAGACCAAAAGTTTTGACACACCTCAATTAAAGATTTTTCTGTATTTTCATGACTATGAAAATTGTACATTCACACTGAAGGCATCAAAACTATGAATTAACACATGTGGAATTATCTACTTAGCAAAAAAGTGTGAAACAACTGAAATTATGTCTTGTATTCTAGGTTCTTCAAAGTAGCCACCTTTTGTTTTGATGATTGCTTTGCACACCCTTGGCATTCTCTTGATGAGCTTTAAGAGGTTGTCACCGGGAATGGTTTTCACTTCACAGGTGTGTCCTGTGAGGTTTAATAAGTGGGATTTCTTGCCTTATAAATAGTGTTGGGACCATCAGTTGTGTTGTGCAGAAGTCTGGTGGATACACAGCAGATAGTCCTACTGAATAGACTGTTAGCTGCCTTTTTCTTGCCATAATACAAATTCTAAGTAAACAGTAAATGAGTAAATGAGTGGCCATCATTACTTTAAGAAATTAAGGTCAGTCAGTCCGAAAAATTGGGAAAACTTTGAAAGTGTCCCCAAGTGCAGTGGCAAAAACCATCAAGGGCAACAAATAAACTGGCTCACATGAGCACAGCCCCAGGAAAGGAAGATTAAGAGTCAACTCGGCTTCTGAGGATAAGTTTATCCGAGTCACCACCCTCAGAAATCTCAGGTTAACAGCAGCTCAGATTAGAGACCAGGTCAATGCCGCACAGAGTTCGAGCAGCAGACACATCTCTACAACAACTGTTAAGAGGAGACTTTGTGCAGCAGGCCTTCATGGTAAAATAGCTGCTAGGAAACCACTGCTAAGAACAGGCAACAAGAAGAGACTTGTTTGGGCTAAAGAACACAAGGAATGGACATTAGACCAGTGGAAATCTGTGCTTTGGTCTGATGAGTCCAAATTTGAGATCTTTGGTTCCAACCACCGTGTCTTTGTGCGACGCAGAAAAGGTGAACGGATGGACTCTACATGCCTGGTTCCTACCGTGAAGCATGGAGGAGGAGGTATGATGGTGTGGGGGTGCTTTGCTGGTGACACTGTTGGGGATTTATTCAAAATTGAAGGTATACTGAACCAGCATGGCTACCAAATCATCTTGCAGCGGCATGCTATTCCATCCGGGTTTACGTTTAGTTGGACCATCATTTATTTTTCAACAGGACAATGACCCCAAACACACCTCCAGGCTGTGTAAGGGCTATTTGACCAAGAAGGAGAGTGATGGGGTGCTATGCCAGATGATCTGGCCTCCACAGTCACCAGACCTGAACCCAATCGAGATGGTTTGGGGCGAGCTGGACCGCAGAGTGAAGGCAAAAGGGCCAACAAGTGCTAAGCATCTCTGGAAACTCCTTCAAGTTTGTTGGAAGACCATTCCCAGTGACTACCTCTTGAAGCTCATCAAGAGAATGCCAAGAGTGTGCAAAGCAGTCATCAAAGCGAAAGGTGGCTTTGAAGAACCTAGAATATCTATATATATAATCGTCTAAGGGGCACTTCCGTCTGTTTGTCTGTATGTTTGTCTGTCACGGAAATCCCGCATCGCCGGCCGCGACCAATCAGCGATGGGCACAGTCCGTCCGTGAATTCGCCCCTTCCTACTCTCTGTCAGTGCCCCCTCCATACTCCCCTCCAGTCAGCGCTCACACAGGATTAATGGCTGCGTTACACCGCGTTATGCCGCGGTGTAACGCAGTCCATTAACGCTGCTATTAACCCTGTGTGATCAACTTTTTACTACTGATGCTGCCTATGCAGCATCAATAGTAAAAAGATCTGTTAAAAATAATAAAAAAAATTAAAAATCATTATATACCCACCTTCCTGCACCTTTCCCGCTCCTTGCGATGCTCCGGGCCATGCATTGCAGTCTCGCAAGATGATGATGTAGCGGTCTCGTGAGACCACTACGTCATCATCTTGCGAGACCGCAATGCAATCTTGGGGCCGGAGCGTCACGAGAAGCATCGCTAAACGCCTCGCATTGATCCGGGGGCCGCCGGAAGGTGAGTATATAACTATTTTTTTTAAATTCTTTTTTTAACAGGGATATGGTGCCCACATTGCTATATACTACGTGGGCTGTGTTATATACTACGTGGGCTGAGTTATATACTGTGTGGGCTGTGTTATATACTACGTCTCTGTGTTATATACTACGTGGGCTGTGCTATATACTACATCACTGTGCTATATAATGCATGGGCTGTTATATACTGCATGAGCTGTGTTATATACTGCGTCTCTGTGCTATATACTACGTGGGTTGTGCAATATATTACGTGGCTGGGCAATATACTACGTGGCTGTGTTATATACTGCGTGAGGTGTGCTGTATACTACATGAGCTGTGCTATATACTACGTGAGCTGTGCTATATACTACGTTAGCTGTGCTATATACTATGTGGCTGTGTTATATACTACGTGGGCTGTGCTATATACTACGTAGCTGTCCAATATACATGGCTGGGCAATATACTACGTGGATGTGCTATATACTACGTGGCTGTGTTATATACTACGTGGGCTGTGTTATATACTACGTGGCCTGTGTTATATACTATGTAGGCTGTGTTATATACTACGTGGGCTGTGCTTTATACTGCGTGGGCTGTGTTATACACTGCGTGGGCTATGCTATATACTACGTGGGCTGTTATACACTGCATGGGCTGTGTTATATACTACGTGGGCTGTGCTATATACTACGTGGGCTGTGTTATACACTGCGTGGGCTGTGCTATATCCTCCGTGGGCTGTGCTATACACTACATGGGCTGTGCTATATACTACGTGGGCTGTGCTATATGCTAAGTGGCTGTGCTATATACTACGTGGCTGTGCTATATGCTACGTGACTGTGTTATATGCTACGTGACTGTGCTATATGCTACGTGGGCTGTGCTATATGCTACGTGGGCTGTGTTATATACTACGTGGCCTGTGCTATATACTACGTGGCATGTGCTATATGCTACTTGGCTGTGCTATATGCTACGCGGGCTGTGTTATATGCTATGTGGGCTGTGTTATATGCTACTTGGCTGTGGTATATTTCTCTGCTGTATCTGTGCATCATGAATTGCGGTATGTGGAGGGGGGCCCACTAAGACTCTTTCACCCGGGGCCCTCAAAAACTTGGAGCCGGCCCTGCTTCACTTATTGGTCACGCCCGGCCACGAACAATCAGTGACAGGCTTGGGTGAGTCTGCGCTGTTGGTGCCGGTCACGTGCTTTGCATGTGGGCGGTCCTGATGACGCGGTTCTCCTCCTCGTCTGACGCCCTCGGTGTTGTCCCGACTCCTGGATGCGGACCGACTGCGCATGCGCCGCTACTAGGGTTGTACTCCTTTGATTGGATGCGGTATCCTTTATAATGACCTACATATCCCATGATGCCATGCCCCCGGAAGAAGGCACATTGCCGAAACGCGCGTTGGGGTGGATAGCAGCGTGGTCCCACAGGTAACTATGTGCTACATTTACTATTCACTTATTATTCCGGGCTGTGTGCAATTTACACTTTTATCCGCTTGAGGCTTTTTTTGGTACTCCTGACACTTTATAGATGCACTTTGCGAGCAACATAGATGGACTTTCTCCTCTTGCGGAGCCTATTGTTTTTGCACCAGTGGATCATTAATTACCATATGTTTGCCTGTGGGGTACCCCTCTGCCATCCTTTTTGGTGAGATCCCTTGTCATTTTCCTGTATCAGTCTATTTTACTATATTTATATGTTCTTGTTTTTGTGATGTTAATAAAATATATATATTTTATCCTTGGTTCTTGGTGCTATTTTCCGCTTTGGTTTATATAATCAGTGACAGGCGCAGTCCGGATGCGAATTGGCGCGGAATTTGAACCACGCTTCACTAATTGGTCGCGCCCGGATGGCTGAATCCTGTGTGTAAATTGCATTATTCTGAAAACTTCATAAATAAACTACATACATATTCTCGAATACCCAATGCGTTAGAATCGGGCCACCATCTAGTAAGACATAATTTCAGTTGTTTCACACTTTTTTGTTAAGTATATAATTCCACATGTGTTAATTCATAGTTTTGATGCCTTCGGTGTGAGGCTAAGTGCACACGTTGCAGAATTGCCGCAGAAATTTCCGCAGCAATTCTGCAACTCCTGCCGCGGGTATATCGCATGCGGAATTGGCATGCGTATTCCCGCTAAAAACTAGCGTTTTGCAAGCGTAATTAGCTTGCAGAATGCTAGCGTTTTCCAAGCGATCTGTAGCATCGCTTGGAAAACTGATTGACAGGTTGGTCACACTTGTCAAAAATAGTGTTTGACAAGTGTGACCAACTTTTTACTATTGCTGCTGCCTATGCAGCATCAATAGTGAAAGATAGAATGTCAAAAATAATAAAAAAAATAAAAAAACATGGTTATACTCACCTTCTGATGGCCCCGGATCTCCTCAGCAACTTCCGTTCCTAAAGGTGCTGTGTGTGAAGGACCTGCAATGACATCGTCGCAGGTCCTTCACACACAGCATCCCTGGGAACGGAAGTGGTAGCGTGCTCCGCTGAGAGGCGGGAAGACTCCGGGGCCATCAGAAGGTGAGTATATCACGATTTTTTATTTTAATTCTTTTTTTTTTAACAATTATATGGTGCCCAGTCCGTGGAGGAAAGTCTCCTCTCCTCCACCCTGTGTAGTTGCACATGATCTGCTTACTTCCCGCATGGTGGGCATAGCCCCATGCGGGAAGTAAGCAGATCAATGCATTCCTAGGTGTGCAGAATCCCCGCGATTCCGCAAATTTAATGAACATTCTGCGTTTTTTTCTGGAATGCGATTCCCCTCAGGAAAACAACACAGCATGTGCACAAAAAATGCGGATTGCATTCTATTAAATAGGATGCTTTATGTGAGCGTTTTTTTTGCGGTTTTATAGCGTTTTTATAGCGAAAAACCACGAAAAAAACTGCGAAAAATCTGCTACGTGTGCACACAGCCTGAATGTACAATTTTCATATGTTCAGAATAACTCAGCACTCAAATGTTTGTGAAAACGAAAGATTCAATTTATTTTCCATCCAGACATAGAACCAGTTTTTGTTAAACATTTTCGGTCCAAAGTAGACCTTCCTCAGAACAGTTCAAAATTATCTAGAGCAACAAAGTTTTTTATATAAAGTAATAGAAAAAATAGAAAACAATATATGAGTAAAGTATACATAAAAAAAAATACAAATTTAACCCCTTTCTGCCATAGGACGTACTATTCCGTCCATGTGGGGTGGGCCCTAATTCCCAAGGACGGAATAGAATGTCCAGCGCGATCGGCAGCGCTCACGGGGGGAGCGCGGCCGATCGCGGCCGGGTGTCAGCTGCCTATCGCAGCTGACATCCGGCACTATGTGCCAGGAGCGGTCACGGACCGCCCCCGGCACATTAACCCTCGGCACACCGCGATCAAACATGATCGCGGTGTACCGGCGGTACAGGGAAGCATCGCGCAGCGAGGGGGCTCCCTGCGGGCTTCCCTGAGACCCCCGGAGCAACGCGATGTGATCGCGTTGCTGCAAGGGTCTCTTACCTCCTATCCCTGCAGGCCCCGGATCCAAAATGGCCGCGAGGCTGCATCCGGGTCCTGCAGGGATTACTTCCGGGTGCAGACCAGGCTCTGGTAAGCCTGCAGCACTGGAACTCAGATCGGTGATCTGACAGAGTGCTGTGCAAACTGTCAGATCAGCGATCTGTGATGTCCCCCCCTGAGACAAAGTAAAAAAGTAAAAAAAAAATGTCCACATGTGTAAAAAAAAAGAAAAAAAAATCCTAAATAAAGAAAAAAAATATATATTATTCCCATAAATACATTTCTTTATCTAAATAAAAAAAAATCAAACAACAAAAGTACATATATTTAGTATCGCCGCGTCCGTAACGAACCCACCTATAAAACTATATCACCAGTTAACCCGTTCAGTGAACACCGTAGGAAAAAAAAAAAAATGAGGCAAAAAACAACGCTTTATTCTCATACCACCAAACAAAAAGTGGAATAACACGCGATCAAAAAGACGGATATAAATAACCATGATACCGTTGAAAACGGCGTCTTGTCCCGCAAAAAACGAGCCACCATACATCATCATCAGCAAAAAAATAAAAAAGTTATAGTCCTCAGAATAAAGCGATGCCAAAATAATTATTTTTTTCTATAAAATAGTTTTTATCGTATAAAAGCGCCAACACATAAAAAAATGATATAAATGAGATATCGCTGTAATCGTACTGACCCGAAGAATAAAACTGCTTTATCAATTTTACCAAACGCGGAACGGTATAAACGCCTCCCCCAAAAGAAATTCATGAATAGCTGGTTTTTGGTCATTCTGCCTCACAAAAATCGGAATAAAAAGCGATCAAAAAATCTCCCGTGCTCGAACATGTTACCAATAAAAACGTCAACTTGTCCCGCAAAAAACAAGACCTCACATGACTCTGTGGACTCAAATATGGAAAAATTATAGCTCTCAAAATGTGGTAACGCAAAAAATATTTTTTGCAATAAAAAGCGTCTTTCAGTGTGTGACGGCTGCCAATCATAAAAATCCGCTAAAAAACCCGCTATAAAAGTAAATCAAACCCCCCTTCATCACCAGCTTAGTTAGGGAAAAATTAAAAAATTTAAAAAATGTATTTATTTCCATTTTCCCGTTAGGGTTAGGGCTAGGGTTAGGGCTAGGGTTAGGGTTAGGGTAAGGGCTAGGGTTAGGGCTAGGGTTGGGGCTAGGGTTGGGGCTAGGGTTGGGGCTAAAGTTAGGGTTAGGGTTGGGGCTAAAGTTAGGGTTAGGGTTTGGATCACATTTACGGTTGGGAATAGGGTTGGGATTAGGGTTAGGAGTGTGTTTGGATTAGGCACATCAGGGGATCTCCAAACGTGACATGGCGTCTGATCTCAATTCCAGCCAATTCTGAGTTGAAATTCTCCCGTGCGCCCAAACAGGGGTTTACCCCAACATATGGGGTATCAGCGTACTCGGAACACATTGGAGAACAACTTTTGCGGTCCAATTTCTCCTGTTACCCTTGGGAAAATACAAAACTGGGGGCTAAAAATAATTTTTGTGAAAAAAAAAATATTTTTTATTTTCACGGCTCTGCGTTATAAACTGTAGTGAAACACTTGGGGGTTCAAAGCTCTCACAACACATCTAGATGAGTTCCTTAGGGGGTCTACTTTACAAAATGTTGTCAATTGTGGGGGGTTTCTACTGTTTAGGTACAATAGGGGCTCTGCAAACGCAATGTGACGCCTGCAGACCATTCCATCTAAGTCTGCATTCCAAATGGTGCTCCTTCCCTTCCGAGCCCTCCCATGCACCCAAACGGTGGTTCCCCCCACATATGGGGTATCAGCGTACTCAAGACAAATTGGACAATAACTTTTGGGGTCCAATTTCTCCTGTTACCCATGGGAAAATACAAAACTGGGGGCTAAAAAATAATTTTTTGGGGAAAATTTTTTATTTTATTTTCACGGCTCTGCGTTATAAACTGTAGTGAAACACTTGGTGGGTCAAAGTGCTCACCACACCTCTAGATAAGTTCCTTAGGGGGTCTACTTTCCAAAATGGTGTCGCTTGTGGGGGGTTTGCACCCAAACAGTGGTTTACCCCCTTATATGGGGTATCAGCGTACTCAGGACAATTTGTACAACAACTTTTGCGGTCCAATTTCTTCTCTTACCCTTGGGAAAATAAAAAATTTGGGGCGAAAAGATCATTTTTGTGAAAAAATATGATTTTTTATTTTTACGGCTCTGCATTATAAACTTCTGTGAAGCACTTGGTGGGTCAAAGTGCTCACCACACCTCTAGATAAGTTCCTTAGGGGGTCTCCTTTCCAAAATAGTGTCACTTGTGGGGGGTTTCAATGTTTAGGCACATCAGGGGCTCTCCAAACGCAACATGGCGTCCCATCTCAATTTCAGTCAATTTTGCATTGAAAAGTCAAATGGCGCTCCTTCGCTTCCGAGCTCTGTCATGCGCCCAAACAGTGGTTTACCCCCACATATAAGGGTATCGGCATACTCAGGACAACATCTTTTGGGGTCCATTTTCTCCTGTTACCCTTGGTAAAATAAAACAAATTGGAGCTGAAGTAAATTTTGTGTGAAAAAATGTTAAATGTTCATTTTTATTTAAACATTCCAAAAATTCTTGTGAAACACCTGAAGGGTTAATAAACTTCTTGAATGTGGTTTTGAGCACCTTGAGGGGTTCAGTTTTTAGAATGGTGTCACACTTGGTTATTTTCTATTTTCTGTCACAATATGGTATGAAATATCATATAAGTTTAGTTTCTCTTTCTAGCTTGCAGTGGGCTAAGCCCCCCTTCTTGGAGTGATTCTGCAACAGCTTTTATGGCTTGTAGCTGCGAATTCCTGACTTTCAGCTCCAAAGCCCTCATCCCCCTCGCCAAGGTATTTACGACCGGCATCCCTGTAGTGGAAAGTGACCAGCTTAAACTGGTAGAGAAGCTTCCAGAATGCATGAAAGTCCTTTGTTCTCTTTTTGTAAGATATTAGGCAAACCATTTAAGTTAGGAACCGGAAAATATATACTCTTAATCTCCCTCGGTGGAGCTATCTGCCACTCTAAACATGGGCTTCTAACTCCATCAGGTAAAGAGTTTGGATTTCTCTGTAAATAGGCATCACAGATAGGACATATTTGATCTCATTAGAAGGCCAACGTTAATACGAGATGAATGCTGGGTGTGTTATGATTGTGACATGTACTGGAGCGGAGTTACAGGCATTAGATAAATTTAAGGTACATTTAGTTAAACTGAAGAGATAGGAGGGTCTGGTAACCCAGCCCTTTTTGGTGATGTCACAGGCTGCAGGTTATAAGTTTCTGGCAGGCTTCCAGGAGTCGGTTTTTGAGTTTTGACCTGAAGCGACCTGACTGCAAGTGCTAATGCACTGGGACAGAGGGAAACTCCCCTAGCCTGGTTGCCTGCAATGCTCTGAACACATGTAAGTGTTATTTCTCATGTTATTCCCTGTTTTTTTATAATTACCTTGTACATAATTGCAATTGTCTCTTTTGTAACAACTTTGTAAAATATTTTGATATAAACACTGCCTGAAAATCATTTATGGGGTATAATATTTAATACTAGTTCGTGCTTCCTGCTCCAAAACCTACCGTCTCCCGAAGGGAATTACGCTACTGTTTTGGGACCCGTTTAATCGAAGCTGGTGGCGGCACTACCGTGTGCAGGCCTTTGGGTGTCACTGTAGCGACTGCGGCGTTGATAATTGTTCCTGCCTGAGCGGGAGTAGTTTATCGCGTCGCTGCAGAATGCCCAATAGCCAGTACATAGCAGGCAGCCTTTCTGGTGACTAATTACCCTAGGTGCAGTACCTAATCTGCTGCAAGTGTTAAGTGGAACTGTAAGCGGGATACATAAGTCCCTGCAGTTCGTGGTATATTGAAGAGCAGTGGGATACCTAGAATAAGCCCCTGCTGTAAACTAAGAGGTCAATAGCCTTGTGTGTGTCTGTTTATCACATTGTGGAGTGGAGGGATAACTAAAATAAGCCCCCCCTGCACATGTGATAGCCGTCTGTTGGCCTAAAGTCACCCCGATCCGTGACGTAGGGGTGACCGTCACGGTGTGGATCCCTGACATATTGGTGAAAGGGGTCAGGGGTTCGTGACATTTTCTATTATATAGACTCCTCAAAATGACTTCAAATGAGATGTGGTCCCTAAAAAAAATGGTGTTGTAAAAATGAGAAATTGCTGGTCAACTTTTAACCCTTATAACTCCCTAAGAAAAAAAAATTTTGGTTCCAAAATTGTGCTGATGTAAAGTAGACATGTGGGAAATGTTACTTATTAAGTATTTTGTGTGACATATCTCTGTGATTTAATTGCATAAAAATTCAAAGTTGGAAAATTGCAAAATTTGTAAAATTTTTGCAAAATTTCCATTTTTTTCACAAATAAACGCAGGTAATACCAAAGAAATTTTACCACTATCATGAAGTACAATATGTCATGAGAAAACAATGTCAGAATCACCAGGATCCGTTGAAGCGTTCCAGAGTTATAACTTCATAAAGGGACAGTGGTCAGAATTGTAAAAATTGGCCTGGTCATTAACGTGCAAACCACCCTTGGGGGTGAGGGGGTTAAAGACATCAAAAGGATGGAATCCTATAGTCTGTCTGATACCGCATGGTGGTGACTATACTAAACAACATATAAATGTCACAGCTTGAAAACGTATGGATAACTGAACGTCGCAGCATGAGGCTTATCTAAGGAGCGAATGATATGCATCTACGGAGCAGATGGTATCCTTACAGGTATAACAATCCCCTAAGCAGGGTGCAAAAGAGGTGGCCTCTCGTGGAGACATACTATAAAGCAGGGGTCCCCAACCTGTAGCTCGGGAGCCACATATGGCTCGCAAACCCATGAATTGTGGCTCGCGGCTGTCTGTCAGCTTGGTGAGTTAGCTCCAGTTCTAGCAAACAGGTATGTAGACCAAATCTGAAAATGGTGAATTTTGTGAGCAGCCCTGCACAGAAGAGCAGATCTGGATGCACATAAACTGGTCTTAGGGGTTTTTAGATGATTTAAGTTTGGTACTCTGGAGGCAAGATGACACCACCTGTCAGAGGAGGTGTTTGAAGCTGGATGTGACAGTGTCTTGGGAGTGCTTTATAGGAGAATACTGAATGGGGATCTTGTGGGAACCCCTGGATCTTAGTAAACTGCTTTAGTGTGATTTTTGTGAAAAAACTTTGGCTACCATTATGCCTGTAATGTGGGCTTTGGTTGCCACTATTGTGAGGGGGGCTGGAGCTGAATGTGGCTTGCGACCCTCTCTCAGCGCTGAATGTGGCTCTCAAGGTCAGAAACGTTGGGGACCCCTGCTATAAAGGATATATAGGTTCCTCAGTATATACAGTGTAATTTCCTTGTAGATCTAGTTGTATCATACAGACGAACTTCTTCAATGTAGCATGGAGTAATAGAGTGCAAAGTGTGACGTGCCTGGAGTATAATGGCACTACAGATGGCCAGATGGGGATTCCCCGTTATTTTTAGAAGGCTGTCTCCAATAACCTGTGCTAATGTATGGACCTGGGGCAGGTGGCGTGCTACGCCGTTAGGAAGTTCAGTGGTCCACGCTCGTGTTAGAGCTCCAGCACCGGTGGCGTGCTCTGTCGCCTGGGATAGCGCACTCTGTACGGATAAGCACTTCCGGGTTTAAGTGCCCAGGAGTCACGTGATACAAGTGACACACTTTGCACTCTATTACTCCATGCTACATGGAAGAAGTTCGTCTGTATGATACAACTTGATCTACAAGGAAATTGCACTGTATATACTGAGGAACCTATACATCCTTTATAGTATGTCTCCACGAGAGGCCACCTCTTTTGCACCCTGCTTAGGGTATTGTTATACCTGTAAGGATACCATCTGCTCCGTAGATGCATATCATTCGCTCCTTAGATACGCCTCATGCTGCGACGTTCAGTTATCCATATGTTTTCAAGCTGTGACATTTATATGTTGTTTAGTATAGTCACCACTAGTGTTGAGCGATACCTTCCGATATCGGAAAGTATCGGTATCGGAAAGTATCGGCCGATACCGGCAAAATATCGGATCTCGCCGATACCGATACCCGATACCAATGCAAGTCAATGGGACAAAAATATCGGAATTAAAATAAACCCTTTCTTTCCTTGTAGGTTCATTCTACATGAAGGAAAACAACTAAGAATAATGTAGGATGTATTGGGGGAGGTGGCAGAGACATTAAAGGCATAGAGGTTTAGCCCAATCAAATAGAATAGCATGAATTTTAAATTTTTGTTAAGACGTTCGGAGTTACAAAGATATTGACTATGTTAAGATTTTTTTTATTTTGTCAGATATTGATGTTTCACTACTTCCACGCCCTTCACCCTCTTTTTTACTTCTCCCACACTTTCTTCTTCATCATCATCAGTATCTTTGACATCAACTTATCATCAGTATCTTTGACATCAACTTCTTCTTCACCATATTCATCTTCTTCTTCATCTTCTACCTATTATTTTTTTTGTTACATTGTTCATATTCTTTTTATTTAACTATTATTCTTCTTCATATTCAACTTCTTCATCATATTCTTATTTGTGACAGGCATTCCCGTAGTTGTTATCTATAAAAGTTTGAAGATTACACCTTCCGTTCTGCCTGTCACAAAAGAGTTACGTTTGTCCAGGTTCAGTTTGGCCTGCAGCATCAGGCTTTATCCAGGGGCACCACGAGGAGGAACGGACTCACCCCCATACACTGCTTAGTCTTCTTCTGCTTATAATTTAGATAATATCTTTTGCTCTGATATTTAGTGTTATGCTTAATGTTCTTCTGCTCTTTGTTCTGCAGCCTCTTGTTCTTCTGCTTCTCGATCTTCCAGGTCGTCGTCTTTAGGGTCTTGAACTTGGAAATGTACCAGAAGGTACAAGAAGGCTGAGAAAATGCCGAGAAACAGCTGATGGAACCGGAACTCGGATGGCTACCCGAAGGTCCAAGAGCCAATGGAACTACCGAGGACCAGTGTTGTGAACTCTGTTTTTGGGCTCCCTCTTGTGGTCACAAGCGGTACTGTGTGAGTGCTATCTTTTGGGCTCCCTCTGGTGGCTCTTTTTGTCATTCTGCGGGTCTGTGGCTGGGATCAGCTGTCTCGTTATCTGCTGGTTGGTTTCCTATTTAGCTCACCTGGACTTTCAGTTGTTGCCTGCTGTCAATGTATTCAGTGCTATTTTGATCTCTCCTGACTACCTTCGTTATCAGTCTCTCCAAGAGAAGCTAAGTTTCTGTTTGTTCATTTTTTGATCATCAGTGTTCAATATGTTTCTTGGTTTATTATCTGTCCTTGTCCAGCTTGCTAATATGTGATTTCCTTGCTGGTAGCTCTAGGGGGCTGAGTTTCTCCCCTCACACCGTTAGTTGGTGTGGGGGTTCTTGAATTCTCAGCGTGGATATTTTGTATAGGGTTTTTTACTGACCGCACAGTTTCCTATCTGTCTTCTGCTATCTATTATTAGCGGGCCTCATTTGCTGAATCTGTTTCATTTCTACGTTTGTGTTTTCCCCTTACCTCACCGTTATTATTTGTTGGGGGCTTCCTATATCTTTGGGGTATTTCTCTGAGGCAAGTGAGGTCTTACTTTCTTTCTCTCTAGGGGTAGCTAGTTTCTCAGGCTGCGTCGAGACGTCTAGGAATTCAGGCACGTTCACCGGCTACCTTTAGTGTGTTCGGTTGGGTTCAGGATTGCGGTCAGTCCAGTTACCACCTCCCTAGAGCTCGTTCTATGTTCAGTAACTTAGCTAGTCAGTTCTGTGATCCTCAGCCACTAAGGATCATAACAGTACAGCAGGCCAAAAAGTGTTTAATGCATCGCAGAAGTGGGATAAGAGAAGTCCTGAGTGCAATTTTTTTTTTCTCTCCCTTTGCTGCAGTCTGTCCAGCTTCTCTCATCCCCTTAATCTCTGGGTGGCTTTGAGTTCAGCTGCAGACATGGATATTCAGAGTCTGACTTCTAGTGTGGATCATCTTGCTGCAAGGGTGCAAAGCATTCAGGATTTTGTTGTTCATAGTCCTATGTCAGAGCCAAAAATACCTATTCCTGAGTTGTTTTCTGGAGATAGATCTAGGTTTCTGAATTTTAAGAATAATTGTAAATTATTTCTTTCCTTGAGACCTCGTTCCTCTGGTGATTCCGCTCAGCAAGTTAAAATTGTTATCTCCTTGTTACGTGGCGACCCTCAAGATTGGGCTTTCTCCCTGGCGCCAGGAGATCCTGCATTGCTGAATGTGGATGCGTTTTTTCTGGCGCTTGGACTGCTTTATGAGGAACCTAATCTTAAGAACCAGGCAGAAAAGGCTTTGCTGGCCCTCTGTCAGGGACAGGATGAAGCAGAGGTGTATTGTCAAAAATTTAGGAAATGGTCGGTGCTTACTCAATGGAATGAGTTTCAGAGAAGGTCTTTCTGAAGCCATTAAGAATGGTATGGTGGGGTTCCCCACGCCTGTTAGTCTGAATGACTCAATGGCTTTGGCCATTCAGATTGATCGGCGTTTGCAGGAGCGCAAATCTGCGCACCATCTGGCGGTGTTTTCTGAACAGAGACCTGAGTCTATGCAATGTGACAGAATTCTGACCAGAATTGAGCGGCAAGGTCATAGACGTCAAAATGGGTTGTGCTTTTACTGTGGTGATTCTACTCATGTTATCTCAGCATGCTCTAAGCGCTTAAAAAAAATTGCTAAACCTGTCACCGTTGGTACTATACAGCCTAAATTCATTTTGTCTGTTACTTTAATTTGTTCTTTGTCATCCTACTCGGTTATGGCTTTTGTGGATTCAGGTGCTGACCTGAATCTGATGGACTTGTCGTTTGCCAGGCGCTGTGGTTTGGTCCTGGAGCCTTTAAAATTCCCTATTCCACTGAGGGGAATTGATGCTACACCTTTGGCTGAGAAGAAGCCTCAGTATTGGACTCAAGTGACCATGTGCATGACTCCTGTACATCAGGAGGTGATTCGCTTTCTTGTGCTGCATAATTTGCATGATGTTGTCGTTTTGGGTCTGCAGGCCCATAATCCAGTTCTGGATTGGAAAGCTATGTCTGTGTCAAGTTGGGGTTGCCAGGGGATTTATGGCGATGCTCCTTTGGTGTCAATTGCTTCTTCCACTCCTTCTGAGGTCCCTGAGTTTTTGTCAGACTACCAGGATGTATTTGATGAGCCCAGATCCGGTGCCCTACCTCCTCATAGGGATTGTGATTGTGCTATAACTTTGATTCCTGGTAGTAAGTTCCCTAAGGGACGACTTTTTAATTTGTCTGTACCAGAACATGCCGCTATGCGGAGTTATATAAAGGAGTCTTTGGAGAAGGGACATATTCGGCCGTCCTCATCCCCTCGGTGCAGGATTCTTTTTTGTGGCCAAGAAGGATGGTTCTCTGAGACCTTGTATAGATTATCGTCTTCTAAATAAAATCACGGTCAAATTTCAGTATCCTTTGCCATTATTGTCTGATCTGTTTGCTCGGATTAAGGGGTCCAGTTGGTTCACCAAGATAGATCTTCGTGGTGCGTATAACCTTGTGCGTATTAAGCAGGGGGATGAATGGAAAACAGCATTTAATACGCCCGAAGGCCATTTTGAGTACTTGGTGATGCCTTTTGGACTCTCTAATGCTCCTTCTGTGTTTCAGTCCTTCATGCATGACATCTTCCGAGAATATCTGGAGAAATTTATGATTGTGTATCTGGATGACATTTTGGTCTTTTCTGAGGATTGGGAGTCCCATGTGAAGCAGGTCAGGATGGTATTTCAGGTCCTGCGTGCTAATGCCTTATTTGTGAAGGGCTCAAAATGACTGGACTCGGCCTACATCTGTTAAGAGTCTTCAGAAGTTCTTGGGTTTTGCTAATTTTTACCGTCGCTTCATTGCTAATTTTTCTGGCGTGGTTAAACCCTTGACGGATTTGACCAAGAAGGGTTCTGATGTGACTAATTGGTCTCCTGCGGCCGTGGAAGCCTTTCAGGAGCTGAAGCGCCAGTTTTCTTTGGCTCCAGTTTTATGTCAGCCTGATATCTCTCTTCCTTTTCAGGTCGAGGTTGATGCTTCTGAGATTGGAGCAGGGGCTGTTTTGTCGCAGAGAAGCTCTGATTGCTCTGTGATGAAGCCTTGTGCTTTCTTTTCAAGAAAGTTTTCGCCTGCCGAGCGGAATTATGATGTTGGTAATCGGGAGTTGTTGGCTATGAAGTGGGCATTTGAGGAGTGGCAACATTGGTTTGAGGGAGCTAAGCATCGTGTGGTGGTCTTGACTGATCACAAAAATCTGATTTATCTCGAGTCTGCCAAGCGGCTGAATCCTAGACAGGCTCGTTGGTCGTTGTTTTTCTCCCGTTTCGATTTCGTGGTCTCGTACCTGCCTGGTTCGAAGAACGTGAAGGCTGATGCTCTTTCTAGGAGTTTTGTGCCTGACTCTCTGGGAGTTTCAGAGCCGGCTGGTATCCTCAGAGAGGGAGTGATTTTGTCTGCCATTTCCCCAGATTTGCGACGAGTGCTGCAGGAATTTCAGGCGGATAGACCTGACCGTTGCCCACCAGAGCGACTGTTTGTCCCAGATAGATGGACCAGCAGAGTTATTTCCGAGGTTCATTCTTCGGTGTTGGCAGGTCATCCTGGGATTTTTGGTACCAGAGATTTGGTGGCTAGATCCTTCTGGTGGCCTTCCTTGTCGCGGGATGTGCGTTCCTTTGTGCAGTCCTGTGGGATTTGTGCTCGGGCTAAGCCTTGCTGTTCTCGTGCCAGCGGTTTGCTTTTGCCTTTGCCTGTCCCGAAGAGGCCTTGGACGCACATTTCCATGGATTTTATTTCAGATCTTCCAGTCTCTCAGAGAATGTCTGTCATCTGGGTGGTGTGTGATCGTTTTTCTAAAATGGTCCATTTGGTGCCCTTGCCTAAGTGGCCTTCCTCCTCCAATTTGGTTCCTCTATTTTTTCAGAATGTGGTTCGCTTGCATGGCATCCCTGAAAATATTGTGTCTGACAGAGGATCCCAGTTTGTGTCCAGATTTTGGCGGATCTTTTGTGCTAAGATGGGCATTGATTTGTCTTTTTCGTCTGCCTTCCATACTCAGACGAATGGCCAAACCGAGCGAACTAATCAGACCTTGGAAACTTATTTAGGATGTTTTGTTTCTGCTGATCAGGATGATTGGGTTACTTTTTTACCATTGGCCGAGTTTGCCCTTAATAATCGGGCTAGTTCTGCTACTTTGGTTTCGCCTTTTTTTTGTAATTCTGGCTTTCATCCTCGTTTTTCCTCCGGTCAGGTGGAGCCGTCTGACTGTCCTGGGGTGGATTCTGTGGTGGATAGGTTGCAGCAGATTTGGAACCATGTGGTGGACAATTTGAAGTTGTCACAGGAGAAGGCTCAGCGCTTTGCCAACCGCCGTCGCGGTGTGGGTCCCCGACTTCGTGTTGGGGATTTGGTATGGCTGTCTTCTCGGTATGTTCCTATGAAGGTCTCCTCTCCTAAGTTCAAGCCTCGCTTCATCGGTCCTTATGAGACTTTGGAAATCCTTAACCCTGTGTCATTTTGTTTGGACCTCCCAGCGTCGTTTGCCATTCATAATGTGTTCCATAGGTCTTTGTTGCGGAGGTATGTGTTGCCTGTGGTTTCTTCTGTTGAGCCCCCTGCTCTGGTGCTGGTTGAGGGCGAATTGGAGTACGTGGTGGAGAAGATCTTGGATTCTCGTATTTCTAGACGGAGGCTTCAGTATTTGGTTAAGTGGAAGGGCTATGGTCAGGAGTATAATTCCTGGGTTGTCGCCTCTGATGTTCATGCGGCCGATTTGGTTCATGCCTTCCATGTTGCTCATCCTGATCGCCCTGGGGGTTTTGATGAGGGTTCGGTGACCCCTCCTCAAGGGGGGGTACTGTTGTGAACTCTGTTTTTGGGCTCCCTCTTGTGGTCACAAGTGGTACTGTGTGAGTGCTATCTTTTGGGCTCCCTTTGGTGGCTCTTTTTGTCATTCTGCAGGTCTGTGGCTGGGATCAGCTGTCTCGTTATCTGCTGGTTGGTTTCCTATTTAGCTCACCTGGACTTTCAGTTGTTGCCTGCTGTCAATGTATTCAGTGCTATTTTGATCTCTCCTGACTACCTTCGTTATCAGTCTCTCCAAGAGAAGCTAAGTTTCTGTTTGTTCATTTTTTGATCATCAGTGTTCAATATGTTTCTTGGTTTATTATCTGTCCTTGTCCAGCTTGCTAATATGTGATTTCCTCGCTTGCTGGTAGCTCTAGGGGGCTGAGTTTCTCCCCTCACACCGTTAGTTGGTGTGGGGGTTCTTGAATTCTCAGCGTGGATATTTTGTATAGGGTTTTCTACTGACCGCACAGTTTCCTATCTGTCTTCTGCTATCTAGTATTAGTGGGCCTCATTTGCTGAATCTGTTTCATTTCTACATTTGTGTTTTCCCCTTACCTCACCGTTATTATTTGTTTGGGGCTTCCTATATCTTTGGGGTATTTCTCTGAGGCAAGTGAGGTCTTACTTTCTTTCTCTCTAGGGGTAGCTAGTTTCTCAGGCTGCGTCGAGACGTCTAGGAATTCAGGCACGTTCACCGGCTACCTTTAGTGTGTTCGGTTGGGTTCAGGATTGTGGTCAGTCCAGTTACCACCTCCCTAGAGCTCGTTCTATGTTCAGTAACTTAGCTAGTCAGTTCTGTGATCCTCAGCCACTAAGCATCATAACAGACCAGCTGACGTTACTGGAACCCGGTTACTAAGCAGGAGGTACCCGTGCCTGAAAGCACTACCAAGGACCACCTGACGTTGGTGGAACTCGGATACCCAGAAGGAGGTACCTAAGCCAAAGGCTCTGCCCGGAACCAGGTGACGGTACTGGAACCAGGATGGGGAGCAGAAGGTACAAGAGCAAAAGACACTGCCGAGAACCAGCTGACGGTACTGGAACCCGGATGGGTAGCCGAAGGTCCAAGAGCCAATGGAACTACCGAGGACCAGCTGACGTTACTGGAACCCGGTTACTAAGCAGGAGGTACCTGTGCCTGAAAGCACTACCAAGGACCACCTGACGTTGGTGGAACTTGGATACCCAGAAGGAGTCACCTAAGCCAAAGGCTCTGCCCAGGACCAGCTGACGGTACTGGAACCAGGATGGGGAGCAGAAGGTACAAGAGCAAAAGACACTGCCGAGAACCAGCTGACGGTACTGGAACCCGGATGGGTAGCCAAAGGTCCAAGAGCCAATGGAACTACCGAGGACCAGCTGACGTTACTGGAACCCGGTTACTAAGCAGGAGGTACCCATGCCTGAAAGCACTACCAAGGACCACCTGACGTTGGTGGAACTCGGATACCCAGAAGGAGGCACCTAAGCCAAAGGCTCTACCCGGAACCAGCTGACGGTACTGGAACCAGGATGGGGACCTATTCAAGCTTGTCTTCCTAGAGCCCCAACTAGTGGTGTTGGAGCAAAGGGTCAGCAGGGGGAGCAGAGTGTAGGCCGAAGCCTGCACTGGAGGCATTTGGAGGTCTGTTGTGTCTGCGTGGCGTTTGCAGGACACGATGCCGGCTACACAGCAGGGGAACAGCTGGCGTTGCTGAACCCCACTGACACATTGGTGGGTGTTTTTCTCTGTGCAGCCAGCACTTCCGGGTGCCAACTGGCGTTGTTAGAGCCCAGGGTCAGCAGGAGGAGCAGAGGGAGCAGAGTGTAGGCCGAAGCCTGCACTGGAGGCAGCTTTGTGTCTGCGTGGCGTTTGCAGGACACGTTGCTGGCTACACAGCAGGGGAACAGCTGGCGTTGCTGAACCCCACTGACACATTGGCGGGTGTTTTGCTCTGTGCAGCCAGCACTTCCGGGCACCAACTGGCGGTGTTAGAGCCCAGGCTCTGCAGGAGGAGCAGAGTGTAGGCCGAAGCCTAATTGAACTAATTTTAAAGGTATGTCTAAAAATGAACCATATGGCGCTGCTTAGTTGCTCCAGGTGAATAAGCAGCAAATATATGGACGAGATCACTCCCAATCGTCCCAGAAGTGGTTAGTCAAAGAAAGCTATATGTAATATTTGCGCTAAGGACACCTATATGAAGCCATAAATAGTTAAAATGCTAGGACATGTCATAAGCAAGGTTCTTCGTTAAAGACTAGGATTAACAAGATGTGTTTACCTTAATATCAAGGAAAAGGAAAACTGTATCCAGTGCTGGCATGCGGAAAGGTCCTTCACTCATGCACTTAAAGGTTGGTATCTGAAGCCTTCTCTGAATCTCTGTTCCAAAAATATCCAATATGTTGCAGAGCAAATGGTGGTATAGGAGACGCTGTCCTGGCCGGTGACTAGCGTACTCCCCCAGAGCTTGGTGACTGCCGTGAACAGGCAGTGGCGGCCGCGTGTGTATAGCTAAAGCCGACAAGGTGTAGGACCTTGTGTGACGTCACAGTCACGTGATGTGTACACGTGACCAGCTACAGAGCTGCGGAGCTAAGGAGCTACGAATAGCACACAGGACCAACTAATCCTACGCGTTTCAGAGTCACTGACTCCTTCATCAGGGATGGTGCTGTGTGCAGGATGTGTGCTTTATATAGCGTGCCGCTTTTTTTTTTTATTTTTTTTAATTATTGCTCATTGGATAAAAGCAAACAGTTCTATCTCCGTGTTTAGACCATGGGGTGCCAGAGTATTCAGTTCAAATATGTACCTCATTTCTTCTCTTGACATTTGGTGAATAAAGTTGCCACCCCTCCAGTCTTTTTTCACTATTTTCAGTCCAGTGACTGAAATGTCCTCAAGTGAACCTCCGTGATATTTGGCAAAATGTTGAGATAAAGGGTGTTCCGAGAATTTTTTACTAATATTGCACAAATGTTCCCTAATCCTTACATACATAGGGCGAATGGTGCGACCTATGTATAATTTCTTACAAGGGCACATAATGCTGTAGATAACTCCTTTAGTGGAACAGGTAATGAAATCTTTAATATTAATTACTGTTGACTGATTGGAGATGGAAATTTGTTTTCTTGTGCCTAATTTCTTACATGATAAGCATTTTTTGCATGGGAAGAAGCCATTGGGGCGTTTTGATAAGAAATGCTGATTTTTTTCCTCTTTCTCCAGAGGTCTACATATCGTTGGGGCAATCAGATTCCCCAAATTTTTTGCCCTTTTATAGACAAATTTTGGACGCACTGGTAGTGACTCCCCAGTTACCTTATCCTCTTTGAGTATGTTCCAATGTTTATTTACAATCTTGTTCAGCAGTCCACTTTTAGAATTATATTGCGTTATAATTGGAATCTCGTAATCTCCCCATTTTTCTCCATTCATTTTTCCTGACTTCTTATCTATCTGCATCAGGAGCCTTTCCCTCGGGTGTTCTCCAACCTGTTCCTTAGTTTCTAACAGGAATTTTTTGTCATATCCTTTAATTACAAATTTCTCCACCAAAAGGTTTGCTTCCTTGTTATAGTCGTCCAGTCTAGAGCAATTTCTATGTGCCCTGATGAATTGGCTCTTTGGAACATTGAGAAGCCAACTGGGGAGATGACAACTGTCCAAGGCTATATAGTTTCCAGAATCAGTGGCTTTATGATATATTTGAGTGTGTGATTTGTTGCTCTCAATAAAAATTCTTAAGTCTAAAAAATTTATTTCTTTATTATTTATAACTGAAGTGAATTTTAAAAAATAATCATTTATGTTTAAGTGTTGAATAAAATCATTTAGTAAAATGGGGCCCCCAGACCAAATAAAAATAATATCATCGATGAACCTCTGCCATTTATCATAAAGAATCCCTATGGCTGTTGAGTGACAATCGCACCTATAAAAAACTGAACATGGACCCATCCGCTAACTATCTAAAAGAAATGCAAAGCTTGATACAATCAGGTTACCAAAAGGGATTTTTAAATAAGAATGAACTTGATTTTGTAAATAACATGCATCCCCGGGTTCCATATTTTTACTATTTACCTAAGGTCCACAAAGATCCGCTGCATCCACCAGGCAGACCGATTATCTCCGCCATAGGAGGCCTTACATCTAACCTTTCTAAATTTGTGGATTGCTACCTACAGAGACTGTGTCCCCTCCTTCCATCCTATTTGAAAGATAGTGCACACATTTTAAATATTCTGCAGAAGATACAATGGGAAGAACACTATATTATGGGGACTTTAGATATAACTTCCCTCTATACTGTGATTGAGCACAAAAAGGGATGTGAAGCAGTCGAATATTTTATGTCAAAAAATAGCCAGACTCCCAGGGATCAGAATCTTTTTATTCTAGACTGTATCGATTTTATACTCACTTACAATTATTTTAAATTCGGGGCGTACTACTACTCCCAGGAATGGGGTACTGCCATGGGTACCAGGTTCGCCCCTAGTTACGCCAACCTTTACGTAGGGAGGTGGGAAGAAGAAACCATCTTCAGCGGGGGCGAGCTGCGGTCGAACCTGGTCCTATGGCAGAGGTTCATCGATGATATTATTTTTATTTGGTCTGGGGGCCCCATTTTACTAAATGATTTTATTCAACACTTAAACATAAATGATTATTTTTTAAAATTCACTTCAGTTATAAATAATAAAGAAATACATTTTTTAGACTTAAGAAATTTTATTGATAGCAACAAAATACACACTCAAATATATCATAAACCCACTGATTCTGGAAACGATATAGCCTTGGACAGTTGTCATCTCCCCAGTTGGCTTCTCAATGTTCCAAAGAGCCAATTCATCAGGGCACACAGAAATTGCTCTAGACTGGACGACTATAACAAGGAAGCAAACCTTTTGGTGGAGAAATTTGTAATTAAAGGATATGACAAAAAATTCCTGTTAGAAACTAAGGAACAGGTTGGAGAACACCCGAGGGAAAGGCTCCTGATGCAGATAGATAAGAAGTCAGGAAAAATGAATGGAGAAAAATGGGGAGATTACGAGATTCCAATTATAACGCAATATAATTCTAAAAGTGGACTGCTGAACAAGATTGTAAATAAACATTGGAACATACTCAAAGAGGATAAGGTAATTGGGGAGTCACTACCAGTGCATCCAAAATTCGTCTATAAAAGGGCAAAAAATTTGGGGAATCTGATTGCCCCAACGATATGTAGACCTCTGGAGAAAGAGGAAAAAAATCAGCATTTCTTATCAAAACGCCCCAATGGCTTCTTCCCATGCAAAAAATGCTTATCATGTAAGAAATTAGGCACAAGAAAACAAATTTCCATCTCCAATCAGTCAACAGAAATTAATATTAAAGATTTCATTACCTGTTCCACTGAAGGAGTTATCTACAGCATTATGTGCCCTTGTAAGAAATTATACATAGGTCGCACCATTCGCCCTATGTATGTAAGGATTAGGGAACATTTGTGCAATATTAGTAAAAAATTCTCGGAACACCCTTTATCTCAACATTTTGCCAAATATCACGGAGGTTCACTTGAGGACATTTCAGTCACTGGACTGAAAATAGTGAATAAAGACTGGAGGGGTGGCAACTTTATTCACCAAATGTCAAGAGAAGAAATGAGGTACATATTTGAACTGAATACTCTGGCACCCCATGGTCTAAACACGGAGATAGAACTGTTTGCTTTTATCCAATGAGCAATAATTAAAAAAAAAAAAAAAAAAAAAAAAAAAAGCGGCACGCTATATAAAGCACACATCCTGCACACAGCACCATCCCTGATGAAGGAGTCAGTGACTGAAACGCGTAGGTTTAGTTGGTCCTGTGTGCTATTCGTAGCTCCGCAGCTCCGCAGCTCTGTAGCTGGTCACGTGTACACATCACGTGACTGTGACTAGTGATGGGCAGTCCGGCTCTTTTTGGTGATCCGGCTCTTTCGGCTCCGCTCACTATAAAGAGCCGGCTCTTTCGGCTCGTGAACCGGCTCTTTTTTTAAATAAAACTAGATTTTACGCTGTCATCGTTCCCAGTCTTTGCCTGTAAAGTGACAGCCTCATGATACACCTGTATAAGTATCTAGTGAAGCAGTGCAGACTGGTTTTTAGCATTGCTGTTTCCGCAGATTGTTGGCTCTTGTGAACAGAGCCCGCGCTACTTGGTTGTAGTCCTAAGTTGGGTTCACACTGCGTTAGCAGCAGCCCGCTCAGCACATACGGTAACGGGCTGCTGTTAACGCAAGTGCCGACGTTTACATTGCGCTAGCGCAGATAGAGCATCTTCTAGCTCTATCTGCGCTAGCAGTGACGGACCCGGAAACGCTGCAGCCCGCATCTCAGGGTCCGTCACTCAATGACGGCACATCGCTAGCGCACGCCCATTGTGGGTGGGCGCTAGTGATGCGTCCGACATTGGAGTCAATGGCGGCCGTAACGGACTGTGTTACACCGCATTTATGCTGCTGTGTAACGTAGTCCGTCTAACAGACGCCACTAACGCAATGTGAACCCAGCCTAACCTGTATTACTTTGTAATATGTGCTGTTTTTTGTACACGTCCTTTCTGAATTAGTAAGTGCTGTGCTATATGTTGGTGCTGTATAAGATTGTAATTCATACAAATAAAGGCATGCTGCAAGCACTGTGCTAAGGCTACTTTCACACTAGCGTCGGTACGGGGCCGTCGCCATGCGTCAGCCCGATGTACCGACGCACGTTGTGAAAGAAATGAACAACGGGGGCAGCGCATGCAGTTTTTCAACGCATCCGCTGCCCCATTGTAAGGTCCGGGGAGGAGGGGGCACGGTCGAAAATGGCGGACGTGACGCACAAAAAAAGTTACATGGAACTTTTTTTGTGCCGACGGTCCACCAAAACACAACGCATCCGTCGCACGACGGATGCGACGTGTGGCCATACATCGCAATGCGTCGCTAATGAAAGTCTATGGAGAAAAAAAGCATCATGCAGATAATTCTGCAGGATGCGTTTTTTCTCCAAAACAATGCATTGCGACGTACACCAAACAACGCTAGTGTGAAAGTAGCCTTACACGCACACTGTATACGCACACTGTGCACACACTACACACACATACACTGTATACATACACAATGTATACACTGTACACACACACACACTGTGCAAAGCATACGGAATAGTAAACTCAGTTTATTTCAACACAACGTGGAACAGAAATGTATAAATGCTACTATACCATGGTATCAACTTCTCCTGCTGGTGGTGCACAGCACTACAAATCCCAGCAAGTCAAACAGAATATGGCACTGCAACCCTAGTTACATACCAACTTTATTAACAGTTAAGTTACAGTAAGTATGATTGAGGTAGTATTACAGATAGAACAAGTTTAAAGAGATTGTCCATGACTAACATTGATGGCCTGGCCTTAGGGTACCGTTACACTAAACGATTTACCAACGATCACGACCAGCGATACGACCTGGCCGTGATCGTTGGTAAGTCGTTGTGTGGTCGCTGGGGAGCTGTCACACAGACTGCTCTCCAGCGACCAACGATCAGGGGAACGACTTCGGCATCGATGAAACTGTCTTCAACGATGCCGAGGTCCCCGGGTAACCAGGGTAAACATCGGGTTACTAAGCGCAGGGCCGCGCTTAGTAACCCGATATTTACCGTGGTTACCATTGTAAATGTAAAAAAACCAAATACTACATACTCACATTTTGATGTCTGTCACGTCCCCCGCCGGTGGCTTCCCGCACTGACTGTGTCAGTGCCGGCCGTAAAGCACAGCACAGCGGTGACGTCACCGCTGTGCTCTGCTTTTACTTTACGGCCGGCGCTCACAGTCAGTGCGGGAAGCAGACGCCGGGGGACGTGACAGATATCAGAAGGTGAGTATGTAGTGTTTGTTTGTTTTTTACATTTACAATGGTAACCACGGTAAACATCGGGTTACTAAGCGCGGCCCTGCGCTTAGAACCCGATGTTTACCCTGGTTACAAGCGAACACATCGCTGGATCGCTGTCACACACAACGATCCAGCGATGTCAGCGGGAGATCCAGCGACGAAAGAAAGTTTCAAACGATCTGCTAAGACGTACGATTCTCAGCAGGGTCCCTGATCGCTGCTGCGTGTCACACACAGCGATATCGTATGGATATCGCTGGAACGTCACGGATCGTACCGTCGTAGCGATCAAAGTGCCACTGTGTGACGGTACCCTTACTGTAGGTGATCAATGTGGCGAGACGCTGCAGAGAAGCGAGTGCAGCCCCAGCCTCCTGTGATGCCACGTGTGAGACCACCTCAAATGAAACCGTGCACTCTGAACTACGCAAAACAAATCCCCCAAACTATACGGTGGAATTGCTTCCCCACCTTCATTTTACCTCACTGTGAACTTTTTTTTTCCTGGTTTTTCAGGACATTATATGGTAAAATGGGCTCATTCAGAACTAAAACTTGTCCTGCAAAAAAAGAAACACAAAACCCCAAGCCCTTAGGCTATGTTCACACGATGCGGTTTTCGCTGCGGATCCGCAGCGGATTTGCAGCTGCGGATCCGTAGATGTTTTCCATGCAGGGTACAGTACAATGTTACCCTATGGAAAACGAAATCCGCTGTGCCCACTATCCTTTTTTCGGCTTGAAAATCAGCGTGGATTTTCAGTGGAAAAAAAGAAGTACCATGTCAATTCTTTCTGCGGATTCCGCAGCGGGTTTCCACCTGCACCAATAGGAAAATGCAGGTGGAAACCCGCAGTGGAATCCTCAGTAGAAAAAGGACTGAAAACCGCAGTGAAAACCACCGCAGGTTTTGCACTGTGGTTTTCACAAATCAGGACCTGAAAAATCCGCAGCGAAAAAAGGATCGTGTGAACAAGCCCTTACAAAGGCTCCTGAAAGGTGTGGCAGAAAAAGAACAATAGCTGCAACATGAAGGGGTTAATCACCATGATTTGCAGATATTTTGGGTGCATTAAAAAGGTTGCAAAAGTGTAAAGACAAGAAGAGCTGCAGAGTGTCAGATAATTGGAGATGGCACAGAACTGCAGCCATTATTAGAGGGAGCTGATAATAACAGCATGGCCACCTCTCCAGCACAAGCCTGGCCTGATGGGAGGCTACAGGCTGCACAGCTGCGGTACTTGTGTGAGGTGAATGCCTTCCTGGGGACTGATTTTCACTGGACTCCCATGCATTTCTTTACACTCCACAGACTCACATCTCCCTCTCTGCTGTCTGCTCCTCCCACATGAGTCACAGTCACACTTCACTGAGCTGCTGAATCTGATAGGCTGCAGGCGCCAGACAAGGAAAAAAAAAAAAAAAAAGATTCGGTTCACTCACGCTGCAGAGCCGGCTCCCATCGTTCACAGCAGGGAGCCGGCTCTTTGTGTCGGCTCGTTCACGAACGACACATCACTAACTGTGACGTCACACAAGGTCCTGCACCTTGTCGGCTTTAGCTATACACACGCGGCCGCCACTGCCTGTTCACGGCAGTCACCAAGCTCTGGGGGAGTACGCTAGTCACCGGCCGGGACAGCGTCTCCTATACCACCATTTGCTCTGCAACATATTGGATATTTTTGGAACAGAGATTCAGAGAAGGCTTCAGATACCAACCTTTAAAGGGAGGGTGCCGTGATTTTAGTTTTTGTATTAATAATTATTGATTATACAATCAATTATTTTTAATACAAAAGTAAATGTACCTCTTTCATACTTTTTTATTTATTCACTTTTACATTCACCACTGGAGGCCGCCATTTTCATTAGTGTGGGTGTAAGTGTCTGGGCACGACACTTGCACACCTCACTTACGGCAGCCATGTACATAGGAGCCAACGGTCGGGCTCCGACTGCATCTCCTGCCTCTCAGCTGTGACTTGGCCACGCCCACTGAGCTGCACGTCACAGCTGTGAGAGGAGATCGCGGCCATTTTGTATATTTCCCTCTGCCATCGCACACACAGCTCAGTGCGTGCGATGGCAGAAGCTGCTGCTGGGAGAAGCTGCTGCCGAGGGTCCAGGGTAAATATCTGCAGCGAGGAGCTGTGATTGCAGCCTGTACTTAGTATTACATTACAGGCTGCAATCACTGCCGACCTGTTCAGAGCAGAGCAGGGAGATCGTCACACTGCTCTGCCCTGAACATGACTCAGCACTTCCTGGTAGAGGAAAGAAGGTAAGTACAGCGTTTTTATTTTCTTATGCATCTACCACTGCTACCAGCCCCTATATACCACCTAGCACTGCCTGCCTGCCTCTGTATACCACTGCCTGCCTCTGTATACCACTGCCTGCCTGCCTCTGTATACCACTGCTACTTGCCTGCCTGCCTCTGTATACCACTGTCTGCCTGCCTCTGTATACCACTCTCTGTCTGCCTCTGTATACCACTCTCTGCCTCTGTATACCACTGCCTACCTGCCTCTGTATACCACTGCTACCTGCCTGCCTGCCTCTGTATACCACTGTCTGCCTGCCTCTGTATACCACTCTCTGTCTGCCTCTGTATACCACTGCCTGCCTGCCTCTGTATACCACTGCCTGCCTCTGTATACCACTGTCTGCCTGCCTCTGTATACCACTGCTACCTGCCTCTGTATACCACTGTCTGCCTGCCTCTGTATACCACTGCCTGCCTCTGTATACCACTGTCTGCCTGCCTCTGTATATCACTGCCTGCCTCTGTATACCACTACCTGCCTGCCTGCCTCTGTATACCACTGCCTGCCTCTGTATACCACTGTCTGCCTGCCTCTGTATACCACTGCCTGCCTCTGTATACCACTGTCTGCCTGCCTCTGTATATCACTGCCTGCCTCTGTATACCACTACCTGCCTGCCTGCCTCTGTATACCACTGCCTGCCTCTGTATACCACTGTCTGCCTGCCTCTGTATATCACTGCCTGCCTCTGTATACCACTGCCTGCCTGCCTCTGTATACCACTGCCTGCCTGCCTCTGTATACCACTGCCTGCCTGCCTCTGTATACCACTGCCTGCCTCTGTATACCACTGCCTGCCTCTGTATACCACTCTCTGCCTGCCTCTGTATACCACTCTCTGCCTGCCTCTGTATACCACTCTCTGTCTGCCTCTGTATACCGCTGCCTGCCTGCCTCTGTATACCACTGCCTGCCTCTGTATACCACTGTCTGCCTGCCTCTGTATACCACTGCTACCTGCCTGCCTGCCTCTGTATACCACTGTCTGCCTGCCTCTGTATACCACTGTCTGCCTGCCTCTGTATACCACTGCCTGCCTCTGTATACCACTGTCTGCCTGCCTCTGTATACCACTGCCTGCCTGCCTCTGTATACCACTGCTACCTGCCTGCCTCTGTATACCACTGCCTGCCTCTATATACCACTGTCTGCCTGCCTCTGTATACCACTGTCTGCCTGCCTCTGTATACCACTGCCTGCCTCTGTATACCACTGCCTGCCTGCCTCTGTATACCACTCTCTGCCTGCCTCTGTATACCACTGCCTGCCTGCCTCTGTATACCACTGCCTGCCTCTGTATACCACTGCCTGCCTCTGTATACCACTCTCTGCCTGCCTCTGTATACCACTCTCTGCCTGCCTCTGTATACCACTCTCTGTCTGCCTCTGTATACCGCTGCCTGCCTGCCTCTGTATACCACTGCCTGCCTCTGTATACCACTGTCTGCCTGCCTCTGTATACCACTGCTACCTGCCTGCCTGCCTCTGTATACCACTGTCTGCCTGCCTCTGTATACCACTGTCTGCCTGCCTCTGTATACCACTGCCTGCCTCTGTATACCACTGTCTGCCTGCCTCTGTATACCACTGCCTGCCTGCCTCTGTATACCACTGCTACCTGCCTGCCTCTATATACCACTGTCTGCCTGCCTCTGTATACCACTGCCTGCCTCTGTATACCACTGTCTGCCTGCCTCTGTATACCACTGCCTGCCTCTGTATACCACTGCCTGCCTGCCTCTGTATACCACTCTCTGCCTGCCTCTGTATACCACTCTCTGCCTGCCTCTGTATACCACTCTGCCTGCCTCTGTATACCACTGCCTGCCTGCCTCTGTATACCACTGCCTGCCTGCCTCTGTATACCACTATCTGCCTCTATATACCACTGCTACCTGCCTCTATATACACCTACCACTGCTACCTCTGTCCTGGGTAGCTAATCCTGTCCCGTGTACTGTGTCCTCAGCAGTCAGTATCACACAGGACAGGATTAGATACACGGCTCAGCAGTCGGTATCACACAGGACAGGATTAGATACACGGCTCAGCAGTCGGTATCACACAGGACAGGATTAGATACATGGCTCAGCTGTCGGTATCACACAGGCCAGGATTAGATACACGGCTCAGCAGTCAGTATCTAATCCTCTCCTATGCACTCTCCCCCCTGCGTGTCTTTTCCCATTGTGGTTTATTATTTTTGTTGTGGGAGATGAGGGAGTCGAGGATTATGCGTTCGGTATGGTTTAAAAAAGATTAATAAAGGACTTTATTCTGGCCGAGTCTTTATTTACAATACAACTATAGGATTAGTAATGGATGGGTGCCTTATAGACGCCTCTCCATTACTAAGCCGTGGGCTTGATGTCACCGGACAATATGGAGGTGACATTAACCCCACAAATATGAACCCCACTTGCTACCGCTACAGGGTAAGTGGAAATTGCCAGGCAAAGCGCCAGAAAAGGCGCATGTAAAAGGCGGCTGAGAGCTGATGTTTTTAGCCTGGGGGGGGGGGGGGGGGACAGTATCCATGGCCCCTTCATAGGCTATTAATGTCAGCCCGCAGCTGTCTGCATAATATTTGATGGTTATTAATTATAAGGGGGCCCCACGTCTTTTTTTGGGGGGGGTGTCCCCCATTTTAATAGCCAGTAAAGGCTATAAGTATACAGTTGCGAGCGTGTGAGTGTGAGCACACCCTCCCACCCACAGACCAGTACACTGCTGTCCTGAAATACTGTGCTCCTGTCACCCTGCTCCTTCCACCATACGTCTCTCACCTCCCTAGAGCAGCACAATACCATATGGATCACGTATAATGCCGATATATATATATATCACATATACTCCCATAAAGACCACACATTATGCCGGGATATTATAATATATATATAATATCACACATTATGCCGCCAAGTATTGTGTGATCTATGTGACGGTATTATATGTGATCTATATGGCAATATTATGTTTGCTCAGTGTTGTGGAATGATGTAAAAACTATATGACGGTGGTATATGAGAACTATATTGTGGGATTATGTGTGATCTATGTGGAAGTACTAGGTGAGAATTATATGGCGGTATTATTTGTGATCTATATGGTGGTATGTGAGAACTGTATGACAGTATTGTGTGATCTATTTGATAGTATTGTGTGTGATGTATATGGCGGTATTATGTGTGATCTATATGGTGGCATTATGTGAGAACACCATGGCAGTATTATCTTCAGAAAGCGGACCCATTCTATGGTGGTTCTGGCTGAGCACCTGCACGTGGGTCTGGGGTAATAGAGGGGCCAGCATGACCTTCAGTTAGGTGCAGTCAGGGCTAGTGAGGCAGCTGAAGAGAGGGGTCTCATTTTTATCGTTACTATATGGCTACATTTCCTTCCCAGCGTCACCCCGTACTTCATAGTTACATGGTTACATAGTTATTAAGGTTGAAGGAAGACTGTAAGTCCATCTAGTTCAACCCATAGCCTAACCTAACATGCCCTAACATGTTGATCCAGAGGAAGGCAAAAAAAAACCCATGTGGCAAAGAGTAACTCCACCATGGGGAAAAAAATTCCTTCCCGACTCCACATACGGCAATCAGACAAGTTCCCTGGATCAACGCCTTATCAAGGAATCTAGTGTATATACCCTGTAACATTATACTTTTCCAGAAAGGTATCCAGTCCCCTCTTAAATTTAATTAATGAATCACTCATTACAACATCATACGGCAGAGAGTTCCATAGTCTCACTGCTCTTACAGTAAAGAATCCGCGTCTGTTATTATGCTTAACCCTTCTTTCCTCCAGACGTAGAGGATGCCCCCTTGTCCCTGTCTCAGGTCTATGATTAAAAAGATCATCAGAAAGGTCTTTGTACTGTCCCCTCATATATTTATACATTAAAATAAGATCACCCCTTAGTCTTCGTTTTTCCAAACTAAATAGCCCCAAGTGTAATAACCTATCTTGGTATTGCAGACCCCCCAGTCCTCTAATAACCTTGGTCGCTCTTCTCTGCACCCGCTCCAGTTCAGCTATGTCTTTCTTATACACCGGAGACCAGAACTGTGCACAGTATTCTAAGTGTGGTCGAACTAGTGACTTGTATAGAGGTAAAATTATGTTCTCCTCATGAGCATCTATGCCTCTTTTAATACATCCCATTATTTTATTTGCCTTTGTAGCAGCTGCCTGACACTGGCCACTGAATATGAGTTTGTCATCCACCCATATACCCAGGTCTTTTTCATTGACGGTTTTGCCCAGAGTTTTAGAATTAAGCACATAGTTATACATCTTATTACTTCTACCCAAGTGCATGACCTTACATTTATCCCCATTAAAGCTCATTTGCCATTTATCAGCCCAAGCTTCTAGTTTACATAAATCATCCTGTAATATAAAATTGTCCTCCCCTGTATTGATTACCCTGCAGAGTTTAGTGTCATCTGCAAATATTGAAATTCTACTCTGAATGCCCCCTACAAGGTCATTAATAAATATGTTAAAAAGAAGAGGGCCCAATACTGACCCCTGTGGTACCCCACTGCTAACCGCAACCCAGTCCGAGTGTGCTCCATTAATAACCACCCTTTGTTTCCTATCCCTGAGCCAGCTCTCAACCCACTTACACATATTTTCCCCTATCCCCATTACTCTCATTTTATGTAACAACCTTTTGTGTGGCACCGTATCAAAAGCTTTGGAAAAGTCCATATACACTACGTCCACTGGGTTCCCTTGGTCCAGTCCGGAACTTACCTCTTCATAGAAGCTGATCAAATTAGTCTGACATGAACGGTCCCTAGTAAACCCGTGCTGATACTGGGTCATAAGGTTATTCCTCTTCAGATACTCCAGTATAGCATCCCTTAGAATGCCCTCCAGGATTTTACCCACAGTAGAGGTTAAGCTTACTGGCCTATAATTACCGAGTTCAGTTTTTGCCCCTTTTTTGAATATTGGCACCACATTTGCTATACGCCGGTCCTGTGGTACAGACCCTGTTATTATGGAGTCTTTAAAGATTAAAAATAATGGTCTATCAATGACTGTACTTAGTTCCTGCAGTACTCGGGGGTGTATCCCATCCGGGCCCGGAGATTTGTCAATTTTAGTTATTTTTAGACGCCGCTGTACTTCCTGCTGGGTTAAGCAGGTGACATTTAATGGGGAATTTTTATCACTAGTCATTTTGTCTGCCATGGGATTTTCTTTTGTAAATACTGATGAAAAAAAGTCATTTAGCATATTGGCTTTTTCCTCATCCTCATCCACCATTTCCCCCAGATTATTTTTAAGGGGGCCAACACTGTCATTTTTTAGTTTCTTACTATTTATATAGTTAAAGAATATTTTGGGATTATTTTTACTCTCTCTGGCAATGAGTCTCTCTGTCTCAATCTTTGCTGCCTTGATTTGCTTTTTACAGAATTTATTTAATTTTCTGTATTTATTTAATGCCTCCTCACTACCTACTTCCTTTAATTCTCTAAATGCTTTCTTTTTGTCCCTTATTGCGCCCCTTACAGCTCTATTTAGCCATATTGGTTTCCTCCTATTTCTAGTATGTTTATTCCCATACGGTATATACTGTGCACAGGTCCTATCCAGGATGCTAATAAACGTCTCCCATTTTCTTTGTGTATTTTTGTGTCTCAGGATATCGTCCCAGTTAATTGCACCAAGATCCTCTCTCATCCGTTGGAAATTTGCCCTCCTGAAGTTTAGTGTCCTTGTCACCCCCCTACTACCCATCTTATTAAAGGTTACATGAAAACTTATTATTTTGTGATCACTATTCCCCAAGTGACCCCCAACCCTTATATTTGATATGCGGTCTGGCCTGTTGGTTAATATTAGGTCTAGCAGTGCCCCCCTCCTTGTTGGGTCCTGAACCAGTTGTGAAAGGTAATTGTCTCTCATAGTTGTCAAAAACCGATTACCTTTGCTGGAACTGCAGGTTTCTGTTCCCCAATCTATTTCAGGGTAGTTGAAGTCCCCCATAATAATGACTTCTCCTTGAGTCGCAGCTTCATCTATTTGCTTTACCAGGATATTCTCCATTGCTTCCATTATTTTTGGAGATTTATAACAAATCCCTATCAGTAATTTATTATTTTTTCCCCCTCCCCTTATCTCCACCCACAGGGACTCTACATTTTCATTAAATTCACCTATATTATCACGCAGGATGGGTTTTAATGAAGATTTTACATATAGACATACCCCACCCCCTCGCTTATCTGTACGGTCATTTCTGAACAGGCTATAGCCCTGCAAGTTAACAGCCCAGTCATGGCTCTCATCCAGCCACGTCTCAGATATCCCCACCATGTCATAATTATGCTCCAACAACATTAGTTCTAATTCATCCATTTTGTTGGCGAGGCTTCTGGCATTAGTATACATGCACTTGATGTTACTCTCTGTACCTCTATTCTTTCTTAAATTACTAACTGTTCTAACCCCACCCCCCATGCCACTGCCACCCCCAACTTCCTTATTTGTGCCCAGGTCTCTATCTGCACTATCTTCCCCTCCTATAAAATGAATACCCTCCCCCCCAATCCCTAGTTTAAACACTCCTCCAACCTTCTAACCATTTTCTCCCCCAGCACAGCTGCCCCTTCCCCATTGAGGTGCAGCCCGTCCCTAGCGTAGAGCCTGTAGCCAACTGAGAAGTCGGCCCAGTTCTGCAGGAACCCAAACCCCTCCTTCCTACACCAATTCTTGAGCCACTTATTAACCTCCCTGATCTCCCGTTGCCTCTCTGGCGTGGCACGTGGTACAGGCAGTATTTCGGAAAATACCACGTTGGAGGTCCTTGCTTTCAGCTTGCAGCCTAATTCCCTGAAATCATCTTTAAGGACCTTCCACCTACCTCTAACTTTGTCATTTGTGCCAATGTGCACCATGACCGCTGGGTCCTCACCAGCCCCTCCCAGTAATCTGTCCACCCGATCAACGATGTGTCGGACTCGAGCGCCAGGTAGGCAGCACACCGTCCGACGATCCCTGTCTTTGTGACAGATTGCCCTATCTGTTCCCCTAATAATTGAGTCCCCCACTACCAGCACCTGTCTGGCCTGCCCTGCTCTCCTATTTCCCTCCTTACTGTAGCAGTCACTCCTCCGGCTTTCAGAGGACATGCCTGGCTGCAGCAGTGCTACCCCTGTACTGGCACCCCCCTCATCTGCCAACTTTGCAAACTAATTGGGGTGTGCCAGATCAGGACTAGCCTCCCTGGCACTCTTCCCTCTACCCCGCCTTCTATCTGTCACCCAGCTAACTGCCACACTGTCCTGCAGCTCCATCCTACCATCCCCCTCCTCATCTATCCCATTGAGCGTCTGCTCTGTGAGCAGAAGACTCCTCTCCATATTGTCTATGGATCTCAGTGTTGCCAGCTGCACATTTAGATCCAGTATCTGGGTTTCCAAATGCACAATGTGCTCACATCTCGCACAGCAGTATGCACCCTCGACCAGCTGGTCAAGGACTGCATACATGTGGCAAGATGTGCACTGGATGGCATTAACAATTGTGGAGCACATTTCCTAATGGGGATTGCACCACACAGAAACGTTAATTAAAAATAAATACAAAGTATTAATTTAAAAAAAAAAAAAAAAAAAACAGAAGCAATTCCTCCCTTGGAAACTCCCTGATTCCAAAGTCACTGAATCACAAGTCACATTTACCGCCGTTCACACTTACGCTCAGGTCACACTCAGCTCGCTCACACTCGCTGTGCTGAAGATTTATAGATTTTTTTTTTTTCTCTCTATCTCCCCTCAACAGCAATCCACCTTGCTGTTCAGATGCACTTCCAAAAAGGAAGTCGCCTGACGTCTCACTTTCACACATCGCCAGGACAGGATGGAGAAGACAGGATCTGAGGAGGGGAATGGGGTCTTCATGCAAAGTCTGGATCAGAACAGGCCATCAATCCACAGAAATGTTTCCTGGATTTCTGTGGAGCAGACGGTCCATCCATGTGTATAAAAGACAGCGCTCTATGTACAATCCCTGGCTGCTCCGCGCACTGAACAGGGTGCCCCCCATAGACCAGCACACTGCTCTCCTGAAATACTCTGTGCTGCTGTCACCCTGCTCCCTCCACCACATATCTCCCAGAATCCTTGCTGCCTGCCATCCTCGGTGACTGTCTACTTGTCAGTATAAGGCTGCGGTCACACATTCAGTATTTGGTCAGTATTTTACCTCAGTATTTGTAAGCAAAAACCAGGAGTGGGTGATAAATGCAGAAGTGGTGCATATGATTCTGTTATACTTTTCCTCTATTTGTTCCACTCCTGGTTTTGGCTTACAAATACTGATGTAAAATACTGACCAAATACTGATAGTGTGACGGCAGCCTTACTCTGCAGTCACCAACAAAATGGCTGCTCACTGGGTTCCTGAATATCATCCTCTCTTATCCCTTAGCAAACACCCAGAAGGGAAGGAGAGGAGACATCACACACGTCAGCAGACTCCGCCCATAATTACTGCAGTGCAGTAATGTGAGCTAGTTGTACACTAGGTTTTTCTGAAATTTCAGCAGCTGCTCCCCCTAGTGTTTAAAAATGGAAATTCCAAAACTTTTCAAATTATTTTTCATATTTTACTAAATTATAAACAAATGAAAATATTTTTTAAGAAAATTTAAACATTAATTCTTTACATTTTTACAATTGCTGTAAAAAAAATTTTTTTTATGGCACCTTCCCTTTAAGTGCATGAGTGAAGGACCTTTCCGCATGCCAGCACTGGATACAGTTTTCCTTTTCCTTGATATTAAGGTAAACACATCTTGTTAATCCTAGTCTTTAAGGAAGAACCTTGCCTATGACATGTCCTAGCATTTTAACTATTTATGGCTTCATATAGGTGTCCTTAGCGCAAATATTACATATAGCTTTCTTTGACTAACCACTTCTGGGACGATTGGGAGTGATCTCATCCATATATTTGCTGCTTATTCACCTGGAGCAACTAAGCAGCGCCGTATGGTTCATTTTTAGACATATTTATTATCTTTTATCACTCCTTTCCATAGGCAGCAGCTTTTTTTTTTTTTTTTTCTTAACAAACTAGGATAAGTGAACTATGGTGTGATAGGAAAAATAGGGTTCATGCAATCCAAAAAATTTTTTAACAATGTCCATTCAGAGATAACTATGGAATCGAATAAGGACGATATTAGAAATGCCATAGATTCTTTAAAAATTCTAGAACAGCATTTAATAAAGGAGATGAGGGACCTATGGGAGATAGCTACTCTTGAGAGATATTTATCACTTGACTATATTCCTAAGGGCCTGGTGGTACAAAAGTCACTGTCAGGTGACATTGGCGATCCAAACACGCTAGATGAATGGAACGCCATGTTCCACGGATTTTCAGTGAGAGCAGTATCATTTATTATTGAAAAAAGAAGGAAAGAACTAATAAAAATAAGGAATGAAATAGCTAAGCTTTTTGAAGTGATCAAACCATTTGAGATGCATCCTGAACTGATTAAACTCTCCAACAGTATATGCAGAAGGATCAAAATTAAAGAAAGCGAGATTATGGAAAGGAAAAAAAGAAAATTTGGGAGGGATCTATTTGAGGAAGGGAAGTGTCCTCTATCAACTGGTATAGAGCATAATGATCATCCCGAGGTAGATAGAAAGAAAAAAATGAAGACACACCATTTGGAGCAGTGCCATACTCCAATACATAACTTCCCAATGGTAACAATTGATGAAATAAATGGTGATGCCAGTTCATTGTTATCATCAAGTGAAAGACTTGATGATGATGACTCACTTGACTTCTGATGTAGAAAACTTCACAATTAACGAAACGAATGTAAATAATGGCACAGAAGACACCAATATGGAAGATAATCTCATTCAATTAAATATTGCCCCAGATATCTCCACCCCAATACCAGCTATTGAAACACATAATAGATTCCCAGCATTTGAAAATAATGACAATACCCCTGGGATCTCCAGGGAAGAATCTAATTCACAACCTCTACGACAGAAACAGGCGCCATCTTTCATGTCAGGACAGAAAGATAAAAAATTACAACAAAATAAAATTAAACCAAAAACCACACAAAGCCATCTCCCTCCTTTTTTTTCAAAAGGGACAAAGAAAAAACGAAAAAGGGGATGTAGGGGCGGGAAATCAACCAAAAAAGAGAGATCAGTACATCAACAACAGGAAATCATCTCAGCGCAATTAAAACAGAAGATCTTCAATCTGAGCAATCACACATTGAGCAACAATGAGGCTTGCTTACTAAATAGGGGCCTTAAATACGCACCGAGCACAAAGTTCAATAAATTTCAGGCTTACATAGGGGTGAAACTGTTCATGAGGAAACTGGCTATTAAGAAACACTATCTAAAAAAGAAGCTAAGCATGGCCAATAATGATGGATCAATGGATACTTTTGATCCATATGAACACACCCATCTCAAAAAGAAATCAAATTTTAACCCGATCCAGGAATATTCTGAGGCATTCGAGGCCTTTCAGAATAACGTGATTCGGGATATTAGAAAAATTTCGGATAGAAAATGTTCCCAGTTAAAGTACAACTTGTCTAATCAAGAACGTAGGGCGATTCAACAACTTCAAGACAACAAACAAATAACCATCAGACCAGCCGATAAAGGGGGTGGTATAGTTATACTTAACACTCCCGATTATGATAAAGAATCCATACGGCTGTTGAGTGACAATCGCACCTATAAAAAACTGAACATGGACCCATCCGCTAACTATCTAAAAGAAATGCAAAGCTTGATACAAACAGGTTTCCAAAAGGGATTTTTAAATAAGAATGAACTTGATTTTGTAAATAACATGCATCCCCGGGTTCCATATTTTTACTATTTACCTAATGTCCACAAAGATCCGCTGCATCCACCAGGCAGACCGATTATCTCCGCCATAGGAAGCCTTACATCTAACCTTTCTAAATTTGTGGATTGCTACCTACAGAGACTGTGTCCCCGCCTTCCATCCTATTTGAAAGATAGTGCACACATTTTAAATATTCTGCAGAAGATACAATGGGAAGAACACTATATTATGGGGACTTTAGATATAACTTCCCTCTATACTGTGATTGAGCACAAAAAGGGATGTGAAGCAGTCGAATATTTTATGTCAAAAAATAGCCAGACTCCCAGGGATCAGAATCTTTTTATTCTAGACTGTATCGATTTTATACTCACTCACAATTATTTTAAATTCGGGGCGTACTACTACTCCCAGGAATGGGGTACTGCCATGGGTACCAGGTTCGCCCCTAGTTACGCCAACCTTTACGTAGGGAGGTGGGAAGAAGAAACCATCTTCAGCGGGGGCGAGCTGCGGTCGAACCTGGTCCTATGGCAGAGGTTCATCGATGATATTATATTTATTTGGTCTGGGGGCCCCATTTTACTAAATGATTTTATTCAACACTTAAACATAAATGATTATTTTTTAAAATTCACTTCAGTTATAAATAATAAAGAAATACATTTTTTAGACTTAAGAATTTTTATTGATAGCAACAAAATACACACTCAAATATATCATAAACCCACTGATTCTGGAAACTATATAGCCTTGGACAGTTGTCATCTCCCCAGTTGGCTTCTCAATGTTCCAAAGAGCCAATTCATCAAGGCACACAGAAATTGCTCTAGACTGGACGACTATAACAAGGAAGCAAACCTTTTGGTGGAGAAATTTGTAATTAAAGGATATGACAAAAAATTCCTGTTAGAAACTAAGGAACAGGTTGGAGAAAACACGAGGGAAAGGCTCCTGATGCAGATAGATAAGAAGTCAGGAAAAATGAATGGAGAAAAATGGGGAGATTATGAGATTCCAATTATAACGCAATATAATTCTAAAAGTGGACTGCTGAACAAGATTGTAAATAAACATTGGAACATACTCAAAGAGGATAAGGTAATTGGGGAGTCACTACCAGTGCATCCAAAATTCGTCTATAAAAGGGCAAAAAATTTGGGGAATCTGATTGCCCCAACGATATGTAGACCTCTGGAGAAAGAGGAAAAAAAATCAGCATTTCTTATCAAAACGCCCCAATGGCTTCTTCCCATGCAAAAAATGCTTATCATATAAGAAATTAGGCACAAGAAAACAAATTTCCATCTCCAATCAGTCAACAGTAATTAATATTAAAGATTTCATTACCTGTTCCACTAAAGGAGTTCTCTACAGCATTATGTGCCCTTGTAAGAAATTATACATAGGTCGCACCATTCGCCCTATGTATGTAAGGATTAGGGAACATTTGTGCAATATTAGTAAAAGATTCTCGGAACACCCTTTATCTCAACATTTTGCCAAATATCACGGAGGTTCACTTGAGGACATTTCAGTCGCTGGACTGAAAATAGTGAAAAAAGACTGGAGGGGTAGCAACTTTATTCACCAAATGTCAAGAGAAGAAATGAGGTACATATTTGAACTGAATACTCTGGCAACCCATGGTCTAAACACGGAGATAGAACTGTTTGCTTTTATCCAATGAGCAATAATTAAAAAAAAAAAAAAAGCGGCACGCTATATAAAGCACACATCCTGCACACAGCACCATCCCTGATGAAGGAGTCAGTGACTGAAACGCGTAGGTTTAGTTGGTCCTGTGTGCTATTCGTAGCTCCGCAGCTCTGTAGCTGGTCACGTGTACACATCACGTGACTGTGACGTCACACAAGGTCCTGCACCTTGTCGGCTTTAGCTATACACACGCGGCCGCCACTGCCTGTTCACGGCAGTCACCAAGCTCTGGGGGAGTACGCTAGTCACCGGCCGGGACAGCGTCTCCTATACCACCATTTGCTCTGCAACATATTGGATATTTTTGGAACAGAGATTCAGAGAAGGCTTCAGATACCAACCTTTAAGTGCATGAGTGAAGGACCTTTCTGCATGCCAGCACTGGATACAGTTTTCCTTTTCCTTGATATTAAGGTAAACACATCTTGTTAATCCTAGTCTTTAACGAAGAACCTTGCTTATAACATGTCCTAGCATGTTAACTATTTATGGCTTCATATAGGTGTCCTTAGCGCAAATATTACATATAGCTTAATTTTAAAGGTAACCTTTAACCCCCCCTCAGGTGTTACAAACTAGAAGAGCCACCTTGTGCAGCAGTAATGCTGCACAAGTCAAAGGTTGCTCTTTCAATTTTGCTCCTTGCACACGCTGAATGAAACACGTATAACATTTAGCCCTTTATACAGTCAAACTATCTTGGAGGCGGGAGTTTCCTTCTTAATGAGACGCAGCACAGCTGTGAAAAAAACCACCTTGGTGCTGGGCGCATCCTGCTGAGCGTCGTTATTTGCTGTACAGGAGTCTGCGCTGTTGTGTTATCCCTTGGCCATGCGCTGTTAGCGCTGCCCGTCTTCAGACATCATTTGATGTCGGCCGGTGCGGCTCGCGATGCCCATGAATCCCAGCCCCGCAGTGTCTTTTCATTTATTCACACTGCGGGGCTGGGATTCATGGCCTTGCGCAGTACATATGTTCGCCTCTCACTCGTGTCCTTACATGTTGTGATCCGCTTTTTGGGCTCCCCTAGTGGTGGCTGGTGGTACTGGAGACTTGTGTGTTCTTTTCTGCCTCAGCTCACCTGCTTCCATCAGTTTTGGGAGTTCCCTATTTAGCCTTGCTCTCCAGTCACTTCCTTGCCGGTCATCATTGTAACCTGAGTCTTTCAGTTGCATGTTCCTGCTACCAGTCTGCTGATCAGCTAAGTGGACTCTTGTCCTTTTTGTTTTGTATTTTTTGTCCAGTTTACAGTTTGTCATTTCCTGTTACTGGAAGCTCTTGTGGACTGAAATTGCCACTCCTGTGTCATGAGTTGACACAGGAGTCTTAAAGTAATTTCAGGATGGGTTTTTGAAAGGGTTTTTCAGCTGACCGTGAAGTCCTCTTTTGTATCCTTCCTCTATCTAGTAAGTGGACCTCGCTTTGCTAAATCTACCTTCATACTGTGTATGTCTTTTCCTCTGAACTCACCGTTAATATATGTGGGGGCTACTATCATCTTTGGGGAATTTCACTAGAGGTAAGCCAGGTCTGTTCCTTCCTCTTCTAGGCGTAGTTAGTTCTCCGGCTGGCGCATGGCATCTAGGCAGCCGTAGGAATGCTTCCTGGCTACTGTTAGTTGTGTGGTAGATTTAGGTCACGGTCAGCTTTAGTTTCCATCACCCGAGGGCTAGTCTGTTATTTTGTGTTTCTGATGTTCCCATGCCATTGGGGAATCACGACAGTATGACCGGCCACTGTTAAAGTAATTGGCAGAAGAAAGGAGAGTAAAAGAAGTCTGTAGATTTTTTTTTTTTTTTCCTCACATGTTTGCTACTTAGTTGGCTCAGTTGTATTTCTGCTCTATTTACAGCCTTGCCTTTCTCTCCTTCTAATCCTTGAATGGCTCTGATCTCTCCGGTTTAAGGATGGACTCTCAGAGTTTGGTTGCAGGTTTAAATAATCTTGCTACGAAGGTTCAGAATTTACAAGATTATGTTATACGTACTCCTATTTCTGAACCTAAGATTCCTACACCAGAGGTATTTTCCGGAGATAGATCTCGGTTTCTGAATTTCAAATGTAATTGTAAATTATTCCTTTCTCTCAGACCTCACTCCTCTGGAGATCCTGTTCAGCAGGTTAAGATTGTGATTTCTTTGCTGCGAGGTGACCCTCAAAATTGGGCATTTTCATTGACACCAGGGGATCCTGCGTTGCTCAATGTGGATGCGTTTTTTCTGGCTTTAGGGTTGCTGTATGAGGAACCTAATTTGGAGATTCAAGCTGAAAAAGCTTTAATAGCCCTGTCTCAAGGGCAAGATGAAGCTGAGATATACTGCCAAAATTTTCGTAAATGGTCTGTGCTTACTCAGTGGAATGAGTGTGCCCTAGCGGCAATTTTCAGAGAAGGCCTTTCTGATGCCGTTAAGGATGTCATGGTGGGGTTTCCTACGCCCACAGGTCTGAATGAGTCCATCACAATGGCGATTCAGATTGATCGGCGTTTGCGGGAGCGCAAACCCGTGCACCATTTGGCGGTATCTTCTGAAGGGACGCCAGAGAAAATGCAATGTGACAGAATTCTGTCAAGAAGCGAGCGGCAGAATTATAGGCGCAAAAATGGCTTGTGCTTCTACTGTGGTGATTCCGCGCATGTTATATCAGCATGCTCTAAACGTACTAGGAAGGTTGACAAGTCTGTTTCTATTGGCACTTTACAGTCTAAATTTCTTCTGTCTGTAACTCTGATTTGTTCATTATCAGTTATTACCGTGGATGCCTATGTGGACTCTGGCGCTGCTCTGAGTCTCATGGATTGGTCCTTCGCCAGGCGCTGTGGGTTTGATTTGGAGCCTCTGGAAGTTCCTATACCTCTGAAGGGTATTGATTCTACACCTCTGGCTTGTAATAGACCACAGTTCTGGACGCAAGTGACTATGCGTATGACTCCAGACCATCAGGAGATGATTCGCTTCCTCGTGTTGCATAATTTACATGATGTGTTAGTGCTTGGATTACCATGGTTGCAATCTCATAACCCAGTACTGGACTGGAAAACTATGTCTGTGTTAAGCTGGGGATGTCGGGGGGCTCATGGGGACATACCTTTGGTTTCTATCTCGTCATCTATTCCCTCTGAGGTTCCGGCATTTTTGTCGGATTTTGGGGATATTTTTGAAGAGCCTAAAATTGGTTCTCTCCCTCCCCACAGAGAGTGTGATTGCGCCATAGATCTGATTCCAGGCAGTAAATTTCCAAAGGGTCGTTTGTTTAACCTATCTGTACCTGAGCATGCTGCCATGCGAGAGTATGTTAAGGAGTCCCTGGAAAAGGGACATATTCGTCCTTCTTCATCACCTTTAGGAGCTGGGTTTTTCTTTGTCTCTAAAAAGGATGGCTCGTTGAGGCCTTGTATTGATTATCGACTCCTGAATAAAATTACTGTCAAATATCAGTATCCGTTGCCGCTGCTTACTGATTTGTTTGCTCGCATAAGGGGGGCTAAGTGGTTCTCCAAGATTGATCTCCGTGGGGCGTATAATTTGGTGCGAATTAAGCAAGGGGATGAGTGGAAAACCGCATTTAATACGCCTGAGGGCCACTTTGAGTATTTAGTAATGCCTTTCGGCCTTTCTAATGCACCTTCAGTTTTTCAGTCCTTTATGCATGATATTTTCCGTGAATATCTGGATAAATTTATGATTGTGTATTTGGACGATATTTTGATTTTTTCTGAGGACTGGGAGTCTCATGTTCAGCAGGTCAGGAGGGTTTTTCAGGTCTTGCGGGAGAATTCTCTGTGTGTAAAGGGTTCTAAGTGTGTTTTTGGGGTTCAAAAGATTTCCTTTTTGGGGTACATTTTTTCCCCTTCTTCTGTTTAGATGGACCCTGTCAAGGTTCGGGCTATTTGTGACTGGACGCAGCCTACTTCTCTAAAGGGTCTTCAGAAGTTCTTGGGCTTTGCTAATTTTTATCGTCGATTTATAACTGGTTTTTCTGGTGTTGCTAAGCCTCTTACGGATTTGACTAAGAAGGGTGCTGATGTTGCCAATTGGTCCTCTGCCGCTGTGGAGGCCTTTCGGGAACTTAAGCGCCGCTTTTCGTCTGCCCCTGTGTTGCGCCAGCCTGATGTCTCTCTCCCCTTTCAGGTTGAGGTCGATGCTTCCGAGATCGGAGCGGGGGCGGTTTTGTCGCAGAAAAGTTCCGATTGCTCAGTGATGAGACCTTGTGCGTTCTTTTCTCGAAAATTTTCTGCCGCCGAAAGAAATTATGATGTCGGTAATCGGGAGCTTTTGGCCATGAAGTGGGCATTTGAGGAGTGGCGTCATTGGCTTGAGGGTGCTAGACATCAGGTGGTGGTTTTGACTGATCACAAGAATCTGATTTATCTTGAGTCTGCCAGGCGCCTGAATCCTAGACAGGCGCGCTGGTCGTTGTTTTTCTCTCGGTTTAATTTTGTGGTCTCATATCTACCAGGTTCTAAGAATGTGAAGGCAGATGCCCTTTCTAGGAGTTTTGAGCCTGATTCCCCTGGTGATTCGGAATCTACAGGTATCCTTAAGGATGGGGTGATATTATCCGCTATTTCCCCAGATCTGCGACGTGCTTTGCAAGAGTTTCAGGCGGATAGACCTGATCGCTGTCCACCTGGTAGACTGTTTGTTCCTGATGATTGGACCAGTAGAGTCATCTCGGAGGTTCATTCTTCTACGCTGGCGGGTCATCCTGGAATTTTTGGTACCAGGGATTTGGTGGCTAGATCCTTCTGGTGGCCATCTCTGTCTCGAGATGTGCGTGTTTTTGTGCAGTCTTGTGATGTGTGTGCTCGGGCCAAGCCTTGTTGTTCTAGGGCTAGCGGGTTGTTGTTGCCCTTGCCTATTCCGAAGAGGCCTTGGACGCACATCTCGATGGACTTTATTTCCGCTCTTCCTGTCTCTCAGAGGATGTCTGTTATCTGGGTGGTGTGTGACCGTTTTTCTAAGATGGTTCATTTGGTGCCATTGCCGAAGTTGCCTTCCTCGTCTGAGTTGGTTCCTTTGTTTTTTCAAAATGTGGTTCGCTTGCATGGTATTCCTGAAAATATCGTTTCTGATAGGGGTACCCAGTTCGTTTCTAGATTTTGGCGGGCATTCTGTGCCAGGTTGGGCATTGATTTGTCTTTTTCGTCTGCCTTCCATCCTCAGACTAATGGCCAGACGGAGCGAACTAATCAGACTTTGGAGACGTATTTGAGGTGTTTTGTGTCTGCGGATCAGGATGATTGGGTTGCCTTTTTGCCGTTGGCGGAGTTTGCTCTTAATAATCGGGCTAGTTCGGCCACTTTGGTTTCCCCTTTCTTTTGCAATTCGGGGTTTCATCCCCGTTTTTCTTCTGGTCAGGCGGAGTCTTCGGATTGTCCTGGAGTAGATGCTGTGGTGGATCGGTTGTATCGGATTTGGGAACAAGTGGTAGACAATTTGAATTTGTCCCAGGAGAGGACTCAGCGGTTTGCTAACCGCCAGCGTCGGGTTGGTCCTCGCCTTCGTGTTGGGGACTTGGTGTGGTTGTCTTCCCGTTTTGTCCCAATGAGGGTTTCTTCTCCTAAATTTAAGCCTCGGTTCATCGGTCCCTATAGGATTTTGGAGATTATTAACCCTGTTTCCTTTCGTTTGGACCTCCCGGCATCTTTCGCTATCCATAATGTGTTCCATCGGTCGTTGTTGCGGAGATACGAGGTGCCGGTGGTTCCTTCTGCTGAGCCTCCTGCTCCTGTGCTGGTTGAGGGTGAATTGGAGTACGTTATAGAGAAGATCTTGGACTCCCGTATTTCCAGGCGGAGACTCCAGTATCTGGTTAAATGGAAGGGCTATGGTCAGGAAGATAATTCTTGGGTAACTGCCTCTGATGTTCATGCCTCGGATTTGGTTCGTGCCTTTCATAGGGCTCATCCAGGTCACCCTGGCGGTTCTTGTGAGGGTTCGGTGCCCCCTCCTTAAGGGGGGGGTACTGTTGTGATCCGCTTTTTGGGCTCCCCTAATGGTGGCTGGTGGTACTGGAGACTTGTGTGTTCTTTTCTGCCTCAGCTCACCTGCTTCCATCAGTTTTGGGAGTTCCCTATTTAGCCTTGCTCTCCAGTCACTTCCTTGCCGGTCATCATTGTAACCTGAGTCTTTCAGTTGCATGTTCCTGCTACCAGTCTGCTGATCAGCTAAGTGGACTCTTGTCCTTTTTGTTTTGTATTTTTTGTCCAGTTTACAGTTTGTCATTTCCTGTTACTGGAAGCTCTTGTGGACTGAAATTGCCACTCCTGTGTCATGAGTTGACACAGGAGTCTTAAAGTAATTTCAGGATGGGTTTTTGAAAGGGTTTTTCAGCTGACCGTGAAGTCCTCTTTTGTATCCTTCCTCTATCTAGTAAGTGGACCTCGCTTTGCTAAATCTACCTTCATACTGTGTATGTCTTTTCCTCTGAACTCACCGTTAATATATGTGGGGGCTACTATCATCTTTGGGGAATTTCACTAGAGGTAAGCCAGGTCTGTTCCTTCCTCTTCTAGGCGTAGTTAGTTCTCCGGCTGGCGCATGGCATCTAGGCAGCCGTAGGAATGCTTCCTGGCTACTGTTAGTTGTGTGGTAGATTTAGGTCACGGTCAGCTTTAGTTTCCATCACCCGAGGGCTAGTCTGTTATTTTGTGTTTCTGCTGTTCCCATGCCATTGGGGAATCATGACACTTACACCTGCTTCAGACTGTGCGGCGTCAGCTGATCCCTTATCGCATGCCACGGCTATGAAGCCGCACAGTCTGAAGAAGGCGGAAGGAGATGAGTGACAGCCTGGCGAAGATATGCACTGCTCATGCCCATCAATCACACCCTCGTGGTCTACATGAATAAGACACCGAGGGGCATTGTGTCGGGCAGGGCGGCCGCAGAGGCGCAGCCAGCCAGACAATGATGTCAGAAGACGGGCAGCGCTACCAAGGGGGTTGCTGCATGTCATTACAAAGGAAAGTCACACCTCAGGGACGTTTTAATGGTCTCAGGGGACACATTTTATACGTGTTGAGTTCGACGTGTGCAAGGAGACTAACTTAATGAGCCACCTTGTACAAATGCAGCATTACTGCTGTACAAGGTGGCTGTTATACATCCAAATGCCTGGGGGGGGGACAGGTTCCCTTCAATTTCAGTTCTTGTGTCTGCGTGTGGTTTGCAGGACACGTTGCCGGCTACACAGCAGGGGAACAGCTGGCATTGCTGAACCCCACTGACACATTGGCGAGTGTTTTACTCTGTGCAGCTAGCACTTCCGGGCACCAACTGGCGGTGTTAGAGCCCGGGGTCAGCAGGAGGAGCAGAGGGAGCAGAATGTAGGCCGAAGCCTGCACTGGAGGCAGCTTTGTGTCTGCGTGGCGTTTGCAGGACACGTTGCCGGCTACACAGCGGGGGAACAGCTGGCGTTGCTGAACCCCACTGACACATTGGCGGGTGTTTTGCTCTGTGCAGCCAGCACTTCCGGGCACCAACTGGCAGTGTTAGAGCCCAGGCTCTGCAGGAGGAGCAGAGTGTAGGCCGAAGCCTATTTGAACCAATTTTAAAGGTAACCTTTAACCCCCCCTCAGGTGTTACAAACTAGAAGAGCCACCTTGTGCAGCAGTAATGCTGCACAAGTCAAAGGTTGCTCTTTCAATTTTGCTCCTTGCACACGCTGAATGAAACACGTATAACATTTAGCCCTATATACAGTCAAACTGTCTTGGAGGCGGGAGTTTCCTTCTTAATGAGACGCAGCACAGCTGTGAAAAAAAACACCTTGGTGCTGGGCGCGGCCTCCTGAGCGTCGCATTTTGCTGTACAGGAGTCTGCGCTGTTGAGTTATCCCTTGGCCATGCGCTGTTAGCGCTGCCCGTCTTCAGACATCATTTGATGTCGGCCGGTGCGGTTCGCGATGCCCATGAATCCCAGCCCCTCAGTGTCTTTTCATTTATTCACACTGCGGGGCTGGGATTCATGGCCTTGCGCAGTACATATGTTCGACTCTCACTCGTGTCCTTACACCTGCTTCAGACTGTGCGGCGTCAGCTGATCCCTTATCGCATGCCATGGCCATGAAGCCGCACAGTCTGAAGAAGGTGGAAGGAGATGAGTGACAGCCTGGCGAAGATATGCACTGCTCATGCCCATCAATCACACTCTCGCAGTCTACATAAATAAGACACAGAGGGGCGTTGTGTCGGGCAGGGCAGCCGCAGAGGCGCAGCCAGCCAAACAATGATGTCAGAAGACGGGCAGCGCTACCAAGGGGGTTGCTGCGTGTCATTACAAAGGAAAGTTACACCTCAGGGACGTTTTAATGGTCTCAGGGGACACATTTTATACGTGTTGAGTTCTACGTGTGCAAGGAGACTAACTTAATGAGCCACCTTGTACAAATGCAGCATTACTGCTGTACAAGGTGGCTGTTATACATCCAAACGCCTGGGGGGGGACAGGTTCCCTTCAATTTCAGTTCTTTTGTCTGCGTGGCGCTTGCAGGACACGTTGCCGGCTACACAGCAGGGGAACAGCTGGCTTTGCTGAACCCCACTGACACATTGGCGGGTGTTTTGCTCTGTGCAGCTAGCACTTCCGGGCACCAACTGGCGGTGTTAGAGCCCGGGGTCAGCAGGAGGAGCAGAGGGAGCAGAATGTAGGCTGAAGCCTGCACTGGAGGCAGCTTTGTGTCTGCGTGGCATTTGCAGGACACATTGCCGGCTACACAGCAGGGGAACAGCTGGCGTTGCTGAACCCCACTGACACATTGGTGGGTGTTTTGCTCTGTGCAGCCAGCACTTCCGGGCACCAACTGGCGGTGTTAGAGCCTGGGGTCAGCAGGAGGAGCAGAGTGTAGGCCGAAGCCTGCACTGGAGGCAGCTTTGTGTCTGCGTGGCATTTGCAGGACACGTTGCCGGCTACACAGCAGGGGAACAGCTGGCGTTGCTGAACCCCACTGACACATTGGTGGGTGTTTTGCTCTGTGCAGCTAGCACTTCTGGGCACCAACTGGCGGTGTTAGAGCCCGGGGTCAGCAGGAGGAGCAGAGGGAGCGGAGTGTAGGCCGAAGCCTGCACTGAAGGCAGCTTTGTGTCTGCATGGCGTTTGCAGGACACGTTGCCGGCTACACAGCGGGGGAACAGCTGGCGTTGCTGAACCCCACTGACACATTGGCGGGTGTTTTGCTCTTTGCAGCCAGCACTTCCGGGCACCAACTGGCGGTGTTAGAGCTCAGGCTCTGCAGGAGGAGCAGAGTGTAGGCCGAAGCCTAATTGAACCGATTTTAAAGGTAACCTTTAACCCCCCCTCAGGTGTTACAAACTGGAAGAGCCACCTTGTGCAGCAGTAATGCTGCACAAGTCAAAGGTTGCTCTTTCAATTTTGCTCCTTGCACACGCTGAATGAAACACGTATAACATTTAGCCCTTTATACAGTCAAACTGTCTTGGAGGCGGGAGTTTCCTTCTTAATGAGACACAGCACAGCTGTGAAAAAAACCACCTTGGTGCTGGGCGCGGCCTCCTGAGCGTCGCATTTTGCTGTACAGGAGTCTGCGCTGTCGTATTATCCCTTGGCCCTGCGCTGTTAGCGCTGCCCGTCTTCTAACATCATTTAATGTCGGCCGGTGCGGTTCGCGATGCCCATGAATCCCAGCCCCGCAGTGTCTTTTCATTTATTCACACTGCGGGGCTGGGATTCATGGCATTGCGCAGTCAATAAGTTCGCCTCTCACTCGTGTCCTTACACCTACTTCAGACTGTGCGGCGTCAGCTGATCCCTTATCGCATGCCACAGCCATGAAGCCGCACAGTCTGAAGAAGGCGGAAGGAGATGAGTGACAGCCTGGCGAAGATATGCACTGCTCATGCCCATCAATCACACCCTCGCCGTCTACATAAATAAGACACCGAGGGGCGTTGTGTCGGGCAGGGCAGCCGCAGAGGCGCAGCCAGCCAAACAATGATGTCAGAAGACGGGCAGCGCTACCAAGGGGGTTGCTGCGTGTCATTACAAAGGAAAGTCACACCTCAGGGACGTTTTTATGGTCTCAGGGGACACATTTTATACGTGTTGAGTTTGACGTGTGCAAGGAGACTAACTTAATGAGCCACCTTGTAAAAATGCAGCATTACCGCTGTACAAGGTGGCTGTTATACATCCAAACGCCTGGGGGGGGACAGGTTCCCTTCAATTTCAGTTCTTTTGTCTGCGTGGTGATTGCAGGACACGTTGCCGGCTACACAGCAGGGGAACAGCTGGCGTTGCTGAACCCCACTGACACATTGGCGGGTGTTTTGCTCTGTGCAGCTAGCACTTCCGGGCACCAACTGGCGGTGTTAGAGCCCGGGGTCAGCAGGAGGAGCAGAGGGAGCAGAATGTAGGCCGAAGCCTGCACTGGAGGCAGCTTTGTGTCTGCGTGGCATTTGCAGGACACGTTGCCGGCTACACAGCAGGGGAACAGCTGGCGTTGCTGAATCCCACTGACACATTGGCGAGTGTTTTGCTCTGTGAAGCTAGCACTTCCGGGCACCAACTGGCAGTGTTAGAGCCCGGCGTCAGCAGAAGGAGCAGAGGGAGCAGAGTGTAGGCCGAAGCCTGCACTGGAGGCAGCTTTGTGTCTGCGTGGCGTTTGCAGGACACGTTGCCGGCTACACAGCAGGGGAACAGCTGGCGTTGCTGAAACTCACTGACACATTGGTGGGTGTTTTGCTCTGTGCAGCCAGCACTTCCGGGCACCAACTGGCGGTGTTAGAGCCCGGGGTCAGCAGGAGGAGCAGAGGGAGCAGAGTGTAGGCCGAAGCCTGCACTGGAGGCAGCTTTGTGTCTGCGTGGCGTTTGCAGGACACGTTGCCGGCTACACAGCGGGGGAACAGCTGGCGTTGCTGAACCCCACTGACACAATGGCGGGTGTTTTGCTCTGTGCAGCCAGCACTTCCGGGCACCAACTGGTGGTGTTAGAACCCAGGGTCTGCCGGAGGAGCAGAGTGTAGGCCGAAGCTTAATTGAACCAATTTTAAAGATAACCTTTAACCCCCCCTCAGATGTTACAAACTAGAAGAGCCACCTTGTGCAGCAGTAATGCTGCACAAGTCAAAGGTTGCTCTTTCAATTTTGCTCCTTGCACACGCTGAATGAAACACGTATAACATTTAGCCCTTTATACAGTCAAACTGTCTTGGAGGTGGGAGTTTCCTTCTTAATGAGATACAGCACAGCTGTGAAAAAAACCACCTTGGTGCTGGGCGCGGCCTCCTGAGCGTCGCATTTTTCTGTACAGGAGTCTGCGCTGTCGTGTTATCCCTTGGCCCTGCGCTGTTAGCGCTGCCCGTCTTCTAACATCATTTAATGTCGGCCGGTGGGGTTCGCGATGCCCATGAATCCCAGCCCCGCAGTGTCTTTTCATTTATTCACACTGCGGGGCTGGGATTCATGGCCTTGCGCAGTACATATGTTCGCCTCTCACTCATGTCCTTACACCTGCTTCAGACTGTGCGGCGTCAGCTGATCCCTTATCGCATGCCACGGCTATGAAGCCGCACAGTCTGAAGAAGGCGGAAGGAGATGAGTGACAGCCTGGCGAAGATATGCACTGCTCATGCCCATCAATCACACCCTCGCAGTCTACATAAATAAGACACCGAGGGACGTTGTGTTGGGCAGGGCGGCCGCAGAGGCGCAGTTAGCCAAACAATGATGTCAGAAGATGGGCAGCGCTACCAAGGTGGTTGCTGCATGTCATTACAAAGGAAAGTCACACCTCAGGGACGTTTTAATGGTCTCAGGGGACACATTTTATACGTGTTGAGTTCGACGTGTGCAAGGAGACTAACTTAATAAACCACCTTGTACAAATGCAGCATTACTGCTGTACAAGGTGGCTGTTATACATCCAAATGCCTGGGGGGGGGACAGGCTCCCTTCAATTTCAGTTCTTGTGTCTGCGTGGCGTTTGCAGGACACGTTGCCGGCTACACAGCAGGGGAACAGCTGGCGTTGCTGAACCCCACTGACACATTGGCGGGTGTTTTGCTCTGTGCAGCCAGCACTTCCGGGCACCAACTGGCGGTGTTAGAGCCCGGGGTCAGCAGGAGGAGCAGAGGGAGCAGAGTGTAGGCCGAAGTCTGCACTGGAGGCAGCTTTGTGTCTGCGTGGCGTTTGCAGGACACGTTGCCGGCTATACAGCGGGGGAACAGCTGGCGTTGCTGAACCCCACTGACACATTGGCGGGTGTTTTGCTCTGTGCAGCCAGCACTTCCGGGCACCAACTGGCGGTGTTAGAGCCCAGGCTCTGCAGGAGGAGCAGAGTGTAGGCCGAAGCCTATTTGAACCAATTTTAAAGGTAACCTTTAACCCCCCCCTCAGGTGTTACAAACTAGAAGAGCCACCTTGTGCAGCAGTAATGCTGCACAAGTCAAAGGTTGCTCTTTCAATTTTGCTCCTTGCACACGCTGAATGAAACACGTATAACATTTAGCCCTATATACAGTCAAACTGTCTTGGAGGCGGGAGTTTCCTTCTTAATGAGACGCAGCACAGCTGTGAAAAAAAACACCTTGGTGCTGGGCGCGGCCTCCTGAGCGTCGCATTTTGCTGTACAGGAGTCTGCGCTGTTGTGTTATCCCTTGGCCATGCGCTGTTAGCGCTGCCCGTCTTCAGACATCATTTGATGTCGGCCGGTGCGGTTCGCGATGCCCATGAATCGCAGCCCCGCAGTGTCTTTTCATTTATTCACACTGCGGGGCTGGGATTCATGGCCTTGCGCAGTACATATGTTCGACTCTCACTCGTGTCCTTACACCTGCTTCAGACTGTGCGGTGTCAGCTGATCCCTTATCGCATGCCATGGCCATGAAGCCGCACAGTCTGAAGAAGGCGGAAGGAGATGAGTGACAGCCTGGCGAAGATATGCACTGCTCATGCCCATCAATCACACCCTCGCAGTCTACATAAATAAGACACAGAGGGGCGTTGTGTCGGGCAGAGCAGCCGCAGAGGCGCAGCCAGCCAAACAATGATGTCAGAAGACGGGCAGCGCTACCAAGGGGGTTGCTGCGTGTCATTACAAAGGAAAGTTACACCTCAGGGACGTTTTAATGGTCTCAGGGGACACATTTTATACGTGTTGAGTTCTACGTGTGCAAGGAGACTAACTTAATGAGCCACCTTGTACAAATGCAGCATTACTGCTGTACAAGGTGGCTGTTATACATCCAAACGCCTGGGGGGGGACAGGTTCCCTTCAATTTCAGTTCTTTTGTCTGCGTGGCGTTTGCAGGACACGTTGCCGGCTACACAGCAGGGGAACAGCTGGCTTTGCTGAACCCCACTGACACATTGGCGGGTGTTTTGCTCTGTGCAGCTAGCACTTCCGGGCACCAACTGGCGGTGTTAGAGCCCGGGGTCAGCAGGAGGAGCAGAGGGAGCAGAATGTAGGCCGAAGTGTTATGACCCCAATGGCGAGGGTCTCAGAAATATCAGCAAGTCTGCGAAGTACAAAAATCCAGCTCATAGGGCAGTGGTAACTGGGTTGACCATATATCTACTCCTAACGCCAACACTAGAAGTAGCCGGGGAACATGCCTACGTTGGTCGCTATATGTCTCGCGCCAGCCGGAGAGCTAACTACCCCTAGAAGAGGAAAACAAAGACCTCTCTTGCCTCCAGAGAAAGGACCCCAAAAGTAGGATACAAGCCCCCCACAAATAATAACGGTGAGGTAAGAGGAAATGACAAACACAGGGATGAACTAGGTTTAGCAAAGAGAGGCCCACTTACTAATAGCAGAATGTAGTAAGATAACTTATATGGTCAACAAAAACCCTAACAAAAATCCACACTGGAGATTCAAGAACCCCCGAACCGTCTAACGGCCCGGGGGGAGAACACCAGCCACCCTAGAGCTTCCAGCAAGGTCAGGATACAGATTATATACAAGCTGGACAGAAATGCAAACAAAAACAAAATAGCAAAAAGCAAGAAAGCGGACTTAGCTTAATCAACACAGGAACCAGGATCAGTGGACAAGAGCACTACAGATTAGCTCTGATATCAACGTTGCCAGGCATTGAACTGAAGGTCCAGGGAGCTTATATAGCAACACCCCTGACCTAACGACCCAGGTGAGCATACAAGGGATGAATGACATACCCAGAGTCAAATCACTAGTAGCCACTAGAGGGAGCCAAAAGGTAAATTCACAACACCGAAGCCTGCACTGGAGGCAGCTTTGTGTCTGCGTGGCATTTGCAGGACACGTTGCCGGCTACACAGCAGGGGAACAGCTGGCGTTGCTGAACCCCACTGACACATTGGTGGGTGTTTTGCTCTGTGCAGCCAGCACTTCCGGGCACCAACTGGCGGTGTTAGAGCCTGGGGTCAGCAGGAGGAGCAGAGTGTAGGCCGAAGCCTGCACTGGAGGCAGCTTTGTGTCTGCGTGGCGTTTGCAGGACACGTTGCCGGCTACACAGCAGGGGAACAGCTGGCGTTGCTGAACCCCAGTGACACATTGGCGGGTGTTTTGCTCTGTGCAGCCAGCACTTCCGGGCACCAACTGGCGGTGTTAGAGTCCGGGGTCAGCAGGAGGAGCAGAGGGAGCAGAGTGTAGGCCGAAGCCTGCACTGGAGGCAGCTTTGTGTCTGCGTGGCGTTTGCAGGACGCGTTGCCGGCTACACAGCGGGGGAACAGCTGGCGTTGCTGAACCCCACTGACACATTGGCGGGTGTTTTGCTCTGTGCAGCTAGCACTTCCGGGCACCAACTGGCGGTGTTAGATCCCAGGTCAGCATGAGGAGCAGAGTGTAGGCCGAAGCCTGCACTGGAGCAAGTTGAAAGGGAACCTTTAACCCCCCCCCCCAGGCGTTTGTTGCTGAAAGAGCCATCTTCTACAGCACTAATGCTGCAAAAGGAAAAGCTGGCTCTTTTAATTATGCTCCTTGCAACGCTGAACTAGACACTTATGAAATGTGTCCCCTCACACCGTAAAACCGTCCCGGAGGTGGGACTTTCCTTTGTAATGGGACGCAGCACAGCCGTCATTCCTACGCCCTTGACGCCGTGCGCCGCCTCCTCAGCGTTGTTTGATTCTGTCCCGGAGCCTGCGCTGTTATGTTATCCCTTGGCCAGGCTCACTTAGCGCTGCCCATCTTCTGATATCATTTGGTGTCAGGCTGGCTGTGCCAGTGCGGCAGCGCTGCCCGAGATCCAGCCTCGCAGTGTCGTCTAATGTAATCCCACTGCGAGCCTGGGATCCATGGGCATGTGCAGTGCATATCCTGGCCTCTCACTCCCCTCCCTCCGGCCTCTTCAGACTGTGCGGCGTCCCGGCCGTAGCGGAGGTGAAGATACGCACTGCGCACGCCCATGGATCCCAGGCCCGCAGTGTGATTAAATCAGAAGACACTGCGAGGCGGGAACCCCACTAACACATTGGCGAGGTGTTTGGCTCTGTGCAAACAGCACTTCCGGGCAGCAACCAGCAGTGTTGGAGCCCAGGGACAGCAGGAGGAGCAGAGTGTAGGCTGAAGCCTGCACTGGAGGCATGTAAATGTCTGTTAGTGTGCCAGTGTGGCGGTCGCATGACACGTTGCCGGATACACAGCAGGGGAACAGCTGGCGTTGCTGAACCCCACTGACACATTGGCGGGTGTTTTGCTCTGTGCAGCTAGCACTTCCGGGCACCAACTGGCGGTGTTAGATCCCAGGTCAGCATGAGGAGCAGAGTGTAGGCCGAAGCCTGCACTGGAGCAAGTTGAAAGGGAACCTTTAACCCCCCCCCCAGGCGTTTGTTGCTGAAAGAGCCATCTTCTACAGCACTAATGCTGCAAAAGGAAAAGCTGGCTCTTTTAATTATGCTCCTTGCAACGCTGAACTAGACACTTATGAAATGTGTCCCCTCACACCGTAAAACCGTCCCGGAGGTGGGACTTTCCTTTGTAATGGGACGCAGCACAGCCGTCATTCCTACCCCCTTGGCGCCGTGCGCCGCCTCCTCAGCGTTGTTTGATTCTGTCCCGGAGCCTGCGTTGTTATGTTATCCCTTGGCCAGGCTCACTTAGCGCTGCCCATCTTCTGATATCATTTGGTGTCAGGCTGGCTGTGCCAGTGCGGCAGCGCTGCCCGAGATCCAGCCTCGCAGTGTCGTCTAATGTAATCCCACTGCGAGCCTGGGATCCATGGGCATGTGCAGTGCATATCCTGGCCTCTCACTCCCCTCCCTCCGGCCTCTTCAGACTGTGCGGCGTCCCGGCCGTAGCGGAGGTGAAGATACGCACTGCGCACGCCCATGGATCCCAGGCCCGCAGTGTGATTAAATCAGAAGACACTGCGAGGCGGGAACCCCACTAACACATTGGCGAGGTGTTTGGCTCTGTGCAAACAGCACTTCCGGGCAGCAACCAGCAGTGTTGGAGCCCAGGGACAGCAGGAGGAGCAGAGTGTAGGCTGAAGCCTGCACTGGAGGCATGTAAATGTCTGTTAGTGTGCCAGTGTGGCGGTCGCATGACACGTTGCCGGATACACAGCAGGGGAGTAGCAGGCGTTACTGAACCCCACTAACACATTGGCGAGGTGTTTGGCTCTGTGCAAACAGCACTTCCAGGCAGCAACCAGCACTGTTGGAGCCCAGGGACAGCAGGAGGAGCAGAGTGTAGACCAAAGCCTGCACTGGAGGCATGTAAATGTCTGTTAGTGTGCCAGCGTGGCGGTCGCATGACACGTTGCCGGATACACAGCAGGGGAGCAGCAGGCATTACTGAACCCCACTAACACATTGGCGAGGTGTTTGGCTCTGTGCAAACAGCACTTCCGGGCAGCAACCAGCAGTGTTGGAGCCCAGGGACAGCAGGAGGAGCAGAGTGTAGGCCGAAGCCTGCACTGGAGGCATGTAAATGTCTGTTAGTGTGCCAGCGTGGCAGTCGCATGACACGTTGCCGGCTACACAGCAGGGGAGCAGCAGGCGTTACTGAACCCCACTAACACATTGGCGAGGTGTTTGGCTCTGTGCAAACAGCACTTCCGGGCAGCAACCAGCAGTGTTGGAGCCCAGGGACAGCAGGAGGAACAGAGTGTAGGTCAAAGCCTGCACTGGAGGCATGTAAATGTCTGTTAGTGTGCCAGCGTGGCGGTCGCATGACACGTTGCCGGCTACACAGCAGGGAGCAGCTGGCGTTACTGAACCCCACTAACACAATGGCGAGGTGTTTGGCTCTGTGCAAACAGCACTTCCGGGCAGCAACCAGCAGTGTTGGAGCCCAGGGACAGCAGGAGGAGCAGAGTGTAGGCCGAAGCCTGCACTGGAGGCATGTAAATGTCTGTTAGTGTGCCAGCGTGGCGGTCGCATTACACGTTGCCGGATACACAGCAGGGGAGCAGCAGGCGTTACTGAACCCCACTAACACATTGGCGAGGTGTTTGGCTCTGTGCAAACAGCACTTCTGGGCAGCAACCAGCAGTGTTGGAGCCCAGGGACAGCAGGAGGAGCAGAGTGTAGGCCGAAGCCTGCACTGGAGGCATGTAAATGTCTGTTAGTGTGCCAGCGTGGCGGTCGCATGACACGTTGCCGGCTACACAGCAGGGGAGCAGCTGGCGTTACTGAACCCCACTAACACATTGGCGAGGTGTTTGGCTCTGTGCAAACAGCACTTCTGGGCAGCAACCAGCAGTGTTGGAGCCCAGGGACAGCAGGAGGAGCAGAGTGTAGGCCGAAGCCTGCACTGGAGGCATGTAAATGTCTGTTAGTGTCCAGTGTGGCGGTTGCATGACACGTTGCCGGATACACAGCAGGGGAACAGCTGACGTTACTGAACCCCAATAACATGGCAGCAAATGTTAACTGTGCAGGCAGCACTTCCAGGCACCAACTGGCGGTGTTGGAGCCCAGGGACAGCAGGAGGAGCAGATTGGAGGTATTGCCGCACACACAGCTGGGGAACAGCTGACGTTACTGAACCCCAATAACAGAGGAGCGACTGTTGACTGTGCGGACAGCACTTCCAGGCACCAACTGGCGGTGTTGGAGCCAAGGGACAGCAGGAGGAGCAGAATGGAGGTATTGCCGCACACACAGCTGGGGAACAGCTGACGTTACTGAACCCCAATAACAGAGGAGCGACTGTTGACTGTGCGGACAGCACTTCCAGGCACCAACTATCGATGTTAGAGCCCAGGGACAGCAGGAGGAGCAGAGGAGCACAGTGTAGGCCAAAGCCTGATTGGAGCAAGTCGAAAGGGAACCTTTAACCCCCCCTCAAGGCGTTTGTAGCTGAAAGAGCCAGCTTGTGCAGCACAAAGGATGCAAAAGGAAAAGGTGGCTCTTTTCATTATGCTCCTTGCAAACACAGAACTAAACACTTATAAAATGTGTCCCCTGATACCGTGAGACCGTCCCAGAGGTGGGACTTTCCTTCGTAATGGGACGCATCACAGCCGTCATTCCTACCCCCTTGGTGCCGTGCGCCGCCTCCTCAGCGTTGTTTGATTCTGTCCCGGAGCCTGCGCTGTTATGTTATCCCTTGACATCATTTGGTGTCAGGCTGGCTGTGCCAGTGCGGCAGCGCTGCCCGAGATCCCTCCTCGCAGTGTCATCTAATGTAATCCCACTGCGGGCCTGGGATCCATGGGCATGCGCAGTGCATATCCTGGCCTCTCACTCCCCTCCCTCCGGCTTCTTCAGACTGTGCGGCGTCACGGCCATGGCATGCTATTAGGGATCACCTGACGGCGCACAGTCTGAAGAAGGCGAAGGGAGATGAGTGACAGGCGGAGGTGAAGATATGCACTGCGCGTGCCCATGGATCCCAGGCCCGCAGTGTGATTAAATCAGAAGACACTGCGAGGCGGGATCTCGGCCAGCGCGGCCGCACAGGCGCAGTCAGCCTGACACCAAATGATGTCAGAAGAGGGGCAGCGCTAAGTGTGCCTGGCCAAGGGATAACATAACAGCGCAGGCTCCGGGACAGAATCAAACAACGCTGAAGAGCCGGCGCACGGCGCCAAGGGGGTAGGAATGACGGCTGTGCTGCGTCACATTACGAAGGAAAGTCCCACCTCCGGGACGGTTTTACGGTATCAGTGGACACATTTTCTAAGTGTTAAGTTCTGCGTGTGCAAGGAGCTAATCAAAAATAGCTACCTTTTCCTTGTGCAGCATTACTGCTGCACAAGGTGGCTCTTTCAGTAACAAACGCCTGGGGGGGGGGACAGGTTCCCTTCCATTTCAGTTGTTGTGTCAGCGTGGCGGTCGCAGGACACATTGCCGGCTACACAGCTGGGGATCAGCTGACGTTACTGACACCCAGTAACACTGGGTCGTATGTTTTGACTGTGCAGACGGCACTTCTGAGCCTCAACTGGCGGTGTTGGAGTCCAGGAATTACAGTTCAGGTGGTAGAAAGATGAACACAACAGGAGACCTTGATACTGTAGACAGTCACCCAATTATTTAATCAGGAAGAGGAGTGGCAAATTCCTGCGAGATCCAGGCCTGGTTCATTTTCAGGAAAGTAAGCCGGTCAACGTTATCGGTGGATAGTCGCATGCGACGGTCTGTTAGTACACCACCTGCAGCACTAAAGACGCGTTCCGATAATACACTAGCCGCAGGGCAAGCCAGCACCTCCAATGCATACTGGCTTAGCTCTGGCCATGTATCCAGCTTAGAGACCCAAAACTTGAAAGGGGAAGAGCCGTCTGGGAGTACAGCAAGAGGGCAAGACATGTAGTCTGTCACCATCTGACGGAACCGTTGCCTCCTGCTGACTGGAGCCGCCTGTGATGGTGTAGACATTTGTGGCGGGCACACAAAACTGTGCCACAGTTGGGCCATACTGGTCTTGCCTTGGGCAGAGGCACTGCTTCTGCTCCCTCTTTGTGCAGAGCCTCCTCCACTGCCTGGACGCACTGAGCTGCTTTGTAAAGCACTAGCAGCACTTCTCTCAGTTGGACTGGAGAAGATGATGGAATTCACCAGTGTGTCTTGGTACTCCCGCATTTTACAATCCCGGTTCAACTGTGTGACGAGGGTTTGTACGTTGTCTCGGTAGCGAGGATCGAGGAGGGTGTACACCCAATAATCAGCCATGTTGAGAATGTGGGCGATGCGCCGGTCGTTTCTCAGGCACTGCAGCATGTAATCAACCATGTGCTGCAGACTGCCAACTGGCCAAGAAACGCTGTCCCCTGCTTGAGGCGTGAGCTCTGCCCGCTCTTCATCACCCCACCCTCGCTGTACACACTGACTACTGGACAATTGTGTAACTCCCTCCTCTGGACGGATGTCTTCCTCCTCCATTGACTCCTCCTCATCCTCCTCACAAAGTGTCCCCTGCCTAAGCGTTTGTGAGGAACCACGTGGCGCTGACTGTCCAGAAGGTGATGGAAATGGTGACTCCTCATCCTCCACCTCTTCCACAACATCATCCCTTAGCGCTTGCAGTGTTTGTTGAAGCAGGCAGATAAGGGGGACATTCATGCTGACTAGTGCATCATCTGCACTCGCCATCCACGTGGAATAATCGAAGGGACGCAAAACCTGGCAGACGTCCTTCATAGTGGCCCTGTTGTGAATTTTGTTTGTGGGCTCCCCCGGTGGTGTTTGATGGTAGTGCCACTTGTGTGCTTTCTGCTATCCCTGCTCACCTGTTGCCACCCATTAGGGGAGTTTCCTATTTAAGGCTGCTTGGCTGTTAGTCCTATGCCGGCCAACAATGTATCAGTAGCATTCTGTTGCATTTTCCTGCCTCAAGTTCCTGTTCAGCTAAGTTGAATTTTGTTTTGAGTTTATGCTAACTTCTTGTCCAGATTGCAGTAATGTGACTCGCTGCAGCTGGAAGCTCTTGTGGACTGAAATTGCCACTCCAAGTGGCATGAGTTGTCACTGGAGTTTTAAAGTAATTTCTGGATGGTGTTTTTGAGTAGTGTTTTAAGTTGACCGTGAAGTAACACTTTCCTATCCTTCTGCTATCTAGAAAGCGGACCTCTCTATGCTAAACCTGCTGTTCATCCTACGTATGTCATTTCCTCTGAACTCACCGTCAATATCTGTGGGGGGCTGCTATCTCCTTTTGGGGTACATCTCTGGAGGTAAGACAGGCCTGTATATTCCTCTGATAGGGGTAGTTAGATCTCCGGCTGGCGCGTGGTGTCTAGGGCATCGTAGGAACACTCCCCGGCTGCTTCAAGTGTTGTGTGAGGTTCAGGTCACGGTCAACTTTAGTTTCCATCACCCGAGAGCTAGTCCGTTTTGTTATTTTTTATTTCCTTGCCATTGGGAAATCAGGACAGTTTGGCCGGCCAGATGCGTTAAAACCATGCACTAAAGCAGGAAAGGATAAGAAGAGTTTTTTCCTCTATTGTGTTTGAAACTGCTCCTTAGTTTGCTCATTTGTACTTCTTGCTTAAACTGCAGTCTTCAGCCTTTTTTTTTTCCTCTCCTCTTAATCTCTGAATGGCTTTGGTTACACCTGTTTGAATCATGGATCCACAGAGTCTGGTTGCAGGTTTGAATAACCTTGCTACAAAGGTTCAGAACTTACAAGATTTTGTTATACGTGCTCCAATGTCTGAACCTAAGATCCCTATGCCTGAATATTTTACCGGAGACAGATCCCGTTTTTTGAATTTCAAAGAGAATTGTAAATTGTTTTTGTCTCTGAGATCTCACTCCGCTGGTGATCCTGCACAACAGGTTAAAATTGTTATTTCTCTGCTGCGGGGTGACCCACAAAATTGGGCATTTGCATTGTCGCCAGGGGATCCTGCGTTGCTAAGTGTGGATGCGTTTTTTCTGGCTTTGGGGTTGCTTTATGAAGAACCTAATTTAGAGATTTTGGCTGAGAAGGCTTTAATAGCCCTTTCCCAAGGGCAAGACGAAGCTGAGATATACTGCCAAAAATTTCGTAAATGGTCGGTGCTTACTAAATGGAATGAGTGCGCTCTAGCAGCGAATTTCCGAGAGGGTCTCTCTGATGCCGTGAAGGATGTCATGGTGGGGTTCCCTGTGCCTACAGGTCTGAATGATGCCATGAAATTGGCTATCCAGATTGATCGGCGTTTACGGGAACGCAAACCTGTGCACCATTTGGCGGTATCTTCTGAGCAAAAACCTGTGCACCATTTGGCGGTATCTTCTGAGCAAAAACCTGTGCACCATTTGGCGGTGACCTCTGAAAAGGCACCAGAGCATATGCAATGTGATAGTGTTCTGTCTAGAGGCGAACGACAGAATTACAGGCGTAAAAATGGGTTGTGCTTCTACTGTGGGGATCCAGCTCATGTTATATCAGCATGCTCTAAACGCATTAAAAAGGTTGATAAAAAGGTTGATAAATCTTTTTCTATGGGTACCTTGCAGTCTAAATTTATTTTGTCCGTGACATTGATTTGTACATTATCATCTGTTACCGTGGATGCTTATGTGGATTCTGGCGCCGCTCTGAGTCTCATGGATTGGTCCTTTGCCAAGCGTTGTGTGTTGTGAATTTGGATTCTGGGCTCCCCCGGTGGCCGCTTGTGGAATTGGACTTGTCATCCTCTTTCCTGTTTCACCTGGTTCCATCAGTAGTGGGTGTCGCTATTTAAGCTCATTTCTCTGGTGGTTTCTTGCCGGTCAACAATGTTATCTGATGCCCCTCAGTGCTTGTTCCTGCTTCTAGACTACTACTAGATAAGTTGGACTTTTGTCCATGTTTTGTTTTGCCTATTTGTTCCAGTTCACAGCTGAAGTTTTGTTACTGTGTCTGGAAAGCTCTCGTTGATCAGGGATTGCTACTCTGGCGTTATGAGTTAATGCCAGAGTTTAAGGTAATCTCTGGATGGTGTTTTGTTAGTGTTTTTCTGCTGACCATGAAAGTATACTATCTGTCTTCTGCTATCTAGTAAGCGGACCTCAAATTTGCTAAGACTATTTTCCTGCTGCGTTTGTTGTTTCATCTGAACTCACCGTCATTATATGTGGGGGGCTACTGTCTTCTTTGGAATATTTCTCTAGAGGTGAGCCAGGTCTTATATTTCCCTCTGCTAGCTATTTAGGTCTTAGGCCAGAGCTGGGCATCTAGCGATAAATAGGAAATGCTACCTGGCTATTTCTAGTTGCGCGGCAGGCTTAGTTCATGGTCAGTATAGTTCCATCTTCCGAGAGCTTGTCCCTCTATAGGCTTGCTATGATCTCTGCCTGCAGAGATCATGACAGTTTGACCGGCCAATAAAGTGTTAAAGACCCAGGTTGAGAAAGGAGAGTTATAAGAAGTCTGCTGGAATTTTTTTTTTTTTTTTTTTTTTTTTCCTCCAGTCTGCCTTGCTGCAGTCTTTTTTCTCTCTCTCCTCCTAATCTCTGTATGGCTCTGTGTGCACCTGACAATAATGGATCTCCAGAGTGTAACTACGGGTTTGAATAATCTCATCACGAAAGTACAAAATTTACAAGATTTTGTGGTACATGCTCCGGTATCTGAGCCGAGAATTCCTTTGCCGGAGTTCTTCACAGGGAATAGAGCTAGCTTCCAGAATTTCCGAAATAATTGTAAGCTTTATTTGTCCCTGAAGTCTCGTTCAGCTGGAGACCCTGCTCAGCAGGTTAGGATTGTGATTTCCTTGCTCAGGGGTGACCCTCAAGATTGGGCCTTCTCATTGCCAGCAGGGGATCCTGCGTTACGCGATGTGGATGCGTTTTTTCTGGCCTTGGGCTTGCTTTATGAGGAACCTCATTTGGAACTTCAGGCAGAAAAAACTTTGATGGCACTATCTCAGGGGCAAGACGAAGCTGAAGTTTTCTGCCAAAAATTCCGTAAATGGTCTGTGCTTACTCAGTGGAATGAGTGCGCCTTGGCGGCAACTTTCAGAGAAGGTCTCTCTGATGCCGTTAAGGATGTTATGGTGGGGTTCCCTGTGCCTGCAGGTCTGAATGAGTCCATGACAATGGCTATTCAGATTGATAGGCGTCTGCGGGAGCGCAAACCGGTGCACCATCTGGCGGTGTCTATGGAAAAGACGCCAGAAAGTATACAGTGTGATAGAATTCTGTCCAGGAGCGAGCGACAGAATTTTAGACGGAAGAATGGATTGTGTTTCTATTGTGGGGATTCTACTCATGTTATATCAGCATGCTCTAGGCGTACAAAGAAGCTTGATAAGTCTGTTTCCATTGGCACCATTCAGTCTAGGTTTATTTTGTCTGTAACCCTGATTTGCTCTTTGTCATCCATTGCCACGGACGCCTATGTTGACTCTGGCGCCGCTCTGAGTCTTATGGATTGGTCCTTTGCCAATCGTTGTGGTTTTGATTTAGAGCCTTTGGAGACTCTTATTCCTCTGAAGGGGATTGACTCCACCCCATTGGCTAATAATAAACCACAATACTGGACACAAGTAACCATGCGTATCAATCCGGATCACCAGGAGATTATTCGTTTCCTGGTGTTGTATAATTTACATGACGATTTGGTACTGGGATTGCCATGGTTGCAGTCTCACAACCCAGTCTTGGACTGGAGAGCAATGTCTGTGTTGAGCTGGGGATGTAAGGGTATTCATGGGGACTTACCTTTGGTTTCTATTTCGTCGTCCATTCCCTCTGAAGTCCCTGAGTTCCTCTCTGATTATCAAGATGTCTTTGACGAACCCAAGCTTGGGTCGTTACCTCCGCACCGTGAGTGCGATTGTGCCATAGATTTGATACCGGGTTGTAAATATCCCAAGGGTCGTTTGTTTAATCTGTCTGTGCCGGAACATGCTGCTATGCGGGAATATATAAAGGAGTCTTTGGAAAAGGGACATATTCGTCCATCTTCTTCTCCCTTGGGAGCTGGGTTTTTCTTTGTCTCAAAAAAAGACGGCTCTTTGAGACCATGTATTGATTATCGGCTTCTGAATAAGATCACTGTTAAGTATCAATACCCATTGCCATTGCTTACTGATTTGTTTGCTCGTATAGAGGGTGCTAAGTGGTTCTCTAAAATTGATCTTCGTGGGGCGTATAATTTGGTGCGGATCAGGCAGGGGGATGAGTGGAAGACCGCATTTAATACGCCCGAGGGCCACTTTGAGTATTTGGTCATGCCTTTTGGTCTTTCTAATGCCCCTTCAGTTTTCCAGTCTTTTATGCATGATATTTTCCGCGATTTTCTGGATAAATTTATGATAATATATCTGGATGATATTCTGATTTTTTCTGATGACTGGGACTCTCATGTCCAGCAGGTCAGGAGAGTTTTTCAGGTTCTGCGGTCTAATTCTTTATGTGTGAAGGGGTCTAAGTGCGTTTTTGGGGTCCAGAAAATTTCCTTTTTGGGGTATATTTTTTCTCCCTCTTCCATTGAGATGGATCCCGTCAAGGTGCAAGCTATTTGTGACTGGACTCAGCCCTCCTCTCTTAAGGGTCTTCAGAGATTTTTGGGCTTTGCCAACTTTTACCGCCGATTTATTGCTGGTTTTTCGGATGTCGTTAAACCACTGACTGATTTGACCAGACAAGGCGCTGATGTTGCTAATTGGTCCCCTCATGCTGTAGAGGCCTTTCAGGAGCTTAAGCGCCGTTTTGCCTCTGCCCCTGTGTTGCGTCAGCCTGATGTGAATCTGCCTTTTCAGGTTGAGGTTGACGCTTCGGAGATCGGAGCTGGGGCAGTGTTGTCGCAGAAAGGTTCCGACTGCTCCGTCATTAGGCCTTGTGCCTTCTTTTCTCGCAAATTTTCGCCCGCAGAGCGGAATTATGATGTTGGGAATCGGGAGCTTTTGGCCATGAAGTGGGCGTTTGAGGAGTGGCGCCATTGGCTCGAGGGGGCTAGGCATCAGGTGGTGGTATTGACTGACCACAAAAATTTGATTTATCTTGAGACTGCCAGACGCCTGAATCCTAGACAGGCGCGCTGGTCTTTATTTTTTTCTCGCTTTAATTTTGTGGTGTCATACCTACCGGGTTCTAAGAATGTTAAGGCAGATGCCCTTTCTAGGAGTTTTGACCCGGACTCTCCTGGTAATTCTGAACCCACAGGTATCCTTAGGGAGGGAGTAATTTTGTCGGCCGTTTCTCCTGATCTGCGGCGGTCCTTGCAAGAGTTTCAGGCGGATAGACCGGATCGTTGTCCGCCTGATAGACTGTTTGTTCCGGATGATTGGACCAGCAGAGTCATCTCTGAGGTACATTCTTCTGCATTGGCAGGTCATCCCGGAATTTTTGGTACCAGGGATTTGGTGGCAAGATCCTTCTGGTGGCCTTCCCTGTCACGAGATGTGCGAGTCTTTGTGCAGTCATGTGACGTTTGTGCTCGGGCCAAGTCTTGTAGTTCTCGGGCTAGCGGACTGCTGTTGCCCTTGCCTATTCCTAAGAGGCCTTGGACACACATCTCGATGGATTTTATTTCAGATCTGCCTGTTTCCCAGAAGATGTCTGTCATCTGGGTGGTCTGTGACCGTTTCTCTAAAATGGTCCATTTGGTTCCTCTGCCCAAGTTGCCTTCTTCTTCTGAGTTGGTTCCTCTGTTTTTTCAGAATGTTGTCCGATTGCACGGTATTCCTGAGAATATTGTTTCTGACAGAGGTACCCAATTTGTGTCTAGATTTTGGCGGGCATTCTGTGCTAGGATGGGCATAGATTTGTCTTTTTCATCTGCTTTTCACCCTCAGACTAATGGCCAGACCGAGCGGACTAATCAGACCCTGGAGACATATCTGAGGTGTTTTGTCTCTGCTGACCAGGATGATTGGGTTGCTTTTTTGCCATTGGCAGAGTTCGCCCTCAATAATCGGGCCAGCTCTTCCACCTTGGTGTCCCCGTTTTTCTGTAATTCGGGGTTTCACCCTCGATTTTCCTCCGGTCAGGTGGAATCCTCGGATTGTCCTGGAGTGGATGCGGTGGTGGAGAGATTGCATCACATCTGGGGGCAGGTTATGGACAATTTGAAGTTGTCCCAGGAGAAGACTCAGCGTTTTGCCAACCGTCATCGTCGTGTTGGTTCTCGGCTTTGTGTTGGAGATTTGGTGTGGTTGTCTTCTCGTTTTGTCCCTATGAGGGTCTCTTCTCCTAAGTTTAAACCTCGGTTCATCGGCCCTTATAGAATATTGGAGATTCTTAATCCTGTTTCTTTCCGTTTGGACCTCCCTGCGTCCTTTTCCATTCATAACGTTTTTCATCGGTCGTTATTGCGCAGGTATGAGGTACCTGTGGTACCTTCAGTTGAGCCTCCTGCTCCGGTGTTGGTTGAGGGTGAGTTGGAGTACGTTGTGGAGAAAATTTTGGACTCTCGTGTTTCCAGACGGAGACTCCAGTATCTGGTCAACTGGAAGGGTTACGGCCAGGAGGATAATTCTTGGGTCAATGCATCTGATGTTCATGCTTCTGATCTTGTTCGTGCCTTCCATAGGGCTCATCCTGGTCGCCCTGGTGGATCTGGTGAGGGTTCGGTGCCCCCTCCTTGAGGGGGGGGTACTGTTGTGAATTTGGATTCTGGGCTCCCCCGGTGGCCGCTTGTGGAATTGGACTTGTCATCCTCTTTCCTGTTTCACCTGGTTCCATCAGTAGTGGGTGTCGCTATTTAAGCTCATTTCTCTGGTGGTTTCTTGCCGGTCAACAATGTTATCTGATGCCCCTCAGTGCTTGTTCCTGCTTCTAGACTACTACTAGATAAGTTGGACTTTTGTCCATGTTTTGTTTTGCCTATTTGTTCCAGTTCACAGCTGAAGTTTTGTTACTGTGTCTGGAAAGCTCTCGTTGATCAGGGATTGCTACTCTGGCGTTATGAGTTAATGCCAGAGTTTAAGGTAATCTCTGGATGGTGTTTTGTTAGTGTTTTTCTGCTGACCATGAAAGTATACTATCTGTCTTCTGCTATCTAGTAAGCGGACCTCAAATTTGCTAAGACTATTTTCCTGCTGCGTTTGTTGTTTCATCTGAACTCACCGTCATTATATGTGGGGGGCTACTGTCTTCTTTGGAATATTTCTCTAGAGGTGAGCCAGGTCTTATATTTCCCTCTGCTAGCTATTTAGGTCTTAGGACAGAGCTGGGCATCTAGCGATAAATAGGAAATGCTACCTGGCTATTTCTAGTTGCGCGGCAGGCTTAGTTCATGGTCAGTATAGTTCCATCTTCCGAGAGCTTGTCCCTCTATAGGCTTGCTATGATCTCTGCCTGCAGAGATCATGACAGTTGTGGGTTTGATTTAGAGCCTCTGGAAGTTCCTATACCCCTAAAGGGGATTGATTCTACACCTTTGGCTAGCAATAAACCACAATACTGGACACAAGTGACTATGCATCTTACCCCAGACCATCAAGAGATTATTCGTTTCCTTGTGTTATACAATTTACATGATGTTTTAGTGCTTGGATTACCATGGTTACAAATTCATAATCCAGTCTTGGACTGGAGATCAATGTCTGTGTTGAGCTGGGGATGTCGGGGGATTCATGGGGATGCTCCTTTGGTTCCCATTTCTTCATCTACTCCCTCTGAGATCCCAGCATTTCTGTCAGATTTTCATGATGTCTTCCAGGAGCCTAAAATTGATTCTCTCCCTCCTCACAGAGAGTGTGACTGCGCAATTGAGTTGATTCCCGGTAGTAAATTTCCTAAAGGTCGTCTGTTTAATTTGTCTGTACCTGAACATGCTGCTATGCGGGAGTATATCAGAGAATCTTTGGAAAAGGGTCATATTCGCCCCTCTTTGTCTCCACTAGGGGCAGGTTTTTTCTTTGTGGGTAAAAAGGATGGTTCATTGAGACCTTGTATCGACTATCGACTTCTGAATAAGATTACTGTTAAATACCAGTACCCTTTGCCTTTACTGACTGATCTGTTTGCTCGCATAAAGGGGGCTAAGTGGTTCACTAAGATCGATCTTCGTGGTGCGTATAATTTGGTGCGGATTAAGCAGGGGGATGAGTGGAAGACCGCATTTAATACGCCTGAAGGCCATTTTGAGTATTTGGTAATGCCTTTCGGTCTCGCGAATGCCCCTTCCGTTTTTCAGTCCTTTATGCACGATATTTTCCGTGAATATCTGGATAAATTTATGATTGTGTATCTGGATGATATTCTGATTTTTTCGGAGGACTGGGAATCTCATGTTCAACAGGTCAGGAGAGTTTTTCAGGTTTTGCGGGCTAATTCTCTTTTTGTGAAGGGCTCAAAGTGTATTTTTGGGGTTCAGAGAATTTCCTTTTTGGGATATATTTTTTCCCCTTCATCTATGGAAATGGACCCTGCTAAGGTTCAGGCTATTTGTGACTGGATACAACCTACTTCTCTGAAGAGTCTTCAGAAATTCTTGGGATTTGCTAATTTCTATCGCCGATTCATAGCTGGTTTTTCTGCCATTGCTAAACCTTTGACTGATTTGACTAAAAAGGGTGCTGATGTTGCTAATTGGTCCTCTGCGGCTGTGGAGGCCGTTCGGGAGCTTAAGCGCCGCTTTTCTTCTGCTCCTGTGTTGCGCCAGCCTGATGTGTCGCTCCCTTTCCAGGTTGAAGTGGATGCTTCCGAGATCGGAGCAGGGGCAGTTTTGTCGCAGAAAGGTCCTGACTGCTCAGTAATGAGACCATGTGCGTTTTTTTCTCGAAAGTTTTCACCCGCTGAGCGAAATTATGATGTTGGAAATCGGGAGCTCTTGGCCATGAAGTGGGCATTTGAGGAGTGGCGTCATTGGCTTGAGGGTGCTAGACACCAGGTGGTGGTCTTGACTGATCACAAGAATCTGATTTATCTTGAGTCAGCCAGGCGTCTGAATCCTAGACAGGCGCGCTGGTCGTTATTTTTCTCCCGATTTAACTTTGTGGTTTCATATCTGCCTGGTTCTAAAAATGTGAGGGCGGATGCCCTCTCTAGGAGTTTTGAGCCTGACTCGCCTGGTGATTCCGAACCTACTGGCATCCTGAAGGATGGGGTGATATTGTCAGCTGTCTCCCCAGACCTGCGATGCTCATTGCAGGAGTTTCAGGTGGATAGGCCTGATCGCTGTCCGCCTGGTAGACTGTTTGTCCCTGATGACTGGACCAGTAGAGTTATCTCGGAGGTTCATTCTTCCGCGTTGGCAGGTCATCCTGGAATTTTTGGCACCAGGGATTTGGTGTCTAGGTCCTTTTGGTGGCCTTCCTTGTCTCGAGATGTGCGTATGTTTGTGCAGTCTTGTGATGTTTGTGCTTTAGTTTCCATCACCCGAGAGCTAGTCCGTTTTGTTATTTTTTATTTCCTTGCCATTGGGAAATCATGACATGGCCCACTCTGTGGTTGTGAAGTCTGAACGGGACGGAGTGCGACTTCTTTGCGCCTGATGCAGCTGGTACTCCTTTACTGCTTGCTGCTGCTCACACAACCGCTCCAACATATGTAATGTGGAATTCCACCTGGTAGGTAGGTCACATATGATGCGATGTTCCAGAAGGCGGAATCGGCGCTGCAGAGCTGCAATGCGCGATCTTGCCGTGCTGGAACGCCGTAAGTGAGCACACTCTAGGCGGACCTTGTGCAGCAGTGCATCAAGATCTGGATAGTCCCTCAAAAAGCTCTGCACGACCAAGTTGAGCACATGTGCCAGACATGGGATGTGAGTGAGGTTGCCGAGGCCCAGAGCTGCCACCAGATTTCGGCCATTGTCACACACTACCATGCCTGGCTGGAGATTCGCTGCCACAAACCACACATCGCTCTCCTGCTTGATGGCATTCCAGAGCTCCTGCGCTCTGTGGCTTCGATTCCCCAAAGAAATTAATTTCAAGACGGCCTGTTGACGTTTGGCCACGGCTGTGCTCATGTCGGTCGTAACAGGTAAACGTTCACGGGTCCATGTGGAGGTGGACTGTGACGGCTCCTGCAGTGATGATTCTGAGGAACTTGTGTATGAGGAGGAGTCAATGCGTACAGACTGGATTCCTGCAATCCTTGGAGTGGGCAGGACACGTCCTTCGCCACTCGCACGATCTGTACCCGGCTCAACAACATTAACCCAATGGGCAGTGAGGGAAAGGTATCGCCCCTGTCCATGGTGACTGGTCCACGCATCGGTGGTGAGGTGGACCTTGCTACTGACGGCGTTCCGTAGCTCGTGTTTTATGTGTCCCTCCACATGCTTGTGCAGGGCAGGGACGGCTTGCCTGCTGAAATAAAAGTGGCTGGGCACATTGTACTGCGGGACTGCCAATTACATCAAGTCACGGAAGCTGTCAGTCTGCACCAGCCTGAATGACAGCATTTCCAGTGACAGAAGTTTGGCAATGCCTGCAGTCAGAGCCTGTGCTCATGGGTGGTTTGCCGAGAAAGGCCGCCTTTTCTCCCATGCCTGTACTACCGATGGCTGTAGACTGGGCTGGGAGTGTGAGGATGACTGGGAACGTGGTGCTGCGGGTGGAATTACAGTGGGTCTCTGGACAACAGTGCCAGAGGTTCTTCCATGGCGATCCTGAGAGGAAGCCGAACCAGCTGTGTGTGAGCTGGAGGAAGAGGCAACACGAGCTGAAGAGGTGGTAGCTGCCGCTGTTGGTTGGCCTAGCTCTTCAGTGTGTTTTTCTAACTCCGCCGTGTGCCTGGTCCGCACATGTTTCCACATATTTGAGGTATTGAGGCTGCTGACATTTCTCCCTCTTTTGATTTTCTGATGACACACCTTGCATTTGACAAAGCAAATCTGCAACTGTGTCAAAAAAGGCCCAGGCACTGCAAGTCTTGGGATCGCCCTTTTTGGCTGTTGGAAGAGGCATGCTCCTAACGGGTGCCGAAGTGGAGGCTACAGGCTCCGCAGTCTTCCCCCTCCCTCTCCCTCTTTGGCCCGTTCGGGGAATCTCTTCCTCAGAGCTGCTCCCACCACCTTCCTGTCCCTCACGCCTCGATGGGTCAAGGACCTCATCATCTACACTACCCTCTGCCACCAACTGCTCCTCCTGGGTAGTCTCAGCAGCACAGCATGCACCAGAAAGTGGCACCTGAGTGTCATCAGCGGATGCGTACTGCGGTGTGGTGACCGGAGGCACTGGCCCACCCGCCTCTTCAGACTCAAAGAGAAAAAGCTGTTGGGCATCACTGCACACTGCCTCTTCTTCCATTTCTCCAATGCTGCTTGGCTGGCCCCCTGTTTCCAAGCCAAGAGATTCAGAGAACAGAAGTAGAGACGGCTCCTGTCCTGGGCTCTCTGACAGCCTGGGCAATTTGGCAGGTGGTGAAGAGACAGATGGGTGCTCTCCAGTGCTCTGTGCCTGAGAGGATGTGGCACTAATTGAAGTCGATACGTTAGCTGCCATCCATCCGACAACGGCTTCAATTTGGTCTTCATGCAGCAGCGGTGTACGGCGCTCTCCGACAAAGCTGCGCATGAAGGACTGTTCCCTGCTGAAACTGGGTGATGATGAGTCACCGGTGCCCGCAGCAGGCACAGAATCCCCACGTCCTCTCCCTGCTCCGCGCCCACGCCCATGTGCCTTACTCCCTGCCTTCTTCATCTTGGTTGCCTGATAAAGATAAGCAGAAAAGTACTAAGGGCTTAGTGTGCTTATTCCTGAACAGCTCCTAACAGGTATAAGAAACACTAATTTTCTAAAGTGTGGACTAGACTTTAATATGACCTAATGTGGCCTACACAACTGTAAAGTGGTGTGTTTGGTGAACTTTATTATTTTTTTATTTTTTTGGGGCTGAAATGACTACAGGGCGAGCTGCACTCACACGGAGACCGTGCAGACAGCCGTAAACGGCGCTGCAAGGCCCAAAAAAGCTCCTCTACGTTATCCTATGTAGTGTTTTTCCACAATGTAGCTGGATACGGGTGGAAAGCCACTAATAGGAATTATTTGAAAAAATGTGCAACGGGCTGCACTATTTGCAAAAAAGGACAATGGAATGGATAGAACAGTATGAGACAGTGAACCACCCTGAGCTGAATACAACCAGCTATGGCTGCACACAGACTAGAGAGTGGGCTGCACTCACACACACAGAGACCTTGCAGATCGCTGTGAAAATAGCGCTGCAAGGCAAAAGCAAGGTGAACACACAGCGGTTGCTAAATTAGCCTGGGAAAAGCACAAAGAAGCAAATCGCTATCTCAACTGGCCCTCAGTCAGAAGACAGCGTCCTATGTCTAACTGAATTCACAGCAGAGTGAGCCAGAAAGGGCGGCAGCGTTTTTTATAGTGCATCATGACATCATTTCAGCAGCCAATCACAGCCTTGCCAGTAATTACATGCCCACCATGCTGAACAGGATGTGCCCACACTTGGAATCATTCCTCATTGGCTGAATTCGTGCTGTTTGAATTCTGGGAACTTCCGATTCCGGTATCCGATATGCGGTAAGTATCGGATCTCGGTATCGGAATTCCGATACCGCAAGTATCGGCCGATACCCGATACTTGCGGTATCGGAATGCTCAACACTTGTCACCACCATGCGGTATCAGACAGACTATAGGATTCCATCCTTTTGATGTCTTTAAATTTTGATTTTTTATGTATACTTTACTCATATATTGTTTTCTATTTTTTCTATTTCTTTATATAAAAAACTGGTTCTATGTCTGGACGTAAAATAAATTGAATCTTTCGTTTTCACAAACATTTGAGTGCGAGTTATTCTGAACATTTGCCATTACTCGAGCACCAACAACTACTCTTTCACAGTGTGCCGTGTTTATCTATATAATTTGTACAATTTTCATAGTCATAAAAATACAGAAAAATCTTTAAATGAGAAAGTGTTTCCAAACTTTTGGTCTGTACTGTACATTGTATACATGAGGTATATATGAGGCATACACTGTATACATGAGGTATAGACAGGTACTGACCGGGGCTGAAATTCACCCCTGGCATTTGAAATCACACAGGCCCATGTTGTCCCCGCCCCATGAACCAGATGGGATATATTACTAATATTACCCTGGATGGAAGAAAGGAAGATTTACTACAAGACCAATACTTCTAATGATACCCGTGGCCTGCTGGGGAAAGTGACAGAGTCAGCGACTTGGTGCCTCATCACAACTCTTAACAGTATGGGTATCTTGAGAACATCGATTCTGTTAGCAACGTAGCAGACAAGGCAATCCATGACCAGACAGGCCCTTCTGGCATTTGCCAGAATTGCCAGATGGCCAGTCCGGCCCTCGGTATATATGAGGTATACACTGTATACATGAGGTATATATGAATTATACACTGTATACGTGAGGTATATATGAGGTATACATGAGGTATATATGAGGTATACACTGTATACATGAGGTATACTTGAGGTATATATGAGGTATACACTGTATACATGAGGTATATATGAGGTATACACTGTATACATGAGGTATATATGAAGTATACACTGTATACATGAGGTATATATGAGGTATACACTGTATACATGAGGTATATATGAGGTATACATGAGGTATATATGAGGTATACACTGTATACATGAGGTATATATGAGGTATACACTGTATACATTAGGTATATATGAGGTATACACTGTATACATGAGGTATATATGAGGTATACACTGTATACATGAGGTATATATGAGGTATACATGAGGTATGTAAGGAAAACACGGTATACATGAGGTATATATGAGGTATACATAAGGTATACACTGTATACATGAGGTATATATGAGGTATACACTGTATACATGAGGTATATATGAGGTATACACTGTATACATGAGGTATATATGAGGTATACACTGTATACATGAGGTATACATAAGGTATACATGAGGTATACACTGTATACATGAGGTATATATGAGGTATACACTGTATAAATAAGGTATATATGAGGTATATATGAGGTATACACTGTATACATGAGGTATATATGAGGTATACACTGTATACATGAGGTATATATGAGGTATACATGAGGTATATATGAGGTATACACTGTATACATGAGGTATATATGAGGCATACACTGTATACATGAGGTATATATGATTTATACACTGTATACATGAGGTATATGAGGTATACACTGTATACATGAGGTATATATGAGGTATACATGCAGCATATATGAGGTGTACACTGTATACATGAGGTATATATGAGGCATACACTGTATACATGAGGTATATATAAGGTATACACTGTATACATGAGGTATATATGAGGTATAAACTGTATACATGAGGTATATATGAGGTATACACTGTATACATGAGGTATATATGAGGTATACACTGTATATGAGGTATATATGAGGTATACACTGTATACATGAGTTATATGTGAGGTATACACTGTATACATGAGGTATATATGAGGTATACACTGTATACATGAGGTAGATATGAGGTATACACTGTATACATGAGGTAGATATGAGGTATACACTGTATACATGAGGTATATATGAGGTATACACTGTATATGAGGTATATATGAGGTATACACTGTATACATGAGTTATATATGAGGTATACATTGTAAATGAGGTATATATGAGGTATACACTGTATATGAGGTATATATGAGGTATACACTGTATACATGATGGATATGAGGTATACACTGTATACATGAGGTATATGAGGTATACACTGTATACATGAGGTATATATGAGGTATATATGAGGTATACACTGTATACATGAGGTATATATGAGGCATACACTGTATACATGAGGTATATATGAGGTATACACTGTATACATGATGGATATGAGGTATACACTGTATACATGAGGTATATGAGGTATACACTGTATACATGAGGTATATATGAGGTATACATGAAGTATATATGAGGTATACACTGTATACATGAGGTATATATGAGGCATACACTGTATACATGAGGTATATATAAGGTATACACTGTATACATGAGGTATATATGAGGTATACACTGTATACATGAGGTATACACTGTATACATGAGGTAGATATGAGGTATACACTGTATACATGAGGTATATGAGGTATACACTGTATACATGAGGTAGATATGAGGTATACACTGTATATATGAGGTATATCTGAGCTATACACTGTATACATGAGGTATATATGAGGTATACACTGTAAGACTGTATACATGAGGTATACACTGTATATGCAGCGCCCCAGAGTCCTGGTCGTTGCAGTGCTGTGGCTTCGCCGCTAAGGGGAGCCATGGTACGTTCGATGGCACCGAAGGAGTTCCTCCAATCAGGTATCACAGACACCAATATGTTTCACAGCAGGGCCTCCGGGGGGAGCTAAGGGTGCTATTCATTAGGCCACTCCCCACCATAGTGGGTAAACTGGGGGTCAGGCAGGAAGTTAGTGAGAACGCTGACGGGATTGAACGGAGCAACACCCTGTGGCAGGGGGTGTTGTGAAGGGAGAGACTGTAGGGTCTCTGCCAGGGGTGGGATCCTGGCAGAGGCTTGGCATTGAAAGAACGTAACGGGTCCGCGCAGGCTCCTGGAAGCGGCGGGACTCAGGAAAGGACTAGAAGCGAGATAGATTGTGCTGAGTGAGAAACGAGATCAAGCAGAAGGAGAATACCAGCAGGGGTTTTGTTGAAAGAGGCAGCACCCTGCTGAGGCGCAATACCGGTGGCTGGAACGCCGAGGGAGTGGATTAGAATACAGCTTCAAGCCATACTCCAAACAGCGGCAGGACAGTCGGTCTCAGGCGGGCTGTCTACCACATATCACCTATGAAGTCTTGGGGGGCAATTGCGGGAGAGGGGCGACTCTAGGGTCCCGGAAGAACTCCAGGCCTACCTGACAAACGGGTGCCATTCCAACCTGAATACAGGGAAGGGGTGGATTACAGAGGAACATCAAATCGAGTTGTGAGGGAACTTAAGAAACAGACACAACCGTTGTGGGGTTACTTTCCGTAAGCACAGCAGGGAAGGACTACAACACATAGCGCTAGAAGGAAGGCACAGATTTCCACCTGAGAGGAGAACTCTGGAGGTGCCATTGGACCGGCCGGACTTGCGTAGCCTGGTGAACCGTGTTCTGGACTGAGGACTCAGAGATCTCCAGTAAAGAGGTAAAGAGACTGCAACCTGGTGTCCTCGTTATTTACCGCGACTTACACCCCACAACCGCACCGCTACATTGCTACCATTACTACTACCTATTTCACCGGACGTCCCCCACTGACGGACAGGGCCACGGACCGGGTCTAGCCACCGTGACAACCCCGAGACTGAGAACTAGAGGCCCGGCTCCGGGTACCCCTCGGCCCTGCGGCGGTGTGGGGGCGCTCCAACTTGGCGTCACGAACAGGATCTACTTAAGCCTGAAGAATCAGGTCATGTGTGCCTAGAGACTGTGATTTGTTGTGCTTGGACTGTACTTTATTGTAAGACTGTGCTGCGCCATTAGCCGCCAAAAGTTCCCGCCAAAAGGCGCCGCCATTGCTACACCCAAGGGGAAGGAGGGCGTGTTATGGGCGGAGACTCCCAGTGTGGCGCGAGAAATGGCTACCGCCCCCTGCACTTCTGGCTGCAGAGGAATGACCTGCCCCAAAGCAGAAGAGAAACACCCCTTGATATGCAACGGCGAGAGGCTGGTGACGGAGAAGCCCGACCTCAGAGAAATGGCGGAGTTAGGTGCATGCACTGCCAGCGACTATCAGGTGGCGATGATGAACGGCGAGTGCCTGAGCGAGGAAGAAGCGGTTCAGGCCTGCCTTTCTTCACCGGAGATGGACCGGAAGCCTGCGGATCCGACAGCGAAGCTACGTCCACCAATCCCGACCTCGGAGTTAGAGGAGGAGGAACCACAGCAAGCGGAGCGGAGTCCGAGCATCCCATTGGAGGAGCCCCGGTCCGGGCTGCAGCCGACTCCAGCGTCCTCGTTAACGGACCAGAGCGACACCGATGGAACCACATCAGGCGCAGGTATGGGCGGCGCCCCTACTCCCCTGGACGGTTCTGCTCTCCCGATCGATCCTCCTCACAACAGTAACCCCGCGTTTACAATCGACCGGGCGGTTCTCACCCCCGGCGCGTTGGGGAAGTTGTTACCACCATTGCCAACCAGGTGGGGAGAGCCCATAGAAATGGACCCAGGAGGGGTGATGTTCCGATGGGATGTTCCCTGGGTCGAGCAGGATGGGATTCCAATGGAAGGTCTCACTATTGCGATACTTACCTGGGACCAATACAAACAATGCGTGCTCCAGCATTGGGGGCAGCGCACTGAAGTTGAAAAACGGGAACTGCAGGGCAAAAAAGTGATCTATGATGGGACGGATGCTGTCAGGCGAGGGACGGTGGCGGCATTCCACCCAAAGAAGGGGTGGGGTTCCATTTGGGAGTCGGGTCTACCTACTGGCATCTTCGTTGCCGGCTACGATGTGGAGACTCCCTGCTGTGATCGAGAAGGTGAACCACTCCGGGAGGGGGATCAGGTGACGTATATCCGTCACTGGAACACACAAGGATGGCGTGCCCGGAAAGTTCAGCGATACGAGTCTGAGAGAATGGCACCTGTGGCCCCAACTGTGGTCAATCCAGGGCTGCCAGACCTTGTTACTGTTTCTACTGTACGCTTTGTAGCAGCTCCTGAACTTGCCGACAGAGTTAGGCTTCAAATTCAAACAGCAGGCGACCAGGTGGTCCCCGCGGAGCTTGCCGCTGGTGTCCGCGCTACAGTGGCCGGGGTTCAGGAACCCAAGCCACCAGAAGAAGAATAAACCTCGATACCATGAAGATGTAAATAGTTTTCCTTTAACTGTTCCTGTTTGTTGCTAAAACCCGTCCAGGGTTAATGGATCCCTTTGTTGACCCGGAATCCCTGTTTGTTCTGAGTTTTCCTAAAATTTTGCACAAGTTTAAAGAACTGCAGAAATCATGGACTGTGCATGATTCGAACTTCCGTTGTAAATAGTTTGCACCTTCTTAAAGGTGCTTCCTACTGGTTTTAGCCAAAGACACTTTGCGAAGATGTTTGCCCTATTGGTTTGAGCCAGAGACACTTTGTGAAGATACCTTTTCTACCGGTTCTAGTTAAAGACACTTTGCGAAGATACCATACTGGAACCTTTGCGTGGGCTGGTAGGCTGAGAGAACGAGCTACCTCAGAGAGACTTGGTCCCCTCTTAAAGGGGATGTGAAGAATTGAACTTGAGAGAGATACTGTTGCAGAACAGTAAAGCTATAATGATGCTAGAAAAGAATGTAACTGTTTTCCATGAAAAGTTAAATGTGTTCACTTTGTTTGAAATGTGAAACCTGAATAATGTTTTGAAAGGTGCAGAGAGCCCGTAGGGGTAGATGTAGAGATCTGCATAGCTGAAAGTAAAGAAGTAATGATGAAGGTGAGGATAGAAGGTAAACCCTGCGTCCCCATAGAAAGTTACTTTGTTACTAAGGACAGAAAGTGAACCCGTAGGGGTTAGAGAGTGAGTCCTTAAAGGAGCCGAGAAGAGCGGGCTCAGAGTTCTTTAAACGAAAGGAATGTTATGTCTATACTATGTATAGTAGCGAAAGGCAGTAGGCCCTGGCTGAACGGGGCGGTCCTGTAAAAGAAAGGAGAGGCAGTAGGTCTGGTGCCATAGGGACAGGCGGTCCTGCAGGTTCAAAGTAGGAGAATGTGAAGTTACCTTACCCTGTAATGTGATTATAGGAAGGCCTTTGGTAAACTAAGAGTGTATGTTTCTTAAAGGTAATGTTAATTTATTGTTCCAGAATTTGCACTAAGTAGAATACCCGGTTGGGTAACAGGAGTTATGCATAGCCTGTAATTTATAATGTTGACTATGTTTGTAACGTTAAAAGTGTCCTCACCTCCCATAAAGGGAAGCCTGTTCAAGTATGCTTATCGTTTTGCACTCAACAAAATTGTATGTCTTTTTGCTAATCTGTATTGTTGTTTTTCTTCCCAGTCCTGGAGTACTGTGTTTAACCAGGGGGGAGTGCAGCGCCCCAGAGTCCTGGTCGTTGCAGTGCTGTGGCTTCGCCGCTAAGGGGAGCCATGGTACGTTCGATGGCACCGAAGGAGTTCCTCCAATCAGGTATCACAGACACCAATATGTTTCACAGCAGGGCCTCCGGGGGGAGCTAAGGGTGCTATTCATTAGGCCACTCCCCACCATAGTGGGTAAACTGGGGGTCAGGCAGGAAGTTAGTGAGAACGCTGACGGGATTGAACGGAGCAACACCCTGTGGCAGGGGGTGTTGTGAAGGGAGAGACTGTAGGGTCTCTGCCAGGGGTGGGATCCTGGCAGAGGCTTGGCATTGAAAGAACGTAACGGGTCCGCGCAGGCTCCTGGAAGCGGCGGGACTCAGGAAAGGACTAGAAGCGAGACAGATTGTGCTGAGTGAGAAACGAGATCAAGCAGAGGGAGAATACCAGCAGGGGTTTTGTTGAAAGAGGCAGCACCCTGCTGAGGCGCAATACCGGTGGCCGGAACGCCGAGGGAGTGGATTAGAATACAGCTTCAAGCCATACTCCAAACAGCGGCAGGACAGTCGGTCTCAGGCGGGCTGTCTACCACATATCACCTATGAAGTCTTGGGGGGCAATTGCGGGAGAGGGGCGACTCTAGGGTCCCGGAAGAACTCCAGGCCTACCTGACAAACGGGTGCCATTCCAACCTGAATACAGGGAAGGGGTGGATTACAGAGGAACATCAAATCGAGTTGTGAGGGAACTTAAGAAACAGACACAACCGTTGTGGGGTTACTTTCCGTAAGCACAGCAGGGAAGGACTACAACACATAGCGCTAGAAGGAAGGCACAGATTTCCACCTGAGAGGAGAACTCTGGAGGTGCCATTGGACCGGCCGGACTTGCGTAGCCTGGTGAACCGTGTTCTGGACTGAGGACTCAGAGATCTCCAGTAAAGAGGTAAAGAGACTGCAACCTGGTGTCCTCGTTATTTACCGCGACTTACACCCCACAACCGCACCGCTACATTGCTATCATTACTACTACCTATTTCACCGGACGTCCCCCACTGACGGACAGGGCCACGGACCGGGTCTAGCCACTGTGACAACCCCGAGACTGAGAACTAGAGGCCCGGCTCCGGGTACCCCTCGGCCCTGCGGCGGTGTGGGGGCGCTCCATATATATGAGGTATACACTGTATACATGAGGTATATATGAGATATACACTGTATACACCACTCTCGCTCCGCCGCTATCGCCTTTTCGTCGTGTGATGGGGAAATAGAAATACAATTCCGGTCCTTGCGCGCTGCCGCCTGTTAGTGAGGGGCGTGTCTCCGCGATGTGGGCGGGTCGCGGCGGTGGCGAGCAGCGCGTCCCCGCGCCGGAGGTGGCAGTGCGCTGCTTGGTGCGGCTCTAGGATGGCACTGATCTTTTTGCTGCTTCCTCTGCTCTCTCTGCTCCCCGGGACCGGAGCCAACCGGCACGCCGTGCACTGGAACAGCTCCAACTACCAGTGAGTGTGGAACGGCGCTGCCTGCACCCGAGTGTTCTGTATGGGGGAAAGTGCTATCGTGCAGCGTTATATGGGGGGATTTTTCTACTCTGCGCGTTATATGGGGGGGGGGATGCTACTGTGCTGCGTTATATGGGGGGGGGATAGTGCAACTGTGCAGCGTTATATGGGGGGGATAGTGCTACTGTGTTGCGTTATATGGGGGGGATAGTGCTACTGTTCTGCGTTATATGGGGGGATAGTGCTACTGTGCTGCGTTTTATGGGGGGGGGGGGGATAGTGCTACTGTGCAGCGTTATATGGGGGGATAGTGCTACTGTGCAGCGTTATATGGGGGGGGATAGTGCTACTGTGCTGCGTTATATGGGGGATAGTGCAACTGTGCTGCGTTATATGGGGGGGATAGTGCTACTGTGCTGCGTTATATGGGGGGGATAGTGCTACTGTGCAGCGTTATATGGGGGGAATAGTGCTACCGTGCAGCGTTATATGGGGGTTATTATCCCGCTGGGTGTAATATGGGGGTTACTATCCCGCTGGGTGTCATATGGGGCTATTATCCCGCTGGGTGTCATATGGGGCTATTATCCCGCTGGGTGTAATATGGGGGCTATTATCCCGCTGGGTGTAATATGGGGCTATTATCCCGCTGGGTGTAATATGGGGGTTATTATCCCGCTGGGTGCAATATGGGGGTTATTATCCCGCTGGGTGTAATATGGGGCTATTATCCCGCTGGGTGTAATATGGGGGTTATTATCCCGCTGGGTGTAGTATGGGGGCTATTATCCCGCTGGGTGTAATATGGGGGCTATTATCCCGCTGGGTGTAATATGGGGGCTATTATCCCGCTGGGTGTAATATGGGGCTATTATCCCGCTGGGTGTAATATGGGGGTTATTATCCCGCTGGGTGTAATATGGGGGCTATTATCCCGCTGGGTGTAATATGGGGGCTATTATCCCGCTGGGTGTAATATGGGGCTATTATCCCGCTGGGTGTAATATGGGGGTTATTATCCCGCTGGGTGCAATATGGGGTTTATTATCCCGCTGGGTGTAATATGGGGCTATTATCCCGCTGGGTGTAATATGGGGCTATTATCCCGCTGGGTGTAGTATGGGGGTTATTATCCCGCTGGGTGTAGTATGGGGGTTATTATCCCGCTGGGTGTAGTATGGGGGTTATTATCCCGCTGGGTGTAATATGGGGGCTATTATCCCGCTGGGTGTAATATGGGGGCTATTATCCCGCTGGGTGTAATATGGGGGTTATTATCCCGCTGGGTGTAATATGGGGGTTATTATCCCGCTGGGTGTAGTATGGGGGTTATTATCCCGCTGGGTGTAGTATGGGGGTTATTATCCCGCTGGGTGTAGTATGGGGGTTATTATCCCGCTGGGTGTAGTATGGGGGTTATTATCCCGCTGGGTGTAGTATGGGGGTTATTATCCCGCTGGGTGTAGTATGGGGGTTATTATCCCGCTGGGTGTAGTATGGGGGTTATTATCCCGCTGGGTGTAGTATGGGGGTTATTATCCCGCTGGGTGTAGTATGGGGGTTATTATCCCGCTGGGTGTAGTATGGGGGTTATTATCCCGCTGGGTGTAGTATGGGGTTATTATCCCGCTGGGTGTAGTATGGGGGTTATTATCCCGCTGGGTGTAGTATGGGGGTTATTATCCCGCTGGGTGTAGTATGGGGGTTATTATCCCGCTGGGTGTAGTATGGGGGTTATTATCCCGCTGGGTGTAGTATGGGGGTTATTATCCCGCTGGGTGTAGTATGGGGGTTATTATCCCGCTGGGTGTAGTATGGGGGTTATTATCCCGCTGGGTGTAGTATGGGGGTTATTATCCCGCTGGGGGTTATATGGAAGTAATTGTACTGCTGGGGGTTATATGGGACTAATTATACAGCTAGGGAGTTATACTGCGGGAGGTTATTATATCGCTGGTGGTTATTATACCGCTCGGGGTCATTAAACCGTGGGGGTTATCCCACTGGGTGTAATATGGGGGTAATTATCCCTCTGGGGGTTGTATGGGGGTCATTATACCACTGGGGGTTATATGGGAGTAATTATACCGCTGGGGGTTATATGGGAGTAATTATACCGCTGGGGAGTTATACTGCAGGAGTTTATTATACCACTGGGGGGGTTACATGGTGGTTATCCTGCTGGGGGTTACATGGGAGTAGTTATACCGCTGGCGGTTATATGGGAGTAGTTATACCGCTGGCGGTTATATGGGAGTAGTTATACCGCTAGGGAGTTAAACTGCAGGGGGTTATTATACTGCTCGGGGTCATTATACTGTGGGTGTAATATGGGGGTTATTATATCGCTAGAGATTATATGGGGGGCAATAAGGACAGCAGAGCTGATGATGGCCCCCGGTGACCGAACATATGGGGGCAGGCAGTGATTGCAGTTTCCGCGTCTGCTGTCAGCCTGGTCCTGTGAGCTGACTCCCCATTCTGCAGTTGTGCTCCGCACTGCTCCTCGTCGTGTAGTGACATGTACTGCTGTGAGTGCACGCTCAGCTCTGCTGTTCTGAGTGCTGATTGCTGTGGATGCTGCCTCTGGCGCAGGGCATTGTGTAGGACTATTAGTTCCATAGGATCGGCGGCTGGGTCAGTCCTGTAGCAGTCAGTGGTAGGTGGCCTGCGGACCCCTGGCATCGCGCCCAGGTTACACTGCACATCTGTGGGGGCTTGTAGTGTGGGTTTCCCTGGTGGTATCAGGAAATATCCCTAATTAGTGAAGTGACAGGTCAGCGCCCCTGTAATTAATGAGGTACCAGGATGTAATGTGGGGCAGCGGCTCTCGGAGTAGATTTACACTCTGCTGCTGCATCCATCATCCCGATCTGCTGTGTGATGTCTCGGAGGTGACATTCACCGAGGCCTCAGCCCCCCATACACACACGGCTCAGCACATCCCGGGATCTGCTTCATCACAACATATCGGTGTACTGCAGGGCCTGTCTTCCGGGGCCCCTGGAACCCACATAATCAAGGTGCTTTAGGGCCTGTGTGCTGGGATCCCCGGATCTGACATATCGGGGTACTGCAGGGCCTGTGTGTCGGGCCCCCGCTTGGGGTTCAGTCACTTGTAGCGACAGTGATGCGTCGCCCACTCGACTCTGCTGCAGTTATGTGTTGTGTCTCAGCAAGGCCACCTGGAACCCAACATGGTGGTGGTTGCAGCATGGCCCCAGTTTTATCTGGTGTGCATTCATTACTGACTTGAACTCTGGACACGCTGCCGCAATGGAGTTGGATGAGCATGTGCATGCGTTGGCACTAGCAGCATGTCGTTTGTTACACACCTAATCCATTGCGATTCTACCATGATGGAGTCTTTTGTGCTGGTAGCGACTGCTGTTATTTCTCTTGTAAATTCTTTACTCACGTATCGTCAGGAGATGTCACCACATTGGAATCTGTTGTACAGGTGATGATTGGTGGTTATATCATCTGTATGTTATTTTCAGACGCATCCTCTGGAGATGCCACCATGATGGAATCTGTTGTGGTGAAGACTGCTGGTTATGTCTTTTGTGTGTTCTTTACATTTATAACCTCTGGAGAGGCCACAACGATGGAATTTTTTCTGCTGGTGGCAACTGCTGCTCATATCGCCTTTATGTTATTGTCACATGTATCCTTAAAATATGCCCCCATGACTGAGTGTGTTGTGGTGACAACTGATGGTTATATCTCCTGTATGTTCCTGACCTGCGTATCCTCTGGAGATGCCACCGTGATGGAATCTGTAGTGGTAATGGCTGCTCGTTACATCTTTTGTAAGTTATTGATATACTTATCCTCTTGAGATGCCTCCACCATGGAGTCTGTTGTGCCGGCTGCAGGTTATATCTCGTGTGTTTCTGACCTGCGTATCTTCTGGAGATGCCACCATGATTGAGTCAGATATGACTGGATGTGGTGCTAGTGGGACTGCGTTGATTATAGCTGGTGCCCGTTCATTACACTTGTAGAAGCCGCCATGATGGGTGCTGAGTTGCACTCTTCTAGCTGGAGAAAGCTTGGTGAGCAGGTAACTGGGGAGAATGGGGCTCTCTGGCTGTCGAGTTTCTATTTAACGTCTTTTTCCCGAGCTGCTGGATTTGTGGTGTGAGTGTGGAGAAGGCGATGATCACGCACACAATGATACATAATATATGGACACAAGGTGCATCGTAGACTAACACCATGAAATATGTATGCACAGAGGGCAGCAGCTGAAGCACGTGGTGTCTGCCGTATTCATACGTCCTTCTCCTCCGCTCCCACATTTGAGGGTGATGGTGTAATCTCTGGTGCCTCAGAGCGGACGGCTGCTTGTGTTGCCAAGATTTACCGGATGCTATGAGATAATTGCCTGGTTTGGAGAATAGCTAGGGTAAACAGCGTTCATGGCCATGGGAGGCATGAGCGCTGCCTGCCAGTGTAAAACATATAAAATACTGTTGGGTCGATGTGTAAATGTCTCGCGGCTTCCTCATCACATTCAGTACCGATTCTCATATTGATTCTGTTCTGTCCCAAAACCTGGGATTTGTGTGAAGTGACACATGATCCTGAGTGGTGGGATGTGATTGTGTACAGCGTGTAGCTGGCGCGGCGGAGATACGATGTTGCTGAGAAGGATGTAGGATGGCATAGTGTATAGCAGTGTTCCCCAACTCCGGTCCTCAAGAGCCACCAACAGGTCATGTTTTCAGGATTTCCTTAGTATTGTCCAGGTGATAAGTGCATCACCTTCACAGGCAATAATTCCATCACCTGTGAAATACTAAGGAAATCCTGAAAGCATGACCTGTTGGTTGGCTCTTGAGGACTGGAGTTGGGGAACACTGGTGTATAGCATGTAGCTGCTGACGAGGTAGGACGGCATGGTGTACAGCATTCAGCTGCTGAGGAGGTGGAAGGACGGCATGGTGTATAGCATGTAGCTGCTGAGGAGGAGGTAGGACAGCATGGTGTATAGCATGTAGCTGCTGAGGAGGAGGTAGGACAGCATGGTGTATAGCATGTAGCTGCTGAGGAGGAGGTAGGACGGCATGGTGTATAGCATGTAGGTGATGAGGATAGGGTAGGACTGCATGGTGTATAGCATGTAGCTGCTGAGGAGGTAGGACAGCATGGTTTATAGCTTGTAGCTCCTGAGAAGGAGGTAGGACGGCATGGTGTATAGCATGCAGCTAGTGTGGTGGAGGTAGGACGGCATGGTGTATAGCATGTAGCTTGTATGGTGGAGGTAGAACGGCATGGTGTACAGCATGTAGCTAGTGTGGTGGAGGTAGGACGGCATGGTGTACTGCATGTAGCTGCTGAGGAGGAGGTAGGACATCATGGTGTATAGCATGTAGCTGCTGAGGAGGAGGTAGGACGGCATGGTGTATAGCATGTAGCTGCTGAGGAGGGGGTAGGACTGCATGGTGTATAGCATGTAGCTGCTGAGGAGGGGGTAGGACTGCATGGTGTATAGCATGTAGCTTCTATGGTGGAGGTAGAACGGCATGGTGTACAGCATGTAGCTAGTGTGGTGGAGGTAGGACGGCATGGTGTACAGCTTGCAGCTGCTGAGGAGGAGGTAGGACGGCATGGTGTACAGCATGCAGCTGCTGAGGAGGAGGTAGGACGGCATGGTGTACAGCATGCAGCTGCTGAGGAGGTTTTAGAACGGCATGGTGTATAGCATGTAGCTGCTGAGGAGGAGGTAGGACGGCATGGTGTATAGCATGTAGCTGCTGAAGAGGAAGTAGGACAGCATGGTGTATAGCATGTAGCTTCTGAGGCAGAGGAGGCACGACGGCATGGTGTATAGCATGTAGCTGGTATGGTGGAGGTAGAACAGCATGGTGTACAGCATGTAGCTGGTGTGGTGGAGGTAGGATGGCATGGTGTACAGCATGTAGCTGCTGAGGAGGAGGTAGGACTTCATGGTGTACAGCATGTAGCTGCTGAGGAGGAGGAGGCAGGACGGCATGGTGTACAGCATGTAGCTGGTGTGGTGGAGGTAGGATGGCATGGTGTACAGCATGTAGCTGCTGAGGAGGAGGTAGGACTTCATGGTGTATAGCATGTAGCTGCTGAGGAGGAGGAGGCAGGACGGCATGGTGTACAGCATGTAGCTGGTGTGGTGGAGGTAGGATGGCATGGTGTACAGCATGTAGCTGCTGAGGAGGAGGTAGGACGGCATGATGTACAGCATGTAGCTGCTGAGGAGGAGGTAGGATGGCATGATGTACAGCATGTAGCTGCTGAGGAGGAGGTAGGACGGCATGATTTACAGCATGTAGCTGCTGAGGAGGAGGTAGGACAGCATGGTGTATACCATGTAGCTGCTGAGGAGGAGGTAGGACAGCATGGTGTATAGCATGTAGCTGCTGAGGAGGAGGTAGGACGGCATGGTGTATAGCATGTAGCTGCTGAGGAGGAGGTAGGACGGCATGGTGTATAGCATGTAGCTGCTGAGGAGGAGGAGGCAGGACGGCATGGTGTACAGCATGTAGCTGGTGTGGTGGAAGTAGGATGGCATGGTGTACAGCATGTAGCTGTTGAGGAGGAGGTAGGACGGCATGATGTATAGCATGTAGCTGCTGAGGAGGAGGTAGGACGACATGGTGTATAGCATGTAGCTTCTGAGGCAGAGGAGGCACGACGGCATGGTGTATAGCATGTAGCTGGTATGGTGGAGGTAGAACAGCATGGTGTACAGCATGTAGCTGGTGTGGTGGAGGTAGGATGGCATGGTGTACAGCATGTAGCTGCTAAGGAGGAGGTAGGACGGCATGGTGTATAGCATGTAGCTGCTGAGGAGGAGGAGGCAGGACGGCATGGTGTACAGCATGTAGCTGGTGTGGAGGTAGGATGGCATGGTGTACAGCATGTAGCTGCTGAGGAGGAGGTAGGACGGCATGATTTACAGCATGTAGCTGCTGAGGAGGAGGTAGGACGGCATGATGTACAGCATGTAGCTGCTGAGGAGGAGGTAGGATGGCATGGTGTACAGCATGTAGCTGCTGAGGAGGAGGTAGGACTTCATGGTGTATAGCATGTAGCTGCTGAGGAGGAAGTAGGACAGCATGGTGTATAGCATGTAGCTTCTGAGGCAGAGGAGGCACGACGGCATGGTGTATAGCATGTAGCTGGTATGGTGGAGGTAGAACAGCATGGTGTACAGCATGTAGCTGGTGTGGTGGAGGTAGGATGGCATGGTGTACAGCATGTAGCTGCTGAGGAGGAGGTAGGACGGCATGGTGTATAGCATGTAGCTGCTGAGGAGGAGGAGGCAGGACGGCATGGTGTACAGCATGTAGCTGGTGTGGAGGTAGGATGGCATGGTGTACAGCATGTAGCTGCTGAGGAGGAGGTAGGACGGCATGATTTACAGCATGTAGCTGCTGAGGAGGAGGTAGGACGGCATGATGTACAGCATGTAGCTGCTGAGGAGGAGGTAGGATGGCATGGTGTACAGCATGTAGCTGCTGAGGAGGAGGTAGGATGGCATGGTGTACAGCATGTAGCTGCTGAGGAGGAGGTAGGACTTCATGGTGTATAGCATGTAGCTGCTGAGGAGGAAGTAGGACAGCATGGTGTATAGCATGTAGCTTCTGAGGCAGAGGAGGCACGACGGCATGGTGTATAGCATGTAGCTGGTATGGTGGAGGTAGAACAGCATGGTGTACAGCATGTAGCTGGTGTGGTGGAGGTAGGATGGCATGGTGTACAGCATGTAGCTGCTGAGGAGGAGGTAGGACTTCATGGTGTATAGCATGTAGCTGCTGAGGAGGAGGAGGCAGGACGGCATGGTGTACAGCATGTAGCTGGTGTGGTGGAGGTAGGATGGCATGGTGTACAGCATGTAGCTGCTGAGGAGGAGGTAGGACTTCATGGTGTATAGCATGTAGCTGCTGAGGAGGAGGAGGCAGGACGGCATGGTGTACAGCATGTAGCTGGTGTGGTGGAGGTAGGATGGCATGGTGTACAGCATGTAGCTGCTGAGGAGGAGGTAGGACGGCATGATGTATAGCATGTAGCTGCTGAGGAGGAGGTAGGACGACATGGTGTATAGCATGTAGCTTCTGAGGCAGAGGAGGCACGACGGCATGGTGTATAGCATGTAGCTGGTATGGTGGAGGTAGAACAGCATGGTGTACAGCATGTAGCTGGTGTGGTGGAGGTAGGATGGCATGGTGTACAGCATGTAGCTGCTGAGGAGGAGGTAGGACGGCATGGTGTACAGCATGTAGCTGCTGAGGAGGAGGAGGCAGGACGGCATGGTGTACAGCATGTAGCTGGTGTGGAGGTAGGATGGCATGGTGTACAGCATGTAGCTGCTGAGGAGGAGGAGGTAGGACGGCATGATGTACAGCATGTAGCTGCTGAGGAGGAGGTAGGATGGCATGGTGTACAGCATGTAGCTGCTGAGGAGGAGGTAGGACTTCATGGTGTATAGCATGTAGCTGCTGAGGAGGAGGAGGCAGGACGGCATGGTGTACAGCATGTAGCTGGTGTGGTGGAGGTAGGATGGCATGGTGTACAGCATGTAGCTGCTGAGGAGGAGGTAGGACGGCATGATGTACAGCATGTAGCTGCTGAGGAGGAGGTAGGATGGCATGATGTACAGCATGTAGCTGCTGAGGAGGAGGTAGGACTGCATGATTTACAGCATGTAGCTGCTGAGGAGGAGGTAGGACAGCATGGTGTATACCATGTAGCTGCTGAGGAGGAGGTAGGACAGCATTGTGTATAGCATGTAGCTGCTGAGGAGGAGGTAGGACGGCATGGTGTATAGCATGTAGCTGCTGAGGAGGAGGCAGGACGGCATGGTGTACAGCATGTAGCTGGTGTGGTGGAAGTAGGATGGCATGGTGTACAGCATGTAGCTGTTGAGGAGGAGGTAGGACGGCATGATGTATAGCATGTAGCTGTTGAGGAGGAGGTAGGACGACATGGTGTATAGCATGTAGCTTCTGAGGCAGAGGAGGCACGACGGCATGGTGTATAGCATGTAGCTGGTATGGTGGAGGTAGAACAGCATGGTGTACAGCATGTAGCTGGTGTGGTGGAGGTAGGATGGCATGGTGTACAGCATGTATCTGCTGAGGAGGAGGTAGGACTTCATGGTGTATAGCATGTAGCTGCTGAGGAGGAGGAGGCAGGACGGCATGGTGTACAGCATGTAGCTGGTGTGGTGGAGGTAGGATGGCATGGTGTACAGCATGTAGCTGCTGAGGAGGAGGTAGGACGGCATGATGTATAGCATGTAGCTGCTGAGGAGGAGGAGGCAGGACGGCATGGTGTACAGCATATAGCTGGTGTGGTGGAGGTAGGATGGCATGGTGTACAGCATGTAGCTGCTGAGGAGGAGGTAGGACGGCATGATGTACAGCATGTAGCTGCTGAGGAGGAGGTAGGACGGCATGATGTACAGCATGTAGCTGCTGAGGAGGAGGTAGGACGGCATGGTGTATACCTTGTAGCTGCTGAGGAGGAGGTAGGACAGCATGGTGTATAGCATGTAGCTGCTGAGGCAGAGGAGGCAGGACGGCATGGTGGAGGTACAACAGCATGGTGTACAGCATGTAGCTGTTGAGGAGGAGGTAGAACGGCATGATGTATAGCATGTAGCTGCTGAGGAGGAGGTAGGACGGCATGGTGTATAGCATGTAGGTGCTGAGGAGGGGGTAGGACTGCATGGTGTATAGTATGTAGCTGCTGAGGAGGAGGTAGGACGACATGGTGTATAGCTTGTAGCTCCTGAGGAGGAGGTAGGACGGCATGGTGTATAGCATGTAGCCAGTGTTGTGGAGATAGTCCGTCTTGCCTCTGTTGGTGGTGATACTTGCTGGGACATTCTGGCACTTTGTATGGCAGCATCTCCCCAGGGCCCGCTCAGGTTGCTGTTCCTGCAGCGAATGCTTGCACATAATCACTTACTGCAGTACTGACCAAACTCTAAAGGTACCTTCACACTATTAATACTCCTGGGAGGCTCGATATTCTAATGGTACTTGCAGTCCCCGGTGTGTCCAAACGGAGTGCTGTCTTGTGGTGGTCTGTTACATTGGAAAGCAAAAAAGAGAGGAAAGATATGCACACTAGTGGGATCAACCAATAATAATAGTCTTTATTACAAATAACATTACAACAGAGGCAAAGACAAGGACACGGAATTTAAAAACATTTAAAAGGCCAAAAGGGCCAAATAGACCAACTTAAATCCCCCAGGAAGAAAAAACAGATCACCCAAGAAATATATATATTCTTCCTTATGTATACATGGGCTCATCCGGCAATAAATAGAACAATATATTAAAGCACATGACAATATGTGTTAATATGAAACAAGTTGGCACATACAAGAAAAAAATGGATTTACATAACAAACACCAATAACCTGTGCTGCCCGCTGACCTCAAATGGATGGCATAAGTCCATGTATAAGTTGGTGACCCATGGTTTACATGCAAAAATAGACAAAATATCACAATACCGCCTATTTGGATAATGCACAGTTGCCCACCACAACCAATAATCATACAATAAGAAAGTTAACCAACAAAGTTTGAGACCACAATGCTGAAGCGATTTTGGTTGGATAAAGGGAAGGGAAGGAGATTTCCTGAGTTGCCCCTTGGACAATCAGTGCATATAGACCTGTATCAAGATGAATACAATGCCATGCCAGGGTTACCAAAATCCTGGGGGAATCAAGGCCCCACACGTATCGACGCTGCTAGAGCGTCTTCATCAGGGGAAATGTAAGGCTATGTTCACACGATCCTTTTTTTGATCCTTTTTTTTTCAGGTCCTTTTTCCATGCAGGGTACAGTCCAATGTTACTCTATGGAAAACAAAAACCACTGTGCCCACTATCCTTTTTTTCTCAGGCAAATCCGCGAGGATTTGCCTGCAGAAAAAAAGTACCATGTCACTTCTTTCTGCGGATTCAGCTCCTGTTTTCAACAGGCACCAATAGGAAAGTGCTGTTGAAAACCCGCAGAGGAATCTGCAGAAGAAACTGCAGGAAAATCAGCAGTGCAGTTTTGCACTGCGGGTTTTCCAAATCAGGACCTGAAAAAAAAAGGATCAAAAAAAGGATCGTGTGAACATGGCCTATATGTGTAAAGATAACAAATAGAATGGTAGTCACCTGTGAGAGTGCTACGACGCAAGGGATCGTGCCTCCATGTGTGAAGCCGAGTGGACATCCGGTTCGACGCAAGTACTGTGCATACGCCTGCGCACATAGGTGTCCAGCAGCCAGCCGGGTACAAGTGCGCAAGCGCTGAAGTAACCATGGTAGTGAGTCTATCTGATCGCCCCAGGCGCATGCGCTGGCACATAGTACGATGTACGATCCACCGCTATTGGAAAAAGTTCAAGACATACACTATAATACGGCGTATACAGCTACTAGTACGGCGCAAGTCAAGATTACAAGTTTGCGTATGTGCCCATAGGCACCCAACAGACTAGCTGGATCTTATTATACAGGCGCAAGAGAATATGTACATAACGCAGTGAGCGGCAGGCTGCATAACTGTATGCTAACCTACTGCCCACCAGGAAATATTAAAGGTATCGACCAACATGCACTTAGGTCAAATGTGCCAGATTTTTAAGATACCAATAGGCCTGATACTTAAGGGAGTCCGCGGCACATAGATATTACGCATGCGCCACTGGTCAACACACTAATTCGTGCCATTATCGCTAACAATGCCAAAGTACATGCACGCATATTTCAAAGCAAAGCCAGTAAAAAGTACCAGATTAAAGAAGGTATAGAGAGCACAGCGGGTCCTATGAAAACGAATGGAATAGGGGGTGGCAAGTCCGCCATCAAGAACCAATATATAACCCCGCGGAACTGTACAGACAAGAGGTCCCAGCCCAGTTTTAATAAAGGCCCCTAATCAAGCCAAATGAAAAACACTAAACATAGTAAGTATACGAGAAGAATATCCCACCTCAATGAAGGGGGGGAAAAAGCAGGATTGAAGACCAAGGTTGTCCATTTGATCAGAAATTCTCGCATGGGAGCAAGGACAGCAGTCCCAACCCAAAGCTCGAACAGTATTGGGGCTCGAGCTCGCCACTTAAATGAATATTGGAAATAAAAGATGCAGGAGAAGGAGGAAGCCAACTGATTTACAGGGGAACATGTGTATTTATTACAATGAACAGATCCCCAGCAAAATAACAAGGGAGGGACATACATGTGTAGCATTCACTTAAGGTACCTTCACACGAAACGACTTTGTAACGATATCGCTAGCGATCCGTGACGTTGCAGCGTCCTCGCTAGCGATATCGTTTAGTTTGACACGCAGCAGCGATCAGGATCCTGCTGTGATGTCGCTGGTCGCTGAATAAAGTCCAGAACTTTATTTGGTCGTCCGATCGCCGTGTATCGTTGTGTTTGAAAGCAAAAGCAACGATACCAGCGATGTTTTACACTGGTAACCAGGGTAAATATCGGGTTACTAAGTGCAGGGCCGCGCTTAGTAACCTGATGTTTACCCTGGTTACCAGCGTAAAAGTAAAAACAAACAGTACATACTCACCTGCGCGTCCCCCAGCGTCTGCTTCCTGACACTTACTGAGCGCCGGCCCTAAAGTGAAAGTGAAAGCACAGCGGTGACGTCACCGCTGTGCTGTTAGGGCCGGAGCTCAGTCAGTGTCAGGAAGCAGACGCTGGGGGACGCGCAGGTGAGCATGTACTGTTTGGTTTTTTTTACTTTTACGCTGGTAACCAGGGTAAACATCGGGTTACTAAGCGCGGCCCTGTGCTTAGTAACCCGATGTTTACCCTGGTTACCCGGGGACCTCGGCATCGTTGGTCGCTGGAGAGCGGTCTGTGTGACAGCTCCCCAGCGATCAAACAGCGACGCTGCAGCGATCGGCATCGTTGTCGCTATCGCTGCAGCGTCGCTTCGTGTGAAGGTACCTTTATACAAAGAATGCGTGTACACTGAATTAAAGGTAACATAAGGGCAAGTCAAAGCCAGTAAGGTATAATATTGTGGGCCTACCACAAGCAGTATCCTGCTCTCGTGGTAACAGATATCTAAGTCCATTGTGAGACACCCCCAGTTTGAAAATGGGGGGCACCAGAGTATCAGGGTCCATAAGGGCGTAAATCGCCTCAGTATTGGGTCAAGGGTAAAGAGTAGCCCTAATTGCCGAGATGCATCCATATCCCCGATGGGAGATAGGCAGATAGGGCAGGCAGCTCGAACCAAGTTCAATAGAATCATATAACCTAGGAGAATGCACCACCATGTACCAATCACATATACATATAATTTTCTGATCATCCGTCAACCCAGAACATATGAGATAGCCCTAAACCTAAACAGACATGCACAAAGAAAGTCAATATTATAAAGTTTTTATATGGGGCTAGGTACAGCTGGCAGCAAGGGGACAATATGCAAAAATCTGTTCCATGTAGGTCCAAAAAATCCCAGAAGGTTGCCAATTGGTTCACGTAGCACCACAAGAGGGAAGGAGTCAATACAATTATGTCTGTTATGCCTGAAACGACACAATAACATACATGTAAGGTTAGAACATGTCTACCCAGTCTGTTTGTAAAAGCCCGTGTAGAGGCTAACATTGGCTAACAACGCTCTTGACCAGGTGTGTGCCTCGTCTGGTGAACGGTGGTGCTGGCTGTTCAGAGGTTACTTGCGATGTCGCTATGCAGGATAAGTTGAAATCAGCTATTGCCAAATTAGCATAACCTGCATGATTTTGCATATTTGATCGAGCACTTGGATAGTGAATGGCTGCAGCCGTCCTGTCGGATGAAGCGCACTCACAGGTGCCACACCGGTAGTAATGTCATTGTATGTGGGGTGCCGGCTTTACCCCAGTGTGCCTCATGTAACTGATAATGTTGTGCAGCTTGTGCTGATAACCGGCCTCCTCAGAGGTGGTCACAACCCTCGGAGCATAATAGTGACACACATTTACATGACCTGATTATGGGGTGCAAACATGTTTAGTACCGCTTGTTTCTTGATTTTCAGACCCTGTTAATAGGCTGCCAATCACCCAAATGGCTCGTTCGTCACAGTTCTCGCCAGCACATCAATCTGTGTAATCTAGACACGTGCTGCTGAGATCAACCCACCAGTAATTGTCCTGCGCTCATCAGATGTGCGGTCAGCGTTGGACTCAGGCGATTAAAGAGGTGATCATCCTCGGTAGCCTGTTAGAGGTGGTTGTTCCTGGGTGACCAGTGTGATCACAGCCTTATATGTTCCCTCCACGTAATTTCTCTTTGTGCCATTGCATGGATTTCTAGAGCACATCTATTTGACTGTCAGATTTAATTATACCCTGACCATGTAACAAGGCCGTCCAGGAGCGTGGGAACATGTGAGGGAGCTGCGCCACATCTGTCAAGGGTAGCGACCACCTTGGATGATTGGGGAACAGGAGCCGGGGTTCTGCTGAAGAGCGCCTGCTCCATCTGACAAAATGCTGCACTTGTTTAGTGGCTGGAACATCACTAATTAATGAGCAGATTTGCAAGTCAGATGATGCCTTCCAGCCATGTTATCAAAGTGAACATTCAGATCGCCCTCACCTGAGGTCAGTCCTAATAAATGCCGTCCAGAGATGCTATGCTGCCTCCGTCCCTAATTACATGTTGAGGAGTGAGGCCAATTGTTCAGGAGAGGCGATCTTATCTGCTCCTGGTGGAAAGTAATTAGAGAGCAGTGGCCTCGTGGGGACTCATGGCCTCTACATTCTCTGTCCTTTGTGATTGTTCTGTATGAGATGAGTGACCTCCCCTGGGGGCTCAGGGCATTCTTTTGTCGCCAGCCCAGCCGGCTGCTTTCTGGGAGCTCCTGAGATGGCAGTGCATGTGTGCACAGCCCCTAGTCCGGCTAACCCACCTGTACATCCACTGATACAAATGTGCCCAAGTCCTATGTGGGATGAGGTAAGGCAGCATGGCATCGTTGGCCCTTGTGAACAGTACCTTAAATGCATTCACACCAAGAGTGGTGTCCAGGCCGATGTGAAGCGATGATGTGTAGACCCGTCCCCCACCCCGGCCCGGGATGTACCACGCGCTGCCCTAGTGTTGGTGCTGCTTTTTCCTTCATGGCATCTCTCAGCCTCCCGGATAAATACGAGCGCTGTTTTCCCAGCAGCATCTGCTGTTTCCCGGTCTCCCATCCATCTCGCTGCCTGTGATCTAGTTCTGCGGCTCTTCTATATAATTGTGTCACTGGGGACAGGGTGAAGCGGGAGATAAGAGGCTCGGTTAAACAGTGAAGTGCCACCTGGACCCCCAAGGGAAAGTGCTCAGCTATGGATGGACACGTGTGCGCACCGCGGAGCTCACGGCTCACACTGCTGACAGGTCCGACGATAATCCTACAAGGGTTATTATAGAATGAAATGTGGAGAAAAGGGGTATATAGATAAAAAGATACTTTATTAATAGGTATACAAAAGTAAATAATATAGACAATAAAAACGCAGGGTAAAGTGCACAAGGATAGTGCTGAAGGATCACCGATGCTGTGTACCAGCCAACAGGAAACAGGGAGCGCTTATCTAATAAGATCAATAGTAGCAGTAATTGTGACCAAATAGTCCAAAAATAGTATCAATAGATACAGATAAATAGCGCTTACCAGTATATAAGTTGGAGGGTTCGCAGCGCCGCACAGGACCCGAAAAGAACCCCAACGTACGTTTCGCTTTTTTGTGTAGACTCTTTCTCAAGGGTCATTATAGAGGTGGCCATTACAGCCACTCCCAGGGAGCCGTACAGTGGAGCGTCTTGTCCTCCTGCCCCCTCTGTATTACACTGAGGTGTGAAGCGGTGGGCACCTGCACCCTGGTTCTGGTATCTAGGTGACTGACCGTGAGGGTAGACTTCGTCACATGGTGGTTCAGCGTTGCTGCTTTCTTCTGTAGGTCTGGTCTTTTTTTCTCCACGTGACGTTTCCTGGCTTGCACTGTATCTGTAATTAATTTTTTTCCTGGGGTCAAAATGAGAGAGACAGGAGGGCTCATTATCAGCAGTGCTGCAGACCTGCGAGGCGTCCACGAGGACCCTTATATTTGGAGTCCGCAGTTAACCCTTTGCCGTGCATCGTCCAGGTTGTGCTTAGCTTTGCCACTACGGTGCAGTTCTTTCTGATGAAATGGTTTTCTGCTGCGATGACTGATCAGATATTTTATGCGTGGGATCGGTGAGGAAGGAACCAGGCCCTAATGATGGCAGCATGCATATACTGTGTTAACTCTTCTGGGCCTGTGATTCATGGCAGTCGCGTTGTGAGGACAGACACTGGACCACTTGGCGTCATGCTCGGTGGCTTGGCTTGCCTTAGGCACCATCGTCCTTTCTCCTGGGCTGCTATGAATGTGGTACTAAGCCGACCTATTGCCCTGATCACAGCTTTGTCTGGGCCCTGTTCACACGCACATTCCTGCTGCCCAAGGGATCTCAAGAGTGGGAACGTTGCTCAGCTCACTATGAGCGCCCCACCGAAAGGGGCCTGGGATAAATGACTCTGCATGGGGCGCATTAATGCAGGATGCTGTCTCTCAATAGATGCAAAGTTGGGGTCTGTGCATGTGATGAAGGACAGGGAACCCCTATTCAGCCCGGTTAAACAAGCTGAAAGTGATCTACTTGCCGCTGTAGAGGGCAGAATGAGGTGAGACCCCCCTCCCCCGGCTGCTTGGCCTCAATGAGCTCATTGAGTGTAGTGATCTGTTAATGATCCCCTCAGCTTCTCATCATGAGGGTCTGCAGCCGTCGGGGCCTTTAATACCGGAATTCTCTACATACGCCTCATGGCTCCCTATGGATTATGTACCAGAGGAGTTGTTGTGTAGTACACATAACATGGCCACAATTGGCCTATATGGATGCAAGTGATAATTTCTCTTCTCAATTCTAAATACTAGTTGGCCCGTGCAAAATTTTCAGACATTGGTTGTCATGGGCGCAGGCAATTTCAGGAAAATCAAGCTGGTCAAATGTAAACGTTTGTAATGAGATGATGAACACAGAGAGGTATGTGTCTCACTGACATATATATGTATGTTTTCATGAATATTTGAGCCATGGATCTATTATATGTCCGTTTTGCAAGCCGGCGGCAAAATCTCACCATTCAGATGTCATACGGATGTCACATGGATGCTTTCATGCGAGAAAATCGCATCCTCGCACTGCGAACGGATGACATGCGGATCACTGTTCAGGGAACATTTCTGTGATTTTCGTCCGTGTAAAACGGACCTATTATTCATACGTTGTGTGTGACTCCAGACTAAAGGAGATCCCCCAACATTAAACATAATGGTATTTTACGTACTGTGCAGAAGGGGTCTGATTGTCAGGACTTTGCAAAAGAACAGTGGCAGCAGCATTTTTTCCCCTCCACAACAGCACTGCCATCTATCTGCAGTAGTTTTTGTAAGGTTGTTTCCACCAATCTCTCCCATCGGGAAACAATGTACAGTCTGAGTTATGTCAACGCTGCAGTTTTTTACTTGGAACCAGAGGTGACTCCAGGTCACCAATAAGCTGCAACCTTACAAGGAAGATAGACTTTGCAATGACTGTCCAATAATACGGAAAATCTGATGGTTCAGAACCTGTCCTCTCCCTCTTAGGTTGCATTCATTTACATCTTCAGTTTTAAAGCTGAAGTTTTAAACAGGTAAAGTTTTACTTTAATTGTACTTCTACATATGTAGCAAATATTTTATATGTACCTGCCTGAAATCGGCTGGGCAAGGAGTTTGGCAAGCTGGAGCCCCCAAGGCAAATGTTAAGATTTGTTTCAGCCTTGTGGTATTTTCCTTTGGGAAAGTGTGGTGCCACCTGCAGGTCATTTTTCCTTACTGCAATTTTATGAAAATTAATGTTTAAAATGTATTTTGTGATCACATCGTGGATGTGTGGTTTGTTTGGCTATTTTCTTGCTGAAGGAAGCAAGTTTACCTTTCAAGTGTTGTATAATTTGTGCGTGTGGTGCAGCATGAACGGAGATATAGAGTAATCACCGAAAAAGAGTGTTTTGAAATAATATAGAAGGATTTTTCTTCTGGCGTAATGAGATCAGCTCCCTCACCTCTGACACATATCTGCTGGGACGGGCCTGCGCCCATCTTTACTAGAACAAACACTTTGATTAAATTCCACGTTATCCGAAATCTCAGTGCAGTTGACGGGGATTGGTACAATGTCCTGTCTATGTCCAGCTTTACTGCTGGCTGCGCCCAACTGAGGACATGTCCCACCTTAGTACTTATTTGTGTCTTATCAGAATAGTTGATGTGGTTTAGAGTATTGTGTCACTGGACGAGGAGCTGTGTCAGCTGTGTAATTCTGGAGCTGATCTAGGTTGGATTTAATACAGTTCACGGTGTCAGAAGTTGTGCTTGGATTCGTCCACATTGGAATTAATGTGTGTGGAAGAATGATCAGCTCAGGGTGCTTGTCCTGCTTGTGTGTTTACTGCAGATTAGATAGAGAAACTGCTCCCCTTTCTCCTAGTTAAGGGTTATTGATCCTGATATGTAAGAATTATCTACTTCTCTGGGATGCAGAACCTGCTTTTGTTCATCCTGAAAGGATTATGTACTCCCTGGGATGGAGATCCTGCTTTGGTTCTTCCTGTAAGCGTTGCCTACTCCTTAGGATAGAGAACCTGCTTTGGTTCCTCCTATATGGATTATCTACTCTTTGGGATAGAAATCATGCTCATGCTCCTCCAGTAAGAGTTATCTATACTCGTCGGGATGGGGAGCCTGCTCTGGTTCCTCCTGTAAGGGTTATTTATTCCTCAAGATAGAGGACCTGCTCTGTAAGGATTATCTACTCTTCGGGATGGAGACTTGCTTCTGTGTCTTCATCATGTGGCGGTCCTTTTGTGGTCCTCATCCGTGTTGCAGGTAGGTGACATTGTGAGTCCTGGTCATTGCTCTCCGGCACTGGATGAGCTGGGAGCTGCAGGTTGTGAGGATGGTAATTTGTTCCAGCCTGTGAAAATTCAGTGTGAAATCAGGAGATGTTAATCCTCCATCCTGTCAAGGGGCAATGAAAGAAGAGGGCCCTTTAAGTAAGTCACTTTACTCACTTCAATCCCATCTTTGCTGCATGAAAGGAAGATGAGGAGACAGAGAGCCCCTTCTCTGCTAGCGGAGTGATCAGTCAGAGGGGTGAATGTGTCTGTCACGGGCTCCATTGTGCGGCCCCGCTGCTTTCAGGAGCAGATCTTCTCTTATTATGATTTTATTTTAAACCACGACACATGAAGAGTTCTGCTGAGATGGGCGCATTGAGCGGCTGCGCCAACCCCGGAATGCCAGGCTTCTCAACACAAAGCCCCACGCTTTATCTTCTGATGCTTTGTGTCTCCACAGTACTGGGAGCTGGGAATCTCTCCCACCTGCACTGCTCTCCCCACGGCAAGGAAGGGGTTAGCTGCTCTATGTAATGTACACCCCTGAGCCCCCCCTCCCGCCGCAGTTCTGAAAAATGGGGTGACAAGGAGGGCAGTGGAGACTCGAGCTGTAGACCGGCCATCTGCGAAATGCGGTACGGGTCCTAGTAGCTAAGAAATTGGGGTGTGTCCTGATTGAGGTGGTTCAAAGGCGAATCCAATCTCTGGTGGTCATCGCTGCTCTCATCGCCACATCTCCTCCGTCAATCGTCGATACTTGTCTCACACTCCACAGCAGCATTCGCAATTCTGCCGGCCTCAATGTCTGACCCCTTAAAGGGAATCTGTCACCCCATTTTTGGCCTATAAGCTGCGGCCACCGCCATCAGGGGCTTATCTACAGCATTCTGTAATGCTGCAGATAAGCCCCCGATGTATCCTGAGAGATGAGAAAAACGAGTTATATTATACTCACCTGGGGGGGCAGTCCCGCTGCGGTCTGGTCCGATGGGCGTCGCGGTCCGGGGCCTCCCATCTTCATACGATGATGTCCTCTTCTTTGCTTCCTACCGCGGCTCCTGCGCAGGCGTACTTTGTCTGCCCTATTGAGGGCAGAGCAAAGTACTGCAGTGCGTAGGCGCCGGGCCTCTCTGACCTTTTCCGGGGCCTGCACACTGCAGTACTTTGCTACTGGTAACCGCAACCCTGGAAGTGATGTAACGGCAGAATAGTGACCTCAGACTTTGGGGAGAAGACACAATATAACAGCAGAATAGTGACTGCAGCTCTGGAGGATAAGACAGGATGTACAGCAGAATAGAGAGTGCAGCTATGGAGGTGACAACAGAATAGTGAGTGCAGCTCTGGAGGTGACAACAGAATAGTGACCGCAGATCTGGAGGTGACTGGAGGAGAAGACACAATGTAACAGCAGAATAATGACTGCAGCTCTGGAGGATACAACAGGATGTAACAGCAGAATAGTGAGTGCACCTCTGGAGGTGACAACAGAATAGCGACCGCAGCTCTAGAGGTGACTGGAGGAGAAGACACAATGTAACAGCAGAATACTGACTGCAGCTCTGGAGGATAAGACAGGATGTAACAGCAGAATAGTGACCACAGCTCTGGAGGTGACAACAGACTAGTGACCGCAACTCTGGTAGTAATGTAACTGCAGAATAGTGACCACAGCTCTTGTGGTAATGTAATGGCAGAATACTGACCGCAGCCCTGGTAGTAATGTAACGGCAGAATAGTGACCGCAGCCCTGGTAGTAATGTAATGGCAGAATAGTGACCGCAGCTCTGGTAGTAATGTAACGACAGACTAGTGACCGCAGCTCTGGAAGTAATGTAACGGCAGAATAATGACCGCAGTCCTGGTAGTAATGTAATGGCAGAATAGTGACCGCAGCTCTGGTAGTAATGTAACGACAGACTAGTGACCGCAGCCCTGGTAGTAATGTAACGGCAGAATAGTGACCGCAGCCCTGGTAGTAATGTAATGGCAGAATAGTGACCGCAGCTCTTGTAGTAATGTAATGACAGACTAGTGACCGCAGCTCTGGAAGTAATGTAACGGCAGACTAGTGACCGCAGCTCTGGAAGTAGTAATGTAACAGCAGAATAGTGATTGCACTCTGGAGGTGGCTGAAGGAAAAAACATAATGTGACAGCAGAATAGTGACTGCAGATCTGGAGATCAGTGGAGGATAAGACATGATGTAACAGCAGAATAGTGACTGCAGCTCTGGAGGATAAGCCATAACAGCAGAATAGTGACTGCAGCTCTGGAGGTGACTGGAGGATAAGACACAATGTGACAGCAGAATAGTGACTGCAGCTCTGGAGGTGACTGGAGGATAAGACATAATGTGATAGCAGAATAGTGACTGCAGCTCTCGAGATGACTGGAGGATAAGACATGATTTAACAGCAGAATACTGACTGCAGCTCTGGAGTTGACTGGAGGATAAGACACGATGTAACAGCAGAATATCAGAATATTGAATGCAGCTCTGGGGGATAAGGGTATGTTCCCACGGTCAGTAAAAGGGTTTGACTCTTTAGTACATCCGCAGTGTACAGCTGCAGCGTCCAACCTGCATCATCCAGATTTTACAGCATAGTGGATGGGATTTCAAGAAATATCTCCACTATGCGTGCTCCGACACCTGTGGCTTCGCTGCGGAGACGGACATGCAGCGCGTCTCTCCAGACCGCAGCATGTCAATTTATCTTGCGCGGAGACGCTCAGTCTCTGCAAGATAAATCTCACTAGTGCAATGTATAGGATGCGGTGATTCCGCATGGATCAATGAACTCTGTGGTTCAATGGTTCATGGTTCAATGCCTCTGTGCAAGGCCGATTCTTGGTACAGTGTTTGGCTTAGTTGGAGAATCGGGGCTGGCTTGTTGGTTCTGGGAGCCACTCAACAACTGGATCTACTTAAATTCAACTTAGAGCACAATTCCCACTGTTGAGATAAGTCTTGGAGGTCTTCGAGGTCAATCTCCAAAGCTTTAACCTAATTAAAGCTTCAGACTCTGCTCAAGTTGTTTTTCTACACATTTGCTGTGGGAGGTAAACTATTTTCTTGTATCTCACTGCTGTCTTTGATTCTTTTTCACCAGGAAGGGAAAGCTATGAGGGTACAGTCGGTGCCCCCCCGCACTGTGCAGATGTCTACCAGCGTGTGTGGGTAAGGGTACCGTCTCACAGTGGCACTTTTGTTGCTACGACGGTACGATCCGTGACGTTCCAGCGATATCCATACGATATCGCTGTGTCTGACACGCAGCAGCGATCAGGGACCCTGCTGAGAATCGTACGTCGTAGCAGATCGTTTGGAACTTTATTTTGTCGCTGGATCTCCCGCTGTCATCGCTGGATCGGTGTGTGTGACACCGATCCAGCGATGCGTTCGCTTGTAACCAGGGTAAACATCGGGTTACTAAGCGCAGGGCCGCGCTTAGTAACCCGATGTTTACCCTGGTTACCATCGTAAATGTAAAAAAAAACAAAAACGTACATACTCACATTCCGGTGTCCGTCAGGTCCCTAGCCGTCTGCTTCCCGCACTGACTGACTGCCGGCCAGAAAGTAAAAGCAGAGCACAGCGGTGACGTCACCGCTGTGTTCTGCTTTCACTTTACGGCCGGCACTCAGTCAGTGCGGGAAGCAGACGGCTAGGGACCTGACGGACACCGGAATGTGAGTATGTACGGTTTGGTTTTTTTTTTACATTTACGATGGTAACCAGGGTAAACATCGGGTTACTAAGTGCGGCCCTGCGCTTAGTAACCCGATGTTTACCCTGGTTACCCGGGGACTTCGGCATCGTTGGTCGCTGGAGAGCTGTCTGTGTGACAGCTCCCCAGCGACCACACAACGACTTGCCAACGATCACGACCAGGTCGTATCGCTGGTCGTGATCGTTGGTAAATCGTTTTGTGTATCGGTACCCTTAGTCCAATCTTTGAGGCTTGTAGATTATTTTATCAATCGTACAGCTGAAGATCTAGATTCTAGAGGTTCATTCCTCCTCCATCCCATGTACTGATCATCAAGGAAAAGCTGACATCTCCTGATGAGACGGGAGTCTCCAGGGGTCACTCTCCTTAGGGGGCTGCTGCGGGCACCTATCTTTTTGGCTAGGTTTGGTCTTTTGAGGTCTTATAAACAAAAAAAACACTTAAAAACAAATCATATTTGGTTCCTAACGTTTGTAGGATCTTGGCTGACCTTGAGGGTGTCCTCACATGGAAGCTGGGTCATTGGGGGTGGGTGTTTGGAGGTTTCGGAACACACTACTTTCCATGCTCCTGACACAACTAATTATATGTATCTGGACTTCGTTGCCTCTTGTGTTCTTTCAGTTAACTGAGAATACAAGAAACCCCAGCGCTGCTAATATTGTGCGTGCCTCGTTTTTCTTCTAGGCATTTAAATGGAGGCATATGTCAGAAGAGATTGTGCTGGGAATTGTCAGAGCAAATCCAGTCTCTGTGTGAAACAGCTGTGGTCATTGTCACACATCTCCATGCCAGGAAATTTTCTGTAATATCGCATGTGGAGGACGGATTCTAAGAGGGCAGCATCTGCGCCGTTGCTTGTGGGTCATCTTCCCTTAGCGTTCAGAAAAAACCTTGCTGTTCCGCATCCCCCACTATTGGGTCATTGATTTAGTTTCCCTTCTCCTGAGCAAGCACAAACATGGTCCTAAAACACCACATAGTGTCTGTACTAATCCCAGATCACCCCAAATGCTCCCTCTACGCTGGCTAGTTGTTACTCCACACTCGCCTGGATGGGTGGGAAGACGTGCCCGCATTCTCCACCATCTGTTCCATCCTGCTGACAGGTAGAAAGATTTCATGCTCAAGCCACCAAGCATTCCATGTATGTATCAATTCATCACCTGACACCTTTAGATTGTAGCATGAGGGCAAACGGTGGTCTTCTCAGCTGCATTATTACTTAACACCCTTTCCAACCTTCTGTGTGAAATTTGAGGCTGTTAACGTCTGCTTATGGCACCTTGCGGTATTAACACAACGATAGTGACCTCACCATAATTTTGAGATGTGTGGACTCGTGAGCAGGGCCATGTGCCCAAGTAAAAGTTCTGGATTTCGAGTTGGATCATCAGGCTCAGAAACGTTGGCTGAAATCAAGAACCTCTTGGAATAGAACTGACATATTTGCTACTATGGTAACCGTGTTTCCTGTGAGATTATTCCACTCCTCGCATGTGTACACAGATCACACATAAACTGAGAGACCCACCATGCTCCATGGTTTGGTTGTTACGTGAGGTGCGGAGTTGCCTCTCTCCTGTTCAGAGGCTTTTGCCCCACTGTGTTGCATACCTTCTGGTTTCTCCTATTCTGTGGGGCCTTCACAGTAGCTGTCGTGTTTATGGCTAATTCGCACAAATGTTACGTTAGCCATTTTTTCTTACTCCTGGTTAGGATGACGAGAGCCAGTCTACCCAGAACTTTAATGAACAGAGCAGAAATATGGCGTTTTTTTTATTTTATGACTGTGTGATTTGGTCCTTATTGGTGTTTTCCCATTGAGTTTCTCTCCTGTTGTGGGGTGGGAAGAGGGTTGAAATCACATGTGGAGGTATCTGGCTCCCGGGGCTTCAGTTTTAGGATTGTTTTCACCGTCCCAGCTCCTCTTCCGTTCTCCTGCTTAGCGCAGCCAGTGTTTCGTGGTGTCTGAATATCACTGGGGCCACTAATTGAGTAAGAGGATGTAGATTGATTGTTTAATTAAAACCCAATTTAGAATACCATCGATCTCGTTAGCAGATCCCCAATGGTTGGGCTCTTAAACAGATTACAACTGGCCAGAAAAATGTCAGCAATGTGAGCGCAACAACTTTCTCTGTCTGAGTGTCAGCCCATCTGTTACTGGTCAGGATGGGGAGCAGACTTACTAAACCTGAGACTAAAAGTTGCCATACAGATGAGATCAACCCACTGCTTTTTGCAATGCTACTGACATAGGCTGCTAACCTAGGCTTCACAAGTTTGTGTGCGGTCTGAAGTTACCCAGACTGACCAATACCTAGAAGCAGGCATATATGAGGCTGTTCCCTTGGGTCAGGAGACTCGTGGTCTGTCTGGAAATGTCACTCTGAACCTGTGAATCCAGCCTAACATGTACAGGGGCCTCCTGACTCTTCCACCAACTGATAATGTGAAGGAAACAGAGTGGGCATGATGACATTTTTGTTCTCCAGGAGGAAAGCCCCTACAGATGTCTGGCAGACGCTTCCTACCCTCTCCACTGTTGCAAACCTGGATACACAGCTGAAGCAAGCATGCTGCTATGTTTGATTATGGCTATGTAGGTGCTATATGAGCAGATTCATGGTGATCCAACTATGTTATGTGTATGGTGGTCTTCCAACTCTACTGATGACAGGTGTCAGGGGCCTGAAGGGTCAGTATGCCAACAAATGTCTTTGGGAGGGGCCTGACAGCAGCCTAAAGACCTATATAAACATTAGACTGAAGGTGGACAATCCTGCCGGTTATAATGGTTGACGCATCTTCTATGGTGGGATGAGACTTACTTACTGGTGGGTGTGACTGGTGACATCATCCGTATAATTTTGACAGTCACATCCTCTCTCATGGGAATTGTATTTCCATTTGGTCCGTGTGACCTCCGTGCTTTGTGCCATCACCTCAAGTGGATACAGATTCTTGCATTCTCCTAGAAGCTACAGGTGATAATTTTTGGATTTTCTACCTTTGATCTGGTTGCTGAGCCCTGAGGTGTCCCACCATCCCTAGGATTCTTCTCCCGTGTCGGGTCACCTTCATTAAGAGTATGTTGGTCCTGGGGCAGTTGTAGATGTGCAGTGGGCCCCATGTGTGTCTGTGCTGCTGGCTGAGTCTTCGGGGTCGGTGGAGGCTCTGGTATAGTTCTCTGTTGTTTCTGTCACTAAGGTGTTACATGGCAGAGACTGTCCTACATAACCAGTCATCCGCATGACGTGAACTGTCTTCACCGCCGCTTAAAGGAGCCATCTAGTCAGGAAGGCCATTCGTGTGAGCATCCCAGTATGGGTGCGGCGCGCTGCTTATCCAGATTACTACTGTGCATTCAATCATGGGTCGCGCCATATAACGGGTGCTGCTCCTACAACTAGCTTGCTAGTCGTGCCATCTCGTTACAGGCATCACCCAGTGCCGTGATGTACACGCTATACAGTTGACATATGAGCGTTCGTCTGTATCTAAGCTCTTAGATGCCCTCTGTGCACTATATGGCACAGAACGATGTTGGTAAGGCGTGCTTGGCTGTGCCCAGCGTACATGAGCAGTGGTATCGGTCCCTCTCGGCTGAGTGCTGTGCGCAGCCATGCAATAAATATCACTGATAAGTAGATCCGGGAGAGCTAGTTGCTAATTTAGGACTCTGCCGTTCTCTGGAGCGGCTCGGATACAGCAGCCGTGCTTTGTTGCTTTAAACCTTTCTGACAGCAGAGGATTGTGGGGAGGGGGAGCAGACTGACTGATATGGGTCTAATGGGCTGGTGCTGGCTGGCGCACGTGTGACCAGCCCGCTGACTGCGCACTGTGCCGAACAGGCTGCTGGTGTAGACGGGACAGCTGCCCTTAGATGGCACTGCTACCGCCTTCCTGCTGGTGGGGCTCTCATATTTATCCTCTACCAGCACCCGATGGCCCCAGATGGGTGCTGGCAGCGGCCTGGTGTACGATGAATGACGCCTGTGCCAAGGTCACACCGAGTGACGGGGAGCAGGTACCAAGGCTGGATGATAACAAGGTGCATTGCTGGGGAAGTGCACAGTCGCTGCGATGCCTCTGCTCCCCGACGCTGCGATGCCTCTGCTCCCCGACGCTGGCAGCAGATAAATCAAAGTGAAGGAATCTTAATGGATTCTGAGTCTGATCAGCAGCGGTAAATTAGAGGAAGACCAGCCCGGTGCAGCTTGGTAAACACATTACTTATCTCGTGATCCCTCGCCTTGTGATGAAATCTCCCTCTTCGTCAATAACGTTCACAGTGAGGTGCCATTGCTTACACTGGGTGTCCAACACCATGACTCCTCGTAACTGATGTGCACTCGTTGGGGGAATGAAGGGGAGCCAGGTGGCATGCCTCTAACCTGGGGGGAGGGGAAGCCAAGTGGTGGGCCTCTAACCCGGGCGGAGGGGACAGCCAAGCGGTGGGCCTCTAGTTCGACGGGAGGGGACAGCCAAGCGGTGGGCCTCCAACCCGGGGGGAGAGGAAAGCCAAGCGGTGGGCCTGTAACCCAGGGGAGGGGGGTAACCAGAATGGTGGCGGGCCTCTAATCTCGGGGGGTGGGGTCTCCATGCTCTCTATATGTTATCCCTCTTGACGGCCCTCCGGTCTCATGAGGTGCCATTGCTTACACTTGGCACCCAGCACTGTGACTCCTCGTAACTGACGTGCCACTAACTCGCCGGTGGGGGGAGCCAAGTGGCAGGCCTCTAACCCGGGGGAGGGGAAAGCCACGCGGTGGGCCTCTAGCCCGGGGGAAGAGGAAAGCCAAGCGGTGGGCCTCAAACCCGGGGGGTGGGGAGAGCCAGATTGGCGGCGGGCCTCTAACCTCAGGAGGAGTGGGGTTCTCTATCTGTTGTCCCTCTTGACGGCCTTCCGGTCTCATGGATCACTGTGCTTTCGTCTGCCCCTCCCCTCGCCAGCTTTCCCTCCCCTCACGCCATAGATAATTTTTTGTTATTCCTTTTTTTCACCCGTATTTGTAAATTTATATAATTTTTTTTAGTCTTTGGGGCATAATAGTATTTTTTTTATAAATAATTTTATTGTGTGCACATCAAAGGCCGGCACTTGAAAGGTGGACGGCTCTCTGCTGGGGCGCCGGGCTCGGCACCTTGACTCGCGGCTTTGATGTTTGTGAATAATGTAGAAATGAATCCCTGATGAATAATTCATAGCCACAAACCAGAAATGGAATATTTTAACCCAGATTTTTGCCAGGGCCTGTAATAAGGTGCCGGCAATGTGTTTAAACCTGCGGGAATTGTCCTGGTGGTGCAGGAAGACGCCTCCTCTATGTATGATGCCATGCGGAGTGAGCGGCATATCCGCACCCAGCCTTGTCTGCAGAGCTTATTCTTTCTCCTTTTCTCCTTCTGTCCCCAAGGATGGTGTGAACTTCTCCCTAATAAAAGCCTCCTCATCTGGCGTTGGGTCCCTACTCCCTCCAAATTACTTTGAATTGCAGATCTGTGCCAGCTTCTAAATGACCTCATAAAGCTGATTTATGGGATGTTGATGTCAGGAATCGCTGCTTTCATTACCAGGACGCCATTTATCTCCTCGTCCTGCTGCTTTCTTCCTTCCGCCTCATAAACTGCACCTCCCCAAGCAAAGACAGCGGCATCCTGGACCTGTTCTCAAAAGCTTGTTCGCCATTGCTGGCCTGATCATCGGGATTGGGTCCCGACATTGGGGATGTTTGTCTCCTTAGACAAAGGCTGATAGAAGGGGTTAATACGTGGCTTCCGCAGTGCAATATGGAGGCTGTATAATATATGGCAGAGATGGGAGGACAGGCAGCAGAGATATAGGGTTCGATGCAGCAAACCATGGCCCGGGGATTACTTTCATGCCCGGGACCGCTCTCCGGCCTGTGATTTGCATGTCGCACGGACGCGCAGTTTGGCATAGTCTCGAATGAGCACTCCATGCTGCGCAATTAAGACACAAGACTCCAGCTCGTCCCCCACAGCTACATCCAAATGGTTGCTGGTAATTTGCATGGATATTACAAGAGACTTGTCGACCTTGTGAGAGCGGGACGGCGACAGATAACATGGAGGTGGAGGGGCATATATAATGCACAACTCCTCACTGTACAGGGGAGGGATATATAATGGACGTGCTCGATAACCTCTTCTCTGAACGTCCGGGAGTTCTCTTCTATTATGTTCGAATCTCTGCAGCTGTTAGACAGCCGCCACATATGGGAACACATATGGAGATTCCCTAACACACATACCATGTAGCCTCGGAGACTCGAACATAATATACGAGCATTCCCAGATACTCTGAGAAGGTGTTATAAGAGCACGTTCGCTCATCACTAGTAGATAATCATGTCCTCTCTGTGGTGGCCTGCTGACTTGACCTTTGCTCTCGCTGTTTGTCACTGAGGGAGTGAGTCCTAATAATAGCTGGACAGGGCCGTCCGGCCATTGAAGCGGATATTCGGGTTTCTCTTCTCTGAATAGTGAGAGTTTTTGTTGGGGGTGTTGGGCAGTGTATAGGCGCCTGCTCATAGATCATGGTCGAGGGCTTGTGCTCTGCTCGGGTTCACAGGAGAGTGACATGTTGGCGAGGTCTCCAGGCAGAACCCTGTACATGGCACCGGTGCATTTGAATTGCCAATATGGGCAGATCCCCTCTGCTCCTAATCCATCCAATTTTGCTCAGCCGAATCGATGGTGACTGACATGAGCTCTCTGCTCGGGCTGTGGAGTCCTCCATGCATATTGGATATTGGGGGGCAGCATGCTCTGTAAGTGTACTCCCTTGAACTCCGGGCTGGTCGCTGATTTAGACTTTCACGATCTGATCATTTCATACCGTTATTGCGGTCTCCTGAATTAGACCCTTTTGTATATATCAAGAGCTCGCCCCTAGTGATTCCGGGTAACGAGGCTGAGGTGGGATGATTGCTGATCCGGTCGTGTCCGTGTCCTGCTCCCCTTGTAATTTTCTGTATCAGGAGGAGATGTCTCTCTAATCCCTGAGACTGTCACCTCATTTATTTGCTTTCCCCTCACATTACGCAGCTCAAATTCTTTTTCGTTTGATTGAGCTGAGCTTCGACATTGTGATGATTGCCCCTCAGAATGCGAAGGGCAGCATGAACCCTACTGACAGTCTCCCTGCCTCTTGTAGATAAGTGCTATTAATGGTTCACGATTTGTCACATCTCCTCTTATGTCGGATCTTGTAGAGAAGGTATATGGATGATTCCTGTTCTGCGGTTCTAGATGATTGTGGATCTCTTCGAATACTGGAGCTTGTGGATAAGCAATAGGAGTTAACAATCCATCTGTGGTTCTAGATCACCACTGATCTCGTCTGGTGATGTGGCTGGTAGAGAATTTATAGGAATCTTTAACATTTCAGCTTCAGTTCTAGATAATTACTGATCATCTCCGAAGCTGGAGCTTGTAGTGATCTAGAACTGTAGACCTTGTGAACGATCCCTACAACTTCTCTGCAAGCTGCAGCATCAGAGGAGAAGAGCCGTTGGAGGAATCAATCATGTTCCATCTGATCTCCTCTGCTACCAGAACTTGTAGAAAACTCATAGAAGTTGTTAAAAATCTATCTGCAGTTCCAGATTTACCTATGATCTCTTATTTTGACAGCGCTTGTAGAGACAAAGTAGAAATCGTTCACACACTGCCTGTGGTTCTAGATAATCACAATTTTTTTCTGATTCCTTACTTGATTATGAACGTTTCCTATGACTTATCTGTCTACATCTCTTCAAGCTCCAGCATCAGAGCTTTAGTCTCAGGAATCTGTAATGTTCCATCTGATCTCCTCTGTTACCGGAACTTGTAGGTAAGTTGAAGGAATCTTTCACATTGGATCTGATCTCCTCTGCTATCGGAACTTTTTCTCTGATGCCTTAGCTCGTAGAGAAGTAGGAATCTGTCACATTATGTTGGCATTTCTATATTATTAATGATCTCCTCTGATGCTGGAGCTTGTAGAAGTCAGTAATGATATAGAACTTTAGACCATGCCAACGATTCTTACATCTTCTCTACTGGCTCCAGCATCCGAGAAGTCAGAGGAATCGGTGGTGTTCCATCTGATCATTCTGTTACCAGAACTAGTAGATAAGTTGTAGGAATCGTTCACATTCCGTCTGCGGCTTCAGATGAGCATTGATGTCCCCAGATATTAGAGCTTGTAGAAAAGTCATAGAAGTTGTTAATGTATCTACTTTTCTAGATTATCACTGATCTTATGCCAGAGCTTGTAGAGACAAAGTAGAAATAGTTCACATACTGCTTGCTTATCTGGACTATCACTGATCTTTTCTGATGCCGTAAATGGTAGGCAAGCGGTTCACTTTTCCACTGCAGTTCTAGAACATTACTGATTTCCAGGAGCTGATAGGTCGCCACCACTCGATAGTCTGTTTGGGATGTTTCACATGTAATCGGATCCATTGTTGTGGTAATGGTCCGATGTAAGATCACAACCTGTGGTGTTGCCTTACATGACGCCCTCCCGCCATGGTGACACATGAGCGTCGGGACGTCCCACTAGACCTGCCGTCCTCTTAGTCGTTGACGACTCCCTGAAATCTACACTAGTTTATTTAGTAAAGCATTGAACTGTCTTTTAATTCTCGAGTCAAACACAAGAAGGGAGCCTCTGCGCTGGCATGAAAGATAGGTTAATAATTAATTAAGCGGGACCGCAGGGTCACAGGCTCCAGCGATGATCAGACACGGCGATTCAGTCTCACTCCCGATTAGGAGGCCTGGGATTTTCTGCGGAGTGGATATGAAGGGATTGAAGCTCTTAATCAATGATGGCCGCTCCCGGAAGGCTGCCCTTTACAGCATTAAGGAAATAAAAAGGGATTTACTTTTAACAGGGCGAGAAATCCTCTTTCTATGCTCTGCGTTCTCGTACAGACTCATTAGTATGTGGAGAACCATAAGACTTAGCTCCTGTTAATTCTCCGCTAAGCGAGGTTCCTGGCATGTAACTGAAACCATTCAGTCCTGCGGATTTCACTGAAAGTTGCTCCCTGTGTGGGATGACAAAGAGCACGAGCTGTAACTGAGCGCACCACACTACACAAGCCACAAAGCATGGCGTAACGGAGGAAATCGGTCACATAGAGGAGCTCAGACCCAAACTTTCCACAGCTTGGAGTGGCTGATAACGGGGAGCAATAGGGAGCTTTAGGTGTGTGTACCTTTAAGGCTTGTATGGCCTGGGCACCCAAAAGATAATGTTCCCTCAGTGTACAGTTATGTATGAGGTTTGTAGGGCCTGGCCTCCTGGGCCTCGCTCCTTAGCTGCTCCATGTTTATCAGTCGCAGGACTTCTGTGCTTGTGGTCCAGTCCCTTGGGGGAGAAGGTGGTTGTACTTCTGGTCACATCTGCTCTTCACAGCTCCCGAGTGAGGCTCTTGTTCGGAGTCTTCTCGGGAGGATACTTTGCTCCAATGCTCAGCGTCTCTCTCTCCAGAGGTCTTGTGCACGGTAAGAACCCATTTCCCTGTCAACCTAAAAGTTAATGAGCGCATGTCATCCATCACGTCCTCAGCGCAATTCCCATTTCCTTCTGTGAGTACTTTGCTTGTCCTTTGCTTATAAAGATCTTTTCAAGGTTCGGTGCCTTTTTAGGATGCCCCTCATGGAGAAGTGATAAGTATGTGTATGGCTAACAGTGTCATCATCCACCGCAACTCTGGTTCATTCTTCTGGGGAGGTAAAACCTCCACTTGTTGGACCCTGTGTTGGCAGCAGATCCTAGACAGGACAGGGTACCTAAGCTTTCCCAAAGGGTGAATCATGGATATCTGACTCTGGCACAACTTCTGGCCTGGAAAGTTGGGAGAGGTGTAAGGAGGGCAGGTCTCTTGTTTAAGTGGCTTTTTATAGACTGATCCCTCTACACTGGTGACAGCCCTTCAGATATTTGTAGACCGCTATTAAGTCTCATCTTAGCCTTCTTTTTTGCAAGCTAAACATTCCCAGATCCTTTATCCGTTCCTTGTATGACCTAGTTTGCAATCCGCACACTATCATGTTAGCTCTTCCCTGAATTTGCTGCAGTGTGATACACTGGAGACGGTTGCCCCCTAATGCCCCTGTGATTCCTTTCTTCTCTACCTCCATTCCTGACTCTATGAAGGCTTTTACGTGTGCGCTGCAGACCTTTGTGAGCGCCTTATTAGGCCATGGGGCTGTGACTGGAAAATAGTGGCTTCCATCTTTCGCTAAAAGCCCTGCACTGGGTCTGAGTTGCTCTTAAATTAAGAGCTGCTTCTATGGTCCCCTGACCCTCTGCTCCTCTCCAGGCAGGATACCAATGTGAAGCTTAAATTGCCGTAAAACTTTATTCCTGGGGAATTTCTTGGATGGCTCAAAGAGGAAGCGGCTCATGTCGTTCCTATCACCCTTTACTGACCTGAATTGTGGCTAGTGCCCGAAAGCTGAACGGCATTTGCAGGAGGTCTCGTCCCTCATCTCACCCACAGTGGTTGGTAATGGCCATGGCTGTATTGAAAAGATGGGATGCAGCTGCGCTCCCTGACTCTACCTTAAGAAAGGAGCTGAATGCATTGTCCCTCCGCTCGGTGACCTCTGTCAGGTTTGCAGTTTGTGCAGATTTCTGGTCTCTTTCTCTAGAGACCATTTTGCATGAATAAATGCACATCTGGCTTATAAAACCTTGTGAAGGGCCCCTGTAAGGTGCTTGTGAGGATGTCGTACGCAGCACATCCTTCTCCTGGGACTGTACGGTAGAAACCTGAATATATTGAATATTTTATCGTAATTGTGCAGACATCCATCAGCCACAAATGCTCCTCCAGCACCTTTACACACTGTCCATAGAGTGTGAGGTCTAGATCTCCAGGAGAAGGTGGGGAGGGGGGGGGTGTAGTGACCGTGGCTCGGAGGTGACTGCTCTGGGATTATTGATGGATGTCATTAGGGCGATGTTCCAGCCTATAGATCTGGTGATGCTGTAAATCTGGAGGACTCTGATGATACTGAGTGCAGTATTGATCTCAGTGGAAGGAATACATTTACATGTTTATTGCTCTTGATGAACGGCCCGCATGTTTGAAGATTACTGCTGAATGGATTTGGAGCTACATCCTCCGTAGTGGAGGGAATGCTCAGTCCGGGCGAGCTGAAGGTTTGGGACGTCCCAATAGACTTAGACATTTTCTCTTTACTCCTCCTTTTTGTTGCGAGTTACAGCTCGGCTTAGGCTACTTTCACACTAGCGTTAACTGCATTCCGTCACAATGCGTCGTTTTACCGAAAAAACGCATCCTGCAAAAGTGTTTGCAGGATGCGTTTTTTCACCATTGATTAACATGAAGCGACGCATTGTGACGGATTGCCACACGTCGCACCCGTCGTGCGACGGATGCGTCGTGCAGTGGCGGACCGTCGGGAGCAAAAAACGCTACATGTAACGTTTTTTGCTCACGATGGTCCGCTTTTTCCAACCGCGCATGCGCGGCCGGAACTCCGCCCCCACCTCCCCACACTCCCCCCGCACCTCACAATGGGGCAGCGGATGCGCTGGAAAAATGCATCCGCTGCCCCCGTTGTGCGGCGGAGACAACGCTAGCGTCGGGAACGTCGGCCCGACGCACAGCGACGGGCCGAGCCCGACACTAGTGTGAAAGTAGCCTTAGTCATCTCACATCAAGCCAAAATATACACTATTATCTGTCTACAGTTTGACGCAAAATATTGTCCTCCAAAAACTAGGTGCAGCCACATTAATAAGCATAAGCCACTGCTCCAACTGGCGAGCTGGTCTCCATCGCGCTGCAGACACGCTCATGAATATATTTGTTTGGTCTCGGACCACATTCAGGTTCCTACGGCATCTTCACATGAAATGGAAGCATCTTCATCTGCAACCCTGGGGATCTTGTGCCTTTGTTTCCCCCAGCAACATTAAATTGAGTCACTGTAGGATTCCTCCCTCGAGGATTGTGTACGTCTCTCTTGGACGCCTGATGGGGAGGCTCTGAGAAATCTACCTGACAAATGTGAGCAGCTTCGCATCAGTTTTGACAACAAATCGATGCCAACAGGAAAGTGAGTGTGAATTACAAATTGAAGATTCTTGCAGTTCTTCTTTTGGGGTCCCTGCACCCTGAGACTGTATCTACTGGGCAGAAAGCTTGTACAGTTGATGATTGGTTGATTTTCCTCCATCACCATCTGAAATATTTCACGATGCAGAACAAAGCCTTATGCAAAAAATATGGTCTCAGAGTTAGCAGACTGAAAGCAGTCATGTGCTACCTAGAGCTTGTGTGTGGGGGTGAAATGAAAACTACTTGGTAAAAGGTCCATGTCCTGCCTTGGCATGTTCGTGCAGATCACGTATGAGTCGTCAATGTCACCACAAAAATGATGGAAGGTGCGTGTCCTCTCCTAGTGAATCTGTGTCTCCGCAGACATAATGGAAAGTGCGCGTCCTCTTGTGCCTCTGTATCACCACAAATGATAGAAGGTGCCCTTCCTCTCCTGGTGTCTCCGTATCACCACAGACATAAGGGAAGGTGCGCTTCCTCTCCTGGTGCCTCCGTGTCACTACAGGCATGATGGAAGGTGCGCTTCCGCTGCTGCTGCCTCTGTGTCACCACAGACATGATTTAAGGTGCGCTTCCTCTCCTGGTGCCTCCGTGTCACCACAGACCTGATGGAACGTGCGCTTTCTTTCCTGGTGCCTCCTTGTCACCACAGAAATTATGGAAGTTACGCTTCCTCTCCTGGTGCTTCCGTGTCACTACAGACATGATGGAAGGTGCGCTTCCTCTTGTGCTTGCATGTCACCACAGACCTGATAGAAGGCACCCTTCCTATCCTGGTGCCTCCATGCCACCACAGACCTGGTGAAAAGTGCGCGTCCTCTCGTGCCTCCGTATCGCTACAGATGTGATAGAAGGTGCCCTTCCTCTCCTGGTGCCTCCGTGTCACCACAGACCTGATGGAAGGTGCGCGTCCTCTCCTGGTGACTCCGTGGACGCCACGTCTGAGGTGCCTGCACCCTAACATCCTATGATTAAGATTACATCCCCACGCTATTGTTATTACAAAACCCACCATAAATATTGAAATACCAGGGAATATTTCCACGGACATCCCTAAAACACTAAGTATAGTATGTCACTGATGAAGGTCAAACGTGACCGAAACGTTTAAGCGTACTACAATAAATCATCACACCACTAAGTTGAGTGCAAGGTTTTATTATATCATCCGTGTCACTACAGACATGATAGAAAGTGCAAAAGACGAAAAAACTGACTGGCACATCCAGACTAGTGTGAATAGGTGCATACCAGGAGGAGCTACCTCCATATTCAATATACAAAAAAGGTTGCACTCTATCCTGTTAAAGCATGTCAATTTGGAAAATGTAAAATTTGAATAGCAATATGACTTTGGAGAATTAAAAAAAAAAATCTGAGACGCTTAGCATAAAATTTAGCCAAATATTATGTGCCCATCAACCAACGTGAAGGTGGTCTCGGTCTGATGGGTCCCTGGCCTGTGTGATTACCTCTCTAAGGACTAGTGATGAGCGAATATACTCGTTGCTCGAGATTTCCTGAGCACGCTCGGGTGTCCTCCGAGTATTTTTTAGTGCTCGGAAATTTAGTTTTTATTGCCGCAGCTGAATGATTTACATCTGTTAGCCAGCATAAGTACATGTGGGGATTCCCTAGCAACCAGGCAACCCCCACATGTACTTATGCTGGCTAACAGATGTAAATCATTCTGCTGCGGCAATAAAAACGAAATTTCCGAGCACTAAAAAATACTCGGAGGACACCCGAGCGTGTTCGGGAAATCTCGAGTAACGAGTATATTCGCTCATCACTACTAAGGACCCATCAGACTGAGACCACCTTGACGTTGGTTGATGGGCACATAATATTTGGCCAAATTTTATGCTAAGCGTCTCCTATTTTATCCTAATTCTCCAAAGCCATATTGCTATTCAAATTTCACATATTCCAAATTGTCATGCTTTAGCATGAATAGAGTGCAACCTTTTTTTGTATATATGATAGAAAGTGCGTCCTCTTGTGCCTCCGTGTCACTACAGACATGATGGAAGGTGCACGTCCTCTCCTCCTGGTGCCTCCGTGTCACCACAGACCTGATGGAAGGTGCACGTCCTCTCCTCCTGGTGCCTCCGTGTCACCACAGACCTGATGGAAGGTGCGCGTCCTCTCCTGGTGCCTCTGTGTTATCACAGATCTGATAGAAGGTGCGCTTCCTCTTCTGGTGCCACCACAGAACTGATGGAAGGTGCAAGTCCTTTTCTGGGGCCTTCATGTCAATACAGACCTGATGGAAGGTGCGCTTCCTCTGCTGGTGCCTCTGTGTCACCACAGACATGATTTAATCCCTTTCTAACCTCAGATGGGATAGTACTTCCGAGGTCAGGTCCACTGCTTTGATGCAGGCTGTGGCAGTGAACCTGATTGCTAAACGGCGTAGCGAGAAAAAAAATTCAAAACTAACATTTAAAATGCAGTAGCGGGCAATCAAAAGAACGTATCTGCACCAAAATAGTATCATTAAAAACATCAGCTCGGCACGCAAAAAATAAGCCCTCACCCGACCCAGATCACGAAAAATGGAGACGCTACAGGTATCGGAAAATGGCGCAATTTTTTTTTTTTTTTAAGAAAAGAATTCTTTTTACAACTTAGATAAAAAAAGAACCTAGACATGTTTGGTGTCTATGGACTCGTAATGACCTGGAGAATCATAATGGCAGGTCAGTTTTGGCATTTGGTGAACCTAGCAAAAAAACAAGTGTGGGATTTGCCCTTTTTTTTTTGCAATTTCACCGCACGTGGAATTTTTTTCCCGTTTTCTAGCAGGGCTGTGGAGTCGGAGTTGTGGAGTCGGAGCTAGTTTTGGTTGGAGTCGGTAGAAATGTACCGACTCCGACTCCAGCTTTAAAAAAAAAAAAATGTAATAATATTTCATAATTGAACTTTCATATGAATTTTATAAATGTTACTCAAATATATATGTTCTATCAACTATGAACAACAGTGATAAGCAGTTCTGCTGGAGATAGAGACATTTCTTACTTCTTGTGTGTCACTGTTCTCCACTGCCCTTATCTAAACTTGGTTAACCTCATGGTGCCCCAACCCCTTACTTACAATGTATGAAACTGAAAGTGAAAATGTGTTGCAAATTCTTAGTAGTAAAGCTCCTCCTCTAGACTAGATGTTTACTAGGTGTGCGTCTTCCAAGCATCTCACAGCTGCTACTCAGAAGAGGAAGACTGTAAGAAGTATTATCCTTTCAACAAACTTTGCATCAGTTAACTGTGAGTACATGAGGAATAACAGTATGACTGACCACTATATCAGTTGTACGACCTGGCAATAATTTTGTACAATTGTTTTTAGGAAAAACAATCGTCATTTGGATTGTGAATGCAGAATTAAAAACCTGAGAATGTCAAAGAAGCGTCACATTAAATCAGCTGTATTTGAACATTTCATCATCACTCAAGATAGAAAACATTATGTCTGTCAGTGTATGACAAATGATCCAGACGAAAACAAATGCTGTGTAGCCAAGATCAGTGCATATTCAGGCATAGATAAAAATGCTCCTACCAGAGCTTCTAATCTAAAGAGACATTTACAGCGCTTTCATCCAGAAGTACTGAAAAAACAGATCATAGAGCTTGTTGTAAAGGATAGTGTGCCTATTTCATTATTTTCACGACCAGGTTTTATGTGTCTGAATGGGGAAATGGCCCGCAAGCTTGGTGTTTCTCTGGAGAGAGTATTAGAAAATTAGTAATCGAAGAAGCTTTTAAACAAAAGGAAGAACTTAAAAAAACTCTCAAGGGACGCTTTCTGTTTCTTAAAATGGATGCCTGCACACGTCACAGAGTGAACTATTTTGCCATCAATGTACGAGTTGTTTGTGACAAAAATGAAAGTTACCAAGACATTGGCAGTAAAAGACACCAAATCTCATCACACCAGTGAGTTTCTCCAGGTCTTGGTGGAAAAGGTTCTGCAAGACTATGAACTTAAAAAAGAGCAAGTTCTTTCTGTCGTAACTGACAATGCTTCAAATATGATAAGTACTATTAAGCTAATGAATGAGAGTAATGATGGTGACCAGCAGCTAGAAGAACATTCTGGGTCCACAGACACAGAAATGTTTGAAATAGAGGAACACAGTATTGTAACTGAGGAGCAAACTGAAGTTGCTTCAGATGAACAGCAACATGATAGTTTAGATGATCTTGTTGAAACTGTGTCAATACGTTCTTTCATTCATCACATGCGCTGTGTTGTGCATACGCTACAGCTGGCTATAAGAGACAGTCTGCAAGAAGGACATCCTGCTGCACTGATTGGCAAGGTGAGAAAATTGGCTACTGTTGCCAGAACCCCTAAAGTTGACTCAATTTTGAAGAGACGTCCTGGAAAAGGGGAAATTATTGATCAAGCCACATGATGGGGCAGTACTTACTTAATGATTCAGCGCTTGGTGGAACTGAAAACCTTTCTTGTAGACATGGCTAACCCTCAACTGACGCTAAATGAAAGTTAGTGGAATCAGGTGACTGAGCTGGAAAAATTGCTAGAGCACCCATTTACAGTGACTAAAAAATTACAAGCAGAGGACTTAACTCCAGGTATTTTCTTAAAGGAGTGGAAGACCCTGATATTTCGCCTGTCCCAAAGAGGAGGGTTAATTGCAAGTGGCATTGCTACATCAATGAAACGGAGAGAGGAGCTACTATTACAAAATAACATTCTTTTGGCAGCTGTTAATGTAGACCCAATGCATCGGATTCTTCTAGGTGATCAACAGCTAACTAAAGGAAAAGAAGCTCTGTCTGAAATAGCAGTAAGGATGAAAGGGTTGCAGAACAGTCAGGAGGAACAAGAAGAATTTGGTCGTCCTGCCACGTCTTCACCCTCATCAACTGATGAATAATTTAATTTCGAAAAATATTTGGATCACAAGGACCATGCAAAGCGTTCCCGCATAGAAGAAGAGTCATCAAAAATAACAGTGCAACAAGCAATTCCTCTGTATCCTGACATTGTCAGAGATGTTGCCCGAGTGGTTACTGCTTTGCCACCAACCCAAGTTAGTGTAGAGAGGTTGTTCTCTGCTCTCAAAATAATTAGATCAGATTTGAGGGCATCCATGAAGGAGGATCTGACAGAGGCAATACTTCTTCTGAGGACAAATTTATAGATTTCTTCTTATTAACTGCATAACAGTGTTTATTGCATATTTACTTACAAGAGTTTATAAAAGTTTATAAAAGTTATTTGCTATATTCTAATTGTATTCTAATAAATATAGTTTTTGCTCTAAGTGGTCTGATTACTTATATGATGGTGAGAAACTGAATAAGCACGATGTTAATATTTTACAACAGTAAATTTATTGTTACGAATTGGCCATTTATGAAGGAGTCGGAGCCGGAGTCTGAGTCGGAACCTGATAAAATCCAGGAGTCGGAGTCGCAACTGTGGCTTACCGACTCCACAGCCCTGCTTTCTAGTGCATTTCATGCTAAAGGCAATGATGTTGTTCAAAAGTACAACTCGTCCCGCAAAAAATAAGCCCTCACATGGCCATAGTGATGCAAAAATAAAAAAGTTATGACACTGGGAAGGAGAGGAGCGAAAAAACGAAAATACCCCAGGTCATAAAGGGGTTAAGGTGCGCGTCCTCTCCTGGTGCCTCCCTGTCACTACAGACATGATAGAAGGTGCACTTCCTCTTGTGCCTCCGTGTCCTCTCCTGGTGTCATCGTGTCACTACAGGCATGATGAAAGGTGGCAGCACGGTGGCTCAGTGGATAGCACTGCAACCTTGCAGCGCAGCAGTCCTGGTTTCAAATCCCTTCAAGGACAACATCTGCAAGAGTTTGTATGTTCTCCCCGTGTTTGCATGGGTTTCCTCCGGGCATCCTGGTTTCCTCCCGCACTTCAAAGACATACTGATAGGGAATTTAGATTGTGAGCCCCTTCGGGGACAGCGATGATAATGTGTGCAAAAATGTGCTGCGGAATATGTTAGCGCTATATAAAAAATACAGATTATTATTATAAGGTGCGCGTCCTCTCATGATGCCTCCGTGCCACCACAGACCTGATGGAAGGTGCGCGTCTTCTCCTGGTGCCTCCTTGTCACTACAGATATGATAGAAGGTACACGTGGAACACGTTCTCTTGGAACGTCCCATCAATGGCACATCCTCTCCTGGAACACCCGGGCAGCTTGCCTCAGAGTCTTCCATGTCACTATGGACATGATGGAAGAGGAGTGACCTCTCCTTGCACGTTCTCTCCAGGAGCATCCGGGCAGCTTACATCCAGGTGCTGTGTAATTATAGAAAGAACAACCTTTGAAAGTGCAGATTCTGCTCGGTGCATTCATGAGCTCGTGGCCCCTGTCCCTGATGACTTTACTGCCGAGTGAGAAGTTCATGAAGGTCGTACAGGAGATTGGGAAAGTCTCATCTGTAACGTTTCTGGAAATGGTTCAGCTGAGGTCAAGGATCTATTTCGTACCTGTTTCTTGATTGATTTCTGCATCCGTAGGTTATCCTGGTTCTTGTACTTTTATCCCTTGAGGACAGGAGAAGAAGAGAGAGCAGCTTAGATATTTGGAGTCCTGTGGACACCATCAATATTCCTGCTATGTGGAAGGTCTTCTGTCGCTGCACTCATTGCCTTATTCTTGATTGCTGCCCTACATTTGTCGCATTCATACTTCAACCTTGACCATTTATGATCGCCTGCCTTTGGCCCGTTTCATTATGACTGGCATTTTGTGTGACGCAAGACGCGTGAAATTCAAAGAAGGCTGACTGAGCGACCCTGGACTGGCGAAAGGGAGCCATCTGCTCCCTGCGGCCAGGATTGATTTTTTTTTTTTTTTATGGCTTGTTTCTTCTCCTTCTCGCATGGCTCTTTTCATACTTGTAACCTCCGCTGGTAAGGTCTTATGGGGTGGGCACACTGAGATTCATGTAGCCCGCCTTGTTGTCCTCTGTGCCTGGTGACTGCTGCATGAAGGATATTGTGGGGGTCATGGATGTAGAAAAATTCAAAAAAACACAACATGAAGAGCAAACTCGCCAAAACCTTGTCAGATGACAAATGCACTCGCAGGGTGCAGCAGGCCCCTGATAATAAATGCTAATGCAGCACAGGTGCAAGCTACTGATGAGAGCAACCACCCACTCGCCCAAACATTAGAAGGGTTGGCTGCCTAGTAGCAAAAATGCACACAGGTAAGGCTTGCATAAGACACTATTCACACAGATAAATGTGATGCACAGTGTCTGGACAACCTATTGATCACACCCATAGTATTAGCAGGTGGGCTGTCCAGCACTATATATACATGCAACACACAAGGAACAACATAAAGGGGTTCTGCTGTACCCTGCAAAAAGATGATAAAAAGTGCAAAAAAAGATGAAAAATTAAATGTATATAATACATTAGATGAGGTATTGGTTACAATTTTGGTCAAAATGGATAAGCTCGCAACTCAACGTCAAGGGTTCTCATAAACTTGCGAGTCCTACTCTAATCTCAAAAACAGCTAAGGCTAGTTTCACATTTGCATTCGAATCTGCAGCGTTTAATCCGCAAGTGCAGGAAAAAACGCATAAAAACACGTACAAATTCAGCGTTTTTTAGACGCATGCGGTTAATAAAACGCTGTGTTTTCACGCTTAACCATGCGTTTTGTCATGCGTTTGCGGTTTTTGTGTGCATGGTGGAAAATTTTACAGGAGAAAAATCTAGATAACCAGACACCACCAATGGGACTACACAGGGCATGTATTATGGGATATCTATATATAGACCCTAGGACTGCTGAAATCTTAACAGTGTGCTACTGTATCCTGTGTCATGATGGATCTTCGCATGGAGAGCTTTTATTTCAACCTGGATTTAAGCATCAAGTTGTTTCTTGCCTGTGTGTTTGCTTGGGAGCAACACAGAAATCGCGAAAGATGGAGAAGGACATGGCGTAGGCGTTTTTGGCGACACCCCATTATCGAACTACGTGAGAGCCGTGGAGCGTATCACATGCTAAATGGCGAACTTAATGTCAACCTGGAAAAATTCCCGGAATATACCAGGATGTCGCAAGACTCTTTTCGGGATTTGCTTGGTCGTGTCCAAGGAGCCATCCGGAGACAGGACACCCAGCTCCGTAGAGCGATTCCACCAGAGGAACGTCTGCTGATTGCATCAAGGTACATAACAATTCTAAACAAATGCCAGTCCTAATTTTGGTTGGTCTGACATGTATTCTTTGTATTTTCCTTTGTCTTTCGCAGAACAACACCATAAATAGAATTGATTCTAAATTATTTTTTATTTATTTTATTACAGATTTCTGGCAATCGGAGAGAGTTTATCATCCCTCCACTTCCAATACCGGCTTGGAATTTCCGCTCTGTCCGGAATAGTTGCGGACACCTGCCGGGCTTTGTGGAATGTTCTCCGGGATGAGTTTATACCCCTACCCACCGCGGACATGTGGATTGAACTTGCTGAAAAATTCTAGAGTGTGCGTGATTTTCCCCAACTGTTTGGGAGAGGTGGATGGAAAGAACATCCGCATCATCAAACCAGCCAGAACAGGATCGGAGTACATCAACTATAAAAAAAAAAATATATATTTTTCTGTTGTGCTCGTGGCAATAGCAGATGCGGACTGTCGCTTCATCGCCGTGGACATTGGAGCTTTTGGCCGTGGCAACGATTCCCAGACTTTCAAGAACTCGGATATGGGCCGCCGTGTGTATGGCAAAAATTTTAATTTTCCACGGCCACGACCTCTCCCCAACACTCAAGGTCCACCGATGCCATTTGTTATGGTTGGGGATGAGGCCTTGCAGATGTGTGAAAACCTACTGAAGCCATATTTTAGTCGGGACTTGAACCATACTAAAAGGATCTTTAACTACAGACTGACCAGGGCCCGAAGAACAGTAGAATGTACCTTTGGGATTCTAGTCTCAAAATGGCGCATTCTTGCAACAGACATTAATCTAAAAATGGAGACAGTCGATGAGGTGGTCAAAGCCTGTGTGGTTCTCCACAATTACATAACCCAACATTGAAATGGATGAACCAGTTGCAAACCCATTGCCAGATTACCAGCATCACCCGCTGCGGTCAACTGCTGAAGTTGGCCACCGGCGGAACAAATTTGCTGCTTTTTTTGATTCTGATATTGGACGTGTGGCATGGCAGGACAATATTGTGTAATATGTCCTGCTGGGTTTGGGTCTGTACCAGTTATGTTTTAAATGTTACTAATATTTGTTGTTAATAAACGTTATTTTTTTGGTATCTTGACCGTGTCTTCCATGTATTTCCTCTACAAACCACTTAGGTTGTTAGTGGTAAGGTTATTGGCGTCATTGCGTCCTGATTCTGTTCTGCAGTATCTATTGGACGCAGACTGAAGAGACGATGGCTGTTTAATACAAAACAGATCTATACTCATCAAGTCTGGTGTCAGAAATAATGAATTCATGATGCACATATAACAGCCTTTAGAATTCACTATTTCTGACACATGTCCAGGTGAGCATAGATATGCCTTGTATGACCGCCATCGTCCTTTCACTTTGTGTGAAATAGATTACGTATTCATAAGGGAAAATGGAGTTCTCTACTCGCCAGGTCAGGTGTCCTAACTAATGAGTTTTTGGACACACATGACCTGTTGAGTATAGTTCTGCATTATATTGCCGCCATTTTCTCTTCAGTCTGCAACACTAGTCACAGACTAAGCAGAAGGAAGAGATTATGGATAAAATACAAGTATACATTTTTTGGCCCACCTCATATCTCTATACTAAAGACACACAAAACTGCAGTGTTGTGCTTGCTAACTACTGGAGCTATGATGTGGGCAAAAAATAAAGTGTGCAGCGCAGTTTTTTATTTGGCGAACGGTGTGTGATGCCGACGGCGAAATACACAATTAACCAAACATTTTTGTGGGCAAAAAACATTATTTATTTTTATAACAAAAAAATTAACTGCACCTGCTTGGGGTAGAGTGCTGGAGACGGGGGGTATGTAGCTGTGAAGCTTGACTCACTGTGGACGACGCAGAAGTGGCAGGAGAAGGGGCAATTAAATTACTGGGGTCTGGCAGATCGGGGATGGGGCTCGACGCATGAGAGGGCTGAGACACACAGGAAGGGTGAGACAAAGCTGGCATAACAGACACATTGGGAGGTGAGGGGGGAGGAATAAAAATAGTCTGCTGTTTTTTTTCCGCTTTTTGGGATCGGCGCTGCGGTCTGGGGAGCCTTGTCGGGCTCATTTCTTGCGGCCTGGTCATAGTGGCCAAACTGTCACTGTCTTTGTCCCGCTGCTGCATGGTTGCGGTAGTTGTTTGGAAGGCCATGCCAGGGTCCTGCTGCATTGTGGTGGTGGAGCGGAAGGCCATGCCAGGGTCCTGCTGCTGCATGGTGGTGTCAGTGGAGGAGGTCCAAGCAGGAGCAGCAGTTGTCATGGTGGTGGCGGTGGGCTGTCCTACAGCACTCGGCATGGTGGTGATGCTGTAGTGGTGTCCGGCAGTGCTTGGAATGGAGGTGGCCGTGCAGTGGTATGCAGCAGAGTTCGGCATTGAGGTCAAGCGTGACAGTGTAGGCACAGGTGGATATGCCGCCACTTTCTGCTGAAAATACCGACTCTGCTGCATAGCCTGCACGTAAGCAGCATTGCAAGCGTGCATGACACTAAGCTGGAGATCAGGAGTAAGGTGTTCCGACATACCCTGTTCAATTTGATTAAAAAAATTATGTGCTGGCCTCTGGAAGTCGGCTTTTACTTGGTCAAGGCTTTTGGTGACCTCCTGGATACGTGTATTCATATGGCTAATTGCAGTATCCAGGCGTTCACCCAAAGCCTTGAGTCCATCGTGAAAAACCGAGCTCAAGTGCAAAAACTCAGGCATGAGTGACCTGTCCGATGCCCTCTGCCGCTGCCGAGAGGAGCCCCCCAAAAAAGGGCAGAGGACTGGGAAAGGGGAACACCAGATGGACCAGCCTTCCTGGTCTCCAGTTAGTGTGGCAGGCCCACTTGATGCTGGATGGCTGGGACGGGTCCGTGGCTGTCTGATGAAGGACCACTCCAGAACCTGGGTCAACAGTGCTGCTCCATGTGCTGTGAAAAAGCAAACAAAAAAATGAATACCAAACATTTACTAAACGCCAACTCCTGTGGAATAGAAACATACGGCTTATGGCAATACAACACAACCTAATACACCGAAAAAAATACTTACATTCTCTGGGCAAGGACCGATGTTAAAAATGCCAGAATGCGGTGGTATTTATATTTTCGGATCCTTGCTCCAGAACCACTGGGAACACTGCTCTCTTGACGCAGGTCCTTGTTGAAGCGGTCCTTCATCGAACGCCAATGTGTTTTGACTTTGAGCACTGTTGAAAAAACAAAAAATAATGGTTAGACAATGGACTTTTGGCCGTTCTCACACCACTGTGTGTGATGGGAGAAACTCCTGAGAGTTTCTGTCATCACACACGGTTTTGTGAGCACGGCCAAGGTTTCTGCTGCATCACACTGCATTGCAATACTTACAAAATGCATTTCGGACCCGAGTCGGGGCGTTGTCCCAGCCATCCCACGTCGCTTTGGCCACCTCATTCCATAGCCGCCGGATCGTCACGTTGTCTGAGTGCTGGGGAACCCGGGTGTCCCACAACGGGACTCGCTCATGGACCAGGGAGATGAGGATATCATTGTCAGAGGTCCTCATCCCATTCTGGAACCTAATTTATTTTTTAAGACATTAAGGTTGGAGACATTAACATAAGGAAAAGAAAGAAAACAGAGGCAGAGAAATGGCATGAATAATGAAAGTCAAGATAAAAAAGGAGTCCAGAAGAAAAATGTAAAGTAAGAGGAAAGTAAAGAAAGGAAGATTCTAGAATAGTAAAGTGAGGATACAGTAAACAGTCAGCCCGGTATACTTACACTCTGCAGCCTTGCCACCCGACCTTGAACCCGCTGCTCCTGCTCAGCCTCTTCAGTGGAAGAAGTGCTCTTAAAAAAAGGAAAAAAAAATTCACATGTGTAGATGTGACCGTGAATACTTACCAATCTGAGGAGTTGAGTTCTCACTTCACTGACATGTTCGGCTTGTGAAGGCTCAGGACGTTGCTCCTCATCAGAAGATGACATTCTGATGCATGCAGAAAGAAAAAAATAGCAGAAATTAGGACATGTAGAGACAGAAAATAGAAAATAAAGGCATTGGCTAGGATATACTCACATTGTTCAGAGTGTAGATTCCTTCCTGTGTCTGGTCTGCTGCGTCTGCTCTTGTTTCCAGTCTGCTGAGTAGTGACCTGCAAATGTCCGCTCCCTCCCTTTATCACCTTGTATGTGGGGGGTGGCTAATCAGTGTCTAGACATGTTTTCCTGTGGTGCAGCGCATGCGTTCACAAACGCAAGCAAATGCATGTGCTTGCAGCCGCATGCGTTCACATAGACAGCAATGCGTTTTTTGGCCGCATTCCATCCTCTAACAACCGAATACGTTTCTAGGCGGCAAATTGACGCCTCTAAAATTACTACATGTAGCGTTTACCGCGCCAAACTGCAAACGACGAAACGACGCATGCGTCGTCAAACGCGGCAAAACGCAACCGATCGCAGACACATGCGTCTCTGTTAAATATAGGAATACACAACACATGCGGATAATTGCGGAAGAAACGCTGCGGACAAAACCGCAAATGTGAAACCGGCCTAACATAGAAAAAATTTAAAAAACACAACATGAAGTGCAAACTCGCCAAAACCTTGTCAGATGACAAATGCACTTGCAGGGTGCAGCAGGCCCCTGATAATAAATGCTAAAGCAGCACAGGTGCAAGTTGCTGATTAGAGCAACCACCCACTCTTCATGTTGTGTTTTTTTGGGGTCATGGATGTGTCTGGATAACTTGCTGTCTCTGCACTTAAGATTAATTCTAGAAAACATTTAATGTGCCACTGGCGCACACAGGTGAAACCACACAGACCTGCTGTAATCCATTCATGCGCTACAGCCACATACAAGCGGGACCTCATTACCTGTGATGCACCACGACGGCCGCCATCTTAGCTTGCTGTATGTGAATAGATGAGCCCCGTCCTACGTGCCACGTCTGCTGGCACAATGGAGATGAGGTGATTTGTGGAGGCTCGACTATTCGACAGAGTTCCCAGCGTTTCTGGTCAGTGGCTGCTGCCGCCTGTATTACTATGGAGATTGTCACTTTCATGCATGGCTTCCTCCCGCAGATAGATGACCATCTCTGCGCCCCCCTTGTGCATTCAGCGGGACAGTAGAAGGAAGAGAACAGATTGAGGCCAGAGCCTGTCACTTATATCATTGGGCAGCAGAACCCGCTAATGAGATCTCTCTGGGGTGGATGTGACCGAACTTCTGCCGGGATGGGGCATCTGAGTGGCTCAGCCCTGCACATACTGGCATCAGTCTTTGTGGGGTCAATTTACTGAGAACATGATCTGCTGATGATCCTGGCTGGGTTAACACTGCTCTGTCCATTCAATATTCTCAAGAGACAATGTGCTCTGTGGGGGGGTCACCAGGACCTCATGTTACCCAGCTGCAATTGAGGAGGAGCGAGCTCTACAGCAAATATGGGTATGAGAGAAGCAGGGAGCACTACAGCAAAGATGGGTATGAGAGAGGAGCAAGGCACACTACATCAAGGATGGGTATGAGGAGCATGGAGTTCTACAGAAAAGATGGGTATGAGAAAGGAGCACGGAGCTGTACAGCAAAGATTGGTGTGAGCGAGAAGCATTACAGCAAATATAGGTTTGAGAGAGGAGCAGATAGCTCTACAGCAAGTGTGGGTATGAGAGAGGAGCAGGGAGCACTGCAACAAAGATGGGTATGAGAGGAGCAGGGAGCACTACAGTGAAGATGGGTATGAGAGGAGCAGGGAACACTAAAACAAAGATGGGTGTGAGAGGAGCAGGGGAGCTCTACAGCAAAGATGGGTATGAGAGGAGCAGGGATCTCTACAGCAAAGATGGGTATTAGAAAGGAGCACGGAGCTCTACAGCAAAGATTGGTGTGAGCAAGAAGCAGGTAGCACTACAGCAAATATGAGTATGAGAGAGGAACAGGGAGCACTACAGCAAATATGGGAATGAGAGAGGAACAGGGAGCACTACAGCAATATGGGTATGAGAGGAGCAGGGAGCAGTACAGCAAATATGGGAATGAGAGAGGAACAGGGAGCACTACAGCAATATGGGTATGAGAGGAGCAGGGAGCACTACAGCAAATATGGGAATGAGAGAGGAACAGGGAGCACTACAGCAATATGGGTATGAGAGGAGCAGGGAGCAGTACAGCAAAGATGGGTATTAGAAAGGAGCACGGAGCTGTACAGCAAAGATTAGTATGAGCAAGAAGTAGGTAGCACTACAGCAAATATGGGTATGAGAGAGTAACAGGGAGCACTACAGCAAAGAGGTATGAGAGGAGCAGGGAGCAATACAGCAAAGAGGTATGAGGAGCAGGGAGTGCTGCAGCAAACATGGGTATGAGAAAGGAGCACAGAGCTTTACAGCAAAATTAGTATGAGCGAGAAGCAGGTAGCACTACAGCAAATATTGGGTATGAGAGAGGATCAGGGAGCATTAGAGCAAAGATGGGTGTGAGAGAGGATCAGGAACCAATACAGCAAAGATGGGTATGAGAGGAGCAGGGAGTGCTGCAGCAAAGATGGGTATGAGAGGAGCAGGGAGCACTATAGCAAAGATGGGTATGAGAGAGGAGCATGGAGCACAACAACAAAGATGGGTATGAGAGAGGAGCAGGTAGCTCTACAGCAAAGATGTGTATGAGAGAGGAGCAGGGAGCACCGCAACAAAATGGGTATGAGAGGAGCAGGAAGCTCTATAGCAAAGATGGTTATGAGAGGAGCAGGGGCGCTAAATCAGAGATGGGTATGAGAGGAGCAGCTAGCACTACAGCAAAGAAAGGTAAGAGAGGAGCAGGGTGCACAACAGCCTAGATTGATTGATATGAGAGAGGATCAGTGAGCTATACAACAAAGATGAGTATGCGAGAAAATCAGGGAACACTACAGCAAAGATGGGTATGAGAAAGGAACAGCGAGCTCTACAGCAAAGACTAGTATGAGCGAGAAGCAAGTAGCACCACAGTAAATATGGGTATGAGAGAGGAACAGGGAGCACTACAGCAAAGATGGGTATGAGAAAGGAACAGCGAGCTCTACAGCAAAGACTAGTATGAGCGAGAAGCAAGTAGCACCACAGTAAATATGGGTATGAGAAGAGAGCATGGAGCACAGCAACAAAGATGGGTATGAGAGAGGAGCAGGTAGCTCTAAAGCAAAGATTGGTATGAGGAGCACAGAGCACTGCAACAAAAATGTGTATGAGAGGAGCAGGGAGCTCTATAGCAAAGATGGGTATGAGAGGAGCAGGGAGCGCTACAACAAAGATGGGTATGAGAGAAGAGCAGGGAGCACTGCAGCAAAGATGGGTATGAGAGGAGTAGGGAGCTCTATAGCAAAGATGGGTATGAGAGGAGCAGGGAGCACTATAGCAAAGATGAGTATGAGAGGAGCAGGGAGCACTATAGCAAAAATGGGTATGAGAGGAGCAGGGAGCACTACAGCAAAGATGGGTATGAGAGAAGAGCAAGGAGCACTACAGCAAAGATGGGTATGAGAGGAGCAGGGAGCACTATAGCAAAGATGGGTATGAGAGGAGCAGGCAGCTCTATAGTAAAGATTGATATGAAAGAGGAGCAGGGAGCACTGCAAAGATGGGTATGAGAGAGGAGCATCCAGTACTCGAACAAAAGTGAGTGTAAGCAGAGCACTGAGTTGTAGAATAAAAATGTTAGGAGCAGGGAGCTTTATAATGCTGTCTGTTAGTTGTGGTGCACAGTACTGGGGATCATTTACTGAGTGTTACACCCCTGGGGACGCTGGCCATAGAGGTCTCGCTTTTGCTGTAGGGATGAAGCATTGGCCGTAGGGGGCATGCTTTTGCTGTAGGGATAAACAAAGATGTTCTCTGTAGTGCTAAAACATGTCAACGTGAAATATATTGTAGATTGTGAGCCCTCACGGGCAGGGTCCTCTCCTCCTGCACCAGTTGTGACCTGTATTGTTTAAGATTACTGTACTTGTTTTTATTATGCGTACCCCTCCTCACATGTAAAGCGCCATGGAATAAATGGCGCTATAATAATAATATATGAAATATGAATAGCAATACGGCTTCTGGATACTAGGAAAAAAATGAGATTCTTGGCACATAATTTGGCCAATTCATGCATGCCCATCAACCAACTACAAGGTGGTCTCAAAAGTGATGGGTCCTAATGTGAATACTTCTCTATGTCTGAAGTAGGGATGACCTTGACTGTAGGGGTCACGCTTTTGCTGTGGAGAGGACACCAGCCATAGGGGGCATGCTTTTGCTCTGGGGGCAGGGGAGGGCATGCTGTGGCCGTAAGGGGCACTATTTTGCTGTAGGGATGACCCTGGCCGAAGGGGGCACGCATTTGCTGGAGGGATGACACTGACTGTAGAGGGCATTCTTTTACTGTAGGGGGCATGCTTTTGCTGTAGGGATGACCCTGGCCATATGGGGCACACTTTTGCTGTAGAGGGTTCACTTTGGCTGTAGGGGGCACACTGTGGAAGTTTCAGGCATTCTTTTGCTATGGAGAAGAACACTGGCCATAGGGGACATGCTTTTACAGTAGGGATGACCATACCCGTAGGGAGCATGCTTTTGCTGTAGGGATGACTCTGGTCGTAGGGGGCATTCTTTGCTGTATGAATGATTCTGGTCGTAGGGGGCATGCTTTTGCTGGAGGTACGACCCTGGCCGTAGGGAGCATGCTTTTGCTGTGGGAATGACACTGGCCGTAAGGGACATGCTTTTGCTCTAGGGATGACTCTGGTCGTAAGGGACATGCTTTTGCTCTAGGGATGACTCTGGTCCTAGGGGGCATGCTTTTGCTGTAGTGATGACTCTGGTCATAGAGGAGGCATGCTTTTGCTGTGGGGGAGTGTTGTGGTTGTAGGGGGGCACACTTTTGCAGTAGTGGAGCACACTGTGGCCATTGGGGGCATGCTTTTACTGTAGGGATGACCTGGCTTTAGTGGGCACGCTTTTGCTGTAGGGATGACACTGTGGCCGTAGGGGGCATGCCTTTGCTGTAGGGATGACTGGACATAGGGGGCACACTATGCTGCAGGGGGCACACTGTGGGGATGATGCTGGTTGTAGGGGGTGTGCTTTTGCTGTAGGGATGACGCTGTGCCTATAGGGGGCATGTTTTTGCCGTAGGGATGACGCTGGCCATAGGGGCGCACCCTGTGGCCGCAGGAGGCATGCTTTTGCTGTAGGGATGATTCTGGCTGTAGGGGGCGTACACTTGCTGTATGGGGTATGCTGCTGCTCTCGTTCCATGCTGGGCTCTGATTGTGTCCTCACACCTTTGAGCCTACTGGAGGCGCTCACTCGGCCGGAATCCTTCGTAACCTGGGTGTTAGAAGGCCGTAGATAAGAGCCACCTCTGTGGCTTATATTTGCTGTGTGAGCCTTCTGATAGCGGCCTGCTCCTGATGCCTCTATAGCCGGGCCCCTCCTTTACATACTAATTTTCGCTGTGTTGTCTGCTTATTCGGTGTTCCGGGACCTGGCGGTGGTGGCGCTGATTGTGATTCTGCTCACACCTGTCTCCGGGTCCACGTGATTTCCGATCGATGGCATCTGACACTTGGACAATAGTTTTTTTTCTGTAGAATAAATTCCCCTCATCTGCAGAAGCTGTTACATGCTGTTCTACAAGCTGCTGCCATTAGTATGGACCCCTTGAAGCCGGCAAAGACCTCTTACAGGTGATGTGTGACCTCCATGTAGTGGTATGTCACGGGCAGGAGGCGAGGAGGGATCTGTGCCAGCCTGGCCTCCTCACAGTGCTCAATCAGTGGTCCTCGGGGGTCCGTTTGTGTCCCTGATATGGCGATAACGTAATCTGTGAAGGTCATGATGCGCTGGCCCAGCATCCGCGGACTCCCGTGTCCTGTCGAGGATTGCCCGCGTGTTTCCTGTCCTCAGATGGTGGGGAGGCGCCGGGGGTCGGCAGTGTTGGGACCACTTCAGCTGATTTCCCCGTCCTGAGTGATTGCTTGGTGTGTCACTCACAGCTGCCGGGCTGATGTATCGTCCGTCTGATGAGCACTCAATTATTCATGACTGGAGCACGGGAGACACGCGGTGCTGTGCTGCCCAAAGCTTCGTTGTAACTAGGGCACACATATTCTGCAGCCGGGCCCAAGGACGCTGCAAACCAAATTCCAACCCTCGTACAAGTGCATCTCTTCTGTCCCAGCTCCAGGACCGGGGCCTGCTCACACCCCCTCCAGCCCTTTTTTGTATCTGCTGTCCACCCTGGTGCGTTGAGCGCTGCAGAAGTGGGCCAAGTCCTGGAGACCTGGCTTGTGCCGACCCCCTGCCGCAATGTGGTTATATTCTCCCTCCTCTCCCTGCCCTCATCCCTTTTCTCCTGCCGTGTACAGCTGTGTGCGCCTGCCAGCTTAAATTAGTCCCATTGAAAGAGTGTGCGGCAGATAGACAGCGTGCGGGCTGCGGTGACTGTCAGCAGCCACGGTCTCAGCGGAATTGGTCACTAGGAAGAAAGGCAGAACCTTATCCTCTGCTCAGTCGCCAGATCTGTGATGCATAGTCACCGCTGGACCTTTGTGACCACTAACACCTCTAGACATGAGGGCGGGCCTGGCTATGTCCGCTGTATCCCAAATTCTAAACAATTGCCGGGTGCAAACGTACCTGGGCTAGTGCCACCATAGAGATGTCGGCAATAGCCCAGGTACGCTCCCTGCTCCTTGTTTGTGGCCACTGCCGGGAATATAGCACACAGTCTGCTCCTTAGCTCGTGAGGTGGAGCTTTGGGGCCGGCATCCCTCTTAGGCTGGCGTCATATTTAACGTATTAAAAATCAGTTGGATTCTCTCGGCCTAGAGTCGCACGAGTGTTCTCTGTATGGTCATCCATGTGTAATCCGTTTACAATGCGATTTCCTCGCATCTATGTATTCGTATGACATCAGTATGCAATCCATATGCAATGTGATTTTAACAAGAGTGTCATGAACCGGGGTTGTTTGGTTGCCCCGGTTCTTTTCTGAAGGGGATTTATTTATATCCCACTTCCCAATTTCAGTTTGGAACTGGCACCCCCTTTTACCCTCAGGTCAGACAGGGAACTGCACCTAGGATAATAAGTCACCAGAAAGGCTGCCTGCTATGTACTGGCTATTGGGCACACTGCAGCGAGGGCGATATAACTACTCCCACTCAGGCGGAAAAAAATAATTATCAACGCCGTCTGTCGCTGCCAGTTTTCCCCAAGGCGCAAGACACTTTCGCTGCCATCAGCTTCTATTTCTTAATTAATAACGGGTCAGGAACCATCACATTTAGTAGCGTAATTTTATATATATAATATATATATATATATATATATATATATATATATATATATATATATATATATATATATATATATATATATATATATATATATATATATATATATATATAATTTTTTTTTTTTTTAAACCAGCACATGATCTGCCGCGTACAGCAGAATCAGAGTGACAGGTTAGAATAGAAATATATGCGCATATGTATGTATGTATATATGTATGTATGTATAGAGAGAGCGGCGTCAATAAGACGCTCCCAATACTAACCCCAAATAGTAAAATTAAGAAAACACAGACACTCAGTGAAAAATCCTTTAATTGAAATAAAGACACAGACTCCTTTAATATTCTTAATTAAACCATACTTACTGCAACACCTAATTCCTGCGAAGCCCTCGATCTCCTGTAATAAAAGTAAAATAACAAACCTACAATATACCATACCTGTCCGTCATTGTGTCCCATGCAGTAATCCATATCTGGGAGATATACAGTTTTCAACCAGGACGGTGCCAAGATGCGACCGCCCGGGCTGAAAACCACTGGTGAATGAGCTGCTGAGAGCGGAGCTTCAGTGACTAGCGGTGACGTCACTGTAGCTGCGCTCCCTCACAGCCTGAACTGCAGTGAACTCTGGACTGTGGGAAAATGACAGTGCATGGGACCGTTGGCGTCCTTTGTACCATTACACTTTGATCCTCTGCTTCTGATGTAGTGCAGATGCGGAACCCTAGGGCCGGCGTCCCTCATAGCGTAATACTCTGATCTTCTGCTGCTGATGTAGGGCAGATGTGGAGCTCTGCGGCCGCTGGTCTTTGAAGTGTAATACTGTGATTCTTTGCTGATGTAGGGCAGATGTGGTGCTCTGGTGCCACCGGCATCCTTCATAGTGTAATACTCTGATTCTCTGCTGCTCACGTAGGGCTGATATGGAGCTCCAGCGCCGCCAGCATCCCTTGTAGTGTAATATTCTGATTCTCTGCTGCTGCATAGGGCAGATGTGAACCTTCTGGGCCAGCCTCAGTTGTAGTGTAATACTCTGAACCTCTGCTCCTAATGTAAGGCAGATGTGGAACTCCAGGGCCGCCGATATCCTTGTAGTGCAATACTCTGCTACTCACATAGGGCAGATTTGAGGGGCCGGTGTCCTTCGTACTGTAATACTCTGAACCTCTGGTGATTGTAGGGCAGATGTGGACCTCTGGGGCCGCCGGCGTCCTTCGTAGTGCAATACGCTGCTACTCACGTAGGGAAGATTTGAGGGTCGGATGTCCCTTATAGCGTAAACTCTGATCCTCTGCTGCTGACGTAGGGAAGATGTGAAGCTCCTGAGCCACCAGTGTCTCTCGTAGTGTAATACTGTGATCTTCGGCTGCTCACATAGGGCAGAGCTCTGAGGCCGTTTGCATCCCTCATAGTGTAATACATCCGACGTCCCTTAGGCCTCTTTCACACTTCCATGTAGAAAAGCCGCGGAGACACTATCACGTGTTTCTCATCGCAAGCAATGAATAGCCAGGTCTTTCACCGGGAAGGAACAACCACGGGAAGGGCAGCATCCAGTAAAGGAAAACCACCTATGCCAAAACATGGTATCCATCCACAGACAGCTGTTTCGGGGTATTTGCCCCTCATCAGTGTGGAGTAGGAAACTGGCTATTAGGAGCAGTGCCTAGTGAAAAGGCTATGAACATCAGGATGAATGACCTCGGGGAGATCAAAACATCCAACACCGCGGAGACACCATCACGTGTTTCTCAATGCAGTGATCCAGAACACTGCCCCCATCCCTTATGGGAAATATGCAAATGCATGTAGAAAAGCCACGGAGACACCATCACGTGTTTTTCAACGCAAGCAATGAATAGCCAGGTATTTCACCGGGAAGGGCAGCATCCAGTAAAGGAAAACCACCTATGCCACACTGATGAGGGGCAAATACCCCGAAACAGCTGTCTGTGGATGGATACCATGTTTTGGCATAGGTGGTTTTCCTTTACTGGATGCTGCCCTTCCCGTGGTTGTTCCTTCCCGGTGAAAGACCTGGCTATTCATTGCTTGCGTTGAGAAGCAATGAATAAGGGATGGGGGCAGTGTTCTGGATCACTGCGTTGAGAAACACGTGATGGTGTCTCCGCGGTGTTGATGTTTTGATCTCCCCGAGGTCATTCTTTCACACTTCCGTCTTCTGGCATCAGTCACAATCCGTCGTCACAACGGATGCAATGGATCCTGTTTTTCGACGGATTCGTCTAGCCAATCTGTCGAAAAATTGGATCCGTTGCATTCGTCACATCAGTTTTTTTTGCTGATCTGTTTTACATATCTCCAAATGGGACTCTCCCAAATGTGATTGGCTACTGGAAAATAATGGGAACATATATATTGAGTGTTTTAACACCCCATCTTTGAGAGGTTTTAGAGCAAGTGGCAGAAATGGAAGGTGTTCTAGCAAATATTGCGAGCATGTATGCGGATTTTGGTTTTGAGGCCAATAGGTTGAAAGTGATTGTTCGGGAAAAGGAGGAAGCAAGACAGCGCATCCTTCGTCAGTGACGTCTCCGACACCTTTGGATCCATCCAATCACTGCACAGTGATTGACCCGTGGGGTCTATTCAACGCTTTATATGGAATTGAGGCAAAACCCGGAGAAGTTCTTCAATTATGTACGCATGAGAGCTGAAAACTTTGATGTTTTGGTGGAACGGGTTGGAGAACTAATCAGGAGAAAGGACACGTATTTGCGCTTTCACCGGCGAAGCGTCTGATGGTGACACTTCGGTAAGCCTTTTTTTTTTTTTTTTTTTTTTAATGGTTTGTTTCTCATTCATCAGACTTAAAGGGAACCTGTTACCCCAAAAATTGAGGGTGAGATAAGCCCACCAGCATCAGGGGCTTATTCCAGAATGCTGAATATAAGCCCCCGATGTATCCTAAAAGATGAGAAAGAGAGGTTATATCACTGTATGCTCACCCAGGGGTGGTCCCGCTGCTGGTCCGGTCTGATGGGCGTAGTGGTCCGGGGCCTCCCATCTTCATAGGATGACGTCCTCTTCTGGTCTTCACGCTGCAGCTCCAGCGTAGGGGTACTTTGCCCTGTTGAGGGCAGAGCAAAGTATTGCAGTGCGCAGGAGCCGGGCCTCTCTGACCTTTCCCAGCCCCTGCGCACTGCAGTACTTTGCTCTGCACTCAACAGGGCAGATAAAGTACGCCTGCGCCAGAGCCGCAGCGTGAAGACCAGAAGTTGACGTCATCCTATTAAGATGGGAGGCCCTGGACTGGACCGCGACGCCCATCGGATCAGACCGCCCCCCTAGGTGAGTATAATCTAACCTCTTTTTCTCATCTTTTACGATACATCGGGGGCTTATCTACAGCATTACAGAATGCTGTAGATAAGCCCCTGATGCCGGTGGGCTTAGCTCACTGTCGATTTTGGGGGTGACAGGTTCCCTTTAAAACTGTAATGTTGTTTCTGGTAGTTTGTAATAATTATTTTCTGTGTCTTTGTTTACAGATTCATTGCAACTGGCGAATCCCTTTCCTCCCTCCATTATCTATTTCGGCTGAGGATTTCTACAATATCAGGGATAGTAAAACAGACCTGCCGGGCATTGTGGGATTGTTTACAGGAGGATTACAAATCCAACAATGGAGAAGTGGCTGGAGATTCCCGCTAATTTTGAACAGATTTGCCATTTTCCAAATTGCTTGGGTGCAGTAGATGGCAAGCATATAAGGATTGTTAAACCTGCAGGATCGGGCTCAGAATATTTCAGTTATAAAAAATATTTTTCTATTGTGCTGATGGCCATAGCTAACGCCGAATGCAAATTCATAGCAGTGGATATTGGTGCCTATGGTCGCTCCAATGATTCGCAGGTTTTTAAAATGTCTGCAATGGGGCGTTTTTTATACGGAGACACGTCATTTTCCACCTCCAAGACCACTCCCTGGAACCTCTGGCCCACCAATGCCATTCGTGTGTGTTGGTGATGAAGCCTTCCAGCTTTCGCCACACCTGCTCAAGCCATATGCAAGTGGATTAACACGAAGGAAAAGAGTATCTAATTATCGGTTAACACGAGCGCGAAGAGTGGTGGAGTGTGCCTTCGGGATTTTAACTGCAAAATGGCGAGTGCTGTTGACCGCAATCAAACTGCAAACTGAGACTGTGGATGAGGTGGTGAAGGCTTGTGTGGTGCTGCACAATTTTGTCCTATCCAAGGAACAGGTTGCCGTGGAGGAAAAGGAGTCTGAAACCACCTTGCATAACTATCAAAATATAACTTCGTAGCGCTGTTGCAGTTTCCAGAATGAGGGACAAATTTGCCGATTACTTTGCCACCTCAAGGAAGAGTTGAATGGCAGGATGACATGGTTTGATATGTTTGTGTTTTTATATAATGTATGTTTGGATTACCAAACTTATTGCTGAAGTCACACTTCTGATTTTATACCCGCTGAAGTCACACTTGTGATTATACCATATGTTTTGTTTTATACCTTTCACTAAAGTTGTGTATGTCTTTTTTGTCAACCTTTTTTTTTACCTTTACAACTAGTGTTGTTTGTTTCTTTTATACAAAGAGTTATATAAATACAATTGACAATAAATGCTTTTTGAAACCCAAAATTTTTTTTTATTTACAATGTTACAGATTGGTAAACTGTTGGGTGAAGATAGTATCGGAGGAGCTGGCAGGGTGGACCGCATCGATAGTGTGGGGGAATAGCGACGGGGTTGGGGTTGATCAGAAGTGGAAGGGTGGGAGAAAACATGATGTTGAAGCAGGGACGACAGGTTGGGCGGGGGGTTGGTGTAGGTGAGAAATTATAATGCACAGTAAGCTGGGCCGGGGAAGGAATATGTAACGGGGAAGGAAACAGTAGGGAAGGCATTTGGAACTGGGACGGATTTTGGAAACGGCAAGGGTTTGTGCACTGGGAAGGATTTTGGTACTGGGAAGGATTGGTAGGAGGGACAGTGGCTGGAGGGAGGTGTGGGAGCAACTACCGGGGGAGGTGGAGGGGCTTTGGAGGTGGCCCGCGCTATATCAGCATGGCAACCTTGCATTACATGCATCTGCTGGTCAGGAGTTAGATTTTCCATGCGCGTGAGTACTGCCTGAAAAAAAATATTAGGTGACCTACTTGCATCTAAATGCATCCTATCGAAACGACTGCTGAGTTCAAGGATGCATTTATTCAACATGTTGAACTCCGCAGTCATTTGTTCGGCCAAAAGCTTTATCGAGTTCTGGAAGGCTGCATTCAGATGCAAAAACTTGGGCGCATAACTCCTTTCCTGACCCCTCTGGCGCTGCCGCCCATAACCTACAGGTGTTCTACAAGTGGCAGCATCAGAGGGGTGGGGTAAATGGAAAGCTAACTCCTCACCAGCAGCTTCATGTGACAAAGTCTGACATGATGCTCCAATGCTGGTGGATGAGGCTGAGGAACCAGCAGTGAGGGAAGGATCAGACAGAGGGTCAGAGGGGTGGGGTCTATCGACGTGGTCCCCGGTGGCGGACTCCTGTGGGATCGCTCCAGAGGGGTCCAACGCAGTAGCAGGCTCCCGAGTGCTGCAGATGGTGCTGTGAAAGAAAATAAAAATTAAAATTAATATATTGATATTCCATAGCCCTGGCTGAAACCAAAAAATAAGGTTAGACAGGTAAACATTGTGACTTAATAAATGGGCTGTGGAATATTTACCTTCTGCTAACCATCATCGACCGGAGGAAAAACAGGACCCTGCCGTACTTGTATTGGCTCCTGCGTTCTCCCGATCCACTCGGGGCCTGCATCTCCTTGTTGAACTCCTTCTTGAAGCGATCCCTGAGTGACCGCCACAGCTTCATTACCCTTTCACCTGTAAAGGGGAAAAAATTTTTTCGTTTACAACACATTCCTTCATGCAACCGAAATTACTGAAATGTGAATACTTACGCGCTTGAGTCTGTTGCAGAGGTTCGAGGTCCTCCCAGTTGTCCACAACGATGAAGTATACTTGCTCCCAGAGTCGACGTGTGATAAATTGATCTGCATGGCTGCGGTGACCCATGTTCCACAGTGGCTCCAGCTCACGTACCTCTTCGATGAGGCGGTCCACATCAAGTCCCCCCTCCTCACCATCCGAGTCGGGAGCACGTTGTGAGGGCTGTAAAAAAATAAAAATAAAAAATAATAAACAGAAATCCACATCTAATATATATACCGTATATACTTGAGTATAAGCCGACCAGAGTATAAGCCAACCCCCCTAATTTTGCCACAAAAAACTGGGAAAACTTATTGACTCGAGTATAAGCCTAGGGTGGAAAATGCAGCAGCTACCGGTGAATTTCAAAAATAAAAATAGATGCTCCTGTCGGGACCACACTCAGTCGGAGCAGCCTTTGGAAGTGGGGAATCACCAGAAATAATACACAAGACACGTCTCGTATAGTATATCACTGGGAAGCCTCTGAGTCACGCCTGCCTTCAAGGTGCTATCCCCTCTTTATATAGTTGTACAGGTAGTTTCAGTGGTTATACAAGTTTTGCTTGTTTAAACAAAGAGAGAAAAGAGAAGACAAAAAAAACAGTTTCGGCTATGTGATAGTTTCACAACAAACAAAACAGTACAGTTTCGCCTAAGTGGCAGTTTCACAAACAAAAAATAGGATTTCACACTATAGCTAAAATGTCCTTGAATGGACAGGTCAATATTGATCACAAATTCCTTTTTGGTTCATTGAGGTAACCATTTTTGTTCCGCTCTTCACAATCCCCCCTTTGACATATTCCATTCAAAACCTTGTCATATAGACGATTATTTTAGTCATTCTTTTTGTGATATTACAAAAAAAAACAAAACTTTATATTCTCGCATCTATTATACAAAATGTATTTGTGCATACCGAGATACCCTTGAGTACAACCTTGAATAATACATATATAATTACAATAACTATAACTGTATGTATTAGGCTTTGCATAATCCCGGTAACCCACCCACCGATCCCCCTGAACCAATTGGCCGGGTTAAGAAAAGAAAAGGTATCTGACCACCAGCTATCCTTATTTTGGTCATTGTCTTTGTCATACTGATCCCTGAGTCGTTGTACGTCTTCTAATTTAAATCTCATACTCATAGTACTATTCGGGTCTATATAATGACAGCAGGTGGGTCCGATGATTTGACACATACCCCCTTGTGAGGCAGTTAGGTAATCCAATACCAGGGTATGTTGGTTAGTGACTATTATAAGCTGATTCTGTACAGCTATACTAGTATTTAATATGTCCAATATATCCCAAATCTGGTCATCTAGATAATCCGTGGCTCTAACTAATTTATCCCACATCTGTGTTAACATTATTAACATCAATATCATGAGTCTTATACTGCTTTTTTGCAATGGCTTGCATGTATCCATGATGCCTTTCCTTCAAGCTTGACTGCTGTTGGAGTTGTTAACAGGACTTGGAAAGGTCCGTCAAATCTCGGTTCCAGAGTCTTTCTGGTGTGTCTTTTCACGTAGATTTGATCACCAGGTTCCAACTTGTGGCCTCCTTCGAGATTTTCTGGATCTGGAAGGGAAGCAAAAACTTGCGAATGCACACATAAGCAGTTAAAGTCTCAGTATTCAACATCAGTTGTTGTGGAAAATAACAACCCAAATTTGCTGCTCTACCAAAAAGAATCTCATGTGGTGACAGCTTAGCCTTCCCCCTTGGGGCGTTTCGGATGGAATACAGGGCAAGTGGTAGACACTCGGTCCAAGGCTTTCCTGTTTCTGCCATGGCCTTCTGGATTTTTAATTTTATTGTTCCATTTAATCTTTCCACTTTACCTGAACTCTGTGGGTGATACGGAGTGTGAAACTGGTTTTCTACTCCCAACATTTTCATAACATTCTGGAATATTTCCCCAGTAAAATGGGTACCCCTATCTGACTCGATCACCTCAGGCATGCCGTAACGGGGTATCAGTTCATGTGCTATTTTAATGGCAGTAGTTTTTGCTGAGGCTTTACGAACTGGATAAGCCTCTGGCCACCCTGAGAACATGTCCACACACACAAGCGCATATTCGTATCCATTGTACCTAGGAAGCTGGATGTAGTCGATCTGGAGTCTTTGAAAGGGATACAGTGGTCTTACATGATGCTTGGTTGGGGTTTTAATGGTCTGACCTGGATTGTGTGCCAGGCATATAGCGCATGCAGCACACATGTTCCGAGCGAAATTACCAAAGCCTGGAGCCAACCACCTTTCTTTTACCTTGAGCGTCATACCGTTTGCCGATACATGCGTAGGTAGGTGGAGGTCACTCGCCACTGCGGGGTACCAGGCTCTGGGTAAACACAACAAAGTTCCTTTTTTCCATAATCCTTTCTGATCTTCTGCCCCTTTTTTCTGCCACTGCCCTCGTTCTTCGTCGTCTACCTGTTTCTGAGCTTCCTTCAATCTCTCCTCATCATCTTCAGAGCTATCTAGTGTGTGGGCATGATGTAAGGGTTTACGTGCTGCCTGTTTTGCTGCTTTGTCGGCTTTATCGTTACCCCTGGCTTCCTCGGTGTCGAGTCTCACATGTGCAGCTACCTTTATCACCGCTATTTCTTTAGTTTCTTGTGCTGCCTCCAGAATCTGTCTAATGAGGGAGGCATGTTTAACAGGTTGGCCTGAAGCAGTCATATAACCTCTGGCTCTCCATATTACGCCAAAATCGAAAATAATGCCATGTGCATATCTAGAATCAGTGTATATGTTTGCTGTCTGATCTTTGGCTATTTTTAGAGCTTCAACTAATGCCGTAAGTTCTGCTTCTTGTGCAGACTGATTAGCAGGGAGAGGTTCTGCTTTCAGCACTTCATGCTGAGTTACTACCGCATAACCTGTATGAAATTGTCCATTCATATCTGCATATCTACTGCCATCTATGAAAAGTTCAAATGTAGCATTACAGAGTGGCTTGTCACGTACATTACGTAAGCCCTGAGTCTCTTGTTCCATTAATTGTACACAATCATGCATTGACTCTGATGGGTCAAAGGAGTTGGAGAGTGCAGTTTCCTCAGGTATGGTACCCCCCTCAGACTCTAAAGGGAGCAAAGACGCGAGATTAAGAGTCTGAAGCCTGGCAAAGGAAATGTTGGGCGGCAGTAGTAGGGAACATTGGAGACGGAGGTGTCTGGCCATTGAAATATGTTTAGGTTGGACCTGGTTAAGAATGCCATGTACATCATGAGTGGTCTGAACTAGAAGTGGGTGATCAAGAACAATCTCAGAAGCTTTATCTAATAACAGTGAAATTGCGGCTACTACTCTTACACAAGAAGGTGCGGCTCTAGCTACAGGGTCCAGATGAGCTGATATGTATGCCACCGGTCTCTGTTTGTTTCCATGTTTTTGTGTGAGCACCCCTGTAGCATGTGAGGATATCTCAGCTGCCATCAATTGAAAAGGTTTAGTGTAGTCTGGGAGTCCCAAAGCCGGAGCTGATACCAGTGCTGTTTTCAAAGAGGAAAATGACTGTTTAGCCTCTTCACTGAGTGAATATGGCGTGTTGGCAATACAGTCATATAAAGGCTGCATGAGTTGACTTGCATGTATGATCCACTGTCTACAGTGTGAAACAATACCTAGGAAAGCACGCAGCTGTTTGTGATTCCTGGGTTCAAGCATGTTACGTATGGCTTCCGTACGTTGAGGTGTGAGGTGTCTGATGCCCTGTGATATGCAGTGACCTAAAAACACGACTGTTTGTTGACAAGCCTGGAGTTTCTGTCTATTTACTTTACAGCCTTCTTGCGCTAGGAAAATTAAGAAATTAACAGTTGAGGTAACTGCCGTCTGCTCATCAGGGCAACAAATAAGTAAGTCATCTACATACTGTAGAATGACTACTCCTGGTTCTGGGGTGAAATTTTTTAGCACGGTCTGCATTGCTTCAGAGTACAAAGTTGGTGAGTGTACCATACCTTGTGGCAATCTTGTCCATGCTAATTGTTTACCCTTGAATGTAAAGGCAAACAAATGCCAACAGTTCTTATGTAGTGGCACAGAAAAAAATGCGTTTGATAAGTCAATTACCGTAAAATATGCAGCAGTGCTGGGAATTTGAGACAGTAAGGTATGAGGATTCGGTACCACAGGGGTGACCGGTGCCAAAACCTTATTGATTTCCCGTAGGTCGTGCACCATGCGATATTTCACCATAGTTTCTTTGGAGGAAACTTTCTTTTTAACAGGATATAAGGGTGTATTGGCGGGTGACCTGATTTCTACCAAAACACCTTGTAACACATAATCCTGAATTTGTTGAGAAATCGCCAGTTCTTGCTGGGCGCTGATGGGGTATTGCCTAAGCTGAGGTAAAATGGTTCCCGGGGCAGTTTCTAACAGTATAGGAGCTACTGATAAGAATCCTACATCAGTGTCTCCTTTTGCCCATAGGCTGTCAGGAACCCGAGACAAGTCAATTTTTGCTTGTTGAGTGTAAATTTCGGGAAAATCCTCCATTGCCTGTATTCTAACATATTGTTCCAGAGTTTCTGCATCTTCAGGGATGGTCAGCATAACTGTGCCATTTTCTCTAAAATGGATGTTTGCGTGCATTTTACTTAAGACATCAGTACCCAGCAAGCAGGTAGGTGCACCTTTAGCAAATAAAAATTTGGATACAAAGGTTTTAGGGCCAAAGCTCACATTTAAAGGTTTTGTAAAGGGCAACGCCTGAATTTTACCATCATACCCTTCTGCATATGTTACCTTTGAGGATATATTGTCAGGATATGGTAAAAAGTCTTGATTTAAAATGGAGGATGTTGCTCCCGTATCTATCAGAAAAGGTACATTTTTACCCTCAACCTCAACTTGTATTATTGGTCTTCTAGAAGGAAGAGAGACCTGCATAACCTTCAGTCATTCTGAGCTGTCTGTTTGATCAGGCGCTGGGTTATTTATCCTATTTTTGGGTACAAAGGTTCCTGAATCTATATCTGCTTTTCTCTTCCTACATTCCCTTTGGAAATGTCCTGGCTTCTTACAGTAATGACAAGTAAACTTTTGATTAGCAGAGCCAGTATTAGCCTGTGCAATTCTTACTGGCTTAGAATTTTCTCTTAAGTCCATTTCTATCCCTACAGCTTTCTGTCTAGCCAGGTGTGGGTCTTCCAAGGTTCTCCAATCAGGGGTTGCGGCCTTAAGCTTTTCCTTCACTTTTGGAGACAATCCATCTATAAAGGTTTTTGTAACTAACCTCATCATTCCTGAAGCGGTTAGATACATGCCTTCATCTCTGAAATTATTTTCTACACTTAGATAATATTCGTCTACTGACTGTCCAGATTTCTGAGCCACCACTCCCGTTGTTCCTCTCTGCCTCTGTTTTTCCCTCATGAAAACCATTAAGTGATCTACAAATTGCGTACCTGATTCTATCGTTTGTAAGGCACCATCTCCTGCCTGGGGCCTATGTACCTGTAGATTTGCTAATAGCTCCTGGAAGAGTCCAGGAGTCATTTTCATTCTACATAATTCTTCTCCATCTGCCCAAACTCCAGCGTGAGTCTGCATAATTTGCTGTATATATTGTGCAAATCTAACTGGACACTGGGTGGGATCTGGTGCGTTATGCAAGAGAGACATGCCTTCAGCGGGGGACCAAGGGAAATATTGTCGAGTTTGGTGATATCTAGTTCCTATTACTCCGTCAGCACCAGGTTCCCTAAAGGGTCTTGGTACTACCCTAACAGGGGCAAGTACAGCGCCATGTCTAGGTGTACCACAGGCTAGGCAATCATTTCTCCAGTCTGGATTTTGTTGTCCACAGTGCGGACATAGCCATCCTCCTGGTCCGGCTAAACTTTGAGGTGGTGTTTGGAGAAAAGATGGGGCATGTGGGTTAAGGTATGGGGGTGGGGTGTTCTTATATTCCACATTTTGTTTTTCTCCATAGCCTGCGGGTCTAATACACCACTTTTTATTCTGTTGATTATATGTCCATCCCTCTTTTTCTGCTACCCTAGAGACATCAATCAACGCTTGGATCTGATCTATCCATTTCTTGTCTCTGATTATGCCTTTTTTTTTTTTTTTTCCTGAATTCCTTCCCATTTTTTTCTACTAAAGGCTTCTGCCTTAGTAACTCCAAACTTACTAAAAATCTTTCTCAGCCCCTTAGTGGCATCTTCACCACTTCTCTCCTTTATGATAGTATAGATATCTAATTCTTCTGGTTCCGACTTTGTTTGCTTATTCCCCATTTTCTTATCCTGAGCTTTTTTCTTTTCTTGCCCTAGGTGGCGTTTAGGTATGAGAATACCTCGTTACCTTCTTCCTAAGGAGCTAGGATGTTTAACGGCTTCTGCGTACCGTGTTGATGTAAGAAAATCCTGATTCCTACACCTATAGCAAACAACACAAATGCAACCAGACAGAGGATCAAAATACAACGTATCTTGTCCCAGGCTAATTTATCTGTCCTGGGCTCATACTATCATACACTTATCCGTCACCAGGTTTTCGTCAAAGACAGGATCAGAGATTGAACATAGGCGCGGAGGTCTCCCCGAAAGGACGCAACCACGTTGCCCAGTGGGACAGTCACTTCTTCTGTTTCAACACCCTGGGCGGCTTATAGGGCTATTCCCAACTTCCACACACCTTCTATTCACATTCACTCTCATTCAATGCCGTACTCCGTGAGGTGGTCAATTCCTAAGTAGTTCAAGAACCCGAGCTATAGGTATCCTCCTCTACTAGAACTACCCGCTAAAGGACACGACACAGAAAATCTTACGGACAGTGCAGGGCAGATATAAGAGATCTAACAGTGTCTCTTACCTGGCCAGGTTTTTATTCATCTGCCGTCCATTATCCCAGATTCTCTTTTCGTTCGTATTCTGCCGGTGTTCTTGAAGGAGTACACAGACCTCGGGTCCCTGTTCAGGCGCCAGGAAATGTCGGGACCACACTCAGTCGGAGCAGCCTTTGGAAGTGGGGAATCACCAGAAATAATACACAAGACACGTCTCGTATAGTATATCACTGGGAAGCCTCTGAGTCACGCCTGCCTTCAAGGTGCTATCCCCTCTTTATATAGTTGTACAGGTAGTTTCAGTGGTTATACAAGTTTTGCTTGTTTAAACAAAGAGAGAAAAGAAGACAAAAAAAACAGTTTCGGCTATGTGATAGTTTCACAACAAACAAAACAGTACAGTTTCGCCTAAGTGGCAGTTTCACAAACAAAAAATAGGATTTCACACTATAGCTAAAATGTCCTTGAATGGACAGGTCAATATTGATCACAAATTCCTTTTTGGTTCATTGAGGTAACCATTTTTGTTCCGCTCTTCACACTCCATACCGTTCATTATGGCCCCATAGCTGTGCCATATAGTGCTCTGCACCGTTCATTATTGCCCCATAGCTGTACCATATAGTGCTCTGCACCGTTCATTATTGCCCCATAGCTGTGCCATATAATGCTCTGCATTGTTCATTATTGCCCCATAGCTGTACCATAGAAAGCTGTGCCATATAGTCCTCTGCACCGTTCATTATTGCCCCATAGCTGTACCATAGAAAGCTGTGCCATATAGTGCTCTGCACCGTTCATTATTGCCCCATAGTTGTGCCATATAGTGCTCTGCACCGTTCATTATTGCCCCATAGATGTACCATAGAAAGCTGTGCCATTGCTGCTGCTGCAATAAAAAAGAAATGACATACCCACCTCTCTTGCTTGCAGCTCCTCAGCGTCCCGTCCCGGCGTCTCTCTGCACTGACTGATCAAGCAGAGGGTGGCGCGCACACTATATGCGTCATCGCGCCCTCTGACCTGCACAGTCAGTGCGGAGAGACGCCGGGAAGATGGAGCGGCGACCGGCGTGTGGAACGCGGACAGGTGAATATGTAATACTTACCTGCTCCCGGCGTCCCGCTCCTTCCCCCGGACAGCTGGTCTTCGGTGCCGCAGCCTCTTCCTCTATCAGTGGTCACCGTTACCGCTCATTAGAGATATGAATATGCGGCTCCACCCCTATGGGAGTGGAGTCCATATTCATTTCTCTAATGAGCGGTCCCACGTGACCGCTGAACAGGGGAAGAGCTGCGGCACCCGGAGACTGTGGGACTGCAGGGACAGCGCCAGGAGCCCCGGAAGCAGGTAAGTATGCCTCAGCGCCCTCTCCCCTTCACCCGCCGACCGTGACTCGAGTATAAGCCGAGAGGGGCACTTTCAGCCCAAAAATTTGGGCTGAAAATCTCGGCTTATACTCGAGTATATACGGTATATAAAAAATGTACTTACTGGAGGCTGACCGCAGCGGCGATCACAACACCGACCCTGGGAGCTGCTGGGAAGACCTTGACAGCGTTGGCCAGAACGTGCAGCATATGTTGGATGTAGGCATATGCTTTGTGTGTACTGTGATGTATGGTGATCTGTTTTTTATGTGTTGGGTGTACTGTGATGTCTGTAGGAACTGTTTCTGCAAAACTTACACTCTGCGCTCCAGCTCCGGGCATTTCTCCACCCACCCGATGATCTGCTGAGAGGCCCTCTGCTGCTTCAGCTTCCTGTGAAAACATAATTAATGCATATAGTGTTAACAAAAAAATTTTAAGAACCAAAAGAAAAGATTTAATTTTTAAATTATCTCAATACGCCGAAGCTGTGAAGGACGGCTCCCAGAAGAAGACATAATGGCTGTTTTTTGGATCTGCAAGTATAAAGACACTTGGTAGCTACTATACAAATTATGTGCAAAGATTTGTGTTCTTTAATACTTACATCAGGAGTTCTGCTTGCTGGCCTGGTTGGTCCCTGCTGGCTTGTTGGTCCAGTTGTTCCCTGATGTTTGGCCTGGTACTGCAAGTATAAACACAATTATAAAATTATGTGTATGCAGCTGAATTAGAACATAAAAAGTTGCTCCAGAGCTAGTAGAATTTAAAAACCTACCCCCTAAAATAATCCCCATAGGACCCACAACCCAAAAAAAACTGCTAAGTAATTTAATAGGTTTATAAACCACCCCTTTCAAATTTTGTTTCTGAGCAATGTGCAAGCAGGCAAACCCCAAAAAATATACCAAAGGCACACAAGTCTGAGCTTCATATCCTCCTTCCATAATATGCGCAAGCTGGCAAACCCTTACCCCCCAAAAAACAAACCTAAACCTTGCAAACAATACCCTCCTTCAAAGTTTAAATGCCTAAACCCCAGTTGAAAATCTATTGACCACACATGCTATTTTTAAAAATCCATTAAAAAAATTAAAATACTCAATTTCTGCTATCCACATTTTTATACACCTTTTATTTAAACAAATAGACCCTCAACCAACTCTGTATTGCATGTTGTATGTTCCAGTTTTACATACACCACACTATAAAACTTACCTTTGTGAAATGATGATACGCACGGTTTTAGGAGAAATTTTTATTTGCTTTTTTTGTTTGTTTTTTTTGTTTTTTTTTAACATCACAAGTAGGAGCTACACTGCTCTTTATTTTAAATACAAGTACATTGAATGCAAATTTTGTACCAAAGGAAAAAAGGAATACACTCTCCACACACACATGCCACACACACACACACAAACACACTGCCATCACACACACACACCGACACACCGCAGAACTTTGTTTAAAATACATGTAAAGTTGTAAAAAAAAAGCCTGGACACAGACACGCAGCACACACACACATCATTTTACACAGACGCCGCACTCGCACACACGCCACAATACTTTGTTGGAAATACATGACAGTAATAAAATAACTAAACAACCACGGCTGGACACACGCTGGCTGGCAGTCCTCTGGCTGACTGGCAGTCCTCTGGCTGGCTGGTAGTCCTCTGGATGGCAGGCCTCTTGCTGGCTGGCTGGCAGGACGCTGGCTGGTAGTCCTCTAGCTGGCAGGTCTCTTGCTGGCTGGCAGGTCTCTTGCTGGCTGGCAAGATGCTGGCTGGTAGTCATCTGGCTGGCAGGACCCTGGCTGGCTAGCAGTCCTCGGGCTGGCTGGCAGGACGCTAGCTGGTAGTCCTCTGGCTGGCTGGTAGTCCTCTGGCTGGCAGGCCTCTTGCTGGCTGGCTGGCAGGACGCTGGCTGGTAGTCCTCTAGCTGGCAGGTCTCTTGCTGGCTGGCAGGTCTCTTGCTGGCTGGCAAGATGCTGGCTGGTAGTCATCTGGCTGGCAGGACCCTGGCTGGCTAGCAGTCCTCGGGCTGGCTGGCAGGACGCTAGCTGGTAGTCCTCTGGCTGGCTGGTAGTCCTCTGGCTGGCAGGCCTCTTGCTGGCTGGCTGGGCTGGCTGGCTGGTAGTCCTCTGGCTGGTAGTCCTCTGGCTGGCAGGACGCTGGCTTGTAATCCTCTGGCTGGCAGGACGCTGGCTGGTAGTCCTCTGGCTGGCAGGCCACTGGCTGGTATTCGGCTGGCTGGCAGTCCTCTTGCTGGCTTCTATGCTTCTTGCTGGCACATTGAGGAATGAAGCCACATGGCAGGTTTATATAGATTTGGTGCTGTCTGGCCAATTGGCTACTAAATACAGATTTGGAGCATGCTCAGTGTAAAAAAAACAAACAAAAAAAAACCGGAATCCGTTGCTGGATTCCGTGATTTGACGGACAGCGACAGATCCTGCTCCCATAGGCTTCCATTCTAGCCAATGACTGACGCCGCTAGATCCATCGCTGTACGATTTTTCGATGCAGACAAAAAACTTTTCTTTGTACTTTTTTTTTCCAGACGACGAATGCACAAATTCTGACGGATCCAGCGCATGACGGACGAAATTGGTGGCCATCTGTCGCAATCCATCGCTAATACAAGTCTATGAGAAAAAGACGGATCCAGCGAATACATTTGCTGGATCCGTTTTTTTTCACAAAACGGCTCATTTAGATAGAAACAGAAAGACGGTAGTGTGAAAGAGGCCTTATAGTGTAAACTCTAATCCTCGGCTGATGACGTAGAGCAGATGTGGAGCTTCGGGGCCACTGGCGTCTCTCATAGTGTAATGCTCTGATCAGGGCCGGCGTTAGGGGCAGGCAGACTAGGCAGCTGCCTAGGGCCCCCGCTGCCCTCGGGGCCCCCAGGCAGGGGCGGACATACTGCTGATGGCACTGCTCCGGGGCCCAGAGGTGGACGGGGCCCCTGCAGGCAGGCCCGGTATCATGCAGGATAGGGCCCCTCTCCCTCCTGTAATCATGGAACATCGGTGAGTGTCGGGGAGAGAGCGGGGCGCGAAGTGCAGGAGATCAAAAAGGGGGCATGTCATGCAGGCAGAGACGTTGGCCAATGAACGCTTTCCTCACCAGACTGAGGAGAGCGCTCACTGGCTGCCATCTGCCCTCCTGCATGGCGTGTCCCAATGGTGACTGGTGAGTACTCACCTACAGTCAGGGGCCCCTGCCGCACAGCACATAGGGAGTCATCAGGGACAGCAGTGGAGGAAGAGCAGGACTTAGTGTACCTTTACACTAAACGACTTTGCAACGATAACGATAGCGATCTGTGAAGTTGCAGCGTCCTGGATAGCGATATCGTTGTGTTTGACACGCAGCAGCGATCTGGATCCTGCTGTGATATCGCTGGTCGTTGCTGAAAGTCCAGAACTTTATTTGGTCGTCAGATCGGCGTGTATCGTCGTGTTTGACAGCAAAAGCAACGATGCCAGCAATGTTTTACAATGGTAACCAGGGTAAATATCGAGTGACTAAGCGCAGGGCCTCGCTTAGTAACCCGATATTTACCCTGGTTACCATTGTAAAAGTAAAAAAAAAACACTACATACTCACCCTCTGATGTCTGTCACGTCCCCCGGCGTCCACGCTGCTGCTCAGAGCTTCCCGCACTGAATGGGTCAGTGCCGGCCGTAAAGCAAAGCACAGCGGTGACGTCACCGCTGTGCTTTCCGGCTGGCGCTTACACAGTGCAGGGAAGCACAGCGCAGGGGGACGCGGCAGACACCGGAATGTAAGTATGTACTGTTTGTTTTTTTTTACTTTTACACTGGTAACCAGGGTAAACATCGGGTTACTATGCGCGGCCCTGCGCTTGTTAACCCGATGTTTACCCTGGTTACCCGGGGACTTCGGGATCGTTGGTCGCTGGAGAGCTGTCTGTGTGACAGCTCTCCAGCGACCACACAGCGACGCTGCAGCGATCGGCATCGTTGTCGATATCGCTGCAGCGTCTCTTAATGTGACGGTACCTTAAGTGTGTCTTCTGCTTCCTCCACTGTTCTGTTCTCGGCAGGCTGCAGCATCTCCTCACAGGGAAGAGATGGGGGAGGAGCTCACTGCACAGGACAACACGGCAGCAGCAGGGGGCTGATATCAGTCCTCTCTGCTCTGTGCCCCATCCCCCACAGTGAGTTCTGCAGCCCTCTCCAACTGAACTATGTGGCCTCATCTGATCACCTGATATCACAGATTAGTATGTGTATATATGTGCTTGTATGTATGTATATGTATGCATCTGTGTATGTGTATGTACAGTTATATGAAAAAGTTTGGGCACCCCTATAAATCTTAAGCTTAATGTTTTATAAAAATTGTTTGTTTTTTTTTGCAACAGCTATTTCAGTTTCATATCTCTAATAACTGTTGGACACAGTAATGTTTCTGCCTTGAAATGAGGTTATTTGTACTAACAGAAAACTGCAATCTGCATTCAAACAAAATTTGACAGGTGCATAAGTATGGGCACCCTTATCATTTTCTTACTAAAGCACTTTTTTTGGTTTTGTAACCTCATTGAGCTTTGAACTTCATAGCCAGGTGTATGCAATCATGATGCGAAAGAAGCCGTTTCTGCAAACCCGCCACAAACAGAGTCGGCTGAGGTATGCAAAAGCACATTTGGAGAAGCCAGTTTATTTTTGGAAGAAGGTCCTGTGGACTGATGAAACCAAGATTGAGTTGTTTGGTCATACAAAAAGGTGTTATGCATGGTGGCAAAAAAACACAGCATTCCAAGAAAAACACTTGCTACCCACAGTAAAATTTGGTGGAGGTTCCATCATGCTTTGGGGCTGTGTGGCCAATGCCGGCACCGGGAATCTTGTTAAAGTTGAGGGACGCATGGATTCCTCTCAGCATCAGCCGATTCTTGACAATAATGTTCATGAATCAGTGACAAAGTTGAAGTTACGCAGGGGATGGATCTTTTAGCAAGACAATGATCCAAAACACCGCTCCAAATCTACTCAGGCATTCATGCAGAGGAACAATTACACTGTTCTGGAATGGCCATTCCAGTCCCCAGACCTGAATATCATTGAACATCTGTGGGATCATTTGAAGAAGGTTGTCCATGCTCGGCGACCATCAAACTTAACTGAACTGGAATTGTTTTGTAAAGAGGAATGGTCAAAAATACCTTCATCCAGGATCCAGGAACTCATTAAAAGCTACAGGAAGCGACTATAGGCTGTTATTTTTGCAAAAGGAGGATCTACTAAATATTATTGTCACTTTTCTGGAGAGGTGCCCATACTTATGCACCTGTCAAATTTTGTTTGAATGCAGATTGCACATTTTCTGTTAGTACAAATAACCTCATTTCAAGGCAGAAACATTACTGTGTCCAACAGTTATTAGATATATGAAACTGAAATAGCTGTTGCAAAAAAAAACAATTTTTATAAAACATTAAGCTTAAGATTAATAGTGGTGCCCAAACTTTTTCATATAACTGTATGTTTCTATCTGTATGTATGTATGTACGGTATACTGTATGTGTGTATGTATGGTCTATTTGAATGGCTGTGTGTATGTATGTACAGAATATGTGTATCTGTATGTGCAATAAATTTGTATGTATATATGGTATATATGTATGTGTGTACGGTATGTGTATACTATGTGTATATACTGTATGTGTGTATGTACGGTACATGTATGTGTATCTGTATGTATGTACAGTATGTGTGTATGTATGTCCAGTATATGTATGTACGGTATATGTATGTATGCACGGTGTATGTATGTACAGTATATGGATGCGTATCTGTGTGTATGTACGGTATGTGTATGTATGGTATATGTATGTGTATATATGTACGGTATATGTATGTGTAGCTGTGTATGCACAGTATATGTATGTATGGTTTGTGTGTATGTACGGTATATGTATGTGTATTTGTGTGTATGTATGGTATGTATGTACGGTATGTGTATACTATGTGTATATAACAGATTCAAGATTCAAAGAAGCTTTATTGGCAGGACCAAATACACATCAGTTTTGCCAAAGCAAGTGTATAATGGCAATAGGGATAGGGACTGGAGATGTTGGGTAGGAGCTGTAGGGGAGGTGGATGGGGCAGATCCAGGGTAGGGGCTATAGTCCATGGCATAAGGGAGGTATAACTGTATGTGTGTATGTACGGTATGTGTGTATGAATGTACGGTACGTGTATCTGTATGTACGGTATATGTGTGTATCTGTGTGTATGTATGGTATGTGTGAATGTACGGTATATGCATGTGTGTATGTACGGTATCTGTATGTATGACGGTATGTGTATGTATGACAGTATATGTACGTGTATGTATGGTATATGTATGTGTTTGCATATACTGGATTTGTATGTGTATCTGTGTGTATGTACGGTGTATGTGTGTACGGTATATGTGTGTATGTATGTACACATGTATCTGTGTGTGTATCTCCATCTCAGTGAAAAAATATAAATATATATTTTTTAGAGCTGAGAGGGCCCTGTGATTGCTATGTATGCCCCTGCTTGCAGGGCAGTAATAATGAGGACAATCTGACTTGTTTCTCGGAGCCCGAGGCTCCAGGGTCCCATTGCCAGATTGCAATCCTCATAAGCAGAGTACCGGGCAGGGAGGGGGCCCCAAGCTATTAGTGTCCTCCCCTGCCCCCAGCCAGTGGTGTGTCGCTAATAGCGGCACACCATGCAGCTGCTATGGGGCCCCTGAGTCAGGCCCCATAGCTTGCCCGGTGTCAGTGAAGCTGCAGCGGAGCAGTGGGTGACTGCAGGCAAGAGTCGGCTGCTGTGGCTAAAGCCTATGCCCGCTGTTAAAAGAGAAATTCATATTCACTGCTCCCCACGCCAATAGTCCCTCCCACCGCTATGCACTGAAGCCGGCTCCCAGAGATGGGTGGGACTATAGGAGTGGAGAGCAGTGAATATTCATTTCACTTTAATGGCGGGCACAGTAGCCGCAGCTGCAGGCTTCCTGCTGCTGGGCAGTCACATGTGCCCGCTACTAAAGGGAATGAATATTCACTGCTCTGCACGCCCATGAACACGGTATATATCAGTGAGTGAGTGAGTACATGGTGGGCATAATACTGTAGGACTAAATTATAATCTATGGGCGACTGCATTATATTCTATGGGGGGGCTGAATTTTATTCTATGTGGGGTTGCGTTACACTATATGAGGTCAGAATTATATTCTATATGGGGACTGCATTATACTCTATGGAGGACTATGGGAAGTGTATTATACACTATGGAGGACTCTGAGGAGTGTAATAGGCTGTGTGCACACGTAGGAAATGTGGTGCAGAATTTTCTGCACTAAATCTGCATCTGCAGAATTGATGCAGTTTCTGTGCAGTACAGTGTAAATCAGTGTGAAAAAAAAAAAGCTGTGCACATGGTGCAGAAAAATCTGCGCAGAAACACTGCAGAACTGCACAAAAGAAGCGACGTGCACTTCTTTGAAATCTGCAGCGTTTCTGCGCAGATTTTTCTGCACCATGTGCACAGCTTTTTTTTCACATTGATTTACATTGTACTGTAAGGCTATGTGCACACTTTGCGGTGTGCTCTGCGGGTTCTCCCGCAGCGGATTTGATAAATCTGCAGGGCAAAACCGCTGCGGTTATCCCTGCAGATTTATTGCGGTTTGTCTTCCGGTTTCCACTGCGGGATTACTCCTATACTATTGATGCTGCATATGCAGCAATATGCAGCATCAATAGTAATGTTAAAAATAATAAAAAAATTGGTTATATACTCACCCTCTGACATCCGTTCTCCTCGGCGCTGCACGCGGCGGTCCGGTTCCAAAGATGCTGTGCGAGAAGGACCTTCGTGACGTCACGGTCATGTGACCGCGGCGTCATCACGGTCATGTGACCGCGACGTCACCGCAGGCCCTGCTCGCACAGCAACCCTGACACCGGAAGGCCGCGTGCAGCTCTGAGAGGTGAGTATATCATTATTTTTTATTTTAATTCTTTTTTTTTTTTACACTAATATGGTTCCCAGGGCCTGGAGGAGAGTCTCCTCTCCTCCACCCCGGGTACCATCCACACATGATCCACTTACTTCCCGCATCGTGGGCACAGCCCCATACGGGAAGTAAGCAGAACAATGTATTCCTATGGGTGCAGAATCGCAGCGATTCTGCACAAAGAAGTGACATGCTGCGGGTTGTAAACCGCTGCGTTTCTGCGCGGTTTTTCCCGCAGCATGTGCACAGCGGATTGCTGTTTCCATAGGGTTTACATGTAAATGTAAACGCTATGGAAACTGCTGCGGACCCGCAGCATCAAAATCGCCGCGGATCCGCGGTAAAACCCGCAAAGTGTGAACATGGCCTAAATCACAGTGCAGTTCTGCAGCGTTTCTGCAGCAGAAAAATCTGCTGCAGTTCTGCACTAATTCTGCACTAAACTTGCATCGTGTGCACATACCCTTATACTCTATGGAGTGTATTATACTCTATGGGGATTGTGTATTATACTCTATGGAGGACTATCGGAAGTGTATTATACTCTATGGAGGACTCTGGGGAGTGTATTATACTATGTGTAGGACTATGGCGGTGTGTATTATACTACAGTATATGGAGGGCTAGGGTGAGTACATTATACTATATGGAGGACTATGGTGAGTGTATTATACTATGTGGAGGGCTAGGGGGAGTATATTATACTATATGGAGGACTATGGGGGTGCATTATACTATATGGAGGACTATGGGGTGTATTATACTATATGGAGGACTAGAGGAAGTGCAAAATGTAGGATATTCATCAAGTAATTGGACTGGTTATGCCGGAACAAAAATCATTGTTCTCATCAGCACATCGCCCAGTGAAAACTGCAGATATGCTGCTAAGATGATACTGTATGGGGACAGATTGATTTACTAGTGATCATTCTGTCCCCAGCCAGTGTAAAGAGGCTGGAAACAAGTGGCGAATGACTTCAATATTGTTGATCACACTCGTTTAGTGGCCTGAAATCAGCACATGTAAATACAACCAAAATGTTTCTGTGTGATGTGCAATATGTTAGTATTTGGGGCCCCATTTTAAACTTTTGCCTAGGGCCCCACTTTGCCTAAAACCGGCCCTGGCTCTGATGCTGTGCTGCTGACGTAGGGCAGATGTGAAGCCCAGGGGCCGCCAGGGTGCCTCGTTGTGTAATACTCTGATCCTCTCCTGCTGACACATTCTGGAGTCAAGGACAAGAAGGACCGCATAGGTTTTCTTGTGGAAAGAACCATTGAAAATGTGATGAACATGGCCAACACTAAACCAAGATGTAAGACCTCTCAAAAGACAAGAGCATCCCCATCCATCTGCAGAAAGAAAAGCATCAATCTCCAGAGGACAGCAGGTTTCTTTACCATGAGACCTATAAATATCGATCACATGAGCTGGTTCTTTACTGTAAAAGCAGTTTCTATATGGAGCAGTCGACCTCAGAAGCTGCTTCTTTACTGTAAAAGCGGTGTCTATACTGAACAGCTAACCTCAGGATCTGGTTCTCTACTGGAATAGCAATGTATGTATGAAGCAGCAGATCTCAGTAGCTGGTTCTTTACTATAAGAGTGTTTATATGGAACAGTCGACCTCAGGAGCCGCTTCATTACTGTAAGAGCGGTGTCTATACTGAACAGCCGACCTCAAGATCTGGTACGCTTCTGTAAGAGCATTACATGTGTAGAACAGCAGATCTCAGTAGTTGGTTCTTTACTGTAAGAGCTGTGTCTATACTTAGCAGCCAACCTCAGAAGCTGCTTCTTTACTGTAAGAGTGGTGTTTATACGGAACAGCCGGCCTCAGGATCTGGTTCTCTACTGTAAGAGCAATGTATCTATGGAACAGCAGAACTCAGTAGCTGGATCTTTACCATAAGAGCAGTGGTTGTACTGAACAGCTGACTATATGAAGATGGTGGTAGTAGTGTATTGAGTACAGGAGCACTCTGGCGGATGATGGTGGTAGTAGTGTATTGAGTACAGGAGCACTCTGGTGGATGATGGTGGTAGTATTGTGTACAGGAGTACTCTGGTGGATGGTGGTGGTAGTAGTGTATTGCGTACAGGAGCACTGTGGTAAATGATGGTGTTGGTAGTAGTGCATTCAGTACAGGAGCACTGTGTTGGATGATGGTGGTAGTAGTGTATTGTGTACAGGAACACTGGTGGTGGTAGTAGTGTATTGCCTACAGGAGCACTGTGGTGGATGATGGTAGTAGTTCATTACGTACAGGAGCACTGTGTGGTGGATGATGGTGGTGCTAGTAGTAATGTATTGAGTACAGGAGCACTTTGGTGGATGGTGGTAGTAGTGTATTGCGTACATGAGCACTGTGTGGTGGATGATGGTAGTAGTTCATTACGTACAGGAGCACTGTGTGGTGGATGATGGTGGTGGTAGTAGTAGTGTATTGAGTACAAGAGCACTTTGGTGGATGGTGGTAGTAGTGTATTGCGTACAGGAGCACTGTGTGGTGGATGATGGTGGTAGTGTATTACCTACAGGAGCACTGTGGTGGATGATGATGGTGGTAGTGTATTGCGTACAGGAGCACTGTGGTAGATAATGGTGATAGTAGTGTATTGCGTACAGGAGCACTATGGTGGTGGTAGTAGTAGTGTATTGCGTACAGGAGCCCTGTGTGGTGGATGATGATGGTGGTAGTGTATTGCGTACAGGAGCACTGTGGTAGATAATGGTGATAGTAGTGTATTGCGTACAGGAGCACTATGGTGGTGGTGGTAGTAGTAGTGTATTGCGTACAGGAGCCCTGTGTGGTGGATGATGATGGTGGTAGTGTATTGCGTACAGGAGCACTGTGGTAGATAATGGTGATAGTAGTGTATTGCGTACAGGAGCACTATGGTGGATGGTGGTGGTAGTAGTAGTGTATTGCGTACAGGAGCACTGTGTGGTGGATGATGATGGTGGTAGTGTATTGCGTACAGGAGCACTGTGGTAGATAATGGTGATAGTAGTGTATTGCGTACAGGAGCACTATGGTGGTGGTGGTAGTAGTAGTGTATTGCGTACAGGAGCCCTGTGTGGTGGATGATGATGGTGGTAGTGTATTGCGTACAGGAGCACTGTGGTAGATAATGGTGATAGTAGTGTATTGCGTACAGGAGCACTATGGTGGTGGTGGTGGTAGTAGTAGTGTATTGCGTACAGGAGCCCTGTGTGGTGGATGATGATGGTGGTAGTGTATTGCGTACAGGAGCACTGTGGTAGATAATGGTGATAGTGGTGTATTGCGTACAGGAGCACGATGGTGGTGGTAGTAGTAGTGTATTGCGTACAGGAGCCCTGTGTGGTGGATGATGATGGTGGTAGTGTATTGCGTACAGGAGCACTGTGGTAGATAATGGTGATAGTAGTGTATTGCGTACAGGAGCACTATGGTGGATGGTGGTGGTAGTAGTAGTGTATTGCGTACAGGAGCACTGTGTGGTGGATGATGATGGTGGTAGTGTATTGCGTACAGGAGCACTATGGTGGATGGTGGTGGTAGTAGTAGTGTATTGCGTACAGGAGCCCTGTGTGGTGGATGATGATGGTGGTAGTGTATTGCGTACAGGAGCACTGTGGTAGATAATGGTGATAGTAGTGTATTGCGTACAGGAGCACTATGGTGGATGGTGGTGGTAGTAGTAGTGTATTGCGTACAGGAGCACTGTGTGGTGGATGATGATGGTGGTAGTGTATTGCGTACAGGAGCACTGTGGTAGATAATGGTGATAGTAGTGTATTGCGTACAGGAGCACTATGGTGGATGGTGGTGGTAGTAGTAGTGTATTGCGTACAGGAGCCCTGTGTGGTGGATGATGATGGTGGTAGTGTATTGCGTACAGGAGCACTGTGGTAGATAATGGTGATAGTAGTGTATTGCGTACAGGAGCACTATGGTGGTGGTGGTAGTAGTAGTGTATTGCGTACAGGAGCCCTGTGTGGTGGATGATGATGGTGGTAGTGTATTGCGTACAGGAGCACTGTGGTAGATAATGGTGATAGTAGTGTATTGCGTACAGGAGCACTATGGTGGATGGTGGTGGTAGTAGTAGTGTATTGCGTACAGGAGCACTGTGTGGTGGATGATGATGGTGGTAGTGTATTGCGTACAGGAGCACTATGGTGGTGGTGGTAGTAGTAGTGTATTGCGTACAGGAGCCCTGTGTGGTGGATGATGATGGTGGTAGTGTATTGCGTACAGGAGCACTGTGGTAGATAATGGTGATAGTAGTGTATTGCGTACAGGAGCACTATGGTGGATGGTGGTGGTAGTAGTAGTGTATTGCGTACAGGAGCACTGTGTGGTGGATGATGATGGTGGTAGTGTATTGCGTACAGGAGCACTATGGTGGATGGTGGTGGTAGTAGTAGTGTATTGCGTACAGGAGCCCTGTGTGGTGGATGATGATGGTGGTAGTGTATTGCGTACAGGAGCACTGTGGTAGATAATGGTGATAGTAGTGTATTGCGTACAGGAGCACTATGGTGGATGGTGGTGGTAGTAGTAGTGTATTGCGTACAGGAGCACTGTGTGGTGGATGATGATGGTGGTAGTGTATTGCGTACAGGAGCACTGTGGTAGATAATGGTGATAGTAGTGTATTGCGTACAGGAGCACTATGGTGGATGGTGGTGGTAGTAGTAGTGTATTGCGTACAGGAGCACTGTGTGGTGGATGATGATGGTGGTAGTGTATTGCGTACAGGAGCACTGTGGTAGATAATGGTGATAGTAGTGTATTGCGTACAGGAGCACTATGGTGGATGGTGGTGGTAGTAGTAGTGTATTGCGTACAGGAGCCCTGTGTGGTGGATGATGATGGTGGTAGTGTATTGCGTACAGGAGCACTGTGGTAGATAATGGTGATAGTAGTGTATTGCGTACAGGAGCACTATGGTGGATGGTGGTGGTAGTAGTAGTGTATTGCGTACAGGAGCACTGTGTGGTGGATGATGATGGTGGTAGTGTATTGCGTACAGGAGCACTGTGGTAGATAATGGTGATAGTAGTGTATTGCGTACAGGAGCACTATGGTGGATGGTGGTGGTAGTAGTAGTGTATTGCGTACAGGAGCCCTGTGTGGTGGATGATGATGGTGGTAGTGTATTGCGTACAGGAGCACTGTGGTAGATAATGGTGATAGTAGTGTATTGCGTACAGGAGCACTATGGTGGATGGTGGTGGTAGTAGTAGTGTATTGCGTACAGGAGCACTGTGTGGTGGATGATGATGGTGGTAGTGTATTGCGTACAGGAGCACTGTGGTAGATAATGGTGATAGTAGTGTATTGCGTACAGGAGCACTATGGTGGATGGTGGTGGTAGTAGTAGTGTATTGCGTACAGGAGCCCTGTGTGGTGGATGATGATGGTGGTAGTGTATTGCGTACAGGAGCACTGTGGTAGATAATGGTGATAGTAGTGTATTGCGTACAGGAGCACTATGGTGGTGGTGGTAGTAGTAGTGTATTGCGTACAGGAGCCCTGTGTGGTGGATGATGATGGTGGTAGTGTATTGCGTACAGGAGCACTGTGGTAGATAATGGTGATAGTAGTGTATTGCGTACAGGAGCACTATGGTGGATGGTGGTGGTAGTAGTGTATTGAGGCCAGGTGTGCGGGATGATGGTGGTAGTAGTGTGCTGCAGATGCTCTTTCTGGCTTCCCTGTAGATTTTGCCCTGGTGACAGCTGACATCCGCTTCTTCTGCCTCCAGGGCTATCGCCTGCTCTGTTAGTGATGGGCGCGATGCCGTTGTCTGTCTCTTCTGTGTGGGGCGCAGAGCTGCCTCTTATCACTCACTACAAATATCTGCTGCGGGTCAGGGAGCGGAGGCCTCTGACAGCTGGAGCCGGGTAAAAATGCCGCCTGCCAGCGACATGCTTTCCTCCACGTTCATCCTGACGCTGCGTGCACTGCTCTATTACCGTTTGTGGCCCGTGCCAGGGACATGACAGCGCCCCTACACCCCTGCCCGGCGTCACGACCCCCGCAGCCGGCCCGCCGTCATCCTCACACGTCTCTTCTTTTGTGTGGTCGCGGCTCTGTATACCGTTGCTCCGTGGCCTGGCACAGTCGGGGTGTGTGTTACAGGGAAGCATGAACATTGCGAAGTGCTTTTGGCCAGCTCAATATTTCCTAATTAATTCTCAGCCTTGAGAGCAGAGATTAGAGAAAAAAAAACAAATTACAGCTCAGCCATGCGTGCAAGGTATTGACTGACGCATGTGACCAGAGGCTGCCAATCATAGGCTTTTCAGTAGACTATGTCGATATAAGATGAGTGTGTTTCTGGTACAAAGATGTTAATTTATTTTCTTTTGGGGAGCAGGAAATGTTAGGGTGCAGTGCAGCTTGTGTGGAAGGATGTATGTGTCACTGACTGCAGCAGTACAGCGCTTTCGTGTGATATGGTGCACATGTGACTCTGCTCTGCGGTGTAGCGTGGTGGCTCGTGATATGTTGCCCATGTGACTTACAGTTGTGTGTTGTAGCGGCTCCTGTGATATGTTGCACATGTGACACAGCTGTGCGGGTATGGCATGGTGGCTCCTGTGCATTATGGTGTGGCGGCTCCTGTGATGTTGTACATGTCACTCACAGCTGTGTGGTGCTGCTCCTGTGATATGTTGCACATGTGACACAGCTGTGCGGGTATGGCGTGGCGGCTCCTGTGATGTTGTACATGTCACTCACAGTTGTGTGTTGTAGCGGCTCCTGTGATATGTTGCACATGTGACACAGCTGTGCGGGTATGGCATGGTGGCTCCTGTGCATTATGGCGTGGCGGCTCCTGTGATGTTGCACATGTCACACAGCTGTGTGGTGCGGCTCCTGTGATATGTTGCACATGTGACACAGCTGTGCGGGTATGGCATGGTGGCTCCTGTGCATTATGGCGTGGCGGCTCCTGTGATGTTGTACATGTCACTTACAGCTGTGTGGTGCTGCTCCTGTGATATGTTGCACATGTGACACAGCTGTGCGGGTATGGCATGGTGGCTCCTGTGCATTATGGCGTGGCGGCTCCTGTGATGTTGTACATGTCACTCACAGCTGTGTGGTGCTGCTCCTGTGATATGTTGCACATGTGACACAGCTGTGCGGGTATGGCATGGTGGCTCCTGTGCATTATGGCGTGGCGGCTCCTGTGATGTTGCACATGTCACTTACAGCTGTGTGGTGCTGCTCCTGTGATATGTTGCACATGTGACACAGCTGTGCGGGTATGGCATGGTGGCTCCTGTGCATTATGGCGTGGCGGCTCCTGTGATGTTGCACATGTCACTTACAGCTGTGTGGTGCTGCTCCTGTGATATGTTGCACATGTGACACAGCTGTGCGGGTATGGCATGGTGGCTCCTGTGCATTATGGCGTGGCGGCTCCTGTGATGTTGCACATGTCACTTACAGCTGTGTGGTGCTGCTCCTGTGATATGTTGCACATGTGACACAGCTGTGCGGGTATGGCAAGGTGGCTCCTGTGCATTATGGCGTGGCGGCTCCTGTGATGTTGTACATGTCACTCACAGCTGTGTGGTGCTGCTCCTGTGATATGTTGCACATGTGACACAGCTGTGCGGGTATGGCATGGTGGCTCCTGTGCATTATGGCGTGGCGGCTCCTGTGATGTTGCACATGTCACTTACAGCTGTGTGGTGCTGCTCCTGTGATATGTTGCACATGTGACACAGCTGTGCGGGTATGGCATGGTGGCTCCTGTGCATTATGGCGTGGCGGCTCCTGTGATGTTGTACATGTCACTCACAGTTGTGTGTTGTAGCGGCTCCTGTGATATGTTGCACATGTGACACAGCTGTGCGGGTATGGCATGGTGGCTCCTGTGCATTATGGCGTGGCGGCTCCTGTGATGTTGCACATGTCACTTACAGCTGTGTGGTGCTGCTCCTGTGATATGTTGCACATGTGACACAGCTGTGCGGGTATGGCATGGTGGCTCCTGTGCATTATGGCGTGGCGGCTCCTGTGATGTTGCACATGTCACTTACAGCTGTGTGGTGCTGCTCCTGTGATATGTTGCACATGTGACACAGCTGTGCGGGTATGGCATGGTGGCTCCTGTGCATTATGGCGTGGCGGCTCCTGTGATGTTGCACATGTCACTTACAGCTGTGTGGTGCTGCTCCTGTGATATGTTGCACATGTGACACAGCTGTGCGGGTATGGCATGGTGGCTCCTGTGCATTATGGCGTGGCGGCTCCTGTGATGTTGCACATGTCACTTACAGCTGTGTGGTGCTGCTCCTGTGATATGTTGCACATGTGACACAGCTGTGCGGGTATGGCATGGTGGCTCCTGTGCATTATGGCGTGGCGGCTCCTGTGATGTTGTACATGTCACTCACAGCTGTGTGGTGCTGCTCCTGTGATATGTTGCACATGTGACACAGCTGTGCGGGTATGGCATGGTGGCTCCTGTGCATTATGGCGTGGCGGCTCCTGTGATGTTGTACATGTCACTCACAGCTGTGTGGTGCTGCTCCTGTGATATGTTGCACATGTGACACAGCTGTGCGGGTATGGCATGGTGGCTCCTGTGCATTATGGCGTGGCGGCTCCTGTGATGTTGCACATGTCACTTACAGCTGTGTGGTGCTGCTCCTGTGATATGTTGCACATGTGACACAGCTGTGCGGGTATGGCATGGTGGCTCCTGTGCATTATGGCGTGGCGGCTCCTGTGATGTTGCACATGTCACTTACAGCTGTGTGGTGCTGCTCCTGTGATATGTTGCACATGTGACACAGCTGTGCGGGTATGGCATGGTGGCTCCTGTGCATTATGGCGTGGCGGCTCCTGTGATGTTGTACATGTCACTTACAGCTGTGTGGTGCTGCTCCTGTGATATGTTGCACATGTGACACAGCTGTGCGGGTATGGCATGGTGGCTCCTGTGCATTATGGCGTGGCGGCTCCTGTGATGTTGTACATGTCACTCACAGCTGTGTGGTGCTGCTCCTGTGATATGTTGCACATGTGACACAGCTGTGCGGGTATGGCATGGTGGCTCCTGTGCATTATGGCGTGGCGGCTCCTGTGATGTTGTACATGTCACTCACAGCTGTGTGGTGCTGCTCCTGTGATATGTTGCACATGTGACACAGCTGTGCGGGTATGGCATGGTGGCTCCTGCGCATTATGGCGTGGCGGCTCTTGTGATGTTGCACATGTCACACAGCTGTGTGGTGCGGCTCCTGTGATATGTTGCACATGTGACACAGCTGTGTGGGTATGGCATGGTGGCTCCTGTGCATTATGGCGTGGCGGCTCCTGTGATGTTGCACATGTCACTCACAGCTGTGTGGTGCTGCTCCTGTGATATGTTGCACATGTGACACAGCTGTGCGGGTATGGCATGGTGGCTCCTGTGCATTATGGCGTGGCGGCTCCTGTGATGTTGCACATGTCACTCACTGCTGTGTGGTGCTGCTCCTGTGATATGTTGTACATGTGACACAGCTGTGCGGGTATGGCATGGTGGCTCCTGTGCATTATGGCGTGGCGGCTCCTGTGATGTTGCACATGTCACTCACAGCTGTGTGGTGCTGCTCCTGTGATATGTTACACATGTGACACAGCTGTGCGGGTATGGCATGGTGGCTCCTGTGCATTATGGCGTGGCGGCTCCTGTGATGTTGCACATGTCACACAGCTGTGTGGTGCGGCTCCTGTGATATGTTGCACATGTGACACAGCTGTGCGGGTATGGCATGGTGGCTCCTGTGCATTATGGCGTGGCGGCTCCTGTGATGTTGCACATGTCACTTACAGCTGTGTGGTGCTGCTCCTGTGATATGTTGCACATGTGACACAGCTGTGCGGGTATGGCATGGTTGCTCCTGTGCATTATGGCATGGCGGCTCCTGTGATGTTGCACATGTCACTCACTGCTGTGTGGTGCTGCTCCTGTGATATGTTGTACATGTGACACAGCTGTGCGGGTATGGCATGGTGGCTCCTGTCCATTATGGCGTGGCGGCTCCTGTGATGTTGCACATGTCACTCACAGCTGTGTGGTGCTGCTCCTGTGATATGTTGCACATGTGACACAGCTGTGCGGGTATGGGATGGTGGCTCCTATGCATTATGGCGTGGCGGCTCCTGTGATGTTGCACATGTCACTCACTGCTGTGTGGTGCTGCTCCTGTGATATGTTGCACATGTGACACAGATGTGCGGTATGGCGTGGCTGCTCCTGTGATATGTTGCACATGTGACACAGATGTGCGGTATGGTGTGACGGCTTCTGTGATATGTTGCACATGTGACTCATAGCAGTGCGGTTTGGCGTGGCAGCTCCTGTGATATGTTGCACATGTAACTAACAGCTGTACAGTGTGGCATGGTAGTTTCTGTGATATGTTACACATATGACTCACAGCTGTGTGTTGTAGCTGCTTTTGTGATACACTGCACATGTGACTCACAGATGTGCAGTGTGGCTTGTTTGATATGTTGCACATGTGTCTCACGGTGTAGCGTGGTGGCTCCTGTGATATGTTGCATGTGACTCACAGCTCTGCGGTGTGACATGGCAGCTCCTGTGATATGTTGCATGTGACTCACAGCTCTGCAGTGTGGCATGGCAGCTACTGTGATATGTTGCATGTGACTCACAGCTCTGCGGTGTGGCATGGCAGCTCCTGTGATATGTTGCACATGTGACACAGCTGTGCTGTATGGCATAACTGCTCCTGTCATATGTTGGACATGTTGTTCACAGCCCTGCAGTGCGGCTTCTGTAATATGTTCTACATGTGACTCACAGCGGTGTGGCGTGGCAGCTTCTGTGATATGTTGCACATGTGACTCACAACTGTTCTGTGTCATATTGACTTCTGTACTATGTTGCACATGTAACTCACAGCTGTGCACTGTGGTGGCTACTGTGTTATCTTGCACATGTTACAGCTTTGTAGTATGGAGTGGTGGCTCCTGTGATATGTTGTACATGTAACTCACATTGGTGTGGTGCGGCAACTTCTCTGATATGTTGCACATGTGACACAACTGTGCGGTATGGCTTGGCGACTTCTGTGATATGTTGCACATGTAACTCGCAGCTGTGCGTTGTGGTGTGGTGGCTCATGTGATATGTTCTACATGTGACTCAGTTGTGTGGGGCGTAGCGACTTCTGTGATATGTTGCACATGTGACTCACAGCTGTATTGTGTGTGGTGGCTTCTGTGATATAATGCACATGTGACACATCTGTACTGTATTGCATAACTGCTCATGTCATATGTTGCACGTGTGACTCACAGCTGTGTGGTATGGCGTGTCTGCTCCTTTGATAGGTTGCACATGTGACTCACAGCGGTGTTGTGTCGCCTGTGATATGTTGCACATGTGACTCACAGCGGTGTGGTGGCTCCTGTGATATGTTGCACGTGACTCTCCGCAGTGCGGTATTGCATGGCGACTTCTTTGATATGTTGTACATGTGACTCACAGCAGTACGGTATGGCATAGCAGCTCCTGTGTTGTGTTGCACATGTGACTCGCAGCTGTGCAGTGTGGCGTTCTGGCTTCTGTGATATGTTGCACGTGACACAGCTGTGCTGTATGGCATAACTGCTCTGTCATATTTTGCACACCGCAGCTGTGCGGTGTGGTGTAGCGGCTTCTGTAATATTTTGTACATGTGACTCACAACTGTGCAGAATGGTGTGGTGGTGGCTCCTGTGATATGTTGCACATGTCACACAGCTCTGCAGTGTGGCTCCTGTAATATGTTGCACATGTGACAGCTGTTCGGTGTGGCGTGGTGGCTCCTGTGATATGTTGCACATGTGACTCACAGCTGTGCGGTATTGTGTGGCGGCTCCTGTTATATGTTGCACATTTCATTCAGCTGTGCGGTGTGGCTCACTTGATGTGTTGCATATGTGACTCCCAGCAGTGTGGTGGCTCCTGTGATATGTTGCACATATGTGACTCACAGATGTGCTGTGTGGCATTCTGGCTTCTGTGATATATTGCACGTGACACAGCTGTGCTGTATGGCATAACTGCTCCTGTCATATTTTGCACACGTAACTCGCTGCAGTGCGGTGTGGTGTAGCGGCTTCTGTAATATTTTGTACATGTGACTCACAACTGTGCAGTATGGTGTGGCGGCCCCTGTGATATGTTGCACATGTGACTCACAGATGTGCGGTGTGGCTCCTGTGATATGTTGCACATGTGACACACAGCTGTGCGGTGTTGCTCCTGTGATATGTTGCACATGTGACACACAGCTGTGCGGTGTTGCTCCTGTGATTTGTTGCACATGTGACTCACAGCTGTGCATTGTTTCGTATAGGCTTCTGAGTTTGTCATCCACCCATACTCCCAGGTCTTTTTCATTGACGGTTTTGCCCAGAGTTTTTGAATTAAGCCCATCGTTATACATCTTATTACTTCTACCCAAGTACATGACCTTACATTTATCCCCATTAAAGCTCATTTGCCATTTATCAGCCCAAACTTCTAGTGTACATAAATCATCCTGTAATATAAAATTGTCCTCCTCTGTATTGATTACCCTGCAGAGTTTAGTGTCATCTGCAAATATTGAAATTCCACTCTGTATGCCCCCTACAAGGTCATTAATAAATATGTTAAAAAGAAGAGGGCCCAATACTGACCCCTGTGGTACCCCACTGCTAACCGCGACCCAGTCCGAGTGTGCTCCATTAATAACCACCCTTTGTTTCCTATCCCTGAGCCAGCTCTCAATCCACTTACACATATTTTCCCCTATCCCCATTATTCTCATTTTATGTGACAGACAGCTCTGCGGTGTAGCATGGTTACTCCTGTAATGTGTTGTACATGTGACTCACAGCTGTGCGGTGTGGCGTGGCTGCTCCTTTGATATGTTGCTAATGTGACTCACAGCTGTGCGGTGTGGCGTGCTGGCTTTTGTAATATTTAGCACGTGACACAGCTGTGCTGTATGGCATATCTGCTCCTGTCATATGTTGCACATGTGATTCACAGCCATGCCGTGTAGCGTAGCGTAGCGGCTTCTGTGATATGTTGTACATGTGACTCACAGCTGTGAAATGTGGCATAGTGGCTTTTGTGATATATTACCCATGTGACTCAGAACTGTGCGATATAGCACACCTGCTCCTGTCATATGTTGTACATGTGACCGACAGCTGTGCTGTGTCATATTGGCTTCTGTACTATGTTGTACATGTAACTCACAGCTTTCTGGTGTGGCGACTTATGTGTTATGTTGCACATGTTATAGCTGTGTGGTATGGAGTTGGCGGCTCCTGTGATAAGTTGTACATGTAACTCAGATTGGTGTCGTGTGGCAATGTCTCTGATATGTTGCACATGTGATACAGCTGTGCGGTATAGCGTGGCGACTTCTGTGATATGTTGTACATGTAACAAAGCTGTGCGTTGTGGCGTGTTGGCTCCTGTGATATGTTGTACATGTGACTCACGGCTTTGTGGCGTAACGACTTCTGTGATATGTTGCACTTGTGACTCACAGCTGCGTGGTGGCTTCTGTGGTATGTTGTACATGTAACTCACAGCTGTGCGGTGTCGCTCCTTCTGTGATATGTTGCACATATGACTCGCAGCTGTGTTGTGGCGTGGTGGCTCCTGTGATATGTTGTACATGTGACTCACAGCTTTGTGGCGTAGTAACTTATGTGATAAAGTTGCACATGTAACTCACAGCTGTATTGCGCGTGGTGGCTCGTGATATGTTGTACATGTGACTCACAGCTGTGTGTTGTAGCGGCTTCTGTGATATATTGCACATGTGATACATCTGTACTGTATTGCATAACTGCTCATGTCCTATGTTGCACATGTGACTCACAACTGTGTAGTGTGGCGTAGCGGCTTATGTAATATGTTGTACGTGTGACTCACAGCTGTGCGGTATGGTGTCTGCTCCTGTGATATGTTGCACTTGTCACACAGCTGTGCAGTGTGGCTCTTGTAATATTTTGCACATATGACGCACAGCTATGCGTTGTGGAAGCTTCTGTAATATGTTATACATGTGACTCACAGCTCTGCAGTGTGGCGGTGTCATGAACTGGGGGTGTTTGGTTCACCCAGTTCTTTCTTAGGCTACGTTCACATTTGCGGTGTGCGCCGCAGCGTCGCCGCCGCAACGCACAGCTCAAATGTGAACACATGCACAACGCTGCTTTTTGCGCCGCATGCGTCCTTTTTTCCATTGATTTTGGACGCAGCAAAAATGCAACTTGCTGCGTCCTCTGCGCCCCGACGCGGGCGCCGCAGGGACGCATGCGGCGCAAAAAGCAAGTGCACCGCATGTCCATGCGCCCCCATGTTAAATATAGGGGCGCATGATGCATGCGGCGCCGCTGCGGCGCCCGACGCTGCGGCGCTAGCCGCAAATGTGAACGTAGCCTTAAGGGATTTATTTATATCCCAGTTCCGGTTTGGAACTTGCAGCTCTCTGGCGGCCCCCTCACCCCTCAAGTCAGTCAGGGAACTGCACCTAGGATAATTAGTCACCAGAAAGGCTGCCTTTCTATGTACTGGCTATTGGGCACACTGCAGCGAGGGCGATATAACTACTCCCACTCAGGCAGCAATTTTAATTATCAAACGCCGTCTGTCGCTGCCAGTTTTGCACAACCAGCTCGGAACACTTCGCTGCCACCAGCTCCTATTACTATGATTAATAGCGGGTCAGTTACACTGGTTTAGGTCGGAGGACTTGGGATACTTTTAGAGCAAGGAAAACGAAGCTACTATATATCTTTTGCTCCAAAAAAGATTTGGAAGTGTTTACAAAAGTATATAAAAAGATATTACCAAAATGAGAGAATCATAGTATGTACAAGAACGATTACAAAATAAAAGGGATTAAAGATGAAAGCAAACTTACATTTGTCTTATGTCATTCCATGGTAAGCCATGCGGCAGGGAAGAGGAGGAGTATAAGTCCCAATGTATCAGAGCAGAATGCAGAGTGTCTGTTAGCTCACTTCCTGGGCAAAAGCTACTCCTAAAATGAGGTCCATATTTTATACACTCTGCTAATGACACCACTGAGGGGCTGGATATGCCCCCCTTGGAAAGGTATGGAAAACCTTCTAATAGCTCATAGCCATCCTAACTCAGTCTGTGAGGCTCGTAGACGGACAACAAAATTATCATTTTTCTCAGCATGACATTATCGTTCATTTTAGTCCAAACATAACTTGGCTATGTGACTCGGATAAACAGTAATGCATTTCTCAGATGCTGCCAGGAGCTGAGCAAAACACTGGTGTGTAGCGCTATCGTCTCGCATCCCAAACTTGTAATTTTCACACCTATATTTCTACTTGAGTTATTTCATCTTGAATAACTAACTTTCTCGTACACACATGGAGCACATGGCTGCAGACAGGTTGTGGATGGCTTTGTATGTCATAGTTAAGGTTTTGAACTGGAGCCTTTGGACAATAGGAAGCCAGTGAAGGGCTTGGTATAGGGAGGAGAAAGGTGGATTAGTCGGGCAGCAGAGTGTAGGATGGATTGGAGGGGAGGTCAGAGAGTAGGAGGTTGCAGTAGTCAAGGCGGGAGATAAGGGTGTGCACTACTGTTTTTGTGGTCAAGGAATGAGCGGATCCAAGAAATATTTTTGAGCTTGAGACTGCAGGAGGAGGCAAGGGCTTGGATATGAGGCTTGAAAGAGAGGGCAGAGTCGAGGATCACCCCAAGACACTGAGCATGCGGGACTGGGGAAAGTGAGCAGCCATTACATTGATGGATAGGTTTGGTGGAGGGGTAGAGTGAGAAGGGGGAAAGATGATGAATTCTGTTTTGTCCATTTTCAGTTTTAGAAAGCGAGCAGAAAAGAAAGCTGAAATAGCAGACATACATTGTGGGATTTTGGTCAGTAAGGAGGTGAGGTCAGGTCCAGATAGGTAGATCTGCGTGTCATCGGGGAAGAGGTGATACTGAAAACCGTGGGATTCTATGAGCTGTTCCAAGTGACTCAAAGCTGCGCATTGTGGTGCGGCGACTTCTGTGATATGTTGCAGATATAACACAGCTGTGTGGTATGGCGTGGAGGCTCCTTTGATATGTTGTACATGTGACTCACAGCTGTGCGGTGTGGCAGCTTTGGTTATATGTTGTATATGTGACTCAGCTGTGTGGCGTAGCGGCTCCTGTGATAAGTTGCACATGTGACTCAGCTGTCCGGTGTGGCATGGCGACTCCTGTGATATGTTGCTCATGTAACTCACAGCTGTGCGGTGTAGCAGCTTCTGTGGTATGTTGCACATGTGACTCACAGTGATCTGGTGTGGCGACTTCTGTGATATGTTGTACAAGTGATTCACAGCTGCGTAGCATACTGGCTTCGGTGGTATGTTACACATGTGACTCACAGCTGTGCAATGTGGCGTGGCGGTGTCACGGTTCACGGGGAGGATACCTTTATCATCCCCACCGCTCACATCAATTTGTCATGAACCGGGGTTGTTTGTTTGGCCAGTTCTTTTCTGAAGGGGATTTATCTATATCCCACTTCCGGTTTGGAACTTGCAGCTCTCTGGCGCCCCCCTTATCCTCAGGTCAGACAGGGTACTGCACCTAGGATAATTAGTCGCCAGAAAGGCTGCCTTACTTTGTACAGGCTAATGGGCACACTACAGCGAGGGCGATATAACTACTCCCACTCAGGCGGGAACAATAATTATCAATGCCGTCTGTCGCTACAAAGCCTCCCAAACGAACAGGACAAATCCGCTGCCACCAGCTCCGATTTCTTAATTAATAACTGGTCCGGAGCCAACCCAGATTAGTAGCTTAATTCACTTCAGAGGACATGACAGTTCATTATAGAGCAAGGAGAAACAAAACTAGTAATTTTATATATTTTACTCCAAAAAGGTAGGCAGTGTTTACAGAAGTATAAAAAGATATTCTAAAAGAAGACAAGTATCGTATGCACAGTACAATTACAAATAAAATGGGATTAAAGTTGAAAAACACAGTTCTTTCATATCATTTCATCTTATGGCTGACCATGTGCGGTGGGGGATGGGCACACATCTAGATGTATCGCAGATCTGTCTCGCAGCTAGACCCAGGACAAAAGACTAGGGAAGACTGATGTCTCACTCAGTTATCTCCGTGCCCAAAACCAAGGCACTCCCCCTGTGGTGACCTCATTCAGAGGTTGAATACTCCCCTTTCTTAGGGTTATGACAAACAATTTCTATACATAACTCACTGTATGAACATTGTAGAAGAACGACACAAGGATCGTGATGCTTACCACATCAGGGGGGTTCGTTTAAGTATAAACGCGGCGTAGGTAAATGACCCCTTACAGAGAAACCCGTTGCTTGCATTTCATTGGGTTTAGCTCCTAGCGATTACATTGCGTTATAGATCTCTCGGTGGACATCCGGAATATGTAACTTTTATCTTGCTATCACTGATAGGTGCCAATATACATAACTTTTCAAGAACAAGAGAGAGTCCCATGCGGTTTGAAATTTGCTGTACCAGTTATGATGGTATCAGGTGTGAGGGGGGATGAGGGGTTTAGGGAGAGGACTGGCTTTCGCAGCACAAAGCCATAAAAATTCCTCAGTGGAGCTGGCACGCTGGTCTCACATTACAACTATATAGCAGGGGGGAGGGAGTTGCCTGCAGTCTAAGAGAGAAGAAGAGCTTTCTAGGCAGAGTGAAGAGGGGGGTGGTGGTCGGAAATGCCCACAGCGTGTCTGAAAAGCCAAAACATGGCATATTCATATTATCATGATAGGCGCCTTCTGTGATATGTTGCACATGTGACTCACAGCTGTGTGGTGTGGCATGGTAGCTTCTGTGATATGTTGCACATGTGACTCACACCTGTGTGGTGTGTTGTGGCGGCTTCTATGATATGTTGCATGTGTGACTCGGAGCTGTGTGTTTTAGCGGCTACTGTGATATATTGCACATGTGGCTCACAACTTTGCTGTATGGTGTAGTGTTTTCTGTTATATGTTGCACATGGGACTAACAGCTGTGTGGTTTGGCATGGCGGCTTCTTTGATAAGTTGCACAAGTGATTCACAGATGCGTGGCATACTAGCTTCTGTGGTATGTTGCACATGTGACTTACAGCTGTGCAATGTGGCGTAGCAGCTTCTGTGATAAGCTGCACATGTGACTCGCAGCTGTGTAGTGTGATGGCTTCTGTGATATATTGTATATGTGACCCACAGAGGTGTGACATGGCGGTTCCTGTGATATGTTGCACATGTGACTCACAGCTGTGCGGTATGGCGTTGCAACTTCTGTGATATGTTGCACATGTGACTCACAGCTGTGCAGTATGGCGTGGCGGCTCCTGTGATATGTTGCACTTGTCACTCAGCTGTGTGGTGTGGCTCCTCTGATATGTTGCACATATGACACAGCTGTGTGGCATGGTGGTTCCTGTGATTTTTTGCACATTTCACTCACAGCAGTGTGGTGTGCGCGGCTCCTGTGATATGTTGCACATGTGAGTCATAGCTGTGCAGCGTATCATGGCGGATCCTGTGGTAAGCTGCCCATGTGACTCACAGCTGTGCGGTGTGGCGCTGGCGGCTCCTGTAATATGTTGCCCATGTGACTCACAGCTGTTTGGCATTGCGGTGGTGGCTCCTGTGATATGTTGCCCATGTAACTCACAGCTGTTTGGTATGGCGTGGCGGCTCTAGTGATATGTTGCATCTGTGTGTCACAGCTGTGCAGTGTGGCGTGGCGGCTCCTATGATAAGCTGCTCATGTGTCTCACAGCTGTGTGGTGTTGGCGGCTTCTGTGATATGTTACCCATGTGTCTCACAGCTGTGGTGTGGCGTCAGCTGCTCCTGTGATATGTTGCCCATGTGACTCACAGCTGTGTTATGGTGGCTACTGTGATATGTTGCCCATGTGACTTACAGCTGCGTGGCGTTGGTGACTCCTGTCATATGTTGCACATGTGACTCAGCAGCGCGGTGTGTCTGATGTCTCTCTCCATTTCTTCCAGTTTGCGGCGCAATGATTACACGGTTCATGTGAATGTGAACGACTACCTGGACATTTACTGCCCACATTATAACGATACAACGGCGGAGCACAGGATGGAGCAGTATACCCTGTACATGGTGAATTACGACGGCTACCGCTTCTGTAACATCAGCCAGGGCTTCAAGCGCTGGGAGTGTAACCGGACGCACTCCCCGCACAGCCCCATCAAGTTCTCCGAGAAGTTCCAGCGATACAGCGCCTTTTCCCTGGGGTACGAGTTCCACGCAGGGAGCAACTACTACTACATCTGTGAGTACCGGAAGAGAGATGTGTACGTTCAGCGAGCGCCAGATTATAGATGTGCATGTTCAAAAAGTACCGGAGAGTAGATGTGTATATTTAGTGAGCGCCAGAACATAGATGGGTACTTTCAGCAACCATTGGAGGATAGCTGTACGTTCAGCGAGTGCCGGAGGATTGATCGGTACGTTCAGCAAACACCGGAGGATAGGTTTCCTCCTGTAGATAGGTTCAATAGTCCGGGCCGCACTGTCCTGTAATCTGGAGATTTCCCCATGTAGATGGGTCACATAGTCGTGTAATCCAGATATTTGCCCCTATAGATAGGTCTCATAGTCCGGGCTGCACTGCCCTGTAATCCGGAGATTTCCCTCTGTAGATAGGTCTCATAGTCTGTGCTGCGCTGCCATGCAATCCAAAGATTTCCCCCTGTAGACTGTTCTCATAGTCCGGGCTGCACTGTCCTGTAGTCTGGAGTTTTCCACTTGTAGATAGGTCTCATAGTTCAGGCCGCACTTCCCCTGTAGATAGCTTTTACAGTCCATGCCTCACTGTCCTGTAATCCGGAGTTTTCCGCTTGTAAATAGGTCTCATAGTTCAGGCCGTACTGCCCTGTAATCCGGAGATTTCCACCTGTAGATAGGTCTCATAGTCCAGGCCGCACTGTCCTGTAATCCGGAGATTTCCACCTGTAGATAGGTCTCATAGTCCAGGCCGCACTGTCCTGTAATCCGGAGATTTCCCACCTGTAGATAGGTCTCATAGTTCAGGCTGCACTGCCCTGTAATCCAGAGATTTCCCCCTATAGATCGGTCTTACAGTCCGGGCTGCGCTGCCCTGTAGTCTGGAGATTTCCCCCTATAGATCGGTGTTACAGTCCGGGACGCACTGCCCTGTAATCCGGAGATTTCCCCCTATAGATCGGTCTTACAGTCCTGGCTGCACTGTCCTGTAATCCGGAGATTTCCCCCTTTAGATAGGTCTAACAGTCCGGGCCGCACTGTCCTGTAATCCGGAAATTTCCCCCTGTAGATAGGTCTAACAGTCCGGGGCGCACTGCCCTGTAATCTGGCTGGAGCAGACATGGCGCTGCCTGTGTAATACGCTGAAAGGCTAGTGCAAAGCTCTCCCTAGTGGCCAGCTACTGAACTGCAGATGTGACTGGTGCAGTGGATGGGACTCGCTGGGACAGGAGGCGTTACACTGGGGGCATTGCATCCTGGGAGTGATCATTTCCATCCGTCTTATAAAACTGGTAAAATGTATACAACAACACTTCTAAAAAAAAATGTATTAATTTGGATTAAACCCTTTTTCACTGTCTTTTTCCTTCCTTCCTTATTTTGGAGGAGATTGTCTTCCCTCCCCCATTCTGCCAGGTAAATGGCAGATGCCCTCACCCCACGTCACACAGAGATACACTGATCATATTGTGGGGAGGCTCCTGCTGCAGTCGCTGCCTTACAGGCAGTTAGATAGATAAACTTGGCACACACAGAACATAGATGCGGTGAAATTTAATGAGGTAAAAGTACATACAGTAGACGTTTCGGTCAGTTTTGACCTTCAGCAATGTACCTCGTATAGCTATTTCTGAGTCTCAGGGTCTCATATATGAGAATTCCCAATGTTAATTGGTTGACCGGAGATGCCGCAGTGACACCAGGTCAGGAGACGTAGGAGAGGTGAGATGGACGCAGTATCCAATTTGAGCGCACTGGACAAGCAGTGGATACTGCATCCATCTCACCTCTCCTACGTCTCCTGACCTGGTGTCACTGCGGCATCTCCGGTCAACCAATTAACATTGGGAATTCTCATATATGACCCTGAGACTCAAAAATAGCTATACGAGGTACATTGATGAAGGTCAAAACTGACCGAAACGTCTACTGTATGTACTTTTACCTCATTAAATTTCACCGCATCTATGTTCTGTGTGTGCCAAGTTTATCTATCTAACTAAGCACGGTTTGGGCACCTACTTGAGCACCACTAGCGAGTTGTGCCCACGTTATTCCTTATTGCCTTACAGGCAGTGTCACCTCAGGTACTAGACTCTCCAGCTTCTCCTCTTCCTTTGCTTTGATTCTCCTTCTTTTTTTTCCCCAGCAACTCCAACTCACAACCACCGGCACACCTGCCTGAAGATGAAGGTGTCCGTGTGCTGTGCCACCAGTAAGTATTGGCTGTTCCGGCGCGGTGATCTGGACCATGGGGTGGTTGTCGCTGACGGGTGCTAATGCTGTTATTCTTCCCTGCAGCGGCCCACTCAGGAGAGAAGCACGCTCCCACGCTGCCTGACTTCACGATAGGACCAGACATGAAGATTGAAGATCTAGGTGAGTCCGTGCCTCTCATAGTCCGCTGTTGCCCCCTGCTGGATGGCCATGTATTAGCTGTTTTTTGTTGAGCAATGTCTTTTCTCACTATGACTTGTGTCCAGGTCGTATCCTACACTTGCCCGGGGCTGTAGATTTGTGGTCGATGATCTGCAGGGCAGCCTCGCTGGTTCTTAGACTTGTCTGTGATGGACAATCACATTTATCGCCTATGATGGCCTGCGGGCACTCGTTCCTGATGCCCTGGCTCGTCTTTTGTCTTGGTTTCGGGGATTGCAGCCATATGGCCTGTATGACTGGATTAGTGAATGAGCTCTGACCGGCTGTTACTTAGACGCGGCTTCATTGCTGTAGTTGGAGCATACCGAGAGGAGAATGGTGTGCACTCAAGTCATGAGAAGCGAGGTGCTGGTGTAACGGACTGTAAAGCCAAAACAATCAAGTACTGAAGATCACCGCACACTCCAATAGAAAGTTTTGCTAAAGTATATTACAAGTTTATTCAAAATTTAGTTCAACAAAAATTGCCATAAAGAATGCCCTGAAAAATTGAATTCAGAATGACCGAAAACCCAACGTTTTGATCCTTAATCATGGGGTTACTTGGTTCCAGGTAAGTATTTAAGAGAGGCAAATAGAGGGGAAGAACAGACCCCTTAATAGATTTCCAGGCACTTATGGCACGTAACTGGTCTCTAAGATTCCTGGCCGTCTTTTCAGCATAGGGCCTTCTGACATAGGGATGGACGTCTAATGTGTGTGGCCGTCTTGTCAGCGTGAGGCCTGAAATGAGCCGTAGGTAGGCACAAGCGACGTTCCCGCACCCTGCTGGATGTGCTGGCACGTCCATCCCTATGTCAGAAGGCCCTATGCTGCAAAAACGGCTAGGAATCTTAGAGACCAGTTACATGCCATAATTGCCTGGAAATCTATTAAGGGGTCTGTTCTTCCCCTCTATTTGCCTCTTACATACTCACCTGGAACCAAGTGACCACATGATTAAGACCCAGGAGGGTCGAAACGTTGGGTTTTCGGTCATTCTGAATTCAATCTTTCATGGCATTCTTTATGGAAATTTTTGTTGAAATAAATTTTGAATAAACTTGTAATAATACTTTTGCAAAACTTTCTATTGGAGTGTGCAGTGATCTTCAGTACTTGGTAGTTGGAGCTTAGACATGGATTCTTCCTGGCCTTTGTTTCTCTTTCCTGTGCTCGCAGCCAGACCTTCACACAAGCGGCTCCATTTCCCTTTAGTCATGGTTAGCTCTTAATGTGGCCAGCGGAACAACATCATAGGGTGACTCTGAGCTTTCATGGGCTCCAGAAGGACCTGCTGTTCCTGGATCATCCCCTCCTGTCTCAGCCACCTCTTCGTACTCTGACCCCAGACTTTCTCTTGGACTGCAGCGCCAGCTAGTCTCCACCTGCCTCTTGGGTTGTGGTCCTTGCTCGTCGCCTATCGCACTGTGGCCCCATCCTGTCCCCTGCTGCCTCAGTCGCTTCTCGTACTCTGGTCCAGTCTTTCTCTGTCCGCTTCTCGGACTGCAGCTTGTCTCCACCCGCCTCTCGGACTGTGTCCCCTCCTGCCTCAGCCATCTCTCGTACTATGGCCCGGCCTGCTTCTGCCTGCGTCTTGGACTGCAGCTCGTCTCTTTCCGCCTCTCAGACTGTGGTCCCAGCCTGTCCCCCCTCCTGCTTCAGCTGTCTCTTATACTATGGCCCCAGCCCATCTCTGCCCTCCTCTTGGACAGCAGCTAGTTTCCACCTGCCTCTGACTGTAGCCCCAGCCTGTCCCCTCCTGCCTCAGGCATCTCTCATACTCTGTCCCCATCCTGTCCTGCCCTTGGACTGCAGCTCCAGCTAGTCTCCAACCGTCTCTCAGACTGTGGCTCCAGCCTGTCCCCCTCCTGCCTCACCGTCTCTTGTACTGTGGATCGTCTCTGTCTGCTTCTCGGACTGCAGCTTGTCTCCTCCTCCCTCTCGGACTGTGGTCCCAGTCTGTCCCCTTCCTGCCTCAGCCTTCTCTCGTACTATGGACCAGCCCCATTTCTGCCCACCTCCTGAACTGCAGCTAGTCTCCACTCGCTTGATCCGTCTCTTGTGCACTGGTTTTGGCCCGTCTCTGCCCGCCTCTTGGACTGCAGCTAGTCTATACCCACCTCTGATTGCGGCCCCAGCCTGTCCCCCTCCTACCTCAGCCGTGTCTCATACTATGGGCCTGTATCTGCCCATCTCACCCCCCCCCCCCATCCCCCTTGGCCCATGTCTGTTGTCTATTGAGTTGTGCTCTTGTTTTCCATTTCCAATCGCAGATTCCGTTCTGATGAGGTCGCTGTTGTTTACTGTTAAAAACGTCAGACCATCGCTTGTATTTTGGGTATAGGGCAATGCACAAACCTTTTCCCTCTTTTATTTCAGGTAACTTTAATCCCGAGATCCCCAAGTTGGAGAAAAGCATTAGCGGGACGAGCCCGAAGCGGGAACACTTACATTTGACTGTGACCGTCTCTCTTCTCCTAATTACTCTCTTGGCATCTTAGTTTTCTTGTGTCAGGACTGAAGACCTCGGAGCTGGAAAACGAACGCTCACTCCACAGTCAGAACTCTGTATGGACTGCACAGGTTGGGTCACGGCTGAAGGGAGGAGCAGCGTCCTTAGTCATCTTTTTTTTTTTTTTTTTTTTTAAACTTTCCTTTATAAAGAATGAAACTTCAGGACTAAAATCACAACTCAGACACCAGTGGAAACTACTGAGGTCGCGTGATCTCTTCAATAATATTAGTGAGAAGACCGGGCCAAGGAGCTGCTGCCACGAGCTTGTGATCCACAGGAGCCTGCTTCGTCCCGGCCCCGATGTACACCTGGCAGCCATAACTATGGGCTGTTAATACTTTAGTGCCTATGCCCGCTAGTTTCCTGCGAGGACAGAATGCACACTGAGTGCAGGACCTTGGGGTGACAACAGACCATCGTATTAGTCAGCCTTACCGTCCCAAGTTGGTTTCCTGCATTTCTTCTGGACATGTTGACCTGTGGTTCTTTTCAGTATCTCATCCCCTTGTGATCTCTTGCTCAGATTATCGCCAGCCTCATGGATTTATCAAGTGCATTGAGCACAGTAGCAGAAACCTTTACATACCAAATGTACCTGTCTCCCACTTTCTAGTGCCATATTTTGTCCTCCTCCTCCTCCCCACAGACCACCGACACATGATATATAACAAGCCAACTGATGCAATGGACGATAAGTCTGCAAAATACCGGAGGAGGTGGAAGTACCAGACCTGTAGTGATGGCCGCAGCTTCGTGTGACGCCCAGAATTGGGATTAGCGCCCAGTCTTTTGGGGGTTCAGGATATACTGTAATTGAACCAACATTCGTAGCAGAGCCTGAATGCAGCAGATGGAGTACCCTCATCTAGTCAGTCTACAATGGCCTATGAGTACCCACAACTCTAAATCACACCTGTGTGATGGGAGGAAATTGCACTAAATTACCCCAGAACCCGAGGACATCCACTGCTTGATGGTCAATACCCCAGGAGTTCTCAGTCTTGAGGAATTGGGGGGGCAGGTGGGGAACCAGATCCTCTGTAATACAGCAGGACCCTGCTGTACAGAACTGTCAGGGGAGAGCAGCATGCAGGAGACAGAATGGCGTTGTATATACATGTCTATCTATATTGTATGTATGCAGTCTTTTCGATGATGTATACATTGTCCCTTCTGCCCGAACTGTAAATACAAGTGTTGTCTTCTATGAAGGCACATCTCCACCTATGCAATGCACAGACACTTTGAGAATAAATATCAGACTGACATTTTTATGAACGGCATCGGCTGTGATTTTCATATAATGCTGTAAACCTAGAAAACAAATAAAAGAACAAACTTGACTTGTCACTTGTGCGTGCTGGGAATTGGGGGCAAGGTGCGAATCTGAACACATCCGTGGTCCTCTCACCTGGAAAACATGACACCGCCATGGTCACCGTACCTCGCCTGAAATATACGACACAGCTCAGTTTCCACCCCCTCTTGCCTGGAATAGACGACAGATTGACAGTCCCCGCTCCCCTCTCGCCTGGAATATACCTCACATCCACAGTCCTCTCTCCTGGAATATACGACACATCCACAGTCCTCTCTCCTAGAATATACAACCCATCCACAGTCCTCTCGCCTGGAATATACAACAAATCGATTATCCCCGTGCGCCTCTCGCCTGGATTTTACAACACATCCCTAGTCCCCGCGCCCCTCCCGTCTGGAATATATGGCACATCCACAGTCCCCGCGACCCTCTCGACTGGAATATACAACACATCCACAGTCCCCTCTCGCCTGGAATATACGATACATCTACAGTCCCCGCTCCCTTCTCACCTGGAATATATGTGATACATCCACAGGCCCCGCTCCCCTCTCGCCTGGAATATATGACACATCCACAGTCCCTGCTCCCCTCTCACCTAGAATATACGACACATCCACAGTCCCTGCTCCCCTCTCGCCTGGAATTTGACATATCCACAATCTCTGCGCCCCTCTCGCCTAGAATATACAACATATCCACAGTCCTCTCGCCTGGAATATACAACACTTCCACAGTCTCTATGCCCCTCTCGCCTGTAATATACAACATATCCATGATCCCCCCTCGCCTGGAATATACAACACATCCATGATCCCTGTGCCTCTCTCGCCTGGAAAATATATTCAACACATTGATGATCCCCAGGCCACTCTCACCTGGAATATACAACACATCGATTATCCCCGCGCCCCTCTCGCCTGGAATATATGACACATTGATGATCCTTGCGCCCCTCTCTCCTGGAAAATATATATACAGTACAGACCAAAAATTTGGACACACCTCACAAAGATTTTTCTGTATTTTCATGACTATGAAAATTGTAAATTCACACTGAAGGCATCAAAACTATGAATTAACACGTGGAATTATATACTTAACAAAAAAGTGTGAAACAACTGAAATTATGTCTTATATTCTAGTTTCTTCAAAGAAGCCACCTTTTGCTTTGATGACTACTTTGCACACTCTTGGCATTCTCTTGATGAGCTTCAAGAGGTAGTCACCGGAAATGGTCTTCCAACAATCTTGAAGGAGTTCCCAGAGCTGCTTAGCACTTGCTGGCCCTTTTGCCTTCACTCTGCGGTCCAGCTCACGCCAAACCATCTCGATTGGGTTCAGGTCTGGTGACTGTGGAGGCCAGTTCATCTGGCGTAGCACCCAATCACTCTCCTCCTTGGTCAAATAGCCCTTTCACAGCCTGGAGGTGTGTTTGGGGTCATTGTCCTGTTGAAAAATAAATGATCCAGCTAAACGCAAACTGGATGGAATAGCATGCCGTTGCAAGATGCTGTGGTAGCCATGCTGGTTCAGTATTCCTTCAATTTTGAATAAATCCCCAACAGTGTCACCAGCAAAGCACCCCCACACCATCACACCACCTCCTCCATGCTTCACGGTGGGAACCAGGCATGTAGAGTCCATCCGTTCACCTTTTCTGCGTCGCACAAAGACACGGTGGTTGGAACCAAAGATCTCAAATTTGGACTCATCAGACCAAAGCACAGATTTCCACTGGTCTAATGTCCATTCCTTGTGTTCTTTAGCCCAAACAAGTCTCTTCTGCTTGTTGCCTGTCCTTAGCAGTAGTTTCCTAGCAGCTATTTTACCACGAAGGCCTGCTGCACAAAGTCTCCTCTTAACAGTTGTTGTAGAGATGTGTCTGCTGCTAGAACTCTGTGTGGCTTTGACCTGGTCTGTAATCTGAGCTGCTGTTAACCTGCGATTTCTGAGGCTGGTGACTCGGATAAACTTATCCTCAGAAGCAGAGGTGACTCTTGGTCTTCGTTTCCTGGGGCGGTCCTCATGTGAGCCAGTTTCTTTGTAACGCTTGATGGTTTTTGCAACTGCACTTGGGGACACTTTCAAAGTTTTCCCAATTTTTCAGACTGGCTGACCTTCATTTCTTAAAGTAATGATGGCCACTCGTTTTTCTTTACTTAGACTTTGTATTATGGCAAGAAAAAAGCAGCTAACAGTCTATTCAGTAGGACTATCAGCTGTGTATCCACCAGACTTCTGCTCAACACAACTGATGGTCCCAACCCAATTTATAAGGCAATAAATCCCACTTATTAAACCTGACAGGGCACACCTGTGAAGTGAAAACCATTTCCGGAGATTACCTCTTGAAGCTCATCAAGAGAATGCCAAGACTGTGCAAAGCAGTCATCAAAGCAAAAGGTGGCTACTTTGAAGAACCTAGAATGTAAGACATATTTTCAGTTGTTGCTCTCTTTTTTAAGTATATAATTCCACATGTGTTAATTCAGTTTTGATGCCTTCAGTGTGAATTTGCATTTTTATAGTCATGAAAATACAGAAAAACCTTTAAATGAGAGGGTGTATATACAATATATATATATATATATATATATATATATATATATATATATATATATATATATATATATATATATATATATATATATATATATATATACACACACACATATACTCACACACCCCGATTATCCCCACGCCCCTCTCGCCTGGAATATACAACACATCCACAGTCCTCTCGCCTGGAATATACAACACATCCACAGTCCTCTTGCCTGGAATATGACACATCGATTATCCCCGCGCCCCTCTCGCCTGGAATATATAACCCATCGGTTATCCCCCTGCTCCTCTTTCCTTGAATATACGACCCATCGAAGATCCCCACGCCCCTCTCGCCTGGAATGTACAACACATCCACAGTCCTCTCGCCTGGAATATACAACACATCCACAGTCCTCTCGCCTGGAATACGACACATCGATTATCCCCGCGCCCCTCTCGCCTGGAATATATAACCCATCGGTTATCCCCCTGCTCCTCTTTCCTTGAATATACGACCCATCGAAGATCCCCACGCCCCTCTCGCCTGGAATATACAACACATCGATGATGCCTTCGCCCCTCTCTCCTGGAATATTTATATACAACACATCGATGATCCCCATGCCCTTATCGCCTAGAATATATGACACATTCTCTATCCCCGCGCCCCTCTCACCAAGAATATATGACACATCGATGATCCCCGCAACCCTCTCGCCTAGAATGACACCGATTATCCTCGCACCCCTCTCCCCTGGAATATATGACACATCGATTATCCCCCGGCCCCTCTCGCCAAGAATATACAACACATCGACGCTCCCTGTGCCCCTCTCGCCTGGAATATACAACCTATCCACGATCCCCTCTCGCCTAGAATGACACATCGATGAACTCTGCACCCCTCTCTCCTAGAATATACGACATATCCACAGTCCCTGTTCCCCTTTTGCCTAGAATACACGACACATCGATGATCCCCGTGCCCTTCTTGCCTTGAGTATACGACACATCCACTCCTCCATGATCCCCACACCCATCTCGTCTACAATATACAACACATTGATGATCCCTTCGCCCCTCCTTTAATATTTATATACAACACATCGATGATCCACGTGCCCCTCTCGCCTAGAATATACAACACGTCGATGATCCTGTGCCCTTGTCTAGAATATACAACACATCCACAGTCCCCACGCCCGTCTCCTAGAATATATAACACATCCATGATCCCCGCTCCCCTCCCTTACAATATATGACACATCAATGATCCCCGCGTCCCTCTCGCCAGAAGATACGACACATCCATGATCCCCGAGCCAGTCTTGCCTGGAATATATGACACCGACGATCCCTGCGCCCCTCTCGCGTAGAATATACAACACATCGATTATCACGCCCCTCTCTTCTGGGCTATATACAGTGGGGAAAAAAGTTTTTAGTCAGCCACCAATTGTGCAAGTTCTCCCACTTAAGAAGATGAGGCCTGTAATTGACATATGTAGACCACAACTATGAGTCAAAATGAGAAAACAAATCCAGAAAATCACCTTGTCTGATTTTGCAAGATTTATTTTTCAAATTATGGTGGAACATAAGTATTCGGTCACCTAAAAACATGCAAGATTTCTGTCTCTCACAGACCTGAAACTTCTTTAACCCCTTTCTGACATTAGACGTACTATCCCGTCGAGGTGGGTTGGGCCCGTATGCCCACCGACGGGATAGTACCTCATAGCGATCGGCCGCGCTCACGGGGAAAGCGCGGCCGGGTGTCAGCTGACTATCGCAGCTGACATCCGGCACTATGTGCCAGGAGTGGTCACGGACCGCCCCCGGCACATTAACCCCCGGCACACTGCGATCAAACATGATCGCAGTGTTCCGGCGGAATAGGGAAGCATCGCGCAGGGAGGGGGCTCCTACCTTCTTTTCCCTGCAGGCCCCGGATCCAAAATGGCCGCGGGGCTGCATCCGGGTCCTGCAAGGAGGTGGCTTCACAGCGCCTGCTCAGAGCAGGTGCCGGGAAGCCTCCCTGCTGTGCACGTCAGAGCGCTGATCTGACACAGTGCACAGCAAAGTGTCAGATCAGCGAGCTTTCACTTTACTGTGAGGTCCCCCCCTGGGGCAAAGTAAAAAAAAATAAATATTTCCATGTGTAAAAAAAAAAAAATCCTAAATAAAAAAAAAAAAAATATATATATATATATATATATATATATATATATATATATATATATATATATATATATATATATATATATATATATATATATATATATATATATATATATATAGTTCCAATAAATACATTCCTTTATCTAAACAAAACAATAAAAGTACACATATTTAGTATCGCTGCGTCCGTATCAACCCCACCTATAAAACTGTCCAACTAGTTAACCCCTTCAGTGAACACTGTAAAAAAAAAATAAAAAAAACGAGGCAAAAAACAACGCTTTATTATACCACTGAACAGAAAGTGGAATAGCACGCGATCAAAAAGGCAGATATAAATAAACATGGTACCGCTGAAAACGTCATCTTGTCCCGCAAAAAACGAGCCACCATACAGCGTCATCAGTGAAAAAATAAAAAAAGTTATAGTCCTCAGAATAAAGCGATGCAAAAATAATTATTTTTTCTATAAAAGTTTTTATCGTATAAAAGCGCCAAAACATAAAAAAATATAAATGAGGTATCGCTGTAATCGTACTGACCCGAAGAATAAAAATGCTTTATCCATTTTACCAAACGCGGAACGGTATAAATGCCCCCCCAAAAGAAATTCATGAATAGCTGGTTTTTGGTCATACTGCCTCACAAAAATCGGAATAAAAAGCGATCAAAAAATGTCACGTGCCCAAAAATGATACCAATAAAAACGTCAACTCGTCCCGCAAAAAACAAGACCTCACATGACTCTGTGGACCAAAATATGGAAAAATTATAGCTCTCAAAATGTGGCAACGCAAAAAAATATTTTTTGCAATAAAAAGCGTCTTTTAGTGTGCGACAGCTGCCAATCATAAAAATCCGCTAAAAAACCCACTATAAAAGTAAATCAAACCCCCCTTCATCACCCCCTTAGTTAGGGGAAAATAATAAAATTAATAAAATGTATTTATTTCCATTTTCCCATTAGGGCTAGGGTTAGGGTTTGGATTACATTTTCGGTTGGGATTAGGGTTAGGGGTGTGACAGGGTTAGGGGTGTGGTTAGGGGTGTGTTGGGGTTAGGGGTTTGGTTGGGATTAGGGGTGTGTTTGGGTTAGGGTTTCAGTTAGAATTTGAGTTTTCCACTGTTTAGGCACATCAGGGCTCTCTAAACGCGACATGGCGTCTGATCTCAATTCCAGCCAATTCTGCGTTGAAAAAGTAAAACAGTGCTCCTTCCCTTCCGAGCTCTCCTGTGCGCCCAAACAGGGGTTTACCCCAACATATGGGGTATCAGCGTACTCCGGACAAATTGGACAACTTCTGGGGTCCAATTTCTCTTGTTACCCTTGGGAAAATAAAAATTTGGGGGGATAAACAAAAATCATTTTTGTGGGGAAAAAAAAAAAAGGATTTTTTTATTTTCACGGCTCTGCGTTATTAACTCTAGTGAAACACTTGGGGGTTCAAAGTTCTCACGACACATCTAGATAAGTTCCTTGGGGGGTCTAGTTTCCAATACGGGGTCACTTGTGGGGGGTTTCTACTGTTTAGGTACATCAGGGGCTCTGCAAATGCAACATGACGCCTGCAGACCAATCCATCTAAGTCTGCATTCCAAATGGCGCTCCTTCCCTTCCGAGCTCTGCCATGCGCCTAAACGGTGGTTCCCCCCCACATATGGGGTATCAGCGTACTCGGGACAAATTGGACAACAACTTTTGGGGTCCAATTTCTTCTGTTACCCTTGGGAAAATACAAAACTGGGGGCTAAAAAATAATTTTTGTGGAAAAACAAAAGAATTTTTATTTTCACGGCTCTGTGTTAACTGAAGTGAAACACTTGGGGGTTCAAAGCTCTCACAACACATCTAGATGTGACTTCAAATGTGATGTGGTCCCTAAAAAAAAAAATGGTGTAAAAATGAGAAATTGCTGGTCAACTTTTAACTCCCTAACAAAAAAAAAATTTGTTTCCAAAATTGTGCTGATGTAAAGTAGACATGTGGGAAATTTTACTTATTAAGTATTTTGTGCAACATATCTCTGTGATTTAATGGCATTACCACTATCATGAAGTACAATATGTCACGAGAAAGCAATGTCAGAATCACAGTGATCCGTTGAAGCGTTCCAGAGTTATAACCTCATAAAGGGACAGTGGTCAGAAATGTAAAAATTGGCCCGGTCATTAACGTGCAAACCACCCTTAGGGGGTAAAGGGGTTAAGAGGTTCCTCTGTCCTCCACTCATTGGCTGTAGTAAAGGCATCTGTTTGAACTTATCAGTATAAAAGACACCTGTCCACAACCTCAAACAGTCACACTCGAAACTCCACTATTGTGAAGACCAAAGAGATTTCGAAGGATACCAGAAACAAAATTGTAGCCCTGCACCAGGCTGGGAAGACTGAATCTGCAATAGGCAAGCAGCTTGGTGTGATGAAATCAACTGTGGGAGCAATGGTAAGAAAATGGAAGACATACAAGACCACTGATAATCTCTCTCGATCTGGGGCTCCATGCAAGATCTCACCCCGTGGGGGGTCAAAATGGTCACAAGAACGGTGAGCAAAAGTACTAGAACCACACGGGTTAGGGAGACCTAGTGAATGACCTGAATAGAGCTGGGACCACCGTAATAAAGTCTACCATTCGTAACACACTACGCTGCCAGGGACTCAGATCCTGCAGTACCAGATGTGTCCCCCTGCTTAAGCCAGTACATGTCTGGGTCCATCTGATGTTTGATAGATAGCATTTGGATTATCCAGAAGAGTATTGGGAGAATGTCATATGCTCTGATGAAACCAAAGTAGAACTGTTTGGTAGAAACAAAACTCATCATGTTTGGAGGAGACAGAATGCGGAGTTGCAGCCAAAGACCACCATACCTACTGTGAAGCATGGAGGTGGAAACATCATGCATTGGGGCTGTTTCTCTGCAGAGGGACCAGGACGACTGATCTGTGTTCATGAAAGAGTAAATGGGGCCATGTATCATGAGCTTTTGAGTGCAAACCTCCCTCCATCAGCCAGGGCAACAAAGGAGTGGCTTCGTAAAAAGCATATGAAGGTCCTGGTGTGGCCTAGCCAGTCTCCAGATCTCAACCCCATAGAAAACCGTTGGAGCGAGTTGAAAGTCCGTGTTGCCCAGCAACAGGCCCAAAACATGACTGTACTAAAGGAGCTCTGCATGGAGGAATGGGCCAACATACCACCTACAGTGTGTGCCAACCTTATGAAGACTTACAGAAAATGTTTGACCTCTGTCATTGCCAACAAAGGATATATAACAAAATATTGAGATGAACTTTTGTTAATGAACAAATACTTATTTACCACCATAATTTGACAAGTTAATCTTGCCAAATCGGACAAGGTGATTTTCTGGATTTGTTTTCTCAATTTTGACTCTCATAGTTGTGGTCTACAATTACAGGCCTCTCATCTTTTTAAGTGGGAGAACTTGCACAATTGGTGGCTGACTAAATATTTTTTCCCCCCCACTGTATATACAACACATCGATGATCCCCATGCCCCTCTCTCCTGGAATACATGACACATCCATGATTCTCACTCCCCTCTCACCTAGAATATACAACACGTCCATGGTCCCCGCGCCTCACTTGCCAGGAATATACATAAAATGTATCCCCCACGCCCCTCTCGCCTTGAATATACAGGTGCTTCTCACAAAATTAGAATATCATGAAAAAATGAATTCATTCAGTTCTTCAATACAAAAAGGCAAACTCATATAGTCATTTCAAACAGAGTGATCTATTTCACGTGTTTATTTCTGTTAATGTTGATGATTATGGCTTACAGCCAATGAAAACCCAAAAGTCATTATCTCAGTAAATTAGAATAATTAACAAAAAACCTGCAAAGGCTTCCTAAGCTTTTAAAAAAGTCCCTTAGTCTGTTTCAAGGGCTCCACAATCATGGGGAAGACTGCTGACTTGACAGATGTCTAGAAGGCAGTCATTGACACTCTTCACAAGGAGGGTAAGTCACAAAAGGCCATTGCTAAAAAAGCTGGCTGTTCACAGAGTGCTCTATCCAAGCATATTAGTGGAAAGTTGAGTGGAAGGAAAAAGTGTGGTAGAAAAAGGTGCACAAGCAACGGTGATAACCGTAGCCTTGAAAGGATTAAGAAAAGGCCATTTGAACATTTTGAGGACATTTACAAGGAGTGGACTGCTGCTGAAGTCATTGCTTCAAGAGCCACCGCACACAGACTATATCCAGGACATTGGCTACAACTGTCGCATTTTGTTGTGTCAAGCCATTCATGAGCAATAGACAATGCCAGAAGCATCTTACCTGGGACAAGGAGAAAAAGAATTGGACTGTTGCTCAGTGGTCCAAGGTGTTGTTTTCAGATGAAAGTAAATGTTGCATTTCATTTGGAAATCAAAGTCCCAGAGTCTGAAGGAAGAGTGGAGAGAGGCACACAATTCAAGCTGCTGGAGGTCTAGTGTGAAGTTTCCACAATCAGTGATGGTTTGGGGAGCGAAGTCATCTGCTGGTGTAGGTCCACTGTGTTTTATCAAGACGAAAGTCAGCGCAGCCGTCTACCAGGAAATTTTAGAGCATTTCATGCTTCCCTCTGCGATAAGCTTTTTGGAGATGGAAATTTCATTCTCCAGCAGGACTTGGCACCTGTCCACACTGCCAAAAGTACCAATACCTGATTTAAAAACAAAAGTTTCACTGTGCTTGATTAGCCAGCAAACTCACCTGACCTTAACCCCATTGAGAATCTATGGGGTATTGTCAAGAGGAAGATGAGACACCAGACCCAACAATGCAGGCGAGCTGAAGGCTGCTATCAAAGCAACCTGGGCTTCCATAACACCTCAGCAGTTCCACAGGCTGATCGCCTCCATGCCGCGCAGCATTGATGCAGTAATTGATGCAAAAGGAGCCCTGACCAAGTATTGAGTGCATTTACTGAATATACATTTCAGTAGGCCAACATTTCGGACTTTAAAATCATTTTTCAAGCTGGTGTTATAAAGTATTCTAATTTACTGAGATAATGACTTTTGGGTTTTCATTGGCTGTAAGCCATAATCAACATTAACAGAAATAAACACTTAAAATAGATCACTCTGTAATGACTCTATATAATGAGATTCACTTTTTGTATTGAAGAACTGAAATAAATTAATTTTTTTATATTCTAATTTTGTGAGAAACACCTGTATATACAGTGGGTACAGAAAGTATTCAGACCCCTTTAAATTTTTCACTTTGTTTCACTGCAGCCTTTTGGTAAATTCAAAAAAGTTTTTTTTCTCATTAATTTACACTCTGCACCCCATCTTAACTGAAGAAAAAAACAAATGTAGATTTTTTGCAAATTTATTTAAAAAGAAAAACTGAAATCTCACATGGTCATAAGTATTCAGACCCTTTGCTCAGTATGGAGTAGAAGCACCCTTTTGAGCTAGTACAGCCATGAGTTGTCTTGGGAATGATGCAACAAGTTTTTCACACCTGGATTTGGAGATCCTCTGCCATTCTTCCTTGCAGATCCTCTCCAGTTCCATCAGGTTGGATGGTGAACGTTGGTGGACAGCCATTTTCAGGTCTCTCCAGAGATGCTCAATTGGGTTTAGTTCAGGGCTCTGGCTTGGCCAGTCAAGAATGGTCACAGAGTTGTTCTGTAGCCACTCCTTTGTTAGTTTAGCTGTGTGCTTAGGGTCATTGTCTTGTTGGAAAGTGAACCTTCGGCCAAGTCTGAAGAGGTTTTCATCCAGGATATCTCTGTACTTGGCCGCATTCATGTTTCCTTCATTGGCAACCAGTTGTCCTTTCCCTGCAGCTGAAAACACCCCCATAGCATGATGCTGCCACCACCATGTTTCACTGTTGGGATTGTATTGGGTAGGTGATGAGCAGTTTCTGGTTTTCTCCACACATACCGCTTAGAATTATCACCAAAAAGGTCTATCTTCATCTTATCAGACCAGTGAATCTTATTTCTCATAGTCTGGGAGTCCTTCATGAGTTTTTAAGCATGTGGGCTTTTCATATGTCTTGCATTGATGAGAGGCTTTCGTCGGGCCACTCTGCCATAAAGGCCCGAATGGTGGAAGCTGCAGTGATGGTTGACTTTGTGGAACTTTCTCCCATCTCCCTACTGCATCTCTAGAGCTCAGCCACAGTGATCTTGGGGTTCTCTATCATCAAGGCTCTTCTCCCACGATTGCTCAGTTTGGCTGGAAGGACAGGTCTAGGAAGACTTCTGGTGGTCCCAAACTTCTTCCCTTAAAGGATTATGGATGCTACTGTGCTCTTAGGAACCTTCAGTAATGCAGAAATTCTTTTGTTACCTTGGCCAGATCTGTGCCTTGCCAAAATTCTGTCTCAGAGCTCCTTGGCCAGTTCATTTGACTTCATGATTCCTATTTGGACTGACATGCACTGTGGGCTTTGATGTCTTCTATAGACATGTATGTGCCTTTCCAAATCAAGTCCTATCAATTTAATTAAACACACCTGGACTCCAATGAAGGAGTAGAACCATCTCAAGGAGGATCACAAGGAAATGGACAGCATGTGACTTAAATATGAGTGAGCAAAGGGTCTGAATTCTTATGACCATGTGATATTTCAGTTTTTCTTTTTTAATACATTTTTACCAAATGTCTGCAATGAAACAGAGTGAAAAATTTAAAGGGGTCTGAATACTTTCCGTACCCACTGTACAACACATCGATGATCGTTGTGCCGCCCTCGCCTGGAATATACAACACAATGATGATCCCCGCGTTCCTCTCTCCTAGAATATAAAACACATCCATGATCCCTGCGCCATGCTGTCCTAGAATATGACACATCTGTGATCCCTGCTCCCCTCTTTCCTGGAATATGCAACACATCTGTCATGAATCACATGGGGGAAATTTTTATCATCCCACCGCTGCCAGCAATATGTCATGAACCGGGGTTGTTTGGTTGCCCCCAGTTCTTTTCTGAAGGGGATTTATTTATATCCCACTTCCTAATTCCGATTTGGAACTCAGCTCTCTGGAGCCCCCCTTACCCTCAGGTCAGACAGGGAACTGCACCTAGGATAATTAGTCGCCAGAAAGGCTGCATTGCTATATACTGGCTATTGCGTACACTGCAGTGAGGGCAATATAACTACTCCCACTCAGGCAGGAACAATAATTATCAATGCTGTCCGTCTCTGCCAATTTTCCCAAAGGCTCAGGACATTTTCACTGCCACCAGCTCATATTAATTAATAACGGGTCAGGAGCCAACCCAATTAGTAGCGCAATTTACTTCAGAGGACATGAAAGTACGTTAGAGCAAGGAGAAATGAAGCTAGTTATTTTATATATTTTATCCAAAAGTAGGCAGTGTTTACAAAAGTATAAAAAGATTATTAAAGGAGGCAAGTATCGTATCTACAGACAATTACAAAATAAAAGGGATAAAAAGAAAAGAAACTTACAGTTCTCTCATGTCATGGCTGACCATGCGGCTGGGGGGAGGGGTGACATCAAAATGCATCACAGAGCGTCTCTCAGCTAGCTTCCTTGACAAAGACTAGTGCAAAATGAGGTCTCCCTGTCTTATACCTGTGTCCAAAACCAAGGCACTCCCCCTGTGGTGACCTCACTGGGTGGCTGAATACTCCCCTTTCTGAAAGATATGAAAACCCATCTGTAAACATCTCGGTGTAAGAACCTTGTAGAAGGACGACACCATTATTATGCTCAGCGTGACATGGGGGTTCATTTAAGTATAAACATGAAGTGGATTCATGACCTGCTTACTGAGAAATCCATTTCTTGAATTTTGTTGGGTTTTGATCCTAGAGATTTCAGTGGGGTATAGATCTATCGGTGGACATCTGGAATATGTAACTTTTATATCGCTAATCGGTGCCATTATATGTAGCTTTTCAAGAACAAAGAAGTCCCCATGCGGTTTGAAAACTGCTCTACCAGTTTTAGCTGGTATCAGGCGGGAGGGGGGATGAGGGGTTTAGAATTACACAGCTGGTGGGCAGAGGCATAGCTGCTTGGTGCTGCTGTGGGGGAAAAATATGGGGGTCGAATCTGCAGCTTGTGTGTGTGCCATGGAACCTTCTAGAACTATACTCAGAATATGGCATATTTATATTATAGTGACCTCTTGGTACTCCTCCATGCGCACGTTGGGACAACCTGACTGCATTGCCATGCTCGCTGCCTGTTTTGTGTTTGAGTGTAAACTCGTACTGCTGGACGGCAAGGCTCCAGCGCAGCAGCTGTTGACCTGGCTGAGCACAGCACCGAGACCAAACTCGCTGGCGTCGGTCTGTACCAGGAATGGTCGACTGCTTTTAACAAGGGAGAGTTGCACAGGGCTGTTTTCAAAGCCTGGAAAGCCACCTCACAGCCATCCGTCCAGTTGAATGTTTCAGGTAGTCTCTTCCTGGTGAGGTCCGTCAATGGTTTTGCCAGGCTACTATAGTTTTGTACAAAGCGCCTATAGTACCCTGCAGTGCCCAGGAAGGACATCACCCGTTTCTTGGTCCTGGGGGTGGGCCAGGACGTGATCGCATCCACTTTCCCTGGCTCTGGCCTCGTGGAGCCACTGCCTACCCGGTGCCCCAGGTAGTGGACCTCGCTCATGCCCATCTGGCACTTTCCCGGCTTGATGATCAGGCCTGCTTGGTGAATTCGCCTGAGCACCTCTTGGAGATGCTGCAGGTGTTCCTCCCAGGAGAAACTGAAAACGGCAATGTAATCCAAGTACACCACCGTGTACTTCTCCAGTCCCTGAAGCAGATGGTTGACCATCCGCTGGAAAGTGGCAGGGGCATTCTTTATGTCGAAATGCATGACCATGGACTCGTACAGTCTGAAGGGGGTGATAAAGGCCAACTTCTCCTGCGCCTCGGGGCTCAGGGGAATCTGCCAGTATCCCCAACTCAGATCCATTATGGACAGATATTTTGCACCAGCTAACCACTCAAGCAGCTTCTCGATGCGCGGCATTGAGTGCGCGTCAGGCTGTGATGGCGTTGAGCTCCCTGTAGTCCACACAGAACAGGGTGGTTCGATCCTTTGGCACAAGGACTACCGGTGAGACCCACGCGCTTTTGGACTGTTGAATCACTCCCAGCTGTAACATAATCGATCTTCTGGCATATAACCTGCTGCACCTCGTCGGAGATCCGATAGCGTGTTTGCCATAGTGGAGCATGATTCCCAGTGTCCACCTCGTAGACCGCTAACTCAGTCCTTCCAGGTCGGTTGGAGAACACGACTCATAATGGTTCCAGCGTGGTCCACAACAGCAACTGCTGTGGTCCACAACAGCAACTGCTGTGGTTCAGATAGCAAGGTGCTCACTTCCATGTCCTCTATGGACCCACCGGCCTTGGCTTGGGCCATCATGTCCAGGAGGGGGTCTTCCTCTCCATCTTTGGGTAGGCTGCACACCGGTAGGACGTAGGCCTCAAGTTCGTGATGAGCATTCATCATATTGACATGAAAGGCCTTTGCGCCTACCCCATGCGTGGTCAAGTGTGACCATGTAGGTGACTGGGTTGAGCTGTTGGTGGAGGACGTACGGACCTTCCCAGGCTGCCTGAAGCATATCCTTTAGTACCGGGACCAGCACCCACACCTTTTGAGCCACCTAGTAGGTCCGCTTCCAGGTGTTCTGGTTGTACCAGTGCTTCTGGTAAGCCTGCGTCATGCGCATGACATACTCCACAATGGACACTTCGGAAGGGTTTGGTTCCTCTTCCCAGGATTCCCTTACCAACCCAAGGGGTCCCCGGACTCGCCTGCCATACAGGAGCTCAAAGGGGGGAGAACCCCGTCGAGGCCTGCAGAACCTCTCGGCAAGCGAATAGCAGGTGTGGGAGGTACCGCTCCCAGTCGCGTCCTTGGGTCTCAACCAGCATGCGTAGCATCTGTTTGAGGGTACCATTGAAGCGCTCACACAAGCCATTGGTCTATGGGTGATACGTACTCGATACCAGACACTTCACCTGCATTCTCTTACAGAGAGCCTCCATTAGGCCTCTCTCCTCCTGTACCAGTTATGACTTGTATTGTTCAAGATTATTGTACTTGTTTTTATTATGTATACCCCTCCTTGCATGTAAAGCGCCATGGAATAAATGGCGCTATAACAATAAATAATAATAATAATTAGATGAGACATGAATTGGGTCCCTTGATTGGTAAGCATCTCCCTGGGAAATCCTACCCGTGAAAAGATGGCCAACAGTGCATCCGCTACCTTATCCACCCAAGTTGAGGACAGAGCCACTGCCTCTGGGTACCGGGTAGCGTAGCCTACCATAGTGAGGATGTATTGCTTTCCAAAGCTGCTGGGGATGGCCAGCGGGCCCACAATGTCCACCGCGATCCTGTGGAAAGGCTTGTCTATCACTGGCAAAGGGATCAGGGGAGCCTTAAGAGCAGGCCCCGCCTTCCCTACTCTTTTGCAAGTGATACAGGAGCGGCAGTGGTTTGTCACATCTGTCCCCATCTTGTGCCAATAAAATTGTTGGGACAGACGGGCCTTAGTTTTGCTGATTCCCAAGTGTCCAGCGAGTGGGATCTCACCCCTGAATTGGTGCTGGATGACAGCTGTCTTTCCCTCAACCACTCCTTTTTGGATTTTCTGGGTGCTGTCTCCCGGTACATCCTCCCTCGTTCCCAGAACACCCTCTCCTTATCAGTCGCGGAGGTGGGCGTTTCGGTGAGGTGTCTCAAATTCTCCAGGCTCGTGTCTGAGTGCAGAGCAGCCTGGAACTCCTGGCTAGAGGCAGCCAGAAGCGACATCAGGGTCCCTTCCCCACAGGAACCCTCTGGGACCTGCTCTGGGTCCATCTCTGATTCAGTCACCCCTGTGACTGAGGAGGGTCCAGAAGGCAGAATGTTATCTGCGTTCAGGGCACTCTGACTGTGGGTGACAGCAGCTACGTAGGCTGTCTCCCCGGGGATTTCCACAGACCCATCAGCCGGCGCTATTATGGGTACTACCTCCCCATCCACCCCCAACATCTCAGGAGCAGTTCTACTTACGTGGCAGTTACCTTCCTCTGTGGTACTGGTCAGTTGCACAGCATCACCTTCCTCACGGTTCCCATGCATCTCCCCATTTCCCTTAGCGCCATCGCTTGCTCCTGTTAGGGGTTCCTCAGCCATCCCACCCCGCAGAGTGACGTGGCTGAGCACTCCTGCAACTGTGAACACATCATCCTTAGGAAATACAGTTGTGGCCAAAAGTATTGACACCCCTGCAATTCTGTCAGATAATACTCAGTTTCATCATGAAAATGATTGCAAACACAAATTCTTTGTTATTATTATCTTCATTTAATTTGTCTTAAATGAAAAAAACACAAAAAGAATTGTCTTAAAGCCAAATTGGATATAATTCCACACCAAACATAAAAAGGGGGTGGACAAACGTATTGGCACTGTTTGAAAAATCATGTGATGCTTCTCTAATTTGTGTAATTAACAGCACATGTAACTCACCTGTGGCACCTAACAGGTGTTGGCAATAACTAAATCACACTTAAAAATAAATCCTACAAAAAAAGCTACGGAGTATAAATCACCCTCCAGAGTTGTAATATAAAAAAGATAACAACTTTATTAAAGATATACAGAAGTAACCACAAATATAAACAGACAAGGTACACGTTTTAGCACATGTATGGCGGACCAACCACACTGAAGGTAGCACCTAGGGCTCAAAAGAGACAGAAGTTGATGTCTATTGGAGACATGTTACTCAGTCAAAAACTAATGATTGTGACTATAAAGTGCATAGTGCTCCACAAGAGTAACCAAGTATCCAATACCATCGTACATATTCAATCAGAAGTCAGCCATAATTATACCGGTATCAGATAGTTCTGTCAATCTTACCCACAAGTAGAATGGTGCCAGTGTGTGTCCGGTGGCCCCAATCTAAACTAAATCACACTTGCAGCCAGTTGACATGGATTAACGTTGACTCAACCTCTGTCCTCTGTGTGTCCTTGTGTGTACCACATTGAGCATGGAGAAAAGAAAGAAGACCAAAGAACTGTCTGAGGACTTGAGAAACCAAATTGTGAGGAAGCATGATCAATCTCAAGGCTACAAGTCCATCTCCAAAGACCTGAATGTTCCTGTGTCTACCATGCGCAGTGTCATCAAGAAGTTTAAAGCCCATGGCACTGTGGCTAACCTCCCTAGATGTGAATGGAATTGAAAAATTGACAAGAGATTTCAACGCAAAATTGTGCGTATGTTGGATAAAGAACCTCGACTAACATCCAAACAAGTTCAAGCTGCCCTGCAGTCCGAGGGTACAACAGTGTCAACCCGTACTATCCATCGGCGTCTGAATGAAAAGGGACTGTATGGTAGGAGACCCAGGAAGACCCCACTTCTTACCCCAAGACATAAAAAAGCCAGGCTGGAGTTTGCCAAAACCTCCCTGAAAAAGCCTAAAATGTTTTGGAAGAATGTTCTCTGGTCAGATGAGACAAAAGTAGAGCTTTTTTGGGCAAAGGCATCAACATAGAGTTTACAGGAGAAAAAAAGAGGCATTCAAAGAAAAGAACAGGGTCCCTACAGTGAAACATGGCGGAGGCTCCCTGATGTTTTGGAGTTGCTTTGCTGCCTCTGGCACTGGACTGCTTGACCCTGTGCATGGCATTATGAAGTCTGAAGACTACCAACAAATTTTGCAGCATAATGTAGGGCCCAGTGTGAGAAAGCTGGGTCTCCCTCAGAGGTCATGGGTCTTCCAGCAGGACAATGACCCAAAACACACTTCAAAAAGCACTAGAAAATGGTTTGAGACAAGGTACACTTGTAAGGTGGCCAGCAATGAGTCCAGACCTGAATCCCATAGAACACCTGTGGAGAGATCTAAAAATGGCAGTTTGGAGAAGGCACCCTTCAAATATAAGGGACATGGAGCAGTTTACCAAAGAAGAATGGTCTAAAATTCCAGCAGAGCATTGTAAGAAACTCATTGATGGTTACCGGAAGCGGTTGGTCGCAGTTATTTTGGCTAAAGGTTGTGCAACCAAGTATTAGGCTGAGGGTGCCAATACTTTTGTCTGGCCCATTTTTGGAGTTTTGTGTGAAATGATCAATGTTTTGCTTTTTGAGTCATTCTCTTTTGTGTTTTTCATTTAAGACAAATTAAATGAAGATAATACCAAAGAATTTGTGATTGCAATGATTTTCAGGAAGAATCTGAGTATTATCTGACAGAATTGCAGGGGTGTCAATAATTTTGGCCACAACTGTAAATGGTTTGCAGGTAAAATATGCACACTTACATCATCATTAGCATCATCAGTATTACCCTTGGCATTTCCAGAAAAATGGTTATCAGGTACATCATTAATCGGTAAAGCATTGTCAGGTAACACAAGCAATTTCGCATCGCTATCATCCGCATTCGATCGGGGATGGGAGTCAGTGACATAATATGCAACTATCCTCCGCAATAAAACATCAGTGGGCAAGTTATCGGACAGCTCCACTTCTTTGACCCCGCTCCCGTCACCCCAATGTATATACACCCGGGCCATTGGCAGAGGACAGCGGATGCCCCCAATCCTGGTGACAGTCAAGGTTTTCCCCGGAATAATCTCTTCAGGGCTGCCAGTTCGGGTCAAATGAGGATTTGTTCAGCCCCGGTGTCCTTGAGGCCTTGAGCGACATGGCCCCCCACAGTGACGTGCTGCACATTGTCATAGACCCTCCCAACTGCCCCACCCACCAAAAGAACTGTTAGGCCCTGGGGCCTTGGCTGGGGGGTTCTCCTTCTTTTCTGAAAAGTGGGCGCTGATGTGACCAGTCCGTTTGCAGGAAAAACACTGGTGAAGGTCGGTGGTAGGTCTGGTGCTGTTGGCAATGGGGACAGGGTCTCCGGTGAGTCGGCTGGCAGGGATACTGGGGTTGGTTGCAGGCTTACCCCCTTTCTAGCTGGTGGTGACTGGTCTTGCACGTCTAATTTACGGTTGGCCTCATAGGCATCTGCAATCTGCGCTGCTTTAGCCACGTCTTTAGGCTCTCTGTCCATCCGTCGCACCTCGGCTGGGCTAAGACGTAAGAACTGGTCTTTGATCATTAGGTCCCGCAGCTGTGCAAAGGTGGTCACTGACAGTCCTTGTGTCCACTGGTCAAAGTGGGTCCCGAGTCCATGCGCCACATCGCTATAACTGTCGTGTGTGCCACGTTGGAGGTTCCGGAACTTTCTACGGTAAACCTCAGGTGTAAGCTGGTACTTGGTTATCAGGGCCTGCTTGATTGCCTCATAGTCTTCATCTTGTGGGGTGTGGTTCCCACACGGCTGGGAGCTATGATGTTTCCTATGGTAGGAGCCCTATGAAATGTGATACCTGGGTTTCTTGCTAGATAGGAGCCCAGGATAGGATCTCCTAGTATTATGAACCAATGTTGCTTTAAATTATCACAGATCTCATTATTTGCTGAGCTAAAGGTATGTTCATGCACCCAGCTCTCCAGCCTGCTCTCCTGCCTTGTCTGTCTATGAAGTGCATATAGTATATCATCCATCTTTCCACACAGACTTACCTCTACTCCTAGCTTCCACTTGGTATGTCTTTCAACTAACCCCAGCTTTACCCATCCCCCCTTCACCTGTGTTATTACCTTGTTTACTCTGGCTTGATTATATGCATCTGGTCCACTCTTAATTCTCTGACCAAGATGAACAGAGACCACTCCTCTCTGTTTCACACCTGAATGCACTTAGTTGTACATATATTGCATAGCACAAGTCTGCAATGACTTTAGTCTGCAGTGTGTATCCTCTAAATGTGTCCTGGAAGTGTGAAGATAAATGTAGAATTAAAACCAGAATTGAACCAGAAGGGAACTGAAGTTAACTAGCCAGTCACTGTAAACAATGTTTCTGTTTGTTTTTACTTTCACCCCTATAATCCTTCACTTTCCGCTAACTTCCCTAATCCTTACACCTAGTAAGGAACTGTTCATCTCTTCCTCAATCCTCCCCATCCATCTCACCTCCTCCTCAGAACTGTTCCTCAACATACAATCCTCTGTCTCAAAGCACAGACAGCCACCTCATGCCCTCTCCTGCTCCCACCTGCTAACACCTTCTCTGCTCCTTCTCACTGCTGGTGATTTCTCTCCAAATCCTGGTCCTCCTCACCACATCCCCACAGTCAGTTCTTCCTACTATCCACGCTCTATCACAAATTTCCGTAACTTCCCTAACCTTATACCCATTTGCCCGGCCCCCACTTCCCCAGTCCCACTAACAGGAGCTCTATGGAACGTTCGTTCTGTCTGCAACAAACTTTCCTACATCCATGATCTTTTTATTGCTAACAAACTTTCCTTCCTCACCATCACCGAAACCTGGCTCACCCCTTCTGACACAGCCTCTCCTGCTGCACTTTTGTGTGGTGGCTTCCACCTTTCTCTCTCACACACCCCGCCCCAGCAGCAAGCATGACGCAGGAGTTGGTTTTCTCCTGTCAGATAACTGCTCCGTCACCCCAATCCCACTTCCACCCTGTTACCCTCCCTTCCTTTGAGGTACACTCTGTGCGCATCTCCTCCCCCTCCAAACTCCAACTGACTGTTATTTACTGCCCCTTCTGTCATGTTCCCAATGGCAGGGAATTAAACACATAACACGGGCAAAAACAGGACGAGCTCTAGGGTGATGGAACCTGAGCTGACCGCGATCCTGAACCTCAACACTCAACTAACAGCAGCCGGGGAACGTTCCTGGGGGGACTCTAGACGTCTCGCGCCAGCCGGAGATCTAGCTACCCCTATCAGAAGAATCACAGACCTATCTTGCCTCCAGAGAAATATTCCCACAGAAATAGCAGCCCCCCACATATAATGACGGTGAAATGAGAGGAAGGCACAAACGTAGTTATGAAAACAGATTCAGCAAAATGAGGCCCGCTTAAGCTAGATAGCAGAGGATACAAAAGGTGAACTGCGCGGTCAGCTTAAAACCCTTCAAAATACCATCCTGAAATTACTTGAACTCATGTGCCAACTCATGGTACATGAGTGGTAATTTCAGCCCACTAGAGCAACCAGCAGCAGAGAATTACATATCTGCAAGCTGGACTAAAAACATGAAAGCAAACATGAAACAGGGAAATCCAGACTTAGCTTGTCTTGAAGGCCTAGGAGCAGGTAGCAAAGGTGTTGTGAATCCGCTTTTGGGCTCCCCTGGTGGTTGCTGGTGGTACTGGTGACTTGTGTGTCTTTGCTGTCTCAGTTCACCTGCTCCCATCAGTGTTTGGGAGTTTCCTATTTAGCCTTGCTCTCCAGTCATTTCCTTGCCGGTCATCATTGTAACCAGAGCCTTCGGTTGCATGTTCCTGCTACTAGTCTGCTGATCAGCTAAGTGGACTTTGTCCTTTTGTTTTGTATCTTTTGTCCAGTTTGCAGTTTTGTTATTCTCTGTAGCTGGAAGCTCTTGTGGGCTGAAATTGCCACTCCTGTGTCATGAGTTGACACAGGAGTCTTAAAGTAATTTCAGGATGTTTTTTTGATAGGGTTTTCAGTTGACCGTGAAGTCCTCTTTTGTATCCTTCTGCTATCTAGTAAGTGGACCTCTCTTTGCTAAATCTACCTTCATACTGTGTATGTCTTTTCCTCTAAACTCACCGTCATTACATGTGGGGGGCTGCTATCATCTTTTGGGGTATTTCCCTAGAGGTAAGCCAGGTCTGTTCCTTCCTCTACCAGGGGTAGTTAGTCCTCCGGCTGGCGCGTGGCATCTAGGGTTAATCAGGTATGCTCCCTGGCTACTATTAGTTGTGTGGTAGATTTAGCTCACGGTCAGCTCGAGATTCCATCACCCAGAGCTCGTCCGTTATCTTTGTGTTTTGATGTTTCCCTGCCATTGGGAATCATGACAGTATGACAGGCCCGTGTTAAAGTTACTGGCAGAAGAAAGGAGAGAAAAAGAAGTCTGTAGAGTTTTTTTTTTTTTTTTTTTCCTATGTTTGCTCCATAGTTGGATCAGTTGTATTTCAGCTCTAATTACAGCCTTTGCCTTTCTCTCCTTCTAATCCTTGAATGGCTCTGATCTCACCTGTTTAAAGATGGATCCTCAGAGCTTGGCTGCAGGTTTAAATAATCTTGCTACTAAGGTTCAAAATTTACAAGAATTTGTTATACATACTCCGATGTCTGAACCTAAGATTCCTACACCAGAGGTGTTTTCCGGAGATAGATCTCGGTTTCTGAATTTCAAATATAATTGTAAATTATTCCTTTCTCTCAGACCTCACTCCTCTGGAGATCCTGTCCAGCAGGTTAAGATTGTGATTTCTTTGCTGCGAGGTGACCCTCAAAACTGGGCATTTTCATTGACACCAGGGGATCCTGCGTTGCTCAATGTGGATGCCTTTTTTCTGGCTTTAGGCTTGCTTTATGAGGAACCTAATTTGGAGATTCAAGCTGAAAAAGCTTTGATAGCCCTATCTCAAGGGCAAGATGAAGCTGAGATATACTGCCAAAAATTTCGTAAATGGTCTGTGCTTACTCAGTGGAATGAGTGCGCCCTAGCGGCAAATTTCAGAGAGGGCCTCTCTGATGCCGTTAAGGATGTTATGGTCGTGTTCCCTGCGCCTACAGGTCTGAATGAGTCCATGACAATGGCTATTCAGATTGATCGGCGTTTGCGGGAGCGCAAGCCTGTGCACCATTTGGCGGTATCTTCTGAAAAGTCGCCAGAGAATATGCAATGTGACAGAACTCTGTCCAGAAGCGAGCGGCAGAATTACAGGCGTAAAAATGGGTTATGTTTCTATTGTGGTGATTCTGCTCATGTTATATCAGCATGCTCTAAACGCACAAAGAAGGCTGACAAGTCTATTTGCACTTTACAGTCTAAATTTATTCTGTCTGTAACCTTGATTTGTTCATTATCAGTTATTACTGTGGATGCCTATGTGGACTCTGGCGCCGCCCTGAGTCTTATGGATTGGTCCTTTGCCAGGCGCTGTGGGTTTGATTTAGAGCCACTGGAAGTCCCTATACCTCTGAAGGGTATTGATTCTACCCCTTTGGCTAGTAATAAACCACAATTCTGGACGCAAGTGACTATGCGTATGACTCCAGACCATCAGGAGGTGATTCGCTTCTTTGTGTTGTACAATTTACATGATGTTTTAGTGCTTGGATTACCATGGTTACAATCTCATAACCCAGTCCTTGACTGGAAAACAATGTCTGTGATAAGCTGGGGATGTCGGGGGGCTCATGGGGATGTACCTTTGGTTTCCATTTCGTCATCTACTCCCTCTGAGATTCCAGCATTTTTGTCTGATTATCGTGATGTTTTTGAAGAGCCTAAGATTGGTTCTCTCCCTCCCCACAGAGATTGTGATTGCGCCATAGATCTGATTCCTGGCAGTAAATTTCCAAAGGGTCGTTTGTTTAATTTATCTGTGCCTGAACATGCTGCTATGCGAGAGTATATTAAGGAGTCCCTGGAAAAGGGACATATTCGTCCTTCTTCATCTCCTTTAGGAGCTGGTTTTTTCTTTGTGTCTAAGAAGGATGGCTCTCTGAGGCCTTGTATTGATTATCGACTCCTGAATAAAATTACAGTCAAATATCAGTATCCGTTGCCTTTGTTGACTGATTTGTTTGCTCGCATAAGAGGGGCTAAGTGGTTCTCTAAGATTGATCTTCGTGGGGCGTATAATTTGGTGCGAATTAAGCAGGGGGATGAGTGGAAAACCGCATTTAATACGCCTGAGGGCCATTTTGAGTATTTAGTAATGCCTTTCGGCCTTTCAAATGCACCTTCGGTCTTTCAGTCCTTTATGCATGATATTTTCCGGGAATATTTGGATAAATTTATGATTGTGTATTTGGACGATGTTTTGATTTTTTCTGATGACTGGGAGTCTCATGTTCAACAGGTCAGGAGGGTTTTTCAGGTTTTGCGGACTAGTTCTTTGTGTGTAAAAGGTTCAAAGTGTGTTTTTGGGGTTCAAAAGATTTCTTTTTTGGGGTACATTTTTTCCCCTTCTTCTGTTGAGATGGACCCTGTTAAGGTTCGGGCTATTTGAGACTGGACGCAGCCTACTTCTCTTAAGAGTCTTCAGAAATTCTTGGGCTTTGCTAATTTCTATCGTCGATTTATAACTGGGTTTTCTGGCGTTGCTAAACCTTTGACTGATTTGACTAGAAAGGGTGCTGATGTTGCCGATTGGTCCCCTGCTGCTGTGGAGGCCTTTCAGGAGCTTAAGCGCCGCTTTTCGTCTGCTCCTGTGTTGCGCCAGCCTGATGTTTCTCTTCCCTTTCAGGTTGAGGTCGATGCTTCCGAGATCGGAGCAGGGGTGGTTTTGTCGCAGAAAAGTTCCGATTGCTCAGTGATGAGACCTTGTGCGTTCTTTTCTCGTAAATTTTCGGCCGCCGAGCGAAACTATGATGTTGGTAATCGGGAGCTTTTGGCCATGAAGTGGGCGTTTGAGGAGTGGCGTCATTGGCTTGAGGGTGCCAGACATCAGGTGGTGGTTTTGACTGATCACAAGAATCTGATTTATCTGGAGTCTGCCAGGCGCCTGAATCCTAGACAGGCACGCTGGTCGTTGTTTTTTTCTCGGTTTAATTTTGTGGTCTCATACTTACCGGGTTCTAAAAATGTGAAGGCAGATGCTCTTTCTAGGAGTTTTGAGCCTGACTCTCCTGGGGATTCTGAACCTGCTGGTATCCTTAAGGATGGGGTGGTTTTGTCTGCTGTCTCCCCAGACTTGCGACGTGCTTTGCAAGAATTTCAGGCAGATAGACCTGATCGTTGTCCACCTGGTAGACTGTTTGTTCCTGATGATTGGACCAGTAGAGTCATCTCGGAAGTTCATTCTTCTACTCTGGCAGGTCATCCTGGAATTTTTGGTACTAGAGATTTGGTGGCTAGGTCCTTCTGGTGGCCTTCCCTGTCTCGAGATGTGCGTGTTTTTGTGCAGTCTTGTGATGTTTGTGCTCGGGCCAAGCCTTGTTGTTCTAGGGCTAGTGGGTTATTGTTGCCCTTGCCTATTCCGAAGAGGCCTTGGACGCACATCTCTATGGACTTTATTTCTGATCTCCCTGTTTCTCAGAAGATGTCTGTCATCTGGGTGGTGTGTGACCGTTTTTCTAAAATGGTCCATTTGGTGCCATTGCCTAAGTTGCCTTCCTCATCTGAATTGGTCCCTCTGTTTTTTCAAAATGTGGTTCGCCTGCATGGGATTCCGGAAAACATCGTTTCTGACAGGGGAACCCAGTTCGTGTCTAGATTTTGGCGGACATTCTGTTCCAGGTTGGGAATTGATTTGTCTTTTTCGTCTGCATTCCATCCTCAGACTAATGGCCAGACGGAGCGAGCTAATCAAACTTTGGAGACTTATTTGAGGTGTTTTGTGTCTGCGGATCAGGATGACTGGGTTGCCTTTTTGCCGTTGGCCGAGTTTGCTCTTAATAATCGGGCTAGTTCTGCCACTTTGGTTTCCCCTTTCTTTTGCAATTCAGGGTTTCACCCTCGTTTTTCATCTGGTCAGGTGGAATCTTCGGATTGTCCGGGAGTTGATGCTGTGGTGGATCGGTTGCATCGGATTTGGGGACAAGTGGTGGACAATTTGAAGTTGTCCCAGGAGAGGACTCAGCAGTTTGCTAACCGCCGGCGTCGTGTTGGTCCTCGCCTTCGTGTTGGGGACTTGGTGTGGTTGTCTTCCCGTTTTGCCCCTATGAGGGTTTCTTCTCCTAAGTTTAAGCCCCGGTTCATCGGTCCTTATAGGATTTTGGAGATTCTTAACCCTGTGTCCTTTCGTTTAGACCTCCCGGCATCTTTCGCTATCCATAATGTATTCCATCGGTCGTTGTTGCGGAGGTATGAGGTACCGGTGGTTCCTTCTACTGAACCTCCTGCTCCTGTGCTGGTAGGGGGTGAATTGGAGTACGTTGTGGAGAAGATCCTGGACTCCCGTATTTCCAGACGGAGACTTCAGTATCTGGTTAAATGGAAGGGCTATGGTCAAGAAGATAATTCTTGGGTAACTGCCTCTGATGTTCATGCCTCGGATTTGGTTCGTGCCTTTCATAGGGCTCATCCAGATCATCCTGGTGGTTCTCGTGAGGGTTCGGTGCCCCCTCCTTAAGGGGGGGGTACTGTTGTGAATCCGCTTTTGGGCTCCCCTGGTGGTTGCTGGTGGTACTGGTGACTTGTGTGTCTTTGCTGTCTCAGTTCACCTGCTCCCATCAGTGTTTGGGAGTTTCCTATTTAGCCTTGCTCTCCAGTCATTTCCTTGCCGGTCATCATTGTAACCAGAGCCTTCGGTTGCATGTTCCTGCTACTAGTCTGCTGATCAGCTAAGTGGACTTTGTCCTTTTGTTTTGTATCTTTTGTCCGGTTTGCAGTTTTGTTATTCTCTGTAGCTGGAAGCTCTTGTGGGCTGAAATTGCCACTCCTGTGTCATGAGTTGACACAGGAGTCTTAAAGTAATTTCAGGATGGTTTTTTGATAGGGTTTTCAGTTGACCGTGAAGTCCTCTTTTGTATCCTTCTGCTATCTAGTAAGTGGACCTCTCTTTGCTAAATCTACCTTCATACTGTGTATGTCTTTTCCTCTAAACTCACCGTCATTACATGTGGGGGGCTGCTATCATCTTTTGGGGTATTTCCCTAGAGGTAAGCCAGGTTTGTTCCTTCCTCTACCAGGGGTAGTTAGTCCTCCGGCTGGCGCGTGGCATCTAGGGTTAATCAGGTATGCTCCCTGGCTACTATTAGTTGTGTGGTAGATTTAGCTCACGGTCAGCTCGAGATTCCATCACCCAGAGCTCGTCCGTTATCTTTGTGTTTTGATGTTTCCCTGCCATTGGGAATCATGACACAAAGGTAACAGAGACACACTGATACATTGATAGCCGGCAAGGGAATGACAGGAAAGCCAGGTTAATTAGGAAACACCCAGCCTCTGATGGACAGGTGGAAACCAGAGACAGCAACCCACCAAAGTCACCCAGTACCAATTGTAACCACCAGAGGGAGCCCAAAAACAGAATCCACAACACCCTTCAGGGCCAGTCACCACCTTCTTTGACCACTTCACCACCTGGCTACTTCATTTCCTTTCTGCGGACATCCCCACTATCATCATAGGCGACTTCAACATCCCCATTGACACTTCCCTCCCAGCTGCCACTTAACTTCTATCTCTCACTTCCTACTTCGGCCTCACTCAATGGTCTTCTGCAGCCACTCACAAAGATGGTCACACACTGGACCTCATCTTCACCCGCCTCTGCTCCCTATCTAACCTCTAACTCACCTCTTCCTCTTTCTGACCACAATCTACTCACATTCTCTTCCCTCCACTCCTTGTCTACAATCCCCACCCCACAAACTTGCACACCATCGCAGAAATCTTAAACACCTTGATCTACACTCACTCTCTGAATCCCTCCTCCCTCTCACAGATATAAGTTCCCTACACGATGCGGATGATGCTGTCGCTCTATATAACACCACAACAGCTGTAGCTTTGGAATCTCTTGCCCCTCTCACACATACCAAAGCTCGCATAATCAACAGACAGCCCTGGCACACCAGCCTGACCAAAGAACTGACGTGAGCTTCCAGGGCTGCTGAGCGCAGATGGAAAGGATCCCACTCCAACGAGCACTACATTGCATTCAAACAGTCCCTCACTCCCTCACTACTTTCAAGACCACACTCGCCACAGCAAAACAAACTTACTTCTCATCTCTCATATCCTCCCTGTCTCAGAACCCTAAACAGTTATTCAACACCTTCAATTCTCTCCTCCGTCCCCCAGCACCTCCTCCCTCCCCACTCATCTCAGCTGAAGACTTTGCCACATTTTTCAAGCAGAAGATTGAGAACATCAGAGACAGTTTTAGTGAACAACCCCCAGAGCCCTTCCTCCCAACTACCCAGCCCTCCACCTCCAAAACCAACTTCTCCACCTCCAAAACCAACTTCTCCACCATTACAGAAGATCGACTCTCCACTCTACTTTCAAGATCGCGTCTCACCACATGTGAACTTGACCTGATCCCATCCCACTTCATCCCAAACCTCGCCACAGTCTTCATCCCAACCCTAACCCATCTCTTCAACCTATCACTAACAACTGGTGTTTTCCCCTCAAGCCTTAAACATGCCTCAATCACACCTATCTTCAAAAAGCCCTCTCTTGACCCATCCTCTGTATCTAGCTGGAACAACACGTCCATCTTGAACTGTCTTCCCATCTATCTTCCTGCTCCCGCTTCGACCGCTTACAATCAGGCTTCCGGTCACACCACTCCACTGAAACTGCCTTAACTAAGGTCACCAATGACCTATTAACCGCCAAGAGCAAGCGACACTACTCTATCCTCCTCCTCCTGGACCTGTCCTCTGCCTTTGACACAGTGGACCATTCCCTGTTGCTGCGGACCCTTTCATCCCTTGTCATCACAGACTTGGCCCTATCCTGGATCTCGTCATACCTAACTGACCGGACATTCAGCGTCTCCCACTCACACACCACCTCCTCACCTCACCCCCTATCTGTCGGAGTCCCGCAAGGTTCAGTTATAGGGCCCCTGTTCTTCTCCATCTACATTTTTGGCCTGAGACAGCTGATAGAATCTCACGCTTTTCAGTATCATCTCTATGCTGACGACACACAGATTTACATCTCTTGACCAGATGTCACCACCCTATTAACCAGAATCCCTCAATGTCTGTCCGCTATTTCATCCTTCTCCGCTAAATTTCTAAAACTTAACATGGACAAAACAGAATTCATCGTCTTTCCCCCATCTCACGCGACCCCCCCAACAAACCTATCCATTACAATAAACGGCTGCCCACTCTCCCCAGTCCCACAAGCTCGCTGTCTTGGGGTAATCCTTGACACTGATCTCTCCTTCAGACCACATATCCAAGCCCTTTCCACTTCCTGCCGCCTTCAACTCAAAAATATTTCACGGATCCGTACATTCCTAAACCAAGAATCTTCAAAAACCCTAGTCCATGCCCTCATCATCTCCCGCCTCGACTACTGTAACCTCCTGCTCTGTGGCCTCCCCTCTAACATTCTCGCACCCCTCCAATCTATTCTAAACTCTGATGCCCGACTAATCCAACTGTACCGCCTCTATTCCCCGGCCTCTCCCCTCTGTCAATCCCTTCACTGGCTCCCTATTACCCAGAGACTCCAGTACAAAAGCCTAACCTTGACATACAAAGCCATCCACAACCTGTCTCCTCCATACATCTGTGACCTCGTCTCCCGGTACTTTCCTGCACGAAACCTCCGATCCTCACAAGATCTCCTTCTCTACTCCCCTCTTATCTCCTCTTCCCACAATCGCATACAAGATTTCTCTCACGCATCACCCCTACTCTGGAACTCTCTACCACAACACATCAGACTCCCGCCTACCATCAACCTGCAGTAACCACCGATCGACCAAACCGCTGCATGACCAGCTTTACCCTCACCTACTGTATCCTCACCCATCCCTTGTAGATTGTGAGCCATCGCGGGCAGGGTCCTCTCTCCTCCTGTACCAGTTGTGACTTGTATTGTTCAAGATTATTGTACTTGTTTTTATTATGTATACCCCTCCTCACATGTAAAGCGCCATGGAATAAATGGCGCTATAATAAATAATAATAATAATCTTGGTCTTGTGGGAGAGAATTAAACGCCTTCAGAGCTTTGCCTTTTAGCCCTGGGGTCAGGTATCGGGCACCTTCATCATCCGGCAGCCGATACTGTCTGCAGGCCTTCTCAAATGCCCTCAAAAAAGTGTCCAAATTCCCACCCTTTTCCATCACAGGAAAGTGCTCTGGCCGGGGTTTGGGTAACAGAGCTTTGCTCGACTCACTGCTCTGCATGGTAGTTGGTACAGCTCTGAGTTGGGCCAGCCGCAGTTCATGGTTTCTCTGGGCCTCCCACTCCGCTCGGCTTGGGCCTCCTGCTGGTATTGCTGGATCAGCCTCCGACATCCATCATGGTCGCCGGCGGGGAGTGGTTCCAAGGCCGCCTGAAGGTCGGGGTCCAATCCGTCCTGGTTGCAAGTAGGGCCAGCATTCAGTGGTTGGACATCTGCTGCAGCACCATTTCACTTGTGCTGGCTTCTGCGTCCACTGGGCTCTGAGTGATTTTCAGTTGCACCAGAGCCACGACAAGTTGGCTTTTATTTTTGCCCGTGGCGTCAATCCGCCTGAACCCGCAAAGGGCAATAAGAGTGTCCTTGTTATGCTGCTTATACCAGTCTTCTCTCAGCATAGCCATGTTTGCCAAATAAAAGATAGGATAAAAAAACAAAGAGAAAGGGAGGGGGTAATCGCAAGTACACACGGTATCATCTCAGGACTAGTAAACACTGAGCTCGTTCTCCAAAACTTTTTTGCGCCAAGTCCTCTCAAGAACTGTGCAAGTTTTTAGTGAGAGGAATGATTGCGCAAATCCGATCACTAATGCTCTATGACCCCACCGTGCTGCCACCAATAGGTCACAGATCCCAGAGAGGATATCTTTATCATCCCCACCGCTCACATTAATACGTCATGAACCGGGGTTGTTTGGTGGCCCAGTTCTTTTCTGAAAGCGATTTATCTATATCCTACTTCCTAGTACCAGTTTGGAACTTGCAGCTCTCTGGTGACCCCCTTACCCACAGGTCAGACCGGGTACTGCACCTAGGATAATTAGTCACCAGAAAGGCTGCCTTATGTTCCACTGGCTAATGGGCACGCTGCAGCGAGGGCGATATAACTACTCCCACTCAGGCTGTAACAATAATTATCAACTCTGTCTGCCGCTACAAGGTCTTCCAAACGCACAGGACAAATCCGCTGCCACCAGCTCAGATTTCTTAATGAATAACTGGTCCGGAGCCAACCCAAATTAGCAGCGTAATTCACCTCAGAGGACGTGACAGTACATTATAAAGCAAGGAGAAACGAAGCTAGTAATTTTATATATTTTACTCCAAAAGATAGGCAGTGTTTACAAAAGGGTAAACAGATATTATGAAATGGTTATGTATATACAGATGATTACAAATAAAAAGAGATTAACAGAAGAAAAACTCTTACAGTTCCTTATATCATTTCAGCTCATGGCAGACCATGTGGCTGGGGGGAGGGGTGAGACATCAAGATGCATTACAGAGCTTCTCTCATCTAGCTTCCTGGTCAAATACTAGTGAAAACCTAGCTCTCAGGGTCTTATACCCCTTGGTCGTAACATCACTGAGTGGGCTTAGCTATGGAATGCACTCCTACTTTCTCAGAGGGACTCAGAGTTATGGAACATCCACCGTAGCTCCAGGATGCAACCTCGTATAGCGACGACGGAATCACCATTGATCTTGATTTGCTACTAGCATTCTATTAAAACCAAACATGACCTGGCTGTGCACTGCGAGTATGCAGTAATTCATTTCTCGGATACCAAGGGTACAGGAAATTGGAAAATGCACTGGGTGATGGCTCGGTCAATGCACATACCAACTATATAACTTTCATATCTCTGTCACTAATTGGGGTCAAGTTATGCCTTACAATTAGGTTTGTACATGAACAAAAGAGATAGACATACTGATGGGGAATTTTGATTGTGAGCCCCATTGGGGACAGCGATGATAATGTGTGCAAACTGTAAAGCACTGTGCAATATGTTAGCGCTATATAAAGATAAAGATTATTATTATTATTATTAAAAGAGCACATGGTTTCAGGCAAACTGGTTTTCTGCACACTCCTGCATTCGAGAGGGAAGTGGGACAGAGTTCCACACTGGAGTTTCAAGTTACAGCTGTATTCAGGAGGGAGAGAGTTGCCTGCAGGCCAAGAGAGAAAAAGAGCTTTCTAGGCAGAGTGAAAAGGGGGGGTTGGAAAAACCCACAGCGTTTGATTGTGCTCAGCTTTAATGGATGTAGCAGAGCTCAGTGTGCATGATCATAGGCCAGAATTTCCCAAACTCCAGTCCTCACGGACCCCACGGGTCATGTTTTCAAAATTTCCATAGTGTTGCACAGGTGAGACAATTCCTGATGCCTTGATGATACTTCCACTACTTGCGCAATAGTAAGGAAATCCTGAAAACATGACCAGTGGGGTCCGTGAGAGCTGGAGTTTGGGAAACACTGTCATAGACAATCAAATATATCATGTTACTGACAAGCAGCTACTGATATCACCACCAGAGCACAACAGGATTTTAATATACCCCAGCAGCTACTGATGTTACCACCAGAGGGCACCAGAATTCTACGCATACCTGAATGCTGCTGTAGCTCCCTGTTAATTCAGTCTATGGATGATGTGCACATAGAATGCTGCCACATACCTTAAGTGTGTGTGTACCCTCCCTGGGGACACAATGTACACAAATCACACACCTACCACTCTATCTGAAATGTCACAGGTCATGAGAAATTCCTCATAATATACTGCTTGTGCTGATATATATACATGTGATGGTGTATTTAAAATAGTCTATATATACACAAACTACACTATACACAGCCTATATATACACAAACTACACTGTACACAGCCTAAATATACCCAGTACACTGTACACAGTCTATATACGCACTACACTGCACTACACTGTACACAGCCTATTTACACACACTACACTGTAAGCAGCCTATATACACACAATACTGTACACAGCCTATATACACACTACACTGTACACAGCCTATTTACACACTACACAGCCTATATACACACTGCACTGTACACATCTTATATACACAACTAGATGGTAGCCCGATTCTAACGCATCGGGTATTCTAGAATATGTATGTAGTTTATTTATGAAGATTTTAGAATAATACTTTGAATACACAGGATTCAGCCGGCCACGACCAATTAGCGAAGCGTGGTTCAAGTCCCGCGCCAATTCGCGGCCGGACTGCGCCTGTCGCTGATTGTTCGCGGCCGGCCACGTAGTGTATAGCACAGCCACGTAGTATATAACAGCCCACGTAGTAAATAGCACAGCCACGTAGTATATAGCTCAGCCCACGGAGTATATAGCCCAGCCACGTAGTATATAGCACAGCCCACGGAGTGTATAACAGCCCACATAGCATATAACACAGCTACGTAGTTTATAACAGCTCACGTAGTATAACACAGCCCACGCACACAGTATATAACACAGCCCACATAGTGTATAACACAGGCCACGTAGTGTATAACACATGCCACGTAGTATATAGCACAGCCCACGTAGTATATAGCACAGCCCACGCAGTATATTGCACAGCCCACGCAATATATTGCACAGCCCGCGCAGTATATTGCACAGCCCGCGCAGTGTATTGCACAGCCCGCGCAGTGTATTGCACAGCCCACGCAGTATATTGCGCAGCCCACGCAGTATATTGCGCAGCCCACGCAGTATATTGCGCAGCCCACGCAGCATATTGCTCAGCCCACGTAGTATATTGCACAGCCCACGTAGTATATAGCACAGCCCATGTAGTATATAGCAATGTGGGCATCATATCCCTGTTAAAAAAAAGAATTAAAATAAAAAATAGTTATATACTCACCTTCCATTGGCCCCCGCTTCGCACCAATGCTCCTCGCGCGCTCCGGTCTCAAGAATGCATTGCGGTCTCGCGAGATGATGACGTAGTGGTCTCGTGAGACCGCTACGTCATCATCTCGCGAGACCGCAATGCATGGAGCGGTCACCGGCGCGTCGCGAGGAGCGGAAAAGGCCTGTTCTGGATCCAATGGGCTGAAGGAGGGTGAGTATATAACTATTTTTTATTTTTTTTATTATTTTTAACATTAGATCTTTTTACTATTGATGCTGCATAGGCAGCATCAATAGTAAAAAGTTGGTCACACAGGGTTAATAGCAGCATTAACAGAGTGCATTACACCGCGGCATAACACGGTCCGTTAACACTGCCATTAACCCTGTGTGAGCGCTGACTGGAGGGAAGTATGGAGCGGGCACTGACTGCGGGGAGGAAGGAGCGGCCATTTTGCCACCGGACTGTGCCCATCGCTGATTGGTCGTGGCTGTTTTGCCGCGACCAATCAGCGACTTGGGATTTCGGTGACAGACAGACAGACAGAAAGACGGAAGTGACCCTTAGACAATTATATAGTAGATACTGTACACAGCCTATTTACACACTACACTGTACACAGCCTACATACACACAATATTAATTACAGTATTCCGCAATAGGATACTGTTTTGGTAAATGGGCACTTCTAGAAGAATTTTATAACACACAAAGGAGTGAACCGTAAAGTAATTGGAAAGAACTACAGTTCCACAAAGAGATCCCATATATATTATAAATTTATTGATTTACAAATAGTGTTGAGCGATACCGTCCGATACTTGAAAGTATCGGTATCGGAAAGTATCGGCCGATACCGGCAAAGTATCGGATCTAATCCGATACCGATACCCGATACCAATACAAGTCAATGGGACTCAAGTATCGGACGGTATCCCTGATGGTTCCCAGGGTCTGAGGGAGAGGAAACTCTCCTTCAGGCCCTGGGATCCATATTAATGTGTAAAATAAAGAATTAAAATAAAAAATATTGCTATACTCACCTCTCCGACGCAGCCTGGACCTCACCGAGGGAACCGGCAGCGTTCTTTGCTTAAAATGCGCGCGTTTACTTCCTTCTGTGACGTCACGGCTTGTGATTGGTCGCGTGCCGCCCATGTGGCCGCGACGCGACCAATCACAGCAAGCCGTGATGTAATTTTCAGGTCCTCAATGCCTAATTCTAGGCATTCAGGATTTTAAAATTACGTTCCGGCTTGTGATTGGTGGCGTCGCGGTCACATGGGCGACGCGACCAATCACAAGCTGTGACGTCACGGGAGGCAGGAAACGCGCGCATTTTAAAATTACGTCACGGCTTGTGATTGGTTGCGTGCCGCCCATGTGACCGCGACGCGACCAATCACAGCAAGCCGTGACGTAATTTCAGGTCCTGTATGCCTAATTCTGCATTCAGGACCTGAAATTACGTCACGGCTTGCTGTGATTGGTCGCGTCGCGGTCACATGGGCGGCACGCAACCAATCACAAGCCGTGACGTACAGTGCCTACAAGTAGTATTCAACCCCCTGCAGATTTAGCAGGTTTACACATTTGGAATTAACTTGCATTGTGACATTTGGACTGTAGATCAGCCTGGAAGTGTGAAATGCACTGCAGCAAAAAAGAATGTTATTTCTTTGTTTATTTTTTTTTTTAAATTGGGAAAAGTTTTTTCAGAGGGTCATTTATTATTCAACCCCTCAACCCACCAGAATTCTGTTTGGTTCCCCTAAAGTATTAAGAAGTAGTTCAGGCACAAAGAACAATGAGCTTCACATGTTTGGATTAATTATCTCTTTTTCCAGCCTTTTCTGACTATTTAAGACCCTCCCCAAACTTGTGAACAGCACTCAAACATGGTCAACATGGGAAAGACAAAGGAGCATTCCAAGGCCATCAGAGACAAGATCGTGGAGGGTCACAAGGCTGGCAAGGGGTACAAAACCCTTTCCAAGGAGTTGGGCCTACCTGTCTCCACTGTTGGGAGCATCATCCGGAAGTGGAAGGTTAATGGAACTACTGTTAGCCTTCCACGGCCTGGACAGCCTTTGAAAGTTTCCTCCCGTGCCGAGGCCAGGCTTGTCCGAAGAGTCAAGGCTAACCCAAGGATAACAAGAAAGGAGCTCCGGGAAGATCTCATGGCAGTGGGGACATTGGTTTCAGTCAATACGATAAGTAATGTACTCCACCGCAATGGTCTCCATTCCAGACGAGCCCGTAAGATACCTTTACTTTCAAAGCGTCATGTCAAGGCTCTTCTACAGTTTGCTCATGATCACTTGGAGGACTCTGAGACTGACTGGTTCAAGGTTCTCTGGGCTGATGAGACCAAGATCGAGATCTTTGGTGCCAACCACACACGTGACGTTTGGAGACTGGATGGCACTGCATACGACCCCAAGAATACCATCCCTACAGTCAAGCATGGTGGTGGCAGCATCATGCTGTGGGGCTGTTTCTCAGCCAAGGGGCCTTGCCATCTGGTCCGCATCCATGGGAAGATGGATAGCACGGCCTACCTGGAGATTTTGGCCAAGAACCTCCACTCCTCCATCAAGGATCTTAAGATGGGTCGTCATTTCATCTTCCAACAAGACAACGACCCAAAGCACACAGCCAAGAAAACCAAGGCCTGGTTCAAGAGGCAAAAAATCAAGGTGTTGCAGTGGCCTAGTCAGTCTCCTGACCTTAACCCAATTGAAAACTTGTGGAAGGAGCTCAAGATTAAAGTCCGCATGAGACACCCAAAGAACCTAGATAACTTGGAGAAGATCTGCATGGAGGAGAGGGCCAAGATAACTCCAGAGACCTGTGCCGGCCTGATCAGGTCTTATAAAAGACGATTATTAGCTGTAATTGCAAACAAAGGTTATTCCACAAAATATTAAACCTAGGGGTTGAATAATAATTGACCCACACTTTTATGTTTAAAATTTATAAAAATTTAACTGAGCAACAAAACTTTTTGGTTTGTAAGATTTATGCATCTGTTAATAAATCCTGCTCTTGTTTGAAGTTTGAAGGCTCTAACTTATTTGCATCTTATTAAACCTGCTAAATCTGCAGGGGGTTGAATACTACTTGTAGGCACTGTAATTTTAAAATGCGCGCGTTTCCTGCCTCTCGTGACGTCACGGCTTGTGATTGGTCGCGTCGCCCATGTGACCGCGACGCCACCAATCACAAGCCGGAACGTAATTTTAAAATCCTGAATGCCTAGAATTAGGCATTGAGGACCTGAAAATTACGTCACGGCTTGCTGTGATTGGTTGCGTCGCGGCCACATGGGCGGCACGCGACCAATCACAAGCCGTGACGTCACGGAAGGAAGTAAACGCGCACATTTTAAGCAAAGAACGCTGCCGGTTCCCTCGGTGAGGTCCAGGCTGCGTCGGAGAGGTGAGTATAGCAATATTTTTTATTTTAATTCTTTATTTTACACATTAATGTTGTTTCGATACCGATACCACAAAAGTATCGGATCTCGGTATCGGAATTCCGATACCCGCAAGTATCGGCCGATACCCGATACTTGCGGTATCGGAATGCTCAACACTATTTACAAACAATTAAAATAAATACACTAACAAAATGTCATGTAGGGGACGCTGTTGAAAAAAGACACTAAAACATCCATTGGCAGAAAAAGATGGAAAAGGAGCATTATTTATTATGCATTTGTACCTATTGACGTGTTTCAAATGGTCCATCTATATACAAAGTCAGGCGTTGCCCATTATATTAGTCTTGTAGTCATCAATTTATAAATTTCGCACTGTCTCATGAATGCCTCGCAACTAGTGTTGAGCATTCCGATACCGCAAGTATCGGGTATCGGCCGATACTTAGCGGTATCGGAATTCCGATACCGAGATCCGATACTTGTCGCGTATCGGATACCGGAATCGGAAGTTCCCAGGATTCAAACTGCACAAATTTGCACGAATTCAGCCAATGAGAATGATTCCAAGTGTGGGCACATCCTGTTCAGCATGGAGGGCATGAAACTACTGGCAAGGCTGTGATTGGCTGCTGAAATGATGTCATGCTGCAGTTTAAAAGTCGCTGGCGCCATTTTGTGCTCACTCTGCTGTGAATTCAGTTAGTGACGGGACGCTGTTTGCTGACTGAGGGCCAGTTTAGAGATAGCGATTTGCTTCATTGTTCTTTTCCAAGGCTAATTTAGCAACCGCTGTGTTCACCTACTAATCACCTTGCTTTTGCCTTGCAGCGCTGTTTTCACAGCGATCTGCAAGGTCTGTGTGTGTGTGTGTGTGACTGCAGCCCACTCTCTAGTCTGTGTGCAGCCAATAGGCCATCCATAGCTGGTTGTATTCAGTTCAGGGAGGGTGGTTCATTGCCTCATACTGTTCTATTTTTATTTTTTTTTCAAGTAGTGTAGTCTGCTGCTCATTTTTTCTAATAATTCCTATTAGTGACTTTCCACCCGAATCCAGCTAACTTGTGGAAAAACACTACATAGGATAAAGTAGAGGAGGTTTTTGGGCCTTGCAGCGCCGTCTACGGCTGTCTGCACGGTCTCCGTGTGACTGCAGCTCGCCCTGTAGTCTGTGAGCAGCCATAGCCTGGTTGTATCCAGCTCAGGGTTCTTCACTGCGTCATACCGCCAAATCAATTTTCCTTTTGTTTTAAGTAGTGCAGGCTAGGGTTGAGCGAAACGGGTCGTTCATTTTCAAAAGTCGCCGACTTTTGGCTAAGTCGGCGTCTCATGAAACCCGATCCGACCCCTGTGCTTGTCGGCCATGCGGTACGCGACTTTCGCGCCAAAGTCGCGTTTCAATGACGCGAAAAGCGCCATTTCTCAGCCAATGAAGGTGAACGCAGAGTGTGGGCAGCGTGATGACATAGGTCCTGGTCCCCACCATCTTAGAGAAGGGCATTGCAGTGATTGGCTTGCTGTCTGCGGCGTCACAGGGGCTATAAAGGGGCATTCCCGCCGACCGCCATGTTACTGCTGCTGCTCTGAGCTTAGGGAGAGGTTGCTGCCGCTTCGTCAGAAGCAGGGAGAGCGTTAGGCAGGGTCCACTAACCACCAAACCGCTTGTGCTGTAGCGATTTCCACTGTCCAACACCACCTTCGGTGTGCAGGGACAGTGAAAGCAATTTTTTTTTTTTTTTTCCCTCAGCGCTGTAGCTCATTGGGCTGCCCTAGAAGGCTCCGTGATAGCTGTATTGCTGTGTGTACGCCACTGTGGAAACCAACTGCTTTTTTCAAAGCACATATCCTCTTGTTCCTTCCTTTCTGCACAGCTATCTTTTTTGTTTGTCCACACTTTTTATTTAATTTGTGCATCAGTCCACTCCTATTGCTGCCTGCCATACCTGGCTTAGATTACTGCAGGGAGATAGTAATTGTAGGACAGTCCCTGTTTTTTTTTTTTTTTTTTTTGTGGGAGATTAAGATTGGCATTTCTGCTACAGTGCCATCCCTGTGTGTGCCATCTCTCACTGAGTGGGCCATAGAAAGCCTATTTATTTTTGTCCTTGATTTGTGTTCTAAAATCTACCTCAACACAAAAACACTACATCAATCAGTGGGAGAAAAATATTGGCCTCAGTCAGGGCTTGTGTGCCACTCCTGTGTGTGTCATCTCTCATTCAGTGGGCCATAGAAAGCCTTTTTTTTTGTTTTTTTTTAATATTATTTGGTTTCTAAAGTCTCCCTGAAAATAAAAAAAAAAAAACTTAAAAAAACAGTGGGAGAGTAATATTGCCCTTTCAGCTTGTGCGCCAGTCTTGACTCCTGGGTGTGCCACCTCTCTCTCTCTAATTGTGGGCCATAGAAAGCCTATTTATTTTTTTCCTTCATTTGTGTTTTAAAATCTACCTCAACACAAAAACACTACATCAATCAGTGGGAGAAAAATATTGGCCTCAGTCAGGGCTTGTGTGCCACTCCTGTGCGTGTCATCTCTCAGTCAGTGGGCCATAGAAAGCCTTTTTTTTTGTTTTTTTTAATATTATTTGGTTTCTAAAGTCTCCATGAAAAAAAAAAAAAAAAACATAAAAAAACAGTGGGAGAGTAATATTGCCCTTTCAGCTTGTGCGCCAGTCTTGACTCCTGGGTGTGCCACCTCTCTCTCTCTAATTGTGGGCCATAGAAAGCCTATTTATTTTTTTCCTTCATTTGTGTTCTAAAATCTACCTCAACACAAAAACACTACATCAATCAGTGGGAGAAAAATATTGGCCTCAGTCAGGGCTTGTGTGCCACTCCTGTGCGTGTCATCTCTCATTCAGTGGGCCATAGAAAGCCTTTTTTTTTTGTTTTTTTTTAATATTATTTGGTTTCTAAAGTCTCCCTGAGAAAAAAAAATAAATAAATTAGGTGGGAGATTAATATTGACATTAGTGCTTGAGTGACAGTCCTGCGTGTGTGTCATCTCTGTGATTTGGTGCCACAGAAAACAGAGTGTGTAACATTGTGCCTGATTTTCCTTGTGGTCTCACCAACCTGTTAAGGGATATTGAAATCATACTGAAGTTATAGCTCACCGTGTAAGTTGTTTGACAGCAACAAATAAAGTTACTTTGGTTAAGATTTTAAAACAATGAGGAAGTCTGGTGCAAGAGGTCGTCGTGGGCGTTCATTGTCAGCTGGTAATGATGGTAGTGGTAGTGGAGCATCAGGTGGTCGTGGGGATAAAAATATTCCACCTAAGTCTGGAGCTGTAGAGCCAGTTTCGTCGTCAGGCTACACAAGGCCTCGAACGCTCTCTTTTCTGGGAGTAGGAAAACCGCTTTTAAAGGCGGAGCAGCAACAGCAAGTTTTGGCTTACATTGCAGACTCAGCCTCTAGCTCTTTTGCCTCCTCTTCAGAAACTGGTAAATGTAAAAGCAGCGCGTCGCTTGTGGATGTTCACGGTCAGGGACAAGTCGCTTCCTTGTCCTCCTCAGCAAAAACTACAACAAGAGAGAAGGATGCAGCAGGCGACACAACGGGTCACTCCATGGAGCTCTTTACACATACCGTCCCTGGCTTAGAAAGTGAAACATTTAACAGGCCATGCCCATTACAAGTAGATTCTGACATGGAGTGCACTGATGCACAGCCACAGCCAGAGTACTATGCTGCTCCTTTGACTCAGACCACCACATTGCCCTCTCAGGGTACAGATCCACAATCAGACCCTGATGAGACTATGTTGCCCCGCCACGAACGCTATACCACCGACCGACACAGTGACACAGACGAAGTTGCACACGAGCTCGAAGAGGAGGTAATAGATGACCCAGTTATTGACCCCGATTGGCAGCCATTGGGGGAACAGGGTGCAGGCGGCAGTAGTTCAGAAGCGGAGGTGGAGGAGGGGCCGCAGCAGGCATCAACATCGCAACAGGTTCCATCTGCCGGGCCCGTATCTGGCCCAAAACGCGTGTCAAAGCCAAAACCTGTTGGAGGACAGCGTGGCCATCCGGTTAAAGCTCAGTCTGCAATCCCTGAAAAGGGATCCGATGCTAGGAAGAGTGCAGTCTGGCATTTTTTTAAACAACATCCAACTGATCAGCGCAAAGTCATCTGTCAAAAATGTTCAACTAGCTTAAGCAGAGGTCAGAATCTGAAAAGTCTAAATACTAGTTGCATGCATAGACACTTAACCACCATGCATTTTCAAGCCTGGACTAACTACCAAACGTCCCTTAAGGTTGTAGCACCCTCGGCCAATGAAGCTAGTCAGCAACGCAACATCCCTTCCGTCACTGTAAGGCCACCATTTTCCGCACCACCGGCAGTATCTGTGCAGGTTTCTTTGCCAGCCAAAAGCAGTCAGGGTCAGGGAATCACCAGTTTTGTAGGAGGAAATATTGCATCTAGGGCACCGGCGGAAACAATACCGTCTCCAACCGTCTCTCAGTCTGCCATGTACACCGGCACACCCGAAAGTTCCACGATCTCCAGCTCTCCAGTCAAACTCACCCTACATGAGACTCTGGTTAGAAAAAGGAAGTACTTATCCTCGCATCCGCGTACACAGGGTTTTAACGCCCACATAGCTAGACTAATCTCGTTAGAGATGATGCCCTACCGGTTAGTTGAAAGCGAAGCTTTCAAAGCCCTGATGGAGTACGCTGAACCACGATACGAGCTACCCAGTCGACACTTTTTTTCCAGAAAAGCCATCCCAGCCCTGCACCAGCATGTTAAACAGCGCATCGTCCATGCACTCAGGCAATCTGTGAGTACAAAGGTGCACCTGACTACAGATGCATGGACCAGTAGGCATGGCCAGGGACGTTATGTGTCCATCACGGCACACTGGGTGAATGTGGTGGATGCAGGGTCCACAGGCGACATCAATTTAGGGACAGTTGTGCCTAGCCCACGGTCTAGGAAACAGTTGGCTGTAGGCGTTCGCACCCCCTCCTCCTCCTCGTCCTCCTGCAGAAGCTACAGCTCTTCCACAGAACGCAGTCGGCCAACCACTCCATCGGCAGATGACACTGTTGCACACCAGTTGTCCCATTATGGGCCAGCTACTGGCAAGCGTCAGCAGGCTGTATTGGCTATGAAGTGTTTGGGCGACAACAGACACACCGCGGAAGTTCTGTCCGAGTTCTTGCAACAAGAAACGCAGTCGTGGCTGGGCACAGTAGATCTTGAGGCAGGCAAGGTAGTGAGTGATAACGGAAGGAATTTCATGGCTGCCATCTCCCTTTCCCAACTGAAACACATTCCTTGCCTGGCTCACACCTTAAACCTGGTGGTGCAGTGCTTATTGAAAACTTATCCTGGGTTCTCCGACCTGCTCCTCAAAGTGCGTGCACTTTGCTCACATATCCGACGTTCGCCTGTACACGCCAGCCGTATGCAGACCTATCAGCGGTCTTTGAACCTTCCCCAGCATCGCCTAATCATAGACGTTGCAACAAGGTGGAACTCAACACTGCACATGCTTCAGAGACTGTGCGAACAGAGGCGTGCTGTTATTTATTTGTGGGAGGATACACGGGCAGGCAGTAGGATGGCAGACATGGAGTTGTCAGGTGTGCAGTGGTCTAAGATACAAGACATGTGTCAAGTCCTTCAGTGTTTTGAGGAATGCACACGGCTGGTTAGAGCAGACAACGCCGTAATAAGCATGAGCATCCCCCTAATGCGTCTGCTGATGCAAAGTTTGACGCACATAAAGGAGCAGGCGTCTGCACCAGAGGAAGAGGAAAGCCTTGATGACAGTCAGCCATTGTCTGGTCAGGGCAGTGTACAGGACGAGGTAGCGGGCGAAGAGGAGGTGGAGGACGAGGAGGATGATGGGGATGAGTATATTTTTAATGCGGAACCTTTCCCGGAGGCACTGGAAACTGGTTGCGTGTCACGGCCGGGTTCTGGTTTTTTGAGGGACACAAGTGACGTAGATTTGCCTGCAACTGCCCCTCAACCAATCACAACCGGAGATTTGACAACTGGAACTTTGGCCCACATGGCGGATTATGCCTTACGTATCCTAAAAAGGGACACACGCATTACGAAAATGATGAACGATGACGATTACTGGTTGGCCTGCCTCCTTGATCCACGCTATAAAGGCAAATTGCAAAATATTATGCCACATGAGAACTTGGAACTAATATTAGCAACCAAACAATCAACTCTTGTTGACCGTTTGCTTCAGGCATTCCCAGCACACAGCGCACGTGATCGTTCTCACACGAGCTCCAGGGGGCAGCAGACTAGGAGTGTTAGGGGTGCACACATCAGAAGTGGCGTTGGACAGAGGGGTTTTCTGACCAGGTTGTGGAGTGATTTTGCTATGACCGCAGACAGGACAGGTACTGCTGCATCAATTGAAAGTGACAGGAGACAACATTTGTCCAGTATGGTTACTAACTATTTTTCATCCCTTATCGATGTTCTCCCTCAACCGTCATTCCCATTTGATTACTGGGCCTCCAAATTAGACACCTGGCCAGAATTGGCAGAATATGCATTGCAGGAGCTTGCTTGCCCGGCAGCAAGTGTCCTATCAGAAAGAGTATTCAGTGCTGCAGGTTCAATATTAACCGAAAAAAGGACTCGTCTGGCTACCCAAAATGTTGACGATCTAACATTCATTAAAATGAACCACAACTGGATTTCGAAATCTTTTGCCCCACCTTGCCCGGCCGACACCTAGCTTTCCTATGAAAAGCTCTTGCCTGTGAATTACTTTTCTAATGTCTAATTTGCTGCAGCTGATTGTACAGCATACGACATGTTTACACCTCCCTAAATGGCCAAACTCCCCACACGGGGCCGTGGTATCGCGACTTGGCGCAAGCACCCGTGAGACTGCTGTTTGTCTGAAGAGGTGGGTGTGCTCGCTTTTGGTTGACGGCATTGCTACTGGGTCCCTCATAGTACAATGTAGTGTCTCTGGCGGTGGTGGTGCGCACCCAACGTCAGACACACCGTTGTAACATGAGGGGCCCTGGGGCGGTCCCGCCGGCCTCAAGAGAGTTCCCCCCTCCCCCAGCTCAAAATGTGCTGTGCCACGTGCAAAATTATGTCGCACAGCTCCACCAATCTTTAGTCTATTCGCTGACATGATTCAATGTCTGGCACTGACAATACAAATTTGTAGACATCTATGATGCAACTTAAAGTAGTCTGTGTCTGTGTCCTATATTGGCACCATTAAATAGTTACTGCCAAATTACTATGTCAGAAACTCAGCAGATGAGCCCACCCCTGTACCTAAGTATGCCACCTTTTTTTTTGTTTTGGTTGTTTTGCGAGACATTAACATCTATTTATATTTTGGGAGTACTGGGACAGACACTCCTTGCAATACTCCTCCACTGACCACCAAGCTGCCTGTGTATCCATGTAACCGCTGTAAAACTGCCATGAGCCTATTGTTTGTTATTTTAGGCCTTTGATAGCCTGTCTGCGGTCCCTACTTTAAATACTCCTCCACTGACCACCAAGCTGCCTGCCCGTGTATCCATGTAACCGCTGTAAAACTGCCATGAGCCTATTGTTTGTTATTTTAGGCCTTCGAAGCCTGTCTGCGGTCCCTACTTTAAATACTCCTCCACTGACCACCAAGCTGCCTGCCCGTGTATCCATGTAACCGCTGTAAAACTGCCATGAGCCTATTGTTTGTTATTTTAGGCCTTTGATAGCCTGTCTGCGGTCCCTACTTTAAATACTCCTCCACTGACCACCAAGCTGCCTGCCCGTGTATCCATGTAACCGCTGTAAAACTGCCATGAGCCTATTGTTTGTTATTTTAGGCCTTCGAAGCCTGTCTGCGGTCCCTACTTTAAATACTCCTCCACTGACCACCAAGCTGCCTGCCCGTGTATCCATGTAACCGCTGTAAAACTGCCATGAGCCTATTGTTTGTTATTTTAGGCCTTTGATAGCCTGTCTGCGGTCCCTACTTTAAATACTCCTCCACTGACCACCAAGCTGCCTGCCCGTGTATCCATGTAACCGCTGTAAAACTGCCATGAGCCTATTGTTTGTTATTTTAGGCCTTCGAAGCCTGTCTGCGGTCCCTACTTTAAATACTCCTCCACTGACCACCAAGCTGCCTGCCCGTGTATCCATGTAACCGCTGTAAAACTGCCATGAGCCTATTGTTTGTTATTTTAGGCCTTTGATAGCCTGTCTGCGGTCCCTACTTTAAATACTCCTCCACTGACCACCAATCTGCCTGCCCGTGTATCCATGTAACCGCTGTAAAACTGCCATGAGCCTATTGTTTGTTATTTTAGGCCTTTGATAGCCTGTCTGCGGTCCCTACTTTAAATACTCCTCCACTGACCACCAAGCTGCCTGCCCGTGTATCCATGTAACCACTGTAAAACTGCCATGAGCCTATTGTTTGTTATTTTAGGCCTTTGATAGCCTGTCTGCGGTCCCTACTTTAAATACTCCTCCACTGACCACCAATCTGCCTGCCCGTGTATCCATGTAACCGCTGTAAAACTGCCATGAGCCTATTGTTTGTTATTTTAGGCCTTTGATAGCCTGTCTACGGTACCTACTTTAAATACTCCTCCACTGACCACCAAGCTGCCTGCCGTGTATCCATGTAACCGCTGTAAAACTGCCATGAGCCTATTGTTTGTTATTTTAGGCCTTTGATAGCCTGTCTGCGGTCCCTACTTTAAATACTCCTCCACTGACCACCAAGCTGCCTGCCCGTGTATCCATGTAACTGCTGTAAAACTGCCATGAGCCTATTGTTTGTTATTTTAGGCCTTTGATAGCCTGTCTGCGGTCCCTACTTTAAATACTCCTCCACTGACCACCAAGCTGCCTGCCCGTGTATCCATGTAACCGCTGTAAAACTGCCATGAGCCTATTGTTTGTTATTTTAGGCCTTCGAAGCCTGTCTGCGGTCCCTCCTTCCACTAGGCCTCCACTGACCTGACCACTGCTGCCTGTGTACCCCTGGAACCAATTTTAAAGTGCCTACAGCCAGCCCATTTTATTATGTTAGGCCTTGGAAGCCTGTCTGCGGTCCCTCCTTCCACTAGGCCTCCACTGACCTGACCACTGCTGCCCATGTACCCCTGGAACCAATTATAAAGTGCCTACAGCCAGCCCATTTTATTATGTTAGGCCTTGGAAGCCTGTCTGCGGTCCCTCCTTCCACTAGGCCTCCACTGACCTGACCACTGCTGCCCGTGTACCCCTGGAACCAATTTTAAAGTGCCTACAGCCAGCCCATTTTATTATGTTAGGCCTTGGAAGCCTGTCTGCGGTCCCTCCTTCCACTAGGCCTCCACTGACCAGACCACTGCTGCCCGTGTACCCCTGGAACCAATTTTAAAGTGCCTACAGCCAGCCCATTTTATTATGTTAGGCCTTCGAAGCCTGTCTGCGGTCACTCCTTCCACTAGGCCTCCACTGATCTGACCACTGCTGCCCGTGTACCCCTGGAACCAATTATAAAGTGCCTACAGCCAGCCCATTTTATTATGTTATGCCTTGGAAGCCTGTCTGCGGTCCCTCCTTCCACTAGGCCTCCACTGACCTGACCACTGCTGCCCGTGTACCCCTGGAACCAATTTTAAAGTGCCTACAGCCAGCCCATTTTATTATGTTAGGCCTTGGAAGCCTGTCTGCGGTCCCTCCTTCCACTAGGCCTCCACTGACCAGACCACTGCTGCCCGTGTACCCCTGGAACCAATTTTAAAGTGCCTACAGCCAGCCCATTTTATTATGTTAGGCCTTGGAAGCCTGTCTGCGGTCACTCCTTCCACTAGGCCTCCACTGATCTGACCACTGCTGCCCGTGTACCCCTGGAACCAATTATAAAGTGCCTACAGCCAGCCCATTTTATTATGTTAGGCCTTGGAAGCCTGTCTGCGGTCCCTCCTTCCACTAGGCCTACACTGACAAAGGTACACCTGACAACAGACACATGGACCTGTAGGCATGGCCACGGAAGGTTACGTGTCCTTTGTGGCTCAATGGGTTAATGTATTGGATGCATGGTCCACACAGGGGACAGCCTGCTAAGTCTGTCTGCAGTCCCTAATTCAAGTTGTCCTCAACTGAATAAAGCTGAGCTTCTACCTTCCGGCTCTGATTAACTGCTGTTTTTAAATACATTGGTGGTTCCGGCCTACTAACGGTGTCTGCCCCTGCCTGGTGTTGTCCTCAACTGAATACAGCTGAGCTTCAACCTTCTGGCTTTCGGCCTATAGTATCAGATATTAAACTGCATTTGGCCTTCAACTTTGGTTACGGCCTACTAACGGTGTCTGCCCCTCCCTGGTGTTGCCCTCAACTGAATAAAGCTGTGCTTCAACCTTCTGGCTTTCAGCCTATAGTATCAGATATTAAACTGCATTTGGCTTTCAACTTTGGTTACGGCCTACTAACGGTGTCTGCCCCTCCCTGGTGTTGCCCTCAACTGAATAAAGCTGTGCTTCAACCTTCTGGCTTTCGGCCTATAGTATCAGATATTAAACTGCATTTGGCTTTCAACTTTGGTTACGGCCTACTAACGGTGTCTGCCCCTCCCTGGTGTTGTCCTCAACTGAATACAGCTGAGCTTCAACCTTCTGGCTCTCATTAAGTGTTTTTTAAAAAACAAAATGGTGTTTAGGGCCTACTAATGGTTTCTGCCCCTCCCTGATGTTGCCCTCAACTGAATAAAGCTGAGCTTCAACCTTCTGGCTCTCATTAAGTGTTTTTTAAAAAACAAAATGGTGTTTAGGGCCTACTAACGGTGTCTGCCCCTCCCTGGTGTTGCCCTCAACTGACTAAAGCTGAGCTTCAACCTTCTGGCTCTCATTAAGTGTTTTTTAAAAAACAAAATGGTGGTTAGGGCCTACTAACGGTGTCTGCCCCTCTCTGGTGTTGCCCTCAACTGAATAAAGCTGTGCTTCAACCTTCTGGCTTTCAGCCTATAGTATCAGATATAAAACTGCATTTGGCCTTCAACTTTGGTTACGGCCTACTAACGGTGTCTGCCCCTCTCTGGTGTTGCCCTCAACTGAATAAAGCTGTGCTTCAACCTTCTGGCTTTCGGCCTATAGTATCAGATATTAAACTGCATTTGGCCTTCAACTTTGGTTACGGCCTACTAACGGTGTCTGCCCCTCCCTGGTGTTGCCCTCAACTGAATAAAGCTGAGCTTCAACCTTCTGGCTCTCATTAAGTGCTGTGTTTTTAAAAATTGGTGTTTAGGGCCTACTAACGGCTTCTGCCCCTCCCTGGTGTTGTCCTCAACTGAATACAGCTGAGCTTCAACCTTCTGGCTCTCATTAAGTGTTTTTTAAAAAACAAAATGGTGTTTAGGGCCTACTAACGGTTTCTGCCCCTCCCTGGTGTTGCCCTCAACTGAATAAAGCTGAGCTTCAACCTTCTGGCTCTCATTAAGTGTTTTTTAAAAAACAAAATGGTGGTTAGGGCCTACTAACGGTGTCTGCCCCTCCCTGGTGTTGCCCTCAACTGAATAAAGCTGAGCTTCAACCTTCTGGCTCTCATTAAGTGTTTTTTAAAAAACAAAATGGTGTTTAGGGCCTACTAACGGTGTCTGCCCCTCCCTGGTGTTGCCCTCAACTGAATAAAGCTGAGCTTCAACCTTCTGGCTCTCATTAAGTGTTTTTTAAAAAACAAAATGGTGGTTAGGGCCTACTAACGGTGTCTGCCCCTCTCTGGTGTTGCCCTCAACTGAATAAAGCTGTGCTTCAACCTTCTGGCTTTCGGCCTATAGTATCAGATATTAAACTGCATTTGGCCTTCAACTTTGGTTACGGCCTACTAACGGTTTCTGCCCCTCCCTGGTGTTGCCCTCAACTGAATAAAGCTGAGCTTCAACCTTCTGGCTCTCATTAAGTGTTTTTTAAAAAACAAAATGGTGTTTAGGGCCTACTAACGGTTTCTGCCCCTCCCTGGTGTTGCCCTCAACTGAATAAAGCTGAGCTTCAACCTTCTGGCTCTCATTAAGTGTTTTTTAAAAAACAAAATGGTGTTTAGGGCCTACTAACGGTGTCTGCCCCTCCCTGGTGTTGCCCTCAACTGAATAAAGCTGAGCTTCAACCTTCTGGCTCTCATTAAGTGTTTTTTAAAAAACAAAATGGTGGTTAGGGCCTACTAACGGTGTCTGCCCCTCTCTGGTGTTGCCCTCAACTGAATAAAGCTGGCTTTCGGCCTATAGTATCAGATATTAAACTGCATTTGGCCTTCAACTTTGCTTACGGCCTACTAACGGTGTCTGCCCCTCCCTGGTGTTGTCCTCAACTGAACAAAGCTGAGCTTCTACATTCTGGCTTCCGGCCTATACTATCAGATATTAAACTGCATTTGGCCTACTAGTGTGGTTAGGCCCTTGAAACAGTGTCTGCTGCTCTTGGGTTTGCTACTCCACTGAACAAAGCAATGCCGCCTGTTTAGTCCTGTTACCAATTTTGATCTGCATTTAGCCTACTTTATTCTTTGGCCCTATATCTGTTTCCTCCTCATCCTGCCCATTGCCCAGCCACTGCTAGATGAGTCTGCTGGTACATTGACCTAGACCACTACATTCCCCTTGTACTCTACACAGCCAGAATCTGACCCTGCTGAAAGTAAGGTTCCCCTTCCCGCATATTATACCACCTTACACAGGGACAAAGAGGAAGGTGCAGATGAAAGTGCAGGTTCCTTCATCAGGTGGGGGGGGCATACTCGTTGGCGACGTCACTGGCACAGGGCCACTCAGAGTACGCAAAAGTGTCGCTGCTGGTGGGAGGCGCCCCCGCCATGCAAACACACCGCCGTACTTTGAGGGGCCCTGTGCCAGTGCCAATGCGAACGAGTGGGCCCCCCCTGCTTGCTCTGGATCACAGCACTTGCAACGTTGAAATACTTACCTCTCCCTGCTCCACCGCCATGACGTAGTCCACGTTTCCTGGGCCCACTAAAACCTTGAACCAGCCCTACCCCCCACAACTTTTGCCAAATGACCCCCAATTTCCAGTGCCCAACTATTATTATAAAGTTAATTAAGATTGACAAGCTTCAGAAAACAAGAATGGATGTTTTTGGCAGTAAAATGGGCACTGTAGGTGTTTTCCTGGCCTCCACTCACTGCCGGCTATGCTTCCCCATTGACTTGCATTGGGTTTCGTGTTTCGGTCGATCCCCGACTTTTAGCGATAATCGGCCGACTTCACTCGACTCGACTCTGGACTAAATCGGGTTTCACAAAACCAGACTCGATCTTAAAAAAATGAAAGTCGCTCAACCCTAGTGCAGGCTGCTGCACATTTTTTTAAAAAATTCCTATTAGTGTCTTTCCACCCGTATCCAGCTAACTTGTGGAAAAACACTACATAGGATAACGTAGAGGAGGGTTTTTGGGCCTTGCAGCGCCGTTTACAGCTGTCTGCACGGTCTCCGTGTGACTGCAGCTCGCCCTGTAGTCTGTGAGCAGCCATAGCCTGGTTGTATCCAGCTCAGGGTTCTTCACTGCGTCATACCGTCAAATCAATTTTCCTTTTGTTTTAAGTAGTGTAGTCTGCTGCTCATTTTTTCTAATAAATAATTCCTATTAGTGACTTTCCACCCGTATCCAGCTAACTTGTGGAAAAACACTACATAGGATAAAGTAGAGGAGGTTTTTTGGGCCTTGCAGCGCCGTTTACGGCTGTCTGCACGGTCTCCGTGTGACTGCAGCTCGCCCTGTAGTCTGTGAGCAGCCATAGCCTGGTTGTATCCAGCTCAGGGTTCTTCACTGCGTCATACCGTCAAATCAATTTTCCTTTTGTTTTAAGTAGTGCAGGCTGCTGCACATTTTTTCAAAAAATTCCTATTAGTGTCTTTCCACCCGTATCCAGCTAACTTGTGGAAAAACACTACATAGGATAACGTAGAGGAGGGTTTTGGGGCCTTGCAGCGCCGTTTACGGCTGTCTGCATGGTCTCCGTGTGACTGCAGCTCTCTCTGTTGTCAGTTCAGCCCCCAAAAAATAAATAATAAAGTTCACCAAACACACCACTTTACATTTGTGTAGGCCACATTAGCTCATATTAAAGTCTAGTCCACACTTTAGAAAATTAGTGTTTCTTATACCTGTTAGGAGCTGTTCAGGAATAAGCACACAAAGCCGTTAGTACTTTTCTGCTTATCTTTATCAGTCAACCAAGATGAAGAAGGCAGGGAGTAAGGCACGTGGGCGTGGGCGCGGTGTTGTGAATTAGACTTTTTGGCTCCCTCTTGTGGTCACTAGTGATATGACTCTGGGATTGTCTTTCTTCAGTTTGGCACTCACCTGGGTCGTTAGTTCAGGGGTGTCGCTATATAAACTTCCTGGATCCTTAGTCCAGTGCCTGGCATCGTTGTAATCAGATCCTTCTGTTGCTCCTGTCTGCTGGTCCTGGTTCCTGCAAAATTAAGCTAAGTCTTGCTTCTTTGTTTTTTGGGTTATTTGCTTTGCTTCTATTTTTGTCCAGCTTGTACTAAATGTGAGTTCTGACCTTGCTGGAAGCTCTAGGGGGCTGGTGTTCCCCCCCCCGGCCGTTAGTCGGTTCGGGGGGTTCTTGAATATCCAGCGTGGATATTTTAATAGGGTTTTTGCTGACCATATAAGTCATCTTACTATATTCTGCTATTAGCTAGTGGGCCTCTCTTTGCTAAATACCTAGCTCATTCTTATGTTTGTCTTTTCCTCTTACCTCACCGTTATTATTTGTTGGGGGCTGGTATCCAACTTTTGGGGTCTTTTCTCTGGAGGCAAGAAAGGTCTTTCTTTTCCCTTCTAGGGTTAGTTAGTTCTCCGGCTGGCGCGAGACGTCTAGAACCAACGTAGGCACGTGTTGTGGATTCTGTTTTTGGGCTCCCTCTGGTGGTTACAACTGGTACTGGGTGACTTTGGTGGGTTGCGGTCTCTGGTTTTCACCTGTCCATCAGAGGCTGGGTGTTTCCTATTTAACCTGGCTTTCCTGTCATTCCCTTGCCGGCTATCAATGTATCAGTGTGTCTCTGTTACCTTTGCTACCTGCTCCTAGGCCTTCAAGACAAGCTAAGTCTGGATTTCCCTGTTTCATGTTTGCTTTCATGTTTTTAGTCCAGCTTGCAGATATGTAATTCTCTGCTGCTGGTTGCTCTAGTGGGCTGAAATTACCACTCATGTACCATGAGTTGGCACATGAGTTCAAGTAATTTCAGGATGGTATTTTGAAGGGTTTTAAGCTGACTGCGCAGTTCACCTTTTGTATCCTCTGCTATCTAGCTTAAGCGGGCCTCATTTTGCTGAATCTGTTTTCATAACTACGTTTGTGCCTTCCTCTCATTTCACCGTCATTATATGTGGGGGGCTGCTATTTCTGTGGGAATATTTCTCTGGAGGCATGATAGGTCTGTGATTCTTCTGATAGGGGTAGCTAGATCTCCGGCTGGCGCGAGACGTCTAGAGTCCCCCCAGGAACGTTCCCCGGCTGCTGTTAGTTGAGTGTTGAGGTTCAGGATCGTGGTCAGCTCAGGTTCCATCACCCTAGAGCTCGTCCTGTTTTTGCCCATGTTATGTGTTTAATTCCCTGCCATTGGGAACATGACAGTATAGTCGGCCCACAAAGTGTTAATTGTTTGGGCTGAAGCAGGAGAAAAAGAAGTGTTGAAGGGAATTTTTTTTTTTTTTTTTTTCCCTCAGAGTTTTGCTGCCTAGCCCTTAATTGCTGTCTAGCTGCTTCTTACCTCCTCTTAACCCTTGAATGGCTCTGACCTTAGCTGTTTAACATGGATGTCCAGAGTTTGGCTTCCAGCCTGAATAATCTTGCTGCAAAAGTTCAAAACATACAGGATTTTGTTGTTCACACTCCTATGTCTGAACCTAGAATTCCTATTCCAGAGTTTTTTTCTGGAGATAGATCTACCTTCCTGAATTTCAGGAACAATTGCAAATTGTTTCTTTCTTTGAAATCTCGCTCCTCTGGAGACCCTGTTCAGCAGGTCAAGATTGTAATATCTTTCCTGCGGGGCGACCCTCAGAATTGGGCATTTGCATTGGCACCAGGGGATCCTGCATTGCTCAGTGTGGATGCGTTTTTTCTGGCACTGGGATTGCTCTATGAGGAACCTAACCTGGAGATTCAGGCTGAAAAGGCTTTATTAGCCCTCTCTCAGGGGCATGATGAAGCGGAAGTATATTGTCAAAAATTTCGGAAATGGTCGGTGCTTACTCAGTGGAATGAGTGCGCCCTGGCTGCAAACTTCGGAGATGGTCTTTCTGAGGCCATTAAGGATATTATGGTGGGGTTCCCTGCGCCTACAGGTCTGAATGAGTCTATGGCTATGGCCATTCAGATTGATCGGCGTTTACGGGAGCGCAAACCTGTGCACCAGTTGGCGGTGTCTTCTGAACAGGCACCTGAGACTATGCAATGTGATAGAATTCAGTCCAGAAGTGAACGGCAAAATTATAGGCGGAAAAATGGATTGTGTTTTTATTGTGGTGATTCAGCTCATGTTATATCAGCATGCTCTAAACGCACAAAAAAGGTTGATAAATCTTTTGCCATTAGTACTCTGCAGTCTAAGTTCATTTTGTCTGTAACTCTGATTTGTTCACTGTCATCCATTTCCGTCGATGCCTATGTGGATTCGGGCGCTGCCTCGAGTCTTATGGATTGGTCATTTGCCAAACGCTGCAGTTTTAGTCTGGAGCCTCTGGAAGTTCCTATTCCTTTGAAGGGAATTTACTCTACACCATTGGCTATGAATAAACTGCAGTACTGGACACAAGTGACCATGCGCATGACTCCCGTTCATCAGGAGGTGATTCGCTTCCTTGTACTGTATAATTTACATGATGTACTAGTGCTTGGTCTGCCATGGTTACAAACTCATAATCCAGTCCTGGATTGGAAAACAATGTCTGTGTTAAGCTGGGGATGTCAGGGGGTTCATGATGATGCACCTCTGATTTCAATCGCTTCATCTACTCCTTCTGAGGTCCCTGCGTTTTTGTCTGACTATCGGGATGTTTTTGAGGAGCCTAAGCTCAATTCGCTCCCTCCTCATAGGGATTGTGACTGTGCTATAGAATTAATTCCTGGCAGTAAGTTCCCTAAGGGTCGTTTATTTAATCTGTCAGTGCCAGAGCATACTGCTATGTGGAATTATATTAAGGAGTCCTTGGAAAAGGGACATATTCGTCCATCTTTGTCCCCTCTGGGAGCAGGTTTTTTTTTCGTGGCAAAAAAAGATGGTTCCCTGAGGCCTTGTATAGATTATCGCCTTCTGAATAAGATTACAGTCAAATATCAGTATCCATTGCCATTATTGACTGATTTGTTTGCTCGCATTAAGGGGGCTAGGTGGTTCACTAAGATAGATCTTCGCGGTGCGTATAATCTTGTGCGGATAAAGCAGGGTGATGAGTGGAAAACCGCATTTAATACGCCTGAGGGCCATTTTGAGTATTTGGTAATGCCTTTTGGACTTTCTAATGCTCCTTCAGTCTTTCAGTCCTTTATGCACAATATTTTCCGTGAATATCTGGATAAGTTTATGATTGTGTATTTGGATGATATTTTGGTGTTTTCTGATGACTGGGAGTCTCATGTTCTACAGGTCAGGAAGGTGTTTCAAGTCCTGCGGGCCAATTCTCTGTTTGTGAAGGGCTCAAAATGTCTCTTCGGAGTCCAGAAGATTTCTTTTTTGGGGTACATTTTTTCTCCTTCTACTATTGAGATGGATCCCGTCAAGGTTCAGGCGATTTGTGACTGGACACAACCTACATCTGTTAAGAGTCTTCAGAAGTTCTTGGGTTTTGCTAATTTTTATCGTCGGTTCATTACTAATTTTTCCAGTGTTGTTAAACCTTTGACTGATTTGACTAAAAAGGGTGCTGATGTTGCTAATTGGTCTCCTACGGCTGTGGAGGCCTTTCAGGAACTTAAGCGCCGGTTTTCTTCTGCTCCTGTGTTATGTCAACCAGATGTTTCACTTCCTTTTCAGGTTGAGGTTGATGCTTCCGAGATTGGAGCGGGGGCGGTTTTGTCACAAAGAAGTTCCGATGGCTCGGTGATGAAGCCATGTGCGTTCTTTTCTAGAAAATTCTCGCCCGCCGAGCGCAATTATGATGTGGGTAATCGGGAGCTTTTGGCCATGAAGTGGGCATTTGAGGAGTGGTGTCATTGGCTTGAGGGTGCTAGACATCGTGTGGTGGTCTTGACTGATCACAAAAATCTGATTTACCTTGAGTCTGCCAGGCGTCTGAATCCTAGACAGGCTCGTTGGTCGTTGTTTTTTTCTCGTTTCAATTTTGTGGTTTCATACCTGCCAGGTTCAAAGAATGTGAAGGCAGATGCTCTTTCCAGGAGTTTTGTGCCTGACTCTCCTGGAGACTCTGGGCCTACTGGTATCCTTAGGGATGGGGTAATATTGTCCGCCGTCTCCTCAGACTTGCGACGTGCATTGCAGGAGTTTCAGGCGGATAAACCTGATCGTTGTCCACCAGAAAGACTGTTTGTTCCGGATGATTGGACCAGTAGAGTCATCTCCGAGGTCCATTCTTCTGTGTTGGCTGGTCATCCTGGAATATTTGGTACTAGAGACTTGGTGGCCAGGTCTTTTTGGTGGCCTTCCTTGTCAAGGGATGTGCGCACCTTTGTGCAGTCTTGTGAAGTGTGTGCTCGGGCTAAGCCTTGCTGTTCTCGGGCCAGTGGGTTGTTGTTATCCTTGCCTATCCCGAAGAGGCCTTGGACGCACATTTCCATGGATTTTATTTCAGATCTCCCTGTCTCACAGAAAATGTCCGTTATCTGGGTTGTGTGTGACCGCTTTTCTAAGATGGTTCATTTGGTACCCTTGCCTAAGTTGCCTTCCTCCTCTGAGTTGGTCCCTTTATTTTTTCAGAACGTGGTTCGTTTGCATGGGATTCCGGAGAATATAGTTTCTGACAGGGGATCCCAGTTTGTGTCTAGATTTTGGCGGACGTTTTGTGCTAAGATGGGCATTGATTTGTCTTTCTCGTCTGCATTCCATCCTCAGACGAATGGCCAGACGGAGCGAACTAATCAGACCTTGGAAACTTATTTAAGGTGTTTTGTTTCTGCTGATCAAGATGACTGGGTTGCCTTTTTGCCACTGGCCGAATTTGCCCTTAATAATCGGGCTAGTTCTGCTACTTTGGTTTCTCCTTTCTTTTGTAATTCGGGGTTTCATCCTCGTTTTTCCTCTGGTCAGGTGGAGTGTTGTGAATTTGGTTTCTGGGCTCCCCCGGTGGTCACTGGTGGTACTGAACTTGTGTGCTTCATCGCCTCTGTTCACCTGTTTCCATCAGGATGTGGGAGTTGTCTATTTAGCCTTGCTCCTCAGTCATTTCTATGCCGGCCAACAATGTTACCAGAAGCCTTTTTTGTTGCATGTTCCTGCTCCTAGACTACTATCAGCTAAGTTGGACTTGTAGTCCTAAGTTTGTTTTGCATTTTTGTTCCAGTTCTCTGTGATTGTTTATTTCTGAGGCTGGAAGCTCTTGTGAGCTGGAATTGCCACTCTGGTGTCATGAGTTGATATTAGAGTCTTAAAGTAATTCCAGGATGGTGTTTTGAAAGGGTTTTCAGCTGACTGTGAAGTTCCCTTTTCTGTCTTCCTACTATCTAGTAAGCGGACCTCAATTTGCTAAACCTATCTTCATACTTCGTATGTCAATTTCCTCTGAAATCACCGACAATATATGTGGGGGCTACTGTCTGCCTTTTGGGGAAAATTTCTCTAGAGGTAAGCCAGGTCTGTATTTTCCTCTGCTAGGGTCAGTCAGTTCTCCGGCTGGCGCTGGGCGTCTAGGGATAAAACGTAGGCACGCTACCCGGCCACTGTTATTTGTGCGGTAGGTTTAGCTCACAGTCAGCTCGAGTTCCCATCTTCCAAGAGCTAGTCCTTTTTGTATGCTTTACTACGTTCTCTTGCCATTGAGAACCATGACAGTTTGGCCGGCCGAGGGTTAAATTATTGGCAGAAGAAAGGAGAGAAAAGAAGTCTGCAGAGAATTTTTTTTTTTTTTTTCTGAGTTTGCTCATTAGTTGATTCACTAGCATCTCTGCTTACTGCAGCCTTCGTCTCTCTCTCCTTCTAATCCTTGAATGGTTCTGACTTCACCTGATGAAAATGGATCCTCAGAGTTTAGCTACAGGTCTGAACAATCTCGCTATGAAGGTTCAAAGTTTACAGGATTTTGTAATTCATGCTCCTATATCTGAACCTAGAGTACCTTTGCCTGAATTTTTCTCCGGGGATAGATCTCGCTTCCAGAATTTCAAACATAATTGTAAATTATTTTTGTCTCTGAGATCTCGCTCCGCTGGAGATCCTGCACAGCAGGTCAGGATTGTAATATCCTTGCTCCGGGGCGACCCTCAGGATTGGGCATTTGCTTTGGCACCAGGGGATCCTGCATTGCTCAATGTGGATGCGTTTTTCCTGGCTTTGGGGTTGCTTTATGAGGAACCTCATTTAGAGATTCAGGCTGAAAAAGCCTTGATGGCCCTGTCTCAAGGGCAAGATGAGGCTGAAATATACTGCCAAAAATTTCATAAGTGGTCTGTGCTTACTCAGTGGAATGAGTGCGCCCTGGCGGCGAATTTCAGAGAGGGTCTCTCTGATGCCATTAAAGATGTTATGGTGGGGTTCCCTGTGCCTGCAGGTCTGAATGAGTCCATGACAATGGCTATTCAGATTGATCGGCGTTTGCGGGAGCGCAAACCTGTGCACCATTTGGCGGTGTCTACTGAGAAGGCGCCAGAGATTATGCAATGTGATAGAATTCTGTCCAGAAGCGAACGACAGAATTTTAGGCGAAAAAATGGGTTATGCTTCTATTGTGGCGATTCAACTCATGTTATATCAGCATGCTCTAAACGTACTAAGAAGGTTGATAAGTCTGTTTCAATTGGTACTTTACAGTCCAAGTTTATTCTATCTGTGACCCTGATTTGCTCTTTATCGTCTATTACCGCGGACGCCTATGTCGACTCTGGCGCCGCTTTGAGTCTTATGGATTGGTCCTTTGCCAAACGCTGTGGGTTTAATTTAGAGCCTCTGGAAGTTCCTATACCTCTGAAGGGTATTGACTCCACGCCATTGGCTAGTAATAAACCACAATACTGGACACAAGTAACTATGCGTATTAATCCGGATCACCAGGAGATTATTCGCTTCCTTGTGTTGTATAATCTACATGATGTGTTGGTGCTTGGATTGCCATGGCTGCAATCTCATAACCCAGTCCTCGACTGGAAAGCAATGTCTGTGTTAAGCTGGGGATGTCAGGGAACTCATGGGGACGTACCTTTGGTTTCCATTTTGTCATCTATTCCCTCTGAGATTCCGGAATTTTTATCTGATTATCGTGACGTTTTTGAGGAGCCTAAACTTGGTTCACTACCTCCGCACAGAGATTGCGATTGTACAATAGATCTGATTCCGGGCAGTAAGTTTCCAAAGGGTCGTTTATTTAATCTATCTGTGCCTGAACACGCTGCTATGCGGGAATATATTAAGGAGTCCTTGGAAAAGGGACATATTCGTCCTTCGTCATCTCCCTTAGGAGCCGGTTTTTTCTTTGTATCTAAAAAAGATGGCTCTTTGAGGCCGTGTATTGATTATCGGCTTTTGAATAAAATCACGGTTAAATATCAGTATCCTTTGCCACTGCTTACTGACTTGTTTGCTCGAATAAAGGGGGCCAAGTGGTTCTCTAAGATTGATCTTCGTGGGGCGTATAATTTAGTGTGAATTAAGCAGGGGGATGAGTGGAAAACCGCATTTAATACGCCTGAGGGCCATTTTGAGTATTTAGTAATGCCTTTTGGTCTTTCAAATGCCCCTTCAGTCTTTCAGTCTTTTATGCATGACATTTTCCGTGAATATTTGGATAAATTTATGATTGTGTATCTGGATGATATTTTGATTTTTTCGGACGACTGGGACTCTCATGTCCAACAGGTCAGGAGGGTTTTTCAGGTTTTGCGCTCTAATTCCTTGTGTGTAAAGGGTTCTAAGTGCGTTTTTGGGGTTCAAAAGATTTCGTTTTTGGGGTACATTTTTTCCCCCTCTTCCATTGAGATGGACCCTGTCAAGGTTCAGGCTATTTGTGATTGGACGCAACCCTCTTCTCTTAAGAGCCTTCAGAAGTTTTTGGGCTTTGCTAATTTTTATCGTCGATTTATAACTGGTTTTTCTGATGTTGCTAAACCGTTGACTGATTTGACTAAGAAGGGTGCTGATGTTGCTGATTGGTCCCCTGCTGCTGTGGAGGCCTTTCGGGAGCTTAAGCGCCGCTTTTCTTCCGCCCCTGTATTGCGTCAGCCTAATGTTACTCTTCCTTTTCAGGTTGAGGTCGACGCTTCAGAAATCGGAGCTGGGGCGGTTTTGTCGCAGAAAAGTTCCGACTGCTCCGTGATGAGACCTTGCGCGTTCTTTTCTCGTAAATTTTCGCCCGCTGAGCGAAATTATGATATTGGTAATCGGGAGCTCTTGGCTATGAAGTGGGCTTTTGAGGAGTGGCGTCATTGGCTTGAGGGGGCTAGACATCAGGTGGTGGTATTGACTGACCACAAGAATTTGATTTATCTTGAGTCTGCCAGGCGCCTGAATCCTAGACAGGCGCGCTGGTCGTTATTTTTCTCTCGGTTTAATTTTGTGGTTTCTTACCTACCGGGTTCTAAAAATGTGAAGGCGGATGCCCTTTCTAGGAGTTTTGAGCCTGATTCCCCTGGTAATTCTGAACCTACAGGTATCCTTAAGGATGGAGTGATATTATCTGCTGTTTCCCCAGACTTGCGACGGGTCTTGCAGGAGTTTCAGGCGGATAGACCTGATCGTTGCCCGCCTGGTAGAATGTTTGTTCCTGATGATTGGACCAGTAGAGTCATATCGGAGGTCCATTCTTCTGCGTTAGCTGGTCATCCTGGAATCTTTGGTACCAGGGATTTGGTGGCTAGGTCCTTCTGGTGGCCTTCCCTGTCGCGAGATGTGCGAGGTTTTGTGCAGTCTTGTGATGTTTGTGCTCGGGCCAAGCCTTGTTGTTCTCGGGCTAGTGGATTGTTGTTATCTTTGCCTATTCCGAAGAGGCCTTGGACTCACATCTCCATGGATTTTATTTCTGATCTCCCTGTTTCTCAGAAGATGTCTGTCATCTGGGTGGTGTGTGACCGTTTCTCTAAGATGGTCCATTTGGTCCCCTTGCCTAAATTGCCTTCCTCATCCGAGCTGGTTCCTCTGTTTTTTCAAAATGTGGTTCGCTTGCATGGTATTCCGGAGAATATCGTGTCTGACAGGGGAACCCAATTCGTGTCTAGATTTTGGCGAGCGTTCTGTGCTAGGATGGGCATTGATTTGTCTTTTTCGTCTGCTTTCCATCCTCAGACTAATGGCCAGACCGAGCGAACTAATCAGACCTTGGAGACTTATTTGAGGTGTTTTGTGTCTGCGGATCAGGATGATTGGGTTGCCTTTTTGCCCTTGGCGGAGTTTGCCCTCAATAATCGGGCTAGTTCTGCCACCTTGGTTTCTCCTTTCTTCTGTAATTCGGGGTTTCATCCTCGTTTCTCTTCCGGTCAGGTGGAGTCTTCGGATTGTCCTGGAGTGGATGCTGTGGTGGAGAGGTTGCATCAGATTTGGGGGCATGTGGTGGACAATTTGAAGTTGTCCCAGGAGAAGACTCAGCATTTTGCCAACCGCCGTCGTTGTGTTGGTCCTCGTCTTTGTGTTGGGGACTTGGTGTGGTTGTCTTCTCGTTTTGTCCCTATGAAGGTTTCTTCTCCTAAGTTTAAGCCTCGGTTCATCGGCCCGTACAAGATATTGGAGATTCTTAACCCTGTGTCCTTTCGTTTGGACCTCCCTGCATCTTTTTCTATTCATAATGTCTTCCATCGGTCATTGTTGCGCAGGTATGAGGTACCGGTTGTGCCTTCCGTTGAGCCTCCTGCTCCGGTGTTGGTTGAGGGGGAGTTGGAGTACGTTGTCGAGAAGATCTTGGACTCCCGTGTTTCCAGATGGAGACTTCAGTATCTGGTCAAGTGGAAGGGCTACGGTCAGGAGGATAATTCTTGGGTGACAGCCTCTGATGTTCATGCCTCCGATTTGGTCCGTGCCTTTCATAGGGCTCATCCTGATCGCCCTGGTGGTTCTGGTGAGGGTTCGGTGCCCCCTCCTTGAGGGGGGGGTACTGTTGTGAATTTGGTTTCTGGGCTCCCCCGGTGGTCACTGGTGGTACTGAACTTGTGTGCTTCATCGCCTCTGTTCACCTGTTTCCATCAGGATGTGGGAGTTGTCTATTTAGCCTTGCTCCTCAGTCATTTCTATGCCGGCCAACAATGTTACCAGAAGCCTTTCTGTTGCATGTTCCTGCTCCTAGACTACTATCAGCTAAGTTGGACTTGTAGTCCTAAGTTTGTTTTGCATTTTTGTTCCAGTTCTCTGTGATTGTTTATTTCTGAGGCTGGAAGCTCTTGTGAGCTGGAATTGCCACTCTGGTGTCATGAGTTGATATTAGAGTCTTAAGGTAATTCCAGGATGGTGTTTTGAAAGGGTTTTCAGCTGACTGTGAAGTTCCCTTTTCTGTCTTCCTACTATCTAGTAAGCGGACCTCAATTTGCTAAACCTATCTTCATACTTCGTATGTCAATTTCCTCTGAAATCACCGACAATATATGTGGGGGCTACTGTCTGCCTTTTGGGGAAAATTTCTCTAGAGGTAAGCCAGGTCTGTATTTTCCTCTGCTAGGGTCAGTCAGTTCTCCGGCTGGCGCTGGGCGTCTAGGGATAAAACGTAGGCACGCTACCCGGCCACTGTTATTTGTGCGGTAGGTTTAGCTCACAGTCAGCTCGAGTTCCCATCTTCCAAGAGCTAGTCCTTTTTGTATGCTTTACTACGTTCTCTTGCCATTGAGAACCATGACAGTGGAGCCTTCGGATTGTCCTGGAGTGGACGTGGTGGTGGACAGGCTACATCAGATTTGGAATCAGGTGGTGGACAATTTGAAGTTGTCTCAGGAGAAGACTCAGCAGTTTGCTAATCGCCGTCGCCGCGTGGGTCCCCGACTTCTTGTTGGGGACTTGGTGTGGTTGTCTTCTCGTTTTGTCCCTATGAAGGTCTCTTCTCCTAAGTTCAAGCCTCGGTTCATCGGTCCTTATAAGATCTTGGAGATTCTTAACCCTGTATCTTTTCGTTTGGATCTCCCAGCATCGTTTGCTATTCATAATGTGTTCCATCGGTCGTTATTGCGGAGGTATGAGGTGCCCGTTGTTCCTTCGGTTGAGCCTCCTGCTCCGGTGCTGGTGGAGGGAGAATTGGAGTATGTTGTTGAGAAGATCTTGGATTCTCGTGTTTCCAGACGTAAACTCCAGTATTTGGTTAAGTGGAAGGGTTATGGTCAGGAGGATAATTCCGGGGTGGTCGCCTCTGATGTTCATGCGACTGATTTGGTCCGCGCCTTCCATAGAGCTCATCCTGATCGCCCTGGGGGTTCTCGTGAGGGTTCGGTGACCCCTCTTCAAGGGGGGGGTACTGTTGTGGATTCTGTTTTTGGGCTCCCTCTGGTGGTTACAACTGGTACTGGGTGACTTTGGTGGGTTGCGGTCTCTGGTTTCCACCTGTCCATCAGAGGCTGGGTGTTTCCTATTTAACCTGGCTTTCCTGTCATTCCCTTGCCGGCTATCAATGTATCAGTGTGTCTCTGTTACCTTTGCTACCTGCTCCTAGGCCTTCAAGACAAGCTAAGTCTGGATTTCCCTGTTTCATGTTTGCTTTCATGTTTTTAGTCCAGCTTGCAGATATGTAATTCTCTGCTGCTGGTTGCTCTAGTAGGCTGAAATTACCACTCATGTACCATGAGTTGGCACATGAGTTCAAGTAATTTCAGGATGGTATTTTGAAGGGTTTTAAGCTGACCGCGCAGTTCACCTTTTGTATCCTCTGCTATCTAGCTTAAGCGGGCCTCATTTTGCTGAATCTGTTTTCATAACTACGTTTGTGCCTTCCTCTCATTTCACCGTCATTATATGTGGGGGGCTGCTATTTCTGTGGGAATATTTCTATGGAGGCAAGATAGGTCTGTGATTCTTCTGATAGGGGTAGCTAGATCTCCGGCTGGCGCGAGACGTCTAGAGTCCCCCCAGGAACGTTCCCCGGCTGCTGTTAGTTGAGTGTTGAGGTTCAGGATCGCGGTCAGCTCAGGTTCCATCACCCTAGAGCTCGTCCTGTTTTTGCCCGTGTTATGTGTTTAATTCCCTGCCATTAGGAACATGACAGGCACGCTCCCCGGCTACTGCTATTTGTGGTGCTAGGATTAGATATATGGTCAGCCCAGTTACCACTGCCCTATGAGCTGGTTTTTTGTGTTTGCAGACTTGGTATTTATTCCTGAGACCCTCTGCCATTGGGGTCATAACAGTATGCCAGGCCGACATTGAATGTTTAATGCATTGCAGAAGTGGGATAATAAGAAAGGAAATTCTGAGGTTTTTTTTTTTTTTTTTCCTCTCTTTCTTCTTCCCTTTTACCTCTGAGTGGCTTGAGCTTGCTGCAGACATGAATGTCCAGACCTTGATTACAAGTGTGGACCAGCTTGCTGCTCGTGTGCAAAGCATACAAGATTTTGTTACCAGTAGTTCTATGTCTGAACCTAAAATACCTATTCCTGAACTGTTTTCTGGAGACCGATTTAAGTTTAGGAATTTCAGGGATAATTGTAAATTGTTTCTATCTCTGAGACCCCGTTCATCTGGAGATTCAGCTCAGCAAGTTAAAATTGTTATCTCTTTTTTACGGGGCGACCCTCAGGATTGGGCTTTCTCGCTAGCGCCAGGAGATCCGGCATTGGCAAATATGGATGCGTTTTTTCTGGCGCTCGGATTGCTTTACGAGGAACCCAATCTTGAGGTTCAGGCAGAAAAAGCCTTGCTGGCTATTTCTCAGGGCCAGGATGAAGCTGAAGTGTATTGCCAAATATTTCGGAAATGGTCCGTGCTTACTCAGTGGAATGAGTGTGCTCTGGCCGCAAATTTCAGAAATTGCCTTTCTGAAGCCATTAAGAATGTGATGGTGGGTTTCTCCATTCCTACAAGTCTGAATGATTCCATGGCGCTGGCTATTCAAATTGACCGGCGTTTGCGGGAGCGCAAAACCGCTAATCCTCTGGTAGTGTTGTCTAAACAAGCACCTGATTTGATGCAATGTGATAGAATTCAGACCAGAAATGAGCGGAAAAATCATAGACGTCAGAATGGGTTGTGTTTTTACTGTGGAGATTCTACACATGTTATATCAGCATGCTCTAAACGCCTAACAAGGGTTGTTAGTCCTGTCGCCATTGGTAATTTGCAACCTAAATTTATTTTGTCTGTGACTTTAATTTGCTCATTGTCCTCTTACCCTGTTATGGCGTTTGTGGATTCAGGTGCTGCCCTGAGTCTTATGGATCTGTCATTTGCCAAGCACTGTGGTTTTGTTCTTGAGCCGTTGGTTAATCCTATCCCTCTGAGGGGTATTGATGCTACGCCATTGGCGGAAAATAAACCGCAGTTTTGGACACAGGTAACCATGTGCATGACTCCTGAACATCGGGAGGTGATTCGTTTTCTTGTTCTGCATAAAATGCATGATTTGGTCGTTTTGGGTTTGCCATGGTTACAGACTCATAATCCAGTCTTGGATTGGAAGGCAATGTCTGTGTCAAGTTGGGGCTGTCAGGGTATTCATGGTGATTCCCCGCCGGTGTCTATTGCTTCCTCTACTCCTTCGGAAGTTCCTGAGTATTTGTCTGATTATCAGGATGTGTTCAGCGAGTCCAGGTCCAGTGCTCTGCCTCCTCATAGGGACTGTGACTGTGCCATAGATTTGATTCCAGGTAGCAAATTTCCTAAGGGAAGACTATTTAATCTGTCTGTACCTGAGCATACCGCAATGCGTTCGTATATCAAGGAATCTCTGGAGAAGGGGCATATCCGTCCTTCCTCTTCCCCTCTTGGTGCGGGATTCTTTTTTGTGGCCAAGAAGGACGGATCTTTGAGACCTTGTATTGACTATCGGCTTTTGAATAAAATCACTGTTAAATTTCAGTATCCTTTGCCTCTGTTGTCAGACTTGTTTGCCCGAATTAAAGGTGTCAAGTGGTTCACCAAGATAGATCTTCGTGGTACGTACAACTTTGTGCGCATTAAGCGAGGAGATGAATGGAAAACTGCATTTAATACGCCCGAAGGTCATTTTGAGTACTTGGTGATGCCTTTTGGGCTCTCTAATGCTCCTTCAGTGTTTCAGTCCTTTATGCATGATATTTTCCAGAAGTATCTGGATAAATTTATGATCGTTTATCTGGATGATATTCTGTTTTTTTCTGATGACTGGGACTCGCATGTAGAGCAGGTCAGGATGGTGTTTCAGGTTTTGCGTGAGAATGCTTTATTTGTTAAGGGCTCAAAGTGTCTCTTTGGAGTACAGAAGGTTCCCTTTTTGGGGTTTATTTTTTCCCCTTCTGCGGTGGAGATGGACCCAGTCAAGGTCCGAGCTATTCATGATTGGACTCAACCCACGTCAGTTAAGAGTCTTCAGAAGTTCTTGGGTTTTGCTAACTTCTACCGTCGTTTTATTGCTAATTTTTCTAGCATTGTTAAACCTTTGACGGATATGACCAAGAAAGGTTCTGATGTTGCTAACTGGGCTCCTGCAGCCGTGGAGGCTTTCCAGGAGTTGAAGCGCCGGTTTACTTCGGTGCCTGTTTTGTGCCAGCCTGATGTCTCACTTCCCTTTCAGGTTGAAGTGGATGCTTCTGAGATTGGGGCAGGGGCCGTTTTGTCGCAGAGAGGCTCTGGTTGCTCTGTGATGAGACCTTGTGCCTTTTTCTCGAGGAAGTTTTCACCTGCTGAGCGGAATTATGATGTTGGCAATCGGGAGTTGTTGGCCATGAAGTGGGCATTTGAGGAGTGGCGTCATTGGCTCGAGGGTGCTAAGCATCGTGTGGTGGTCTTGACTGATCACAAAAATTTGATGTATCTCGAGTCTGCTAAACGCCTGAATCCTAGACAGGCCCGCTGGTCATTGTTTTTCTCCCGTTTTGACTTTGTGGTCTCGTATTTACCAGGTTCAAAGAATGTGAAGGCTGATGCTCTTTCAAGGAGCGTTGTGCCTGACTCTCCGGGAGTCGCAGAACCGGTTGGTATTCTTAAAGAGGGAGTTATCTTGTCAGCCATTTCTCCAGATTTGCGACGTGTGTTGCAGAGATTTCAGGCTGGTAGACCTGACTCTTGTCCACCTGACAGACTGTTTGTTCCTGATAAGTGGACCAGCAGAGTCATTTCCGAGGTTCATTCCTCGGTGTTGGCAGGGCATCCGGGAATTTTTGGCACCAGAGATCTGGTGGCTAGGTCCTTTTGGTGGCCTTCCTTGTCACGGGATGTGCGTTCGTTTGTGCAGTCCTGTGGGACTTGTGCTCGAGCTAAGCCTTGCTGTTCTCGTGCCAGCGGGTTGCTCTTGCCCTTGCCTGTCCCGAAGAGGCCTTGGACACACATTTCCATGGATTTCATTTCAGATCTCCCGGTGTCTCAGGGCATGTCTGTCATCTGGGTGGTATGTGATCGCTTTTCTAAGATGGTCCATTTGGTGCCTTTGCCTAAGCTGCCTTCCTCTTCCGATCTGGTTCCTGTGTTCTTTCAGAATGTGGTTCGTTTACATGGCATTCCTGAGAATATTGTGTCTGACAGAGGATCCCAGTTTGATTCCAGGTTCTGGCGATCCTTTTGTGCTAGGATGGGCATTGAGTTGTCGTTTTCGTCTGCCTTTCATCCTCAGACTAATGGACAAACGGAGCGAACTAATCAGACTCTGGAGGCTTATTTGAGGTGTTTTGTTTCTGCGGATCAGGATGATTGGGTGACCTTCTTGCCGTTGGCTGAGTTTGCCCTTAATAATCGGGCTAGTTCCGCTACATTGGTTTCGCCATTTTTCTGCAACTCTGGTTTCCATCCTCGTTTTTCCTCGGGACATGTGGAGCCTTCTGACTGTCCTGGGGTAGATTCTGTGGTGGATAGGTTGCAGCAGATCTGGAATCATGTGGTGGACAACTTAAAGTTGTCACAAGAGAAGGCTCAGCGTTTTGCCAACCGCCGCCGCGTTGTGGGTCCCCCACTTCTTGTTGGGGATTTGGTATGGCTGTCTTCTCGATTTGTTCCTATGAAGGTCTCCTCTCCTAAATTTAAGCCTCGCTTCATCGGTCCTTACAAGATATTGGAAATCCTTAATCCTGTGTCCTTTCGCTTGGATCTTCCGGTGTCGTTTGCCATTCACAACGTGTTCCATAGGTCTTTGTTGCGGCGGTACGTTGTACCTGTGGTTCCTTCTGTTGAGCCTCCTGCTCCGGTGTTGGTTGAGGGCGAGTTGGAGTATGTGGTGGAGAAGATCTTGGATTCTCGTCTCTCCAGGCGGAGGCTTCAGTATCTGGTCAAGTGGAAGGGCTATGGTCAGGAGGATAATTCCTGGGTGGTTGCCTCTGATGTGCATGCGGCCGATTTAGTTCGTGCCTTTCACGCTGCTCATCCTGATCATCCTGGTGGTCTTGGTGAGGGTTCGGTGACCCCTCCTTAAGGGGGGGTACTGTTGTGAATTAGACTTTTTGGCTCCCTCTTGTGGTCACTAGTGATATGACTCTGGGATTGTCTTTCTTCAGTTTGGCACTCACCTGGGTCGTTAGTCCAGGGGTGTCGCTATATAAACTTCCTGGATCCTTAGTCCAGTGCCTGGCATCGTTGTAATCAGATCCTTCTGTTGCTCCTGTCTGCTGGTCCTGGTTCCTGCAAAATTAAGCTAAGTCTTGCTTCTTTGTTTTTTGGGTTATTTGCTTTGCTTCTATTTTTGTCCAGCTTGTACTAAATGTGAGTTCTGACCTTGCTGGAAGCTCTAGGGGGCTGGTGTTCCCCCCCCCCCCCCCGGCCGTTAGTCGGTTCGGGGGTTCTTGAATATCCAGCGTGGATATTTTAATAGGGTTTTTGCTGACCATATAAGTCATCTTACTATATTCTGCTATTAGCTAGTGGGCCTCTCTTTGCTAAATACCTAGCTCATTCTTATGTTTGTCTTTTCCTCTTACCACACCGTTATTATTTGTTGGGGGCTGGTATCCAACTTTTGGGGTCTTTTCTCTGGAGGCAAGAAAGGTCTTTCTTTTCCCTTCTAGGGTTAGTTAGTTCTCCGGCTGGCGCGAGACGTCTAGAACCAACGTAGGCACGTTCCCCGGCTACTGCTATTTGTGGTGCTAGGATTAGATATATGGTCAGCCCAGTTACCACTGCCCTATGAGCTTTTTTTTGTGTTTGCAGACTTGGTATTTATTCCTGAGACCCTCTGCCATTGGGGTCATAACAGCGCGGAGCAGGGAGAGGACGTGGGGATTCTGTGCCTGCTGCGGGCACCAGTGACTCATCAGCACCCACTTTCAGCAGGGAACAGTCGTTCATGCGCAGCTTTGTCGGAGAGCGCCGTACACCGCTGCTGCGTGAAGACCTAATTGAAGCCGTTGTTGGATGGATGGCAGCTAATGCATTGACTTCAATTAGTGCCACATCCTCTCAGACACAGAACACTGGAGAGCACCCATCTGTCTCTTCACCACCTGCCAAATTGCCCAGGCAGACAGAGAGCCCAGGACAGGAGCCGTCTCTACTTCTGTTCTCTGAATCTCTTGGCTTGGAAACAGGGGGCCAGCCAAGCAGCATTGGAGAAATGGAAGAAGAGGCAGGGTGCAGTGATGCCCAACCGCTTTTTCTCTCTTCCTCTGAATAGGCGGGTGGGCCAGTGCCTCCGGTCACCACATCGCAGGACGCATCCGCTGATGACACTCAGGTGCCACTTTCTGGTGCGTGCTCTGCTGCTGAGACTACCCAGGAGGAGCAGTTGGTGGCAGAGGGTAGTGTAGATGATGAGGTCCTTGACCCATCTTGGCGTGAGGGACAGGAAGGTGGTGGGAGCAGCTCTGAGGAAGAGATTCCCCGAACGGGCCAAAGAGGCAGAGGGAGGGGGAAGACTGCGGATCCTGCAGCCTCCGCTTTGGCACCCGTTCGGAGCGTGTCTCTTCCAAAAGCCAAAAAGGGTGCTCCCAAGACTTGCAGTGCCTGGTCCTTTTTTGACACAGTTGCAGATGACATTTGCTATGTCAAATGCAAGGTGTGTCATCACAAAGTTAAAAGAGGTCGAAATGTCAGCAACCTCAATACCTCCAACATGTGGAAACATGTGCGCACCAGGCACGCGGCGGAGTTCGAAAAACACACTGAAGAGCTAGGCCAACCAACAGCGGCAGCTACCACCTCTTCAGCTCGTGTTGCCTCTTCCTCCAGCTCACACGCAGCTGGTTCGGCTTCCTCCCAGGATCGCCGTGGAAGAACCTCTGGCCCTGTTGTCCAGAGACCCACTGTAATTCCACCCGCAGCACCACGTTCCCAGGCATCCTCACACTCCCAGCCCAGTCTACAGCCATCGGTAGTACAGGCATGGGAGAAAAGGCGGCCTTTCTCGGCAAACCACCCACGAGCACAGGCTCTGACTGCAGGCATTGCCAAACTTCTGTCACTGGAAATGCTGTCATTCAGGCTGGTGGAGACTGACAGCTTCCGTGACTTGATGTCATTGGCAGTCCCACAGTACAATGTGCCCAGCCGCTTTTACTTCAGCAGGCAAGCTGTCCCTGCCCTGCACAAGCATGTGGAGGGACACATAAAACACACGCTACTGAACGCCGTCAGTAGCAAGGTCCACCTCACCACCGATGCGTGGACCAGTCAACATGGACAGGGGCGATACCTTTCCCTCACTGCCCATTGGGTTAATGTTGTTGAGCCGGGAACAGATCGTGCGAGTGGCGCAGGACGTGTCCTGCCCACTCCAAGGATTGCAGGAATCCATTCTGTATGCATTGACTCCTCCTCTTACACCAGTTCCTCAGAATTATCGCTGCAGGAGCCGTCACAGTCCACCTCCACATGGACCCGTGATGAACGTTTACCTGTTATGACCGACATGAGCACAGCCGTGGCCAAACGTCAACAGGCCATCTTGAAATTAATTTCTTTGGGGAATCGAAGCCACACAGCGCAGGAGCTCTGGAATGCCATCAAGCAGGAGAGCGATGTGTGGTTTGTGGCAGCGAATCTCCAGCCAGGCATGGTAGTGTGTGATAATGGCCGAAATCTGGTGGCAGCTCTGGGCCTCGGCAACCTCACTCACATCCCATGTCTGGCACATGTGCTCAATTTGGTTGTGCAGTTTTTTGAGGGACTATCCGGATCTTGATGCACTGCTGCACAAGGTCCGCCTAGAGTGTGCTCACTTGCGGCGTTCCAGCACGGCAAAATCGCGCATTGCGGCTCTGCAGCGCCGACACCGCCTGCCGGAACATCGCATCATATGTGACCTACCTACCAGGTGGAATTCCACGTTACATATGTTGGAGCGGTTGTGTGAGCAGCAGCAAGCTGTAATGGAGTACCAGCTGCATCAGGCGCAAAGAAGTCGCACTCCGCGCCGTTCAGACTTCACAACCACAGAGTGGGCCACTATGAAGGACGTCTGCCAGGTTTTGCGTCCCTTCGATTATTCCACGCAGATGGCGAGTGCAGATGATGCACTAGTCAGCATGACTGTCCCCCTTATCTGCCTGCTTGAAAAATCACTGCAAGCGCTAAGGGATGATGTTGTGGAAGAGGTGGAGGATGAGGATTCACCATTTCCATCATCTTCTGGACAGTCAGCGCCACGTGGTTCCTCACAAACGCGTAGGCAGGGGACACTTTGTGAGGAGGATGAGGAGGAGTCAATGGAGGAGGAAGACATCCGTCCAGAGGAGGTAGTTACACAATTGTCCAGTACTCAGTGTGTACAGCGAGGGTGGGGTGATGACGAGCGGGCAGAGATCACGCCTCCAGCAGGGGACAGCGTTTCTTGGCTAGTTGGCAGTCTGCAGCACATGGTGGATTACATGCTGCAGTGCCTGAGAAACGACCGCCGCATCGTCCACATTCTCAACATGTCTGATTATTGGGTGTTCACCCTCCTCGATCCTCGCTACCGGGACAACGTAGAAAGCCTCATCACACCGTTGAACCGGGAGCGAAAAATGCGGGAGTACCAAGACACACTGGTGAATTCCATCATCTTCTCCAGTCCAACTGAGAGAAGTGCTGCTAGTGCATTACAAAGCAGCTCAGTGCGTCCAGGCAGTGGAGGAGGCTCTGCACAAAGAGGGAGCAGAAGCAGTGCCTCTGCCCAAGGCAAGACCAGTATGGCCCAACTGTGGCACACTTGTGTGCCCGCCACAAAAGTCTACACCATCACAGACGGCTCCAGTCAGCAGGAGGCAACGGTTCCGTCAGATGGTGACAGACTACATGTCTTGCCCTCTTGCTGTACTCCCAGACGGCTCTTCCCCTTTCAAGTTTTGGGTCTCAAAGCTGGATACATGGCCAGAGCTAAGCCAGTATGCATTGGAGGTGCTGGCTTGCCCTGCGGCTAGTGTATTATCGGAACGCGTCTTTAGTGCTGCAGGTGGTGTACTAACTGACCGTCGCATGCGACTATCCTCCGATAACGTTGACCGGCTTACTTTCCTGAAAATGAACAAGGCTTGGATCTCGCAGGAATTTGCCACTCCTCTTCCTGATTAAATAATTAGGTGACTGTCTACAGTATCCAGGTCTCCTGTTGTGTTCATCTTTCTACCACCTGAACTGAAATTCCTGGGCTCCAACACCGCCAGTTGAGGCTCAGAAGTGCCGTCTGCACAGTCAAAACATACGACCCACTGTTATTGGGTGTCAGTAACGTCAGCTGATCCCCAGCTGTGTAGCCGGCAATGTGTCCTGCGACCGCCACGCTGACACAACAACTGAAATGTAAGGGAACCTGTCCCCCCCCCCAAGGCGTTTGTTACTGAAAGAGCCACCTTGTGCAGCAGTAATGCTGCACAAGGAAAAGGTAGCTATTTTTGTTTAGCTCCTTGCACACGCAGAACTTAACACTTATAAAATGTGTCCACTGATACCGTAAAACCGTCCCGGAGGTGGGACTTTCCTTCGTAATGTGACGCAGCACAGCCGTCATTCTTACCCCCCCCGGCGCGGTGCGCCGGCTCCTCAGCGTTGTTTGATTCTGTCTCGAAGCCTACGCTGTTATGTTATCCCTTGGCCAGGCACACTTAGCGCTGCCCCTCTTCTGACATCATTTGGTGTCAGGCTGACTGCGCCTGTGCGGCCGCGCTGGCCGAGATCCCGCCTCGCAGTGTCTTCTGATTTAATCCCACTAGGTGCCTGAGATCCATGGACATGCGCAGTGCATATCTGAATCTCCGCCTCTCACTCATCTCCCTCCGCCTTCTTCAGACTGTGCTCCGTCAGCTGATCCCTAATAGCATGCCACGGCCGTGACGCCGCACAGTCTGAAGAAGCCGAAGGGAGGGGAGTGAGAGGCGAGGATATGCACTGCGCATGGCCACGGATCCCAGGCCCGTGGTGGGATTACATTAGACGACACTGCGAGGCGGGCTCTTGGCCAGCGCGGCTGCACAGGCGCAGCCAGCCTGACACCAAATGATGTCAGAAGATGGGCAGCGCTAAGTGTGCCTAGCCAAGGGATAACATAACAGCGCAGGCTCCGGGACAGAATTAAACAACGCTGAGGAGCCGGGGCATGGCGCCAAGGGGGTAGGAATGACGGCTGTGCTGGGTCATATTACGAAGGAAAGTCCCACCTCCGGGACGGTCTCACGGTTTCAGGGGACACATTTTATAAGTGTTTAGTTCTGTGTTTGCAAGGAGCATAATGAAAAGAGCCACCTTTTCCTTTTGCATCCTTTGTGCTGCACACGCTGGCTCTTTCAGCTACAAACGCCTTGGGGGGGTTAAAGGTTCCCTTTCGACTTTCTCCAATCAGGCTTTGGCCTACACTGTGTTCCTCTCCTCCTACTTCTGTCCCTGGGCTCCAACACCGCTAGTTGTTGTCCGGAAGTGCAGTCCGCACAGTCAACAGTCGCTCCTCTGTTATTGGGGTTCAATAACGTCAGCTGTTCCCCAGCTGTGTGTGTGGCAATCCCTCCTCTCTCCTCCACCTCCTCCTCCTCCTGTCCCTGGGCTCCAACACCGCTAGTTGTTGTCCGGAAGTGCTGTCCGCACAGTCAACAGTCGCTCCTCTGTTATTGGGGTTCAGTAACGTCAGCTGTTCCCCAGCTGTGTGTGTGGCAATCCCTCCTCTCTCCTCCACCTCCTCCTCCTCCTTCTGTCCCTGGGCTCCAACACCGCTAGTTGTTGTCCGGAAGTGCAGTCCGCACAGTCAACAGTCGCTCCTCTGTTATTGGGGTTCAGTAACGTCAGCTGTTCCCCAGCTGTGTGTGTGGCAATCCCTCCTCTCTCCTCCACCTCCTCCTCCTCCTGTCCCTGGGCTCCAACACCGCTAGTTGTTGTCCGGAAGTGCTGTCCGCACAGTCAACAGTCGCTCCTCTGTTATTGGGGTTCAGTAACGTCAGCTGTTCCCCAGCTGTGTGTGTGGCAATCCCTCCTCTCTCCTCCACCTCCTCCTCCTCCTTCTGTCCCTGGGCTCCAACACCGCTAGTTGTTGTCCGGAAGTGCTGTCCGCACAGTCAACAGTCGCTCCTCTGTTATTGGGGTTCAGTAATGTCAGCTGTTCCCCAGCTGTGTGTGTGGCAATCCCTCCTCTCTCCTCCACCTCCTCCTCCTCCTTCTGTCCCTGGGCTCCAACACCGCTAGTTGTTGTCCGGAAGTGCTGTCCGCACAGTCAACTGTCGCTCCTCTGTTATTGGGGTTCAGTAACGTCAGCTGTTCCCCAGCTGTGTGTGTGGGAATCCCTCCTCTCTCCTCCACCTCCTCCTCCTCCTTCTGTCCCTGGGCTCCAACACCGCTAGTTGTTGTCCGGAAGTGCTGTCCGCACAGTCAACTGTCGCTCCTCTGTTATTGGGGTTCAGTAACGTCAGCTGTTCCCCAGCTGTGTGTGTGGCAATCCCTCCTCTCTCCTCCACCTCCTCCTTCTGTCCCTGGGCTCCAACACTGCTAGTTGTTGTCCGGAAGTGCTGTCCGCACAGTCAACAGTCGCTCCTCTGTTATTGGGGTTCAGTAACGTCAGCTGTTCCCCAGCTGTGTGTGTGGCAATCCCTCCTCTCTCCTCCACCTCCTCCTCCTCCTTCTGTCCCTGGGCTCCAACACCGCTAGTTGTTGTCCGGAAGTGCTGTCCGCACAGAGCCAAACACCTCGCCAATGTGTTAGTGGGGTTCAGTAATGCCTGCTGCTCCCCTGCTGTGTATACGGCAACGTGTCATGCGACCGCCACGCAGGCACAACAACTTAAATGTAAGGGAACCTGCCCCCCCCCCAGGCGTTTGTTACTGAAAAGCCACCTTGTGCAGCAGTAATGATGCAAGAGGGAAAAGTGCCTCTTTTCGTGGTGCTCCTTGTATACACTGAACCGAACACTTCTGAAATGTGTCCCCTCACACCGTTAAACCGTCCGGTCGGAGGGACTTTCCTTTGTCATGTGACGCAGCACAGCCGTCATTCTTACCCCCTTGGCGATGTGCGCCGCCTCCTCAGCGTTGTTTGAATCTGTCCCGGAGCCTGCGCTGTTAGGTTAGCCCTTGGCCATGCACACATTTTGCGCTGCCCGTCTTCTGACATCATTTGGTGTCAGGCTGGCTGCGCCTGTGCGGCCACGCTGGATGAGATCCCGCCTCGTAGTGTCTTCTGATTTAATCCCACTGCGGGCCTGTGATCCATGGACATGCGCAGTGTATATCTTAACATCCGCCTCTCACTCATCTCCCTCCGCCTTCTTCAGACTGTGCTCCGTCAGCTGATCCCTAATAGCATACCACGGCCGTGACGCCGCACAGTCTGAAGAAGCTGGAAGGAGGGGAGTGAGAGGTGAAGATATGCACTGCGCATGCCCATGGATCCCAGGCCCGCAGTGGGATTACATTGGACGACACTGCAATGTGGGATCTTGGCCAGCGCGGCCACACAGGCGCAGCCAGCCTGACACCAAATGATGTCAGAAGACGGGCAGCGCAAAATGTGTGCATGGCCAAGGGCTAACCTAACAGCGCAGGCTCCGGGACAGATTCAAACAACGCTGAGGAGGCGGCGCACATCGCCAAGGGGGTAAGAATGACGGCGGTGCTGCGTCACATGACAAAGGAAAGTCCCTCCAACCGGACGGTTTAACGGTGTGAGGGGACACATTTCAGAAGTGTCAAGTTCAGCGTTTGCAAGGACCATAATTAAAAGAGCTAAGTTTAGCTTTTTCTGCATTAGTGCTGTACAAGATGGCTCTTTCAGCTACAAACGCCCCTTCAACTTGCTCCAGTGCAGGCTTCGGCCTACACTCTGCTCCCCCTGCAGAGCCTGGGCTCTAACAACGCCAGTTGGTGCCCCGAAGTGCTGGCTGCACAGAGCAAAACACCCGCCACTCTGTCAGTGGGGTTCAGCACCGCCAGCTGTTCCCCTGCTGTGTAGCCGGCATTGTGTCCTGCAACAGCCACGCAGACACAAAGCTGCCACCAGTGCAGGCTTCGGCCTACACTCCGCTCCCTCTCCTCCTCCTGCTGACCCTGGGCTCTAACAACGCCAGTTGGGGCCCAGAAGTGCTGGCTGCACAGAGCCAAACACCTCGCCAATGTGTCAGTGGGGTTCAGCACCGCCAGCTGTTCCCCTGCTGTGTAGCCGGCATCGTGTCCTGCAACAGCCACGCAGACGCAAGAACTGAAATTGAAGGGAACCTGTCCCCCCTCCCCCAGGCGTTTGTATGTTTCACAGCCACCTTGTACAGCAGTAATGCTGCATGTGTGCAAGGTGGCTCAGAAACTTATTCCCCTTGCACACGTGGAACTGAACACGTCTAAAATGTGTCCTCTGTGACCATTACACCGTCCCTGAGGTGTGACTTTTCTTTGTAATGACACGCTGCAACCCTCTTGGTAGCGCTGCCCGTCTTCTGGCATCATTGTTTGGCTGGCTGCGCCTCTGCGGCCACCCTGGCCCACACAACGCCCCTCGGTGTCTTATTTATTTTGACTGCGAGGGTGTGATTGATGGGCATGAGCAGTGCATATGTTCGCTTGTCCCTCATCTCCTTCGGCCTTCTTCAGACTGTGCGGCTTCATGGCCGTGGCATGCGACAAGGGATCAGCTGACGCCGCACAGTCTGAAGCAGGTGTAAGGACCCGAGTGTGACAGGCGAACATATGTACTGCGCCAGGCCATGAATCCCAGCCCCGCAGTGTTTTAACAATGTAAAGACACTGCGGGGCTGGGATTCTTGGTCATCGCGAACCGCACCGGCCAACATTAAATGATGTCAGAAGATGGGCAGCGCTAACAGCGCAAGGCCAAGGGATAACACGACAGCGCAGACTCCTGTGCAGCAAATAACGACGCTCAGGAGGCCGCGCCCAGCACCAAGGTGGGATTTTTGACAGCTGTGCTGCGTCTCATTACAAAGGGAACTCACGCCTCCAAAACAGTTTGACTGCTTAAAGGCCTAAATGTTATACGTGTTTCTTTCTGCGTGTGCAAGGAGCAAAATTAAAAGAGCAACCTTTGACTTGTGCAGCATTACTGCTGCCCAAGCTGTGGCTCTTGTAGTTTGTAACCCCTGAGGGGGGGTTAAAGGTTACCTTTAAAATCGGTTCAATTAGGCTTCGGCCTACACTGTGCTCCACCTGCAGAGCCCGGGCTCCAACACCGCTAGTTGCTGTCCGGAAGTGCTGGCTGCACAGAACAAAACACCCGCCACTCTGTCAGTGGGGTTCAGCACCGCCAGCTGTTCCCCTGCTGTGTAGCTGGCAACGTGTCCTGCAAACGCCATGCAGACACAACAGACCCAAAGCTGACGCCAGTGCAGGCTTTGGCCTACACTCTGCTCCCCCTGCTGACCCTTTGCTCCAACACTGCTAGTTGGGGCTCTAGGAAGACAAGCTTGAATAGGTCCCCATCCTGGTTCCAGCACCGTCAGCTGGTTCCGGGCAGAGCCTTTGGCTTAGGTGCCTCCTTCTGGGTATCCGAGTTCCACCAATGTCAGGTGGTCCTTGGTAGTGCTTTCAGGCACGGATACCTCCTGCTTAGTAACCGGGTTCCAGTAACGTCAGCTGGTCCTCGGTAGTTCCATTGGCTCTTGGACCTTCGGCTACCCATCCGGGTTCCAGTACCGTCAGCTGGTTCTCGGCAGTGTCTTTTGCTCTTGTACCTTCTGCTCCCCATCCTGGTTCCAGTACCGTCAGCTGGTTCCGGGCAGAGCCTTTGGCTTAGGTGCCTCCCTCTGGGTATCCGAGTTCCACCAACGTCAGGTGGTCCTTGGTAGTGCTTTCAGGCACGGGTACCTCCTGTGTTATGGTTCCCAATGGCAGGGGAACATCAGAAGCATAGAAAAAACGGACAAGCTCTCGGGTGATGGAAACTAGAGCTGACCGCGATGCTAAACCTATACACACAACTAATAGTAGCCAGGGAACGTACCTACGTTTTCGCTAGACGTCTCGCACCAGCCGGAGAGCTAACTACCCCTAGTAGATGAAACACAGTCCTGGCTTGCCTCCAGAGGAAAATCCCCCACAGGAGATAGTAGCCCCCCACATATAATAACGGTGAGTTAAGATGAAAAGACAAACGTAGTATGAAAGCAGATTTAGCACAGCGAGGCCCACTAACTAGATAGCAGAAGGATACAATAGTGGACTTCGCAGTCAGCTACAAAACCCTATCAAATACCATCCTGAAATTACCTTAAACTCATGTGCCAACTCATGGCACCGGAGTGGCAATTTCAGCCCACAAGAGCTTCCAGCTGCAGAGAATCACATAAGTGCAAACTGGACAAAAGATACAAAAATAGACAAAGGACAGAAATGTCCAACTTAGCTGGTCAGCAGACTGGGAGCAGGTACATGCAACAGAAAGACTCTGGTTACATTGATGGCCGGCATTGGAATGACTGAGGAACAAGGCTAAATAGGAAACTCCCACATCCTGATAGAAACAGGTGAAAAGCTCAAAGACACCAGTACCACAAGCGACCACTGGGGGAGCCAAATAACCGAATCACAACACTCCTGCTTAGAAACCGGGTTCCAGTAACGTCAGCTGGTCCTCGGTAGTTCCATTGGCTCTTGGACATTCGGCTACCCATCCGGGTTCCAGTACCATCAGCTGGTTCTCGGCAGTGTCTTTTGCTCTTGTACCTTCTGCTCCCCATCCTGGTTCCAGTACCGTCAGCTGGTTCCGGGCAGAGCCTTTGGCTTAGGTGCCTCCCTCTGGGTATCCGAGTTCCACCAACGTCAGGTGGTCCTTGGTAGTGCTTTTCAGGCACGGGTACCTCCTGCTTAGTAACCGGGTTCCAGTAACGTCAGCTGGTCCTCGGTAGTTCCATTGGCTCTTGGACCTTCGGGTAGCCATCCGAGTTCCAGTTCCATCAGCTGTTTCTCGGCATTTTCTCAGCCTTCTTGTACCTTCTGCTACATTTCCAAGTTCAAGACCCTAAAGACGACGACCCGGAAGACCACCCCTAAGATGACGACGACACCAGAGACGACAACCACTGAGATGACGACGACCCTGGAGACGATGACCCTGAAGACCACCCCGATGACGACGACCCCGGAGACGACGACCCTGGAGACGACGACGACCTGGAAGACCAAGAAGCAGAAGAACAAGAGGCTGCAGAACAAAGAGCAGAAGAACATTAAGCATAAGACTAAATATTAGAGCAAAAGATATTATCTAAATTATAAGCAGAAGAAGACTAAGCAGTGTATGGGGGTGAGTCCGTTCCTCCTCGTGGTGCCCCTGGATAAAGCCTGATGCTGCAGGCCAAACTGAACGCGGAAATGTAACTTTTTTGTGACAGGCAGAACGGAAGGTGTAATCTTCAAACTTTTTATAGATAACAACTACGGGAATGCCTGTCACAAATAAGAATATGATGCAGAAGTTGAATATGAAGAAGATAATAGTTAAATAAAAAGAATATGAACAATGTAACAAAAAAAATAATAGGTAGAAGATGAAGAAGAAGATGAAGAAGGTGAAGAAGTTGATGTCAAAGAAGCTGATGATGAGGATAATGAAGAAGAAAGTGTGGGAGAAGTAAAAAAGAAGGTGAAGGGCGTGGAAGTAGTGAAACATCAATATCTGACAAAATAAAAAAAAAATTAACATAGTCAAAATCTTTCTAACGCCGAACGTGAAAAAAACAAAACAAAATCCTGCTATTCTATTTGATTGGGCTAAACCTCTGTGCCTTTAATGTCTCCGCCACCTCCCCCAATACATCCTACATTATTCTTAGTTGTTTTCCTTCATGTAGAATGAACCTACAAGGAAAGAAAGGGTTTATTTTAATTCCGATATTTTCGTCCCATTGACTTGCATTGGGATCGGGTATCGGTATCGGATTAGATCCGATACTTTGACGGTATCGGCCGATACTTTCCGATACCGATACTTTCCGATATCGGAAGGTATCGCTCAACACTACTCGCAACACAGCCACTGAGTTATCTTGCAGTAATCATTTAAATAAAATTAGAGTTTGGGCTCTATTTATTTTGTGAAAAAGAGGGGAAGGAGTGAGGATAAAGTGAAATGGATTGTGTCTTTATATTAAAAGTACTTTACTTAGTGAATTAAAGAAGTGGATTGTATGGTGATATATAACATCCCAATTATTGATTATATAAGGGACTAGTGTAATATTACAACGAAGTTGTAATATACATCAGGATAAGTGATATTGAATTTATGAAAATTACATGAGGGAAGGGAAAATGAAGGGGGAAAAAAGGTTACATAGTTACATAGTTATTGAGGTTGAAGGAAGACTTTAAGTCCATCTAGTTCAACCAATAGCCTAACCTAACATGCCCTAACATTAGTTAGGTTAGGGGAGAGGGAGAAAGGGGAAGATGAGTGTAAAACCATGACAATAATGCTATGACATAAATGGGTGATTATTGAAACACTGGTTAAATAACAATTAGCCCGAACTCCAGTGTAATCTAATTACATGAGATATAAAACAAAACAGAAGAGCATAAAATCCTAATAAAATAGTTCATAATGTCCAATTTTGAAGTACAAAAACTATGAGTACAAACAAACAAACAATTATAAGGAACTAGAGAAACCCATGTTTTTATTAAGTTCCTGGGGTTTCAATGTGCTTAAACGATAGATCCATTGACTCTCTTCTTGGGCTAGAATTTTGCCCAAATCTCCTTCTCTTGATCCTAGAAATACCTGGTCTATCCCCTTAATTTGCAATCCCCTAGAGTCACAATTGTGATACATTTTGAAATGTCTCGGGAGTGTCTGGAGTAAGGAAATGTCATCAATTGACTTAGCTTTATCAATATCCCAAATGTGTTCTCTGGTCCTAATTTTTTATTTCGCGTGTAGTTAGGCCAATATAGATTTTCTTACAAGGACATTGTGCATAATAGATCACTCCAGATGACAAGCAGTTTAGATGTTTACGGATCTGATAGACGCGTGAACCATCAAAATTATGAAATGTTTTAGCTTTAATTAGATTGATGCAAGCTTTACAGTAGCTGCAGGGAAAGAAACCATCCGGTATAGAAGACTCACCCTTATTTTTAAATGGCTCATAATGACTACAAACCAATAAATCTTTTAAATTAGCCGATCTTCTGGCTACAAATTGTGGAGATGATGGTAAAATCTGTTTTAAGGTGGGATCTGTAAGCAAGATGTTCCAGTTCTTTTTGATAATACCAGTTAATTGTTGCCACTGGTTATTGTAAGACGAGATAAACCGAATTGGTCTGTTGTCTGCATCATTATTCTATGATATCCCTTCCAAATACATCTTCTACTATAGCCCTTGTCCTCAAATCTATTAGCCAAACCTCTACTTTGAGTGACAAAAGTTGAATCATCGGAACATATTCTTTTAAGTCTAAGAAATTGACCCTTTTGGTATACCTGCTTTTGTGGATCGTAGATGAGATGAATCTGCCATTAACAGAGAGTTGGTAGCCGTTGATTTTTGATACACTTCAATAGGTAGATGACCCTCATCAGAGGCTTGAATCGAAATGTCCAATTACTCTACTTTTCTGCCAGATTTAAAAGTAAGTTTAATATTTTGATCATTGGAGTTCAGTTTTCCCATTAAGTCTGTTAGTTCACCCTCACTACCCTCCTATATGAACAGTATATCGTCTATATATCTGCTCCAACTATGGACTCTGGACATCTCAGGAATAACATCATGCATAGATTTCTTTCCCAAATGCCTAAAAAATAGGTTCGCATAAGAGGGTGCACAAGAGGCTCCCATGGCCATACCTTGTATTTGGAGGTAGTAGTTGTGATGAAATATGAAGACATTGTGGGTTAACAGGAATTCAAGAAATATCAGGATGAATTCCACAAGATCCTGATTCAAGTTGCTAGAACGCAAAAACCAGGAAGTGGCTTTGAAGCCATCTTGATGTCTGATTGAAGTGTATAGTGCCTCAACGTCTGCTGTTACCAAGAGCATGTTGTCATCCAAATGTAGCTGATCCAACCTCTGTAAGGCCTGAGTTGTATCTCTGACAAAGGAGGGAAGATTAGTCACAATTGGCTTCAAAAAGTAATCGACTATGTTGGAAATTAACTCACACAATCCCCCATTGCCTGACACAACGGGGCACCCTGGGGGAGCAAGAGGATTTTTATGTACCTTCGGTATTAAATAAAAAGTTGGTAATTTCGGATGACTATCACGTGTCTGTTCCAATAATTTCTTTGATATTATTCCCGCCTCAAAGGCTTTCTCCAGGACCATGACTAGTTCATTCTGAAAAAAGGCAATGGATTTGATGTACATTTTTTGTAATATTTATTATCGCCAAGAAGTTTATGGGCCTGATTCTCATACATAGGCAAAATGACGATATTTCTGCCTTTATCCGCCGGTTTATAAACTACATCTTTTAATTTCTTTAAATCCTCAAGAGCGGATCTTTCTTGTTTTGAGAGATTGTAATAGTTCTTTTGATTAGCTGCCAAGGATTCAATTTCTTTGCTCAGCAATTTAGTAAAAATTTCCACACTAGTGCATAGTCCTAATGCTGGAAATTTTTTGAAGTAGTAAAGAGATGGGATGGAACTGCACTAACCTCATTCAATGAACTTTCTTCTTCTAGTGATTCCAATGCTTCAAGTGCTTCCTTCTCTTCTTTGGTAGTGAATAAAATTTCAGTTGTGGATTTAGAATGATGTTTTTTAAAAATAATTTTTCAAGCAAAAAGGTGAAGATCCTTTATCGATGTAAAGGCATCTAAGTATGAAAAGGGGGAAAAGTTAAACCATTTTCTAGGTAATTATACTGTACTAGACTGTGGCCCGATTCTAATGCATCGGGTATTCTAGAATATGCATGTCCCCGTAGTATATAGACAATGATGATTCCAGAATTCGCAGCAGACTGTGCCCGTCGCTGATTGGTCGAGGCAACCTTTATGACATCGTCGCCATGGCAACCATTATGACATCTACGTCGATACTGTGCCCGTCGCTGATTGGTCGAGGCGAATTCGCGGCAGACTGTGCCCGTCGCTGATTGGTCGAGGCAACCTTTATGACATCATCGTCGCCATGCTGTGCCCATCGTTGATTGGTCGAGGCCTGGCAGCCTCGACCAATCAGAGACGCGGGATTTCCAGGACAGACAGACAGACAGACGGAAAAACCCTTAGTCAATTATATATATAGATATCTGTTGAGATATGCTCAGAGAGGTTGATTACCTTATAATGTTCCTTATTGCGTTTAGTTCTTTGAGGTTTATTAAAAATTTCCGGAAATTTCCAATGATTCCCACTCCTCAAATAAGAATCCCTTTAATATTTAGAATCACTCACAGATGTATTGCTTTCATTTCCAGACACACTGGAGGTATCCGTTCTATCCTTAGGATGTGATTTAAGCGGAGCACATTTCTTAGGCTGTTGCCATCGATAAATTTTATGGGTTTCATAATCCTTAAGGTCACGTGCTAATTTTTTAGATTTGCCTTGACTAATATCTTTTTCCCATTTATCAACATCTTTGTTCAATTCTTTAAGCCAATTGTCAAGATGCTCACCAGTCATATCCTTATGCAGCATCTTATATAAAGACTACAATTCACTATCAAGTTCTGACAAAGACAGGGTATTTTTGTCTATAATTATCCTCATAAATTAAATGGAACAGCTAGATGCTGTATCAATCCATCTACGAGTCCAAGCATCATCTTCCAAGTCAAAGGTAGGGTACAATTCTACACGTAATCCCCTAGGGATTATTTTTTTGACTTAAATAGTTTTCAAGAGTGGTCTTATTCCACCAAATACAATTTTTTTTATGTAAGACATTCTTAGAACTCGTCACAGTTTTTGTTTTTTATACAGGTATCTAAAGAGCCACCCATGACATTTTGTTTAAATATGTTAGTAGCTTTTGATCGCCAAGTACTTTCTTTAGCCTTAAGATCCATGATATCGGAAAAAATCTGTTATTGAAAACCGCAAAAAACGTATAAATTACACTATTCCGCAATAGGATACTGTTTTAGTAAACAGGCACTTCTAGAAGAATTTTATAACACAAAAGAGTGAACCGTAAAGTAATTGGAGAAAACTACAGTTCCACAAAGAGATCCCATATCTAATATATAAAGCTGAATGTGTGTGTGTACTGTATGTGTGTATGTCCGGGATTGGCATCTGCACCGTCGCAGCTACAGCCACAAATTTTGCACAATCACACGTCTCGACTAGGGTTGAGCGAAACGGATCGGACAAATTCAAAAATCGCCGACTTTCGGCAAAGTCGGGTTTCATGAAACCCGACCCGATCCTAGTGTGGGATCGGCCATGCGGTCGGCGTTCTTCGCGCCAAAGTCGCGTTTCGTATGACGCGTTTAGCGCCATTTCTCAGCCAATGAAGGTGGACGCAGAGTGTGGGCAGCGTGATGACATAGGTCTCGGTCCCCACCATCTTAGAGAAGGGCATGACAGTGATTGGCTTGCTTTCTGCGATGTCACAGGGGGTATAAAGGGGCGTGCACGCCGACCGCCATCTTACTTCTGCCGATCTTAGCATAGGGAGAGATTGCTGCAGCTTCGGCAGAAGAAGGGCTATAGTTAGGGAGGGAAGATTAACCCCCAAACCGCTTGTGCTGTTGCGATTTCCACTGTCTGACACCACCTTTGTTTTGCAGGGACAGTGGAGGCTATATCTTTGTGCATCAGCTCTGTAGCTTATTAGGCTGCCTTATAAGGCTCCCCGATAGCTGCATTGCTGTTTGCACCGCTGCTGTGCAAACCAACTGCTTTTTTAAAAGCAAAAATCCTGTTGCTCTTTTCTGCAGTTATCTTGTTTATTTGTCCACACTTTTGTGTGCAGCAGTCCTTTTTGTTGCTGCCATACTTGTCCTGAGATCATTGTATGGAGATTAAAATTGTACTACAGTCCTTGGATTTTTTCTGATATCTTCCAGCCACTTTCTGCCACTTACATTGTGTTGTGTTACACACTGGGCCTGAGTTGTGGTGCTGTCTCTCGCCAAAAAAAGGAAGATTCAAATTGTCACAAAGTGGATATACGTCAGTTCTGTCAGTTTGTCGTATATCAGCCAGCCACGTTCTGCCACTGACATTGTGTTGTAAAATACACTGGGACTGAGTTTGGGTTCAGTCTCCAGCCCAAAAAAGTGAGATTCAAATTCTCACAAAGTGGATATACCTCAGTCCTCTTAGTTTGTCGTATATCAGCCAGCCACTTGCTGCCACTCACATTGCGTTGTAAAATACACTGGGCCTGAGTTTGGGTTCAGTCTCCCCCCAAAAAAAGTGAGATTCAAATTCTCACAAAGTGGATATACCTCAGTCCTCTTAGTTTCTCGTGTATCAACCAGCCACTTGCTGCCACTCACATTGTGTTGTAAAATACACTGGGCCTCAGATTGGGTTCAGTCTGCCCCCCAAAAAAGTGAGATTCAAATTCTCACAAAGTGGATATACCTCAGTCCTCTTAGTTTCTCGTGTATCAGCCAGCCACTTGCTGCTACTCACATCTTTTTGTAAAATACACTAGGCCTGAGTTTGGGTTCAGTCTCCCCCCCAAAAAAGTGAGATTCAAATTCTCACAAAGTGGATATACCTCAGTCCTCTTAGTTTCTCATGTATCAGCCAGCCATTTGCTGCCACTCACATTGTGTTGTAAAATACACTGGGCCTGAGTTTGGGCTCAGTCTCCCCCCAAAAAAAGTGAGATTCAAATTCTCACAAAGTGGATATACCTCAGTCCTCTTAGTCTGTCGTGTATCAGCCAGCCACTTGCTGCCACTCACATTGCGTTGTAAAATACACTGGGCCTGAGTTTGGGTTCAGTCTCCCCCCAAAAAAAGTGAGATTCAAATTCTCACAAAGTGGATATACCTCAGTCCTCTTAGTTTCTCGTGTATCAGCCAGCCACTTGCTGCCACTCACATTGCGTTGTAAAATACACTGGGCCTGAGTTGTGGTTCAGTCTCCCCAAAATAAAAAGGGCGATTTAAATTCTCAACAAGTTTATATACACCTTCTACCTTGTTTTACAGTACCGTATAACGGCTGTTATTTTGGTTACATTTTCGCAAAAATGGGAAAGTCTGGTGGAAGAGGCCGTGGGCGGTCGTTGCCAGCTGGTACTGATGGTGGTGGTGGTGGTGGAGCATCTGGTGGTAGTGGGAAAAGCAAAATAGCACCTAAGGCTGGAGGTGTTGAGCCAGCGTCATCGTCTGGCTACACAAGGCCTCGAAGGCTCCCTTATCTGGGAGTAGGAAAACAGCTTTTAAAGCCGGAGCAACAGGAAAAAGTTTTGGCTTTCATTGCTGACTCAGCCTCTAGCTCTTTTGCCTCCTCTTCAGAAAGTTCCAAATATAAAAGCAGCGAGTCGTCAGTGGATGCTCCCGGTCAGGAACAAGACGTTTCCTTGTGTCCTTCACCCAAACCAAAAGTGAAGGATGCGTCAGGCGACACTACAGGTTACTCCATGGAGCTCTTTACACATACCGTGCCTGGGTTAGAAAGGGAAATTGTTAACTGCCCATTACAAGATGAATCGGACATGGAGTGCATTGATGCACAGCCACAGCTAGATTATTATGCTGTTCCATTGACTCAGATCACTACATTGCCCTTGCAGTGTACTGAGCCAGAATCTGACCATGATGAGACTATGGTGCCCTTTCCCGAACGCTATAGCACCTTACACGGTGACACAGAGGAAGGTGCACATGACATTGAAGAGGAGGTGATAGATGACCAAGTTGTTGACCCAGATTGGCAGCCATTGGGGGAAGAGGGTGCCGCTGCCAGTAGCTCAGAAGCGGGGGAGGATGATCCGCAGCAGCCATCTACATCGCAACAGCTGTCATCTGGCAAGCCTGTATCAGGCCAAAAACGTGTGTCAAAAACAAAAACAGTTGTAGGACAGCGTGGCCATCCGGTGAAAGTAGCACAGCGTGCAATGCCTGAAAAGGCATTCGATAGTAGGAAGAGTGCAGTGTGGCAATTTTTTAACCAAGATCCGAATGATCAGTGCAAAGTTATCTGTAAGAAATGCTCAAAGACCTTTAGCAGAGGGAAGAATCTTCAAAATTTAAATACAACGTGCATGCGTAGACATTTAACCAGCATGCACTTGCAACCCTGGACTAACTACCAAATGTCACGTACCGTTGGTGCACCTGCTCAGAATGAAGGTAGTCAGCAACGCTACATTGCTTCCCTCACTGTAAGCCCACCGGTTAGGACACCACCAGCAGCAAATGTGGAGGTATCGTCGCAAGGCCAAAGCAGTCAGGGAATCACAGGTTATTGGTAGGAAACACTGTATGTAGGCCAACATCAAGAATACCATCACCAACCCTCTCTCAATCTGCCATGTCCACCACCACCACCACCGCTAGTTCCACCATATGCAGCTCTCCAGTCCAGCTCACCCTACAAGAGACTCGTTAGGAAAAGAAAGTACTCATCCTCTCATCTGCGTACACAGGGTTTGAACGCCCACATTGCTAGACTAATCTCATTAGAGATGATGCCCTATTGGTTGGTTGAAAGCGACGCTTTCAAAGACCTGATGGCCCACGCAGTACCACGCTATGACCTACCCAGTCTGCATTTCTTTGCGAGAAAAGCCATCCCAGCCCTCCACCAGCATGTCAAAGACCACATTGTCCATGCACTGAGGCAATCAGTCAGTGGAAAGGTGCACCTCACAACAGATGCATGGACCAGTAGGCATGGCCAGGGACGTTACGTGTCCATCACGGCACACTGGGTTAATGTGGTGGATGCAGGGTCCACAGGGGACAGCCATATTGGGACAGTTCTGCCTAGCCCACGGTCTAGGAAACAGTTGGCTGTAGGCGTTCGCCACCCCTCCTCCTCCTCCTCCTCCAGACGCGGAAGCTCATCCACAGAGCGCAGTCGCACGACCACTCCATCCGCAGCTGCCAGTGTTGCACACGAGGTGTCCCATTATCGAACAGCTAGTGGTAAGCGTCAGCAGGCTGTGTTACAAATGAAGTGTTTGGGCGACAACAGACACACCGCAAAAGTACTGACCGAGTACTTGCAGCAAGAAACTCAGTCATGGCTGGGCAGTGTACATCTTGAGGCAAGCAAGGTAGTCAGTGATAACGGAAGGAATTTTATGGCTGCCATAGCCCTTTCACAACTGAGACACATACCTTGCCTGGCTCGCACCTTGAACCTGGTGGTGCAGTGCTTCCTGAAAAATTATCCTGGGTTACCAGCCCTGCTCCTGAAGGTGCGAAGACTTTGCTCGCACATCCGCCGGTCGCCCGTACACTCCAGCCGTATGCTGAACCATCAGCGATCGCTGAATCTTCCCCAGCACCGCCTAATAATCGACGTTGCAACAAGGTGGAACTCCACACTGCACATGCTTTAGGGGCTGTGCGAACAGAGGCATGCTGTAATTTATTTGTGGGAGGATACACATACCCGGGCAGGCACTTGGATGGCAGACATGGAGTTGACTGGTGTGCAGTGGTCGAAGCTACAAGACCTCTGTCAAGTCCTTCAGTGTTTTGAGGAATGCTCACAGCTGGCAAGTGCAGACGACGCCATCATAAGCATGAGCATCCCACTAATGCGTCTGCTGATGCAAAGTTTGACGCACATTAAGTAGCAGGCATCTGCAGCCGAAGAGGAGGGAAGCCTTGATGACAGTCAGCCATTGTCAGCTCAGGGAACTCTACTGGACGAGGTGGCGGACGAAGAGGAGGAGGATGATGGGGATGAATATTTATGGGAGGAGGATGCTTCTCAGGGGGCAATAGAAACTGGTAGCATTGCAAGGTCAGGTACAGGGTTTTTGCAGGACACAAGTGATGTTGATTTGCAAGAAAGTGCTCCTCAACCCAGCACAAGCAGTGAATTGACACCTAGAACATTGGCCCACATGGCTGAGTATGCCTTGCGTATCCTAAAAAGGGACCCCCGCATTATGAAAATGAAGACCGATGACGATTACTGGTTGGCCTCCCTCCTGGATCCACGATATAAAGGAAAATTACAAAATATCATGCCACATGATAACCTTGAGCAAATATTGGCTACCAAACAAGCAACTCTTGTAGACCGTTTGGTTCAAGCATTCCCAGCACACAGCGTCGGTGATGGTTCTCACACGAACCGTAGTGGGCAACATGGCAGAGGTGTTAGAGGTGCACAAATCTGAAGTGGCGTTGGACAGAGGGGTTTTATGACCAGGTTGTGGAGTGATTTCACAACGACTGCTGACACGACAGGTACTGCTGCATCGATTCAAAGTGACAGGAGACAGCATTTGTCCAGTATGGTTACGAACTACTTTTCCGCCCTTATCGATGTTCTCCCTCACAGGTCATTCCCCTTTGATTACTGGGCATCTAAAATAGACACCTGGCCTGAATTGTGCTATCAGAAAGAGTATTCAGTGCTGCTGGTTCAATACTGACCGAAAGAAGGACACGTCTGGCTACCCGAAATGTTGATGATCTAACCTTCATTAAACTGAACCAATCATGGATTTCTAATTATTTTGCCCCACCTTCCCCTGCTGACATGTAGCTTGCCTGAAAAATGTCTTGCTTTTGGCCTCCTCTTACTGACTGCTTCAATTCCTCCATTGGCAGCTGCTAAATGTCCACCATAGGCCATTTTTTTACCTCCCTAAATGGGCTGACTCCCCCCACAGGGCCGTGGTCACCACCTGGCGCAATCACCCGTGTGAGTGCTGTTTGCCTGGACAGGTGGGTGTGCCCACTCTTGGGCGACGGCACTGGCACAGGGTCCCTCATAGTACAATGAAGTGTCTCTGACGGTGGTGGTACACAACCAACATCAGACACACCGTCGTAATATGAGGGGCCCTGTGCCAGTACCGCCGCCCACGAGAGAGTGTTCCCCCCCCAGGTCGAACAGTGCTCTACCACTTGCAATACTTACCTCTCCCTGCTCCACCACAGTGTAGTCTGTGCTGATAAATCCTTCAATGGCACTGCCAATGCAAAGTTGTGGAAATGATAGATGATAGTTAAAATATACAGGGGCCCTGGCCTCCATTTAGACCAGTTAATACATTGCGCCTACTACCACTGTCTGCTACTCAGCAGAGGAGCCCACCCTATACCTAGCTATGCCACCTGGTTATTTCTGAAAAAAAATTTGGCAGACATGTAGCCTACTTTATTATTAGGGCCTACTCACTGTGTCAGCCACTCCTTACAATTGTCCTCCGCTGAACCAAGCAATGCCGCCTGGTTATTCCTGTTACCAATTTTGAACTGCATTTAGCCCACTTACTTATTTGGGCCTACTCACTGTGTCAGCCACTCCTTACAATTGTCCTCCGCTGAACCAAGCAATGCCACCTGGTTATTCCTGTTACCAATTTTGAACTGCATTTAGCCTACTTACTTATTTGGGCCTACTCACTGTGTCAGCCACTCCTTACAATTGTCCTCCGCTGAACCAAGCAATGCCGCCTGGTTATTCCTGTTACCAATTTTGAACTGCTTTTAGCCCACTTACTTATTTGGGCCTACTCACTGTGTCAGCCACTCCTTACAATTGTCCTCAGCTGAACAAAGCAATGCCGACTGGTTATTCCTGTTACCAATTTTGAACTGCATGAACCAAGCTATGCCGCCTGTGTATTCCTGTTACAAATTTTGAACTGCATTTAGCCTACTTACTTTTTTGGTCCTAGTAACTGTGTCAGCCAGTCCTTACAGTTGTCCTCCACTGAAGAAAGCTATGCTGCCTGTGTACTCCTGTTACAAATTTCTCCATTTAGTCTACTTTTTTATTTTAGGCCTACTACATGTGTCTGTCTGCACCACTCCTTACAGTTGTCCTCCACTGAACAAAGCTATGCCGCCTGTGTACTCCTGTTACAAATTTTGAACTGCATTTAGCCTACTTTTTTATTTTAGGCCTACTACCTGTGTCTGTCTGCGCCACTCCTTACAGTTGTCCTCCACTGAACAAAGCTATGCCGCCTGTGTACTCCTGTTACATATTTTGAACTGCATTTAGCCTACTTACTTATTTGGGCCTAGTAACTGTGTCAGCCAGTCCTTACAGTTGTCCTCCACTGAACCAAGCAATGCCGCCTGGTTAGTCCTGTTACCACATTTGAACTGCATTTAGCCCACTTTATTATTTGGGCCTACCAACTGTGTTTCCTCCTCATCCTGCCCATTGCCCAGCCACTGCTAGATGAGTCTGCTGGTACATTGACCCAGACCACTACATTCCCCTTGCACTCTACACAGCCAGAATCTGACCCTGCTGAAAGTCAGGTTCCCCTTCCCGCATACTATACCACCTTACACGGGGACAAAGAGGAAGGTGCAGATGAAAGTGCAGGTTCCTTCATCAGGTGGTGGGGCATACTCGTTGGCACTGGCACAGGGCCCCTCATAGTACGCAAAAGTGTCTCTGGCAGTGGGAGGCGCCGCCCGCCATCAACCACATCGCCGTACTATGAGGGGCCCTGTGCCAGTGCCAACTAGTGGGCCCCCCTGCTTGCTCAGGATCACAGCACTTGCAAAGTTGAAATACTTACCTCTCCCTGCTCCACCGCCGTGACGTATTCCGCATTTCCTGGGCCCAAGAAAATCTTGAGCCAGCCCTACCCCCCCACAACTTTAGCCAAATGACCCCCTGTTTTCAATGCATAACTATTATTATAAAGTAAATTAAGATTGACAAGCTTAAGTAATAAGAATTGCTGTTTTTGGCATTAAAATGGGCACTGTAGGTGTTTTCCTGTCCTCCACTCACTGCCGACTTTCATTCCCCATTGACCTGCATTGGGTTTCGTGTTTCAGTCGGCCCCTGACTTTACGCAATAATCGGCCGATTTCACCCGACCCAACTTTTGAGAAAGTCGGGTTTCGCGAAACCCGACTCGATCCTAAAAAAGTAAAAGTCACTCAACTCTAGTCTCGACCCCAAGAGCGTCATAGGCTGCTATATTGTGAGGCGAAATTTTAACTCCGCACGTTTCAATTCACCAAACAATTTTGCCCCTATCTACATAATGGGGAAAAAGTGAAAGGAAAAGTGTTGGAGGCAAATTGACAGCTGCCAGATGTGAACAAGGGGGACTTAAAGAATGAGAGCGATAGCGCCATAGAGTATATACCATTCAGTTGCTAAGGTGGGGCCCCGAGATGGGATACTCACCACACATGGGGATATGAACACACACACAAAATGCGCCACACACTACCACGTGCTTGAACACATATACCACCCTCAGCACACATTTCACCATACATACACCAACCTCGCGACATAAAAGTCGAAACACAAAACTCGCCACTCAAAACTCGCCACGCGCAAAATTTGCCACATGCAAAACTCGCCACATGCAAAACTAGGCTCACGCAAAACTCGCCACACGTGTAAAACTCACCTCATGGAAAACTCGCCACACGCAAAACTTGAACACGCGGAAAAATTGCCACATGCACAAAAGTTGCAACACATGCAAAAGTTGCCTCACACAAAACTTGCACATACTCAAAACGCACCACACATAAAACTCACCACGTGCAAAACTCGCCATGTTCAAAACTTGCTGCACTCAACTTGCTACACTAACCTGTCACATGCAACTCGACACACAAAAAGTTGCTACACGCATGTCGCCACACAAAACTCATCTCACAAAAGTCGCTACATGCATGTCGCCACACGCAACTCAACACACACAACTTGACACATGAAACTCGCCCTAAAACACACACAAGTCTGGTATTATCCTTCAAAAATAAAAATCTGATTAATAAGCAAACTACAAGAGCAACAAATGTACCATATAGGAAATACGGCAGCTGTCAGTCACATGACCTGTCTATTATGAGTATGTGTGAGCTAACATATACTGCCAGGGGGGAGGACTTCCTGTTGGCTGGGGATTTATCAGGCTGCCAATAGCAACCAATCACAGCTCAGCTTCTGTTTTGCTACAGTTAATTAATCTGAGCTCTGATTGGTTAATATAGGCAACAAAGGACATTCTCAGTATAACAAAGCTTGTGTGAGGTAATAGCATGTCAGTTAGGGTGTGTTGGTGGAAAGGTTGATGTCAGTCACATTACCTCTAGGTAAGAGGATATAGAAACTGCCAATTACAGATTATTTTTACCACAATAATGCCTCATAAGAAAAGGAATTCCATGGCACGAATGTCAGCTGATGCAAAAAGAAAAGCTGCATTACGGGCCAAAGAAAAATGTGAAGACCGAGAAACAAGGCTGACACACATGAGAACAGCAGCTGCTTCCTCAAGAGCCAATGAACTTTCTGAGCAGAGGGAAGCGAGGCTTGCAGACATGAAAACAAGAGCTGCTTCCTCAAGAGCCAATTAACTTTCTGAGGAGAGGGAAACGAGGCTTGCAGACATGAAAACAAGAGCTGCTTCCTCAAGAGCCAATGAACGTTTTGAGGAGAGGGAAGTGAGGCTTGTAGACATGAAAACAAGAGCTGCTTCCTCAAGGGCCAATGAACTTTCTGAGGAGAGGGAAGCGAGGCTTGCAGACAAGAGAACAAGAACTGCTTCCTCAAGGGCCAATGAACTTTCTGAGGAGAAGGAAGCGAGGCGATTTTAAATGCCTCCAGTTTCCTGTTCGACTGGCATTGCTATGTCCATCAACAAGGCTCAGGGACAGTCCTAGAAAGTAGTTGGAATCGATTTACAATCTCCATGCTTTTCTCATGGTCAACTTTATGTGGCCTGTTCAAGAGTTGGAACAGCCAAAAATCTGTTCGTGTTTGCACCTGAAGGAAAAACTAAGAATGTCGTTTATCAAAAGGATCTCGAATAAGTAGTAGAAGATTACTTCATATTACTTGGCCAATTTAGTTAAATCTGTGTGGAATATCTCTGGTGTTGAAATATATGTTGTGAAATGCTTCTATTAGCTTAGTTTTTGCCTTTCAATAATTATATTTCTATCTATTTGTTTTGTGGTTTGCAGAATAAAATTCTATTTTGCTAACAGCAGTTATTAACCCAGGCGAAGCCGGGTAGTACAGCTAGTATATTATAAATTTATTGGTTTACAAACAATTAAAATAAATACACTATCAAAATGTCATGTAGGGGGCCTTGCCTGCAGGCCAAGAGAGAAGACGAGCTTTCTAGGCAGAGTGAAGGGGGGGGGGGTTGGAAAAACCCACAGCGTGTGACTGTGCTCAGCTTTAATGGATGTAGCAGAGCTCAGTGTGCATGACAATCAAATATATCATGTTACTGACAAAGCATCTACTGATATCACCTCCGGAGGGCACCAGGATTTTAATATACTCCAGCAGCTACTGATGTCACCACCAGAGGGCACCAGAATCCTATGCATACCTGAATGCTGCTGTAGTTCCCTGTTAATTCAGTCTATGGATGATGTGCGCATAGAATGCTGCCACATACCTTAAGTGTGTGTGTAACTTCCCCGGGGACACAATGTACACAAATCACACACCTACCACTCTATCTGAAATGTCACAGGTCATGAGAAATTCCCCATAATATACTGCTTGTGCTGATATATATACATGTGATGGTGCATTTAAAATAGTCTATATATACACAAACTGCACTGTACACAGCCTAAATATTCCAAGTACACTGTACACAGTCTATATATGCATTACACTGTACACAGCCTATATACACACTACACTGTACACAGCTTATATACACAATACTGTACACCGCCTATATACACACTACACTGTACACAGCCTATATACACACTACACTGTACACAGCTTATATACACACAATACTGTACACAGTCTATATATACACTACACTGACATAGCCTATATACACAATACTGCACACATAAAACCTACACGAGAAAAAGTGAGCAAAAAAACACTGCTGTAACTAAGTAAAAAAGCAAAAGTGCATTTAAATAACAGAGTTTTTAGTAATACTGTTTTTTTTATCACAAAATAGCACAAAAGCCATCCCACCGCATCAAGGTAACTCTGATAGGGACAGTCCTACACTGTCTAATATGTGTCAATGTGTCAATATGTGTTACCATGTGTCAAGGCAGACAAAAGGACTGGGCCTGTTGTGAACTCTATTTTTAGGCTCCCTCTAGTGGTCACAAGCGGTACTGTGTAGTGTTGTCTTCTGCAGGTTGGCTGCATCAGCTGGTTCGTTATCCTTGGTTCGTTTCCTATTTAACTCACCTGGATACTCAGTTCCTTGCCTGCTATCAATGTATTCAGTGCTCTTCAGATTCCTTGTGATTACCTTGCTCCCAGCCTCTCCAAGACAAGCTAAGTTTTTGTCCGTTCATTTTTTGATTATCAGCATTCATCATGTTTCTTGTCCAGCTTGCTAAGATGTGATCTCCTCGCTTGCTGGTTGCTCTAGGGGACTGAGTTTCTCCCCCCACACCGTTAGTTGGTGCGGGGGTTCTTGAAATCTCAGTGTGGATATTTTGTTAGGGTTTTTTACTGACCGCACAGACCCCTTACTATTTTCTGCTATCTAGTATTAGTGGGCCTCATTTGCTGAATCTGTTTTCACCCCTGTGTATGTGCCTTCCTCTTACCTCACCGTTATTATTTGTTGGGGGCTTCTATATCTTTGGGAATTATTTCTCTGGAGGCAAGAGAGGTCTTTCTTTCTCTCTAGGGGTAGTTAGTTCCTCAGGCTGGCTCGAGATGTCTAGGATTTTTTAGGCACGTTCACCGGCTACTTCTAGTGTGTTTGGATAGGTTCAGATTTGCGGTTAGTCCAGTTTGCCACCTCCCTAGAGCTTGTCCTATGTTTGTTACTTAGCTGGAGTAATTCGTGATCCTCAACCACTAAGGATCATAACAGTATAGCAGGCCAAAAAAAAAAGTGTTTAATGCATCGCAGAAGTGGGATAAAAAGAAGACCTGAGTACATTTTTTTTTTTTCCCTCCTTTGCTGCAGTCTGACTAGCTTCTCTCATCCCCTTAATCTCTGGGTGGTTTTGAGCTCAGCTGCAGACATGAATATTCAGACTCTGACTTCTAGTGTGGATCATCTTACTGCATGGGTGCAAAGTATTCAGGATTTTGTTATTCATAGCCCTATGTCAGAACCAAAGATACCCATTCCTGAGTTGTTTTCTGGAGATAGATCTAGGTTTCAGAATTTTAAAAATAATTGTAAGTTATTTCTGTCTCTGAGACCTCGTTCCTCTGGTGATTCCGCTCAGCAAGTTAAAATTGTTATCTCCTTGTTGCGCGGCGACCCTCAAGATTGGGCCTTCTCTCTGGCGCCAGGAGATCCTGCATTGCTTAATGTAGATGCATTTTTTCTGGCTCGTGGACTGCTTTATGAGGAGCCTAATCTTGAGAATCAGGCAGAAAAAGCGTTGCTGGCTATCTCTCAAGGTCTGGATGAAGCAGAGGTGTATTGTCAAAAATTTCAGAAATGGTCGGTGCTTACTCAATGGAATGAGTGTGCCCTGGCTGCAAATTTCAGAGAAGGTCTTTCTGAGGCCGTTAAGAATGTTATGGTGGGGTTTCCCACCCCTACAAGTCTGAGTGATTCTATGGCTTTAGCTATTCAGGTTGATCGGCGTTTGCGAGAGCGCAAATCTGTTCATCCTTTGGCGGTATTTTCTGAACAGAGACCTGAGTCTATGCAATGTGACCGAACTCTGACCAGAATTGAGCGACAAAGTCATAGACGTCAAAATGGGTTGTGCTTTTACTGTGGTGATTCTACTCATGTTATCTCAGCATGCTCTAAACGTTTAAAAAAAAATCGCTAAACCTGTCACCATTGGTACGATACAGCCTAAATTTATTTTGTCTGTTACTTTGATTTGTTCTTTGTCGTCCTACCCGGTTATGGCTTTTGTGGATTCAGGTGCTGCCCTAAATCTGATGGATTTGTCGTTTGCCAGGCGCTGTGGTTTTGTCCTGGAGCCTTTGGAATTTCCTATTCCTCTGAGGGGAATTGATGCTACGCCATTGGCTGAGAATAAGCCTCAGTATTGGACGCAAATGACCATGTGCATGACTCCCGTACATCAGGAGGTGATTCGTTTTCTCGTTCTGCATAATTTGCATGATGTTGTCGTTTTGGGTCTGCCATGGCTGCAGGCTCATAATCCAGTTTTAGATTGGAAAGCTATGTCTGTGTCAAGTTGGGGTTGTCAGGGAATTCATGGCGATACTCCGTTGGTGTCTATTGCTTCTTCCACTCCTTCTGAGGTCCCTGAGTTTTTGTCTGACTACCAGGATGTATTTAATGAGCCCAGGTCCAGTGCCCTGCCCCCTCATAGGGATTGTGACTGTGCTATAAATTTAAATCCTGGTAGTAAATTCCCTAAGGGACGACTTTTTAATTTGTCTATACCAGAGCATGCCGCGATGTGGAGTTATATAAAGGAGTCTTTGGAGAAGGGACATATTTGCCCATCCTCTTCCCCTCTTGGTGCAGGATTTTTTTTTGTGGCCAAGAAGGACGGTTCTTTGAGACCTTGTATAGATTATCGTCTTCTGAATAAAATCACAGTCAAATTTCAGTATCCTTTTCCACTATTGTCTGACTTGTTTGCTCTGATTAAGGGGGCCAGTTGGTTCACTAAGATAGATCTCCGTGGTGCGTATAACCTTGTGCGCATTAAGCCGGGAGATGAATGGAAAACAGCATTTAATACGCCCGAAGGCCATTTTGAGTACTTAGTGATGCCTTTTGGACTCTCTAATGCTCCTTCTGTGTTTCAGTCCTTCATGCATGACATCTTCCGAGAATACCTGGATAAATTTATGATTGTTTATCTGGATGACATTTTGGTCTTTTCTGATGATTGGGAGTCCCATGTGAAGCAGGTCAGGATGGTGTTTCAGGTCCTGCGTGCTAATGCTTTATTTGTGAAGGGCTCAAAATGCCTCTTCGGAGTACAGAAGGTCTCCTTTTTGGGTTTTATTTTTTCTCCTTCTACTGTGGAGATGGACCCAGTCAAGGTCCAGGCTATTCATGACTGGACTCAGCCTACGTCTGTTAAGAGTCTTCAGAAGTTCTTGGGTTTTGCTAATTTTTACCGTCGTTTCATCGCTAATTTTTCTAGCGTGGTTAAACCTTTGACGGATTTGACCAAGAAGGGTTCTGATGTGACTAATTGGTCTCCTGCGGCCGTGGAGGCCTTTCGGGAACTGAAGCACCGGTTTTCTTCAGCTCCAGTCTTATGTCAACCAGATGTCTCTCTCCCCTTCCAGGTCGAGGTTTATGCTTCTGAGATTGGAGCAGGGGCTGTTTTGTCACAGAGAAGCTCTGATGGCTCTGTGATGAAGCCATGTGCTTTCTTTTCAAGAAAGTTTTCGCCTGCCGAGCGGAATTATGATGTTGGTAATCGGGAGTTGTTGGCTATGAAGTGGGCATTTGAGGAGTGGCGACATTGGCTCGAAGGAGCTAAACATCGTGTGGTGGTCTTGACTGATCACAAAAACCTGATTTACCTCGAATCTGCCAAGCGCCTGAATCCTAGACAGGCTCGTTGGTCTCTGTTTTTCTCCCGTTTCAACTTTGTGGTCTCATACCTGCCTGGTTCGAAGAACGTGAAGGCTGATGCACTTTCTAGGAGTTTTGTGCCTGACTCTCCGGGAGTTTCTGAGCCGGCTGGTATTCTCAGAGAGGGAGTGATATTGTCTGCCATTTCCCCAGATTTGCGACGAGTGCTGCAGAAATTTCAGGCGGATAGACCTGACCGTTGTCCACCAGAGAGACTGTTTGTTCCGGATAGATGGACCAGCAGAGTTATTTCCAAGGTTCATTCTTCGGTGTTGGTGGGTCATCCTGGGATTTTTGGTACCAGAGATTTGGTGGCTAGGTCCTTCTGGTGGCCTTCCTTGTCGCGGGATGTGCGTTCCTTTGTGCAGTCTTGTGGGATTTGTGCTCAGGCTAAGCCTTGCTGTTCTCGTGCCAGCGGTTTACTTTTGCCTTTGCCTGTCCCGAAGAGGCCTTGGACGCACATTTCCATGGATTTTATTTCGGATCTTCCAGTATCTCAGAAAGTGTCTGTCATCTGGGTGGTGTGTGATCATTTTTACAAGATGGTCCATTTGGTGCCCTTGCCTAAGTGTCCTTCCTCCTCCCATTTGGTTCCTCTATTTTTTCAGAATGTGGTTCGCTTGCACGGCATTCCTGAAAATATTGTGTCTGATAGAGGATCCCAGTTTGTGTCCAGGTTTTGGCGGACTTTTTGTGCTAAGATGGGCATTGATTTATCTTTTTCGTCGGCCTTCCATCCTCAGACTAATGGCCAAACCGAGCGAACTAATCAGACGTTGGAAACTTATTTGAGATGTTTTGTTTCTGCTGATCAGGATGATTGGGTGACTTTTTTGCCATTGGCCGAGTTTGCCCTTAATAATCGGGCTAGTTCTGCTACTTTGGTTTCGCCTTTTTTCTGCAATTCTGGTTTCCATCCTCGTTTTTCCTCAGGTCAGGTTGAGTCTTCTGACTGTCCTGGGGTGGATTCTGTGATGGATAGGTTGCAGCAGATTTGGAACCATGTGGTGGACAATTTGAGGTTGTCACAGGAGAAGGCTCAGCGCTTTGCCAACCGCCGCCGCGGTGTGGGTCCCCGACTTCGTGTTGGGGATTTGGTGTGGCTGTCTTCTCGGTATGTTCCTATGAAGGTCTCCTCTCCTAAATTCAAGCCTCGCTTCATCGGTCCTTATAAGATCTTGGAAATCCTTAACCCGGTGTCTTTTCGTTTGGATCTCCCAGCATCGTTTGCCATTCATAATGTGTTCCATAGGTCTTTGTTGCGGAGGTATGTGGTACCTGTGGTTCCTTCTGTTGACCCTCCTGCTCCGGTGCTGGTCGAGGGTGAATTGGAGTACGTGGTGGAGAAGATTTTGGATTCTCGTATCTCTAGACGGAGGCTTCAGTATTTGGTGAAGTGGAAGGGCTATGGTCAGGAGGATAATTCCTGGGTTGTCGCCTCTGATGTTCATGCGTCCGATTTGGTTCGTGCCTTCCACGTGGCTCATCCTGATCGCCCTGGGGGTCTTGATGAGGGTTCGGTGACCCCTCCTCAACGGGGGGGGGGGGAACTGTTGTGAACTCTATTTTTAGGCTCCCTCTAGTGGTCACAAGCGGTACTGTGTAGTGTTGTCTTCTGCAGGTTGGCTGCATCAGCTGGTTCGTTATCCTTGGTTCGTTTCCTATTTAACTCACCTGGATACTCAGTTCCTTGCCTGCTATCAATGTATTCAGTGCTCTTCAGATTCCTTGTGATTACCTTGCTCCCAGCCTCTCCAAGACAAGCTAAGTTTTTGTCCGTTCATTTTTTGATTATCAGCATTCATCATGTTTCTTGTCCAGCTTGCTAAGATGTGATCTCCTCGCTTGCTAGTTGCTCTAGGGGACTGAGTTTCTCCCCCCACACCGTTAGTTGGTGCGGGGGTTCTTGAAATCTCAGTGTGGATATTTTGTTAGGGTTTTTTACTGACCGCACAGACCCCTTACTATTTTCTGCTATCTAGTATTAGTGGGCCTCATTTGCTGAATCTGTTTTCACCCCTGTGTATGTGCCTTCCTCTTACCTCACCGTTATTATTTGTTGGGGGCTTCTATATCTTTGGGGATTATTTCTCTGGAGGCAAGAGAGGTCTTTCTTTCTCTCTAGGGGTAGTTAGTTCCTCAGGCTGGCTCGAGATGTCTAGGATTTTTTAGGCACGTTCACCGGCTACTTCTAGTGTGTTTGGATAGGTTCAGATTTGCGGTTAGTCCAGTTTGCCACCTCCCTAGAGCTTGTCCTATGTTTGTTACTTAGCTGGAGTAATTCGTGATCCTCAACCACTAAGGATCATAACATGGGCCCAACCAGTGAAACACAAGACTGGGGAAGCCTTATATACAGTTTCCAGCTCAGGAGAGGAGAAGGCCACACCCCGACTTGCAGAGAATGCAACAATACAAAGAAAAAAAACACAAAAATTGAGCTTAACTTGAGTTGGTACACATGCAAAAAGCAGAGATGTTTACCTGCTGAAGCCTCCAACCAAATGCACTGGCAGGGTGCAGCGGTCCGCAAGATCACAGGTGCAAAAAATACCGATAAAACAACCACTTTCAATCCAGTGTTGGCTGTTTGTTATTAGTGCACAAAAAGATAAGCGATAATAGTCTGTATGTGGCATTATTCACACAGGCAATGCAGAGCATCTGGTTTACAGCCTATTACTAATGCACATACAGGCGGGCCGCCCAGTGCTACAAAATGCATGCTGTGCTAACAGAGGCCTACAGGTTAGGCTACTTTCACACTTCCGTCGGTACGGGGCCGTCGCCATGCGTCGGCCCGACGTACCGACGGACGATGTGAAATAAATGCACAACGGGGCAGCGGATGCAGTTTTTCAATGCATCCGCTGCCCCATTGTAATGTCCGGGGAGGAGGGGGTGGAGTTTCAGCCGCGCATGCGAGGTCAAAAATGGTGGACGCCACGCACAAAAAAGTTACATGGAACTCTTTTTGTGCCGACGGTCTGCCAAAACATGACGCATCCGTCACACGACGGATGCGACGTGTGGCCATACGTCGCAATGCGTCGCTAATGCCAGTCTATGGAGAAAAAACACATCCTGCCGGCAACTTTGCAAGATGCATTTTTTCTCCAAAACGTCGCATTGCGACGTACGTCACACGACGCAAGTGTGGAAGTAGCCTTACAGAGCCATCCTGGTCCAACTGCACCCTGCAAGATAAAGTGCAAAAAAAAACATATCAATGTATGCAAGCTATTAGCTTATATTGGGGCCTCAATACGTAAACTGGCAACCCACGTCAAGGGTCCTTACATTTTGCCAGTCCTAACGCTAAACATAGAATAAAAGCTCACCAGGTGAGCTTTGGTACACATGCAGAAGTCAAACGCATGTTAACATTGGCCACAAAACACAATACTGTACACAGCCTATTTACGCCCTACACTGTACACAGCCTATATATGCTACACTGTATACAGCCTATATATACACTACACTGTACACAGCCTATATACACTCAATACTGTACACAGCCTATATACACACTACACGTACACAGCCAATATACGCACTACACTGTACACAGCCTATATACACACAATACTGTACACAGTCTATATATACACTACACTGTACACAGCCTATATACACACTCAATACTGTACACAGCCTATATACACACAATACTGTACACAGCCTAGATACACACTACATTGTGCACAGCCTTAATATGCACTACACTGTACACAGCCTATATACACTACATTGTACCCAGCCTATATACACTCAATACTGTACACAACCTATATACACCAAATACTGTACACAGCCTATATACACACAATACTGTACACAGCCTATTTACACACTACACTGTACACAGCCTACATACACACTATACTGTACAAAGCCTATATAAACCCAATACTGTACACAGCCTATATACACACACAACACTGTACACAGCCTATTTACACACTACGCTGTACACAGCCTACATACACAATATACTGTACACAGCCTATATACACAATACTGTACATAGCCTATATACACACAATACTGTACACAGCCTATTTACACTACACTGTACACAGCCTATATACACATAATACTGTACCCAGCTTATATATACACTACACTGCACACAGCCTGTGATGATAATGTATAATATGATTTTATTTTCCCTTGTTATCACACACGCTGTGGGCTAGTCTGACCCCCCCTCTCTTCGCTTCTGCTGTGTGTCCAAACCTCTCATTCCCTCCTCCCAAAAGAATGTTTATGGCCCCTGTAGCTGCAGTAGACAATTCTCCTATCTAGTACCAGCTGAAACTGGTATAGTCTCTCTCAAAAGACATGAGGTTCTTTGTTCTATTATAGTGAGATATTGGGCCACCGATTTGGGCTAGGAAAATAAGGAGTACACATTGCAAATTTCCATCGGTAGATCTGTCAATCACTGTAGGTGCTAGCAGCTAAATGCAATGAGTACAAAGTGCGGATTTCTCCTGAACCGTGTGGAACAACTAGTCCGAGTGCGGTATCATTAGAAAGCTAATTCCAATGTAAGATGAGTGATGTGTGTGCCGTCACGCCGCTAGATTCTCAAGCCAAGTTATGAGAATTATAGGTATTGCTGGTAAATCTGTAACTTGGAGGAAAGAGGAGGGCGAGGGTAACTCAACTGTTATGACCTGGTGGTTAAGGAGCAACATGGGACGAGCTCTGAGGAGGTGGTAGCTGTACTGACCGCAGTTCCTAATCCTAACACCAACACTAGAAGTAGCCGTGGGATGTTCCTGTCACTCCCTAGACACCTCGTCACAGCCTGAGAACTAACTACCCCTAAAGATGGAAACAGAAATCTATCTTGCCTCAGAGAAAACCCCAAAGGAAAGATAGCCCCCCACAAATATTGACTGTGAGTGGAGAGGGAAATGACATACACAGAATGAAAACAAGATTTAGCAAAGGAGGCCAATTCTAACTAAATAGACAGGATAGAAAAGGATACTATGCGGTCAGTATTAAAAGCTAAAAATCCACGCAGAGTTTACAAAAAATTTCCACACCAACTCACGGTGTGGAGGGGCAAATCTGCTTCCCCAGAGCTTCCAGCTAAGCTGAATATATCATACAGACAAGCTGGACAAGAAAAAACACAACATGAGCTGAATGATTAAGTCTACAGCAAGTGGACAACCAAAAGAAAAGCAATGACTTATCTTTGCTGAAATGGACAGGCTATCAGAGAAATCCAAGGAGAGATCTGAATCCAACCAAGAAACATTGACAGCTGGCACTGGCTGAAGACTAGAGCCAGGCTAAATAGCAGAGCCAGGAGAGACGATCAGTGGAAGCAGCTGCAATGCTAAACCCAAGGAGCAGCAGTTCCACTCAAAACCACCGGAGGAAGCCCAAGGGCAGAACTCACAAAAGTGCCATTTACAACCACCGGAGGGAGCCCAAGAACGGAATTCACAACACTCAACCCCCTTTAGTGATGTCACAGCCTACAAGTATAAGTTACTGCCAGTGAGTCCAGCACTTACTCTTGCCTGGGACTTCACACGAAGAAGACTCACTGATGAATTGGTACATTTGGCTCCGCCCACCAGCATAGTTAACTAGGATGATCTGAGCACATGTGAGTGTTAATTTCTGTTTTAATCCCTGTTTATTTTGTGATTGCCTTGTACATACTGTACTTTAACTTGTCTCATATTGTAAAACCTTTAGATACCTTTTATAAACACTGCCTAATCTTTTATGGAGTAAAATATAAAACTACTAGCTTCATTTTCCTTGCTCTAAAACGTACCCTAAGTCCTCTGAAGTTAATTACACTACTAATTTGGGTTGGCTCTGACCTCCTCTGTGGAGAAATCTGAACTGGTGGCAGCGAAGTGATTTCTGGGCTAGGCAGGAGAGCTGGCAGCGACGGAACTGGGTTTTATAAGCTATTGTCTGGCTGCAGCCTGAGCATTTATAATTCCCTCGCTGCAGCATGCCTGCTAGCCAGTCCACAGTGAAGCGGCCCATCCGGCGACCAATTTTCCTAGGTGTAGTTCCCTGACTGACCTGAGGGTAAGGGGGGCGCCGGAGAGCTGCAAGTTCTGAAGTGGAACTGGAAAGCAGGATATACATAAATCCCTGCAGTTTGTGATATATTGTAGCAGCAGTGGGATAACTAAAATAAGCCCCTGCGGTAAATTGATAGGTCAATAGCCTTGTTTGTGTTTTCATCACATTGTAGCAGTGGAGGGATAACTAAGATAAGCCCCCCTGCACATGTGATAACCGTGTGCTGGTCAAAGGTCACCCCCCAATTCGTAGAAAAATAGAAAAACTTTTCAGCTCACCCAGTAGAAACCTTCGTCTGTAGTCCACATAATATCCAAGCAAGGAAAAAAAATCTCTGTCTGACGTTGAAACTTGTGCACATGGAAAGAAAAATCCAGCTCCAGGAAAAAAAGTATCAAAAATTTATTTAAACATATTCAAATTTGGAAAACTGCTGGCAAGCGATAAATTACATCATTTGGATGGAAGCTGCCATATAGTCACTGGACGCGTTTCGAGCACTGCTGAAGTCTAAGAGCACTGTTTGTGCTCGAAACGAGTCCAGTGACTATATGACAGCTTCCATCCAAATGATGTAATTTACCGCTGGCCAGCAGTTTTCCAAATTTTAATATGTTTAAATAAATTTTTCATACTTTTTATTCCTGGAGCTGGATTTTTTTTTCCATGTGCTCCCCCGATTCGTGACACAGCCTATTTACACGCTACACTGTACACAGCCTATATACACATTACACTGTACACAGCCCTTATACACACAATACTGTACACAGCCTATTTACGCACTACACTGTACACAGCCTATTTATACACTAAACTAAACACAGCCTATATACGCACTACACTGTACACAGCCTATCTGCACACTATACTGTACACAGCCTATCTGCACACTACACTGTACACAGCCTATATATACACTGTACTGTACACAGCCTATACACACTACACTGTACACAACCTATATATTCACTACACTGTACAGGGCCTATATATGCACTACACTGTACACAACCTATTTATGCACTACACCATACACAGCCTATTTACACATTACACTGTACACAGCCTATATACACACTACACTGTACACAGCCTACATACACTACACTGTACACAGCCTATATACGCTACACTGTACACAGCCTATTGTGAAGGAAGCCCAGTTCCTCCCACATCACCAATCCGTGACGTCACTACACAGGCACAGCTCTCCGGCTCCCCCTTTGTCTCTCAGGTCAATAAGGGAACTGCACCTAGAGCAAATGGCCGCCGGGGAGACTGCCCTGTTACCCACGCTGGGTATTCTAAGATTCGCAATCAGAGTAAAAGGATCAGCCCAAAATTAATTTATGATTTAATTGCCTTAAGGGCGCACTAGGTAATTACAAGAAATATACAGTCAAAATATATCAAGAGTTACAGTCAGAGTAAAATATAACAATCATAAGACAAGGCTTAGAGGTATAAAGCTGGAGGTCAATTTACCAGGTTGAAGGTCGCTTGTGGAAGCCGGGGGGCTCAGCGTTCCGAAGGTCCAAGACTTAGTTGCCGGGCAGCCCCCAGAAAGCGTGTGCTTGCTCCCCTCTGGCTGGCATATGCCCTGTTCCTTAGGTAGTCATCTTCCTCTGTTCTGACCCACTCTCCAAATGTCCCAGCTCTTAACCCTGCTGTGTCCCTCCCCCTGTAGCTGGGTGGGCTTAGCAATCTTCACCCCTCTGCATCCCTGCAAGATTTATTCCAATATCTAATAAATGAGATAACTGCTCTCAGGGTGATCGGATCAGTACCCGGGCAGTACCAGTGCATGTGGTTTGTTCTGCCGGTCATACAGGGATCAAACCTGGACCCATTAGGTCGCTGTGGGAAGCTGATCTCTGTATCTCAGGTTTCAGAACTCCCACGGACCCGGGAGTCGCACTGTCAGATGTGCAATTTTTTTAGGGCGAGGTGGATATTTTTTATGAGCCTGTACCTCTGACGATGCGTCCAAAATTCACGATTCCATGTTGGAGACGGTTCGACTGGAAGGCCATAATAGATGTGTATCCTGTGGCCACTTGACATGCGGGCTTTAATTAAGCCCTTCAGGCACCTCTATGTCCCCTGCTGGTGTGGCTTCCTCACTCAGGCTTTGAAATGCCATCCGCCTGCTACACTGCTCAGCCCATTACCAGACTAAAAGGAACTTTATTCATGAGAATACCTGTGCCAGGTGCTGTAGGTAATCCTCCCAGGTGGGACTGAAGATGGCAATGTCATCCAGGTACGCGGTCGCATACCCTTCCAGTCCCTTGAGCAGCGTGTTCACCATCCGCTGAAAAGTGGCAGGGGCATTCTTCATGCCGAAGGGCATCACCGTGGACTCGTACAGTCTAAATGGGATGATAAAGGCAGAGCGTTCCCGTGCCTTAGGGGTCAGGGGAATCTGCCAATATCCCCTGCTCAGATCCATGATGGTCAGGTACTTGGCCCCGGCCAGCTGATCGAGCAGATCATCGATGCGTGGCATTGGGTACGCATCGGTGACCGTCACATCGTTGAGCCCCCGGTAGTCCACGCAGAACTGCATAGGTCGGTCCTTTTTAGGGACAAGGACTACAGGCGAAGCCCACGCGCTGGTGGACGCTTGGATCACCCCCAGCTTCAGCATCTCATCTATCTCTTAGCGCACATTCTGCTGCACCTCGAGAGAGACCCGATATGCTGAACGCCGGATCAGGGGGTGATTGCCGGTGTCCACATCATGGACGGCTGCCTCAGTCCTTCCGGGCAGGCTGCTGAACAGCTCCCGAAAGGGGTGTAGGGTGACCCCCAGCTGGGAACGTTGGCCCTCCGAGAGCTGGTGGCCAACCCCCACATCCTCGATGGATCCACCCGCCTTGGCTTAGGTGAGCAGATCCAGGAGGGTTTCTACCTCACCTTCCTCCAGGAGGTTGCACACTGGGTGGGCACAAGCCTCCCGCTCATGATGTGCCTTCATCATGTTCACCTGGAAAGATTTCCTCCTTCCAAGGGCATGGTCCAGGGTGACCAGATAGGTGACGGCGTTGAGCTGCTGGTGCACGAGGTATGGACCCTCCCAGGCCGCCTGAAGCTTGTTTTGTGGGACGGGGACCAGTACCCACACCATTTGACCCACCTGGTAGGTCCTCTCACAAGCATTCTGGTCGTACCACCGCTTCTGGTCAGCTTGGGCCAGGGCCATATTGTCATGCACCAGCCGTGTGAAGGCCGTCATTCTGTCCCGGAAGCGCACAACATACTCAATGGCCGACACTCCAGGGGTGGCCAAATCTCCTTCCATGCTTTTGTCACCAGAGCAAGGGGCCCCCATACACGTCGCCCATACAGGAGCTCAAAGGGGAGAACCCCATTGAGGCCTGTGGAAACTCCCGGTAGGCACATAGAAGGTGTGGGAGATACCGCTTCCAGTCTCTCCCGTGGGAGTCGACCAACATCTTAAGCATCTGCTTTAAGGTGCCGTTGAACCGCTCACACAGGCCATTGGTGTGTGGGTGATACGGGCTGGCTACCAGATGTTGCACCTGTATCTGCTTACAGAGAGACTCCATCAGCTGTGACATGAACTGGGTCCCTCGGTCGGTGAGCATTTCCTGGGGAAACCCCACTCTGGAGAAGATCTTCAGTAAGGCAGTGGCCACTTTGTCAGCCCGAATGGATGACAAAGCTACCGCCTCCGGGTACCGAGTGGCATAGTCCACTACCGTTAATATGAAGCATTTCCCGGAGTGGATAGAGGTCCAATGAGATCCACAGCCACCCTCGAGAAAGGCTCTTCAATGATGGGCAGAGTTACCAGTGGGGCTTTGGGGCGCCGCCCCACCTTCCCCACCCTCTGACAGGTGTCACAAGAATGGAAGTAGGCAATTACCTCGGTCCTCATTCCAGGCCAGTAGAAATGCTGCGCTAGCCTGGCCCTGGTTTTAGCGATCCCATGGGAATCTCGTGTGCTATCCGCAACAATTCTGCTCTGAACAGATAGGGTACCACTAACTGTCGGTCCCTGGGCCACGCCTCCGGTGAACCCTGCTGGACCATTACCCGGTACAGCCGTCCCTGGTCCCATACCATCCGCTCGCGGTCTGACTCCCCAGGAGGCTGTGCCGCCTGCTCCTTGAGAGCTTTCAGGCTAGCGTCAGCTTCCAACGCTGCCTGAAATCCCTGACTCGATGTGGCGAGAATGGATGACACTGCCACATCTGCTGTCAGCTCCCCGGGATCTGTCTCCTGGCCGCTGTCTGACTCGGCAGCCACTTGGTCAGAGAGGGGGAAGCCGTCGGACCTCTGCGAGGCTCCTTGGGCTCCGGCGCTCCCACTCCTGGTGACAGCGGCTACGACCGCTGTGCCCACGGGTAGCGCCTGCTTCCCCCCGGCTCCTGACCAAGTCGCCGAGTCAAGCAGACTTCCCTGCACTCCTGACATCTCGGGTGTGCGGAACTCCTGCCCTGGGCTCTTACCTGGTGGCTCCTGTCCCAAAACGCCCCCTCCCCCTGTGGCCTGTTCCTCTTCCTGTAGGGGCCCTAGACTCAGCAGGCTGGATTCACTTAGGGGCCCTACACTGCCCATAGCAGCCCCTCCCTCCACCTCTGAGCTCTCCCCTACAGTCTCCTCATCTATCCTCCCTGTGAGCCCTGTGTGTGTGGTGTCAGTGTATGGAGTACCCTCAGGTTTCACTCCCTCCCCCACTGTTGGAGGCACATTCAACATATCAACATTCACAGTAGAGTCATGACATTCTTCGGGAGCCGAACTTGGGGGTTCAGTGGCCACATACTGAGACATAAGCCGCCCCAAATCGGTCCCAAGTAATACATTGGCAGGAATATTTGACGTCACTCCCACCTCCCGCATTCCCCTCCCGGCGCCCCAGTCCAAAAACACCTTGGCGACAGGCAGCGCCGGTTCCACGCCTCCAATACCGGAGACAGAAAGGGTTTTCCCCGGTACCAAGTCTTGAGGGGACACCACCTCAGGACGCACCAGGGTTCGTTCAGCGCCTGTGTCCCGCAGTGTTGTGAGTTCTGCTCTTGGGCTCCCTCCGGTGGTTTTGAGTGGTATGGCTGCTTCTTGGATTTAGCATCAGCAGCTGCTTCCACTGATCGTCTTTCTGGCTCGGCTATTTTAGTCTGGCCTTATCCCTCAATCAATGCCAGTTGTCAATTGTTCCTGCTTGGAGTCACGGCTCTTTTGGATTTCCCTGACACTCTGACCTGTTCAGCAAAGATAAGTCCTTGCTTGTCCTTTTGCAGTCCTCTTGTTGTGGACTTTATTGTTCAGCACATTCTATGTTTTGCTCATTTGTCCAGCTTATCAGTATGGATCTATTCAGCTAAGCTGGAAGCTCTGGGCAGCAGATTTTGCCCTCCACACCTTTAGTCAGGTGTGGAGATTTTTGCATTTCTCTGCGGTGGACTTTTTCTAGTTTTTATTACTGACCGCACAGTGTTCTATCCTGTACTATCTATCTAGCTAGAAGTGGCCTCCTTTGCTAAATCTTGTTTCTTTCTATGTATGTCATTTCCTTCTCCACTCACAGTCATTATTTGTGGGGGGCTGTCTATCCTTTGGGGATTCTCTCTGAGGCAAGATAGCTTTCCTGTTTCTACCTTTAGGGGTAGCTAGTTCTCCGGCTGTGACGAGGTGTCCAGGTAGTGACAGGAACATCCCATGGCTACTTCTAGTGTTGTGTTAAGATCAGGAACTGCGGTCCGTATAGTTACCACCTGCTCAGAGCTAGTCGCATGTCGTTCCTAAATCACCAGTCCATAACACCGCAGTCCCATATGACCGCTGAGCAGCCGATAGTGATGGGTTGGTAATTGTCCAGGGACCTCCCACCACCCCCTCCCACACATAAAACAGTGGACGGTTTCGAGGACAGGGATGGGGCCTTAAGACGCTGGGGACATACAGCCTTGAAGTATCCCAGCTGGTTGCAGTGATGACAACGTCTGGGTTCTGCGCCTGGCCTGGAGAGGGCAGCAGGGGGGTACACCCCTTGCACTCTGGGGGCTAGGGAAACAGGGACAGGATTGGGCTTACCCCCTCTCCAGGTGCTGCTGGCAAGCTTCTTCGGCTCAGGCGCCCTGTTATTGGCATACTCGTCTGCCAGGGCGGCTGTAGCAGAAGCCCCCTTCGGTTTCCGGTCACGGAGGAACTGCTGGAGTTCAACAAGAACTGCTCCATGACGAACAGTTCCTGGACCTCCTGGCGGGTGGTGAGTGCTAGACCCGAGGTCCAGTGCTCTGTAGCTCTCAGCAACGCCCGCATGTGGTCAGTCCAGGTGTCCTTTGGGCCCCGCTGCAGGCTCCGGAACTTCTTGCGGTAGGACTCCGGGGTGAGGTTGTAGTGCTGGATCAGGGCCCGCTTGATGCTGCTGTAGTCCTGCTCCACCCCGGCAGGTAAGTCCCCCAAAACTTCCAGGGACTTACCACTCAAACGGGGGGTCAGGTATTTTGCCCACTGATCCGGGGCCAGATGGTGTTGAAGGCAAGTCCTTTCAAAGGCCAGCAGGAAGGAATCCAGGTATCCATGCTTATGAAGCAGAGGGAAGTCGTCGGCCCGGACTTTGGAAGCCCTGGACTCTGGTGGTGCTGGGGCGTCCAGCGGGAGCCCGTGTTGAGCCATCTCCAGCCGGTGCTGGCGCTCCGCTGCTCTCTGTGCCGCTGCTCGCTCCGCCACTTCACGGCGTTCTGCACGCTCGGCCTCCACTGCTCCACTGAGCAAAAAGACAGATATAAATAACCATGGTACCGCTGAAAACGTCATCTTGTCCCACAAAAAATGAGCCACCATACAGCATCATAAGCAAAAAAATAAAAAAGTTATAGTCCTCAGAATAAAGTGATGACAAAATAATTATTTTTTCTATAAAATAGCTTTTATCGTATAAAAGCGCCAAAACATAAAAAATGATATAAATGAGATATTGCTGTAATCGTACTGACCCGACGAATAAAACTGCTTTATCAATTTTACCAAACGTGGAACGGTATAAACGCCTCCCCCAAAAGAAATTCATGAATAGCTGGTTTTTGGTCATTCTGCCTCACAAAAATCGTAATAAAAAGTGATCAAAAACTGTCACGTGTCCGAAAATGTTACCAATAAAAACGTCAACTCGTCCCGCAAAAAACAAGACCTCACATGACTCTGTGGACTAAAATATGGAAAAATTATAGCTCTCAAAATGTGGAGACGCAAAAACTTTTTTGCTATAAAAAAGCGTCTTTTAGTGTGTGACAGCTGCCAATCATAAAAATCAGATATAAAAAACGCCATAAAAGTAAATCAAACCCCCCTTCATCACCCCCTTAGTTAGGGAAAAATAATAAAATTAAAAAAATGTATTTATTTCCATTTTCCCATTAGGGCCAGGGTTAGGGCTAGGGTTAGGGCTAGGGTTAGGGCTAGGGCTAGGGTTAGGGCTAGGGTTAGGGCTAGGGTTAGGGTTGGGGCTAGGGTTGGAGTTAAAGTTAGGGTTAGGGTTGGGGCTAAAGTTAGGGTTAGGGTTGGGGCTAAAGTTAGGGTTAGGGTTGGGGCTAAAGTTAGGGTTAGGGTTGGGGCTAAAGTTAGGGTTTGGATTACATGTACGGTTGGGACTAGGGTTTGGATTAGAATTAGGGGTGTGTCAGGGTTAAGGGTGTGGTTGGGGTTACCGTTGGGATTAGGGTTAGGGGTGTGTTTGGATTAGGGTTTCAGGTAGAATTGGGGAGTTTCCACTGTTCAGGCACATCAAAGGCTCTCCAAATGCGACATGGCGTCCGATCTCAATTCCAGCCAATTCTGCGTTGAAAAAGTAAAACAGTGCTCCTTCCCTTCCAAGCTCTCCCGTGCGCCCAAACAGGGGTTTACCCCAACATATGGGGTATCAGCGTACTCGGGACAAATTGGACAACAACTTTTGGGGTCCAAGTTCTCTTGTTATCCTTGAGAAAATAAAAATTTGGGGGGCTAAAATCGTTTTTGTGGGAAAAAAAGATTTTTTATTTTCACGGCTCTGCGCTGTAAACTGTAGTGAAACACTTGGGGGTTCAAAGTTCTCACAACACATCTAGATAAGTTCCTTGGGAGGTCTAGTTTCCAATATGGGGTCACTTGTGCAGGGTTTCTACAGTTTGGGTACATCAGGGGCTTTACAAATGCAACGTGACGCCTGCAGACCAATCCATCTAAGTCTGCATTCCAAATTGGGATCCTTCCCTTCCGAGCTCTGCCATGCACCCAAACAGTGGTTCCCCCCCACATATGGGGTATGAGCGCACTCAGGACAAATTGCACAACAACTTTTGAGGTCCAATTTATCCTGTTTCCCTTGTGAAAATACAAAACTGGGGGCTAAAAAATCATTTTTGTGAAAAAAAAAATTATTATTTTTACGGCTCTGCGTTATAAACTGTAATGAAACACTTTGGGGTTCAAAGTTCTCACAACACATCTAGATAAGTTCCTTGGGAGGTCTAGTTTCCAATATGGGGTCACTTGTGGGGGGGTTGTACTGTTTGGGTACATCAGGGGCTCTGCAAATGCAACGTGATGCCTGCAGACCAATCCATCTAAGTCTGCATTCCAAATGGCACTCCTTCCCTTCCGAGCTCTGCCATGCGCACAAACAGTGGTTCCCCCCACAAACGGGGTATCAGCATACTCAGGACAAACTGGACAACAACTTTTGGGGTCCAATTTATCCTGTTACCCTTGTGAAAATACAAAACTGGGGGCTACAAAATCATTTTTGTGAAAAAAAAAGGAATTTTTATTTTCACAGCTCTGCATTATAAACTGTAGTGAAACACTTGGGGGTTCAAAGCTCTCAAAACACATCTAGATGAGTTCCTTAGGGGGTCTAGTTTCCAAAATGATGTCACTTGTGGGGGGTATAATGTTTAGGCACATCAGGAGCTCTCCAAACGCGACATGGTGTCCCATCTCAATTCCAGTCAATTTTGCATTGAAAAGTCAAACGGCGCTCCTTCCCTTCTGAGCTCTGCCATGTGCCCAAACCGTCGTTTACCCCCACATATGGGGTATCAACGTACTCAGGACAAATTGCACAACAACTTTTGGGGTCCCGTTTCTTCTCTTACCCTTGGGAAAATTAAAAATTGGGGGCGAAAAGATAATTTTTGTGAAAAAATATGATTTTTTATTTTTACGGCTCTGCATTATAAACTTCTGTGAAGCACTTGGTGGGACAAAATGCTCACCACACATCCAGATAAGTTCCTTAAGGGGTCTACTTTCCAAAATGGTGTCACTTGTGGGGGGTTTCATTGTTTAGGCACATCAGGGGCTCTCCAAACGCAACATGGCGTCCCATCTCAATTCCAGTCAATTTTGCATTGAAAAGTAAAATGGCGCTCCTTTCCTTCTGCCATGCGCCCAAACAGTGGTTTACCCCCACATATGGGGTATCAGCATACTCAGGACAAATTGTACAACAACTTTTGGTTTCTATTTTCTTCTGTTACCCTTAGTAAAAAACAAATAAATTTTGTGTGAAAAAAAGTTAAATGTTCATTTTTATTTAAACATTCCAAAAATTCCTGTGAAACACCTGAAGGGTTAATAAACTTCTTGAATGTGGTTTTGAGCACCTTGAGGGGTGCAGTTTTTAGAATAGTGTCACACTTGGGTATTTTCTATCATATAGACCCCTCAAAATGACTTCAAATGAGATGTGGTCCCTAAAAAAAATGGTGTTGTAAAAATGAGAAGTTTCTGGTCAACTTTTAACCCTTATAACTCCCTAACAAAAAAAAATTTTGGTTCCAAAATTGTGCTGATGTAAAGTAGACATGTGGAGAATGTTACTTATTAAGTATTTTGCGTGACATATCTCTGTAATTTAAGGGCAAAAAAATTCAAAGTTGGAAAATTGCGAAATTTTCAAAATTTTCGCCAAATTTCCGTTTTTTTCACAAATAAACGCAAGTTATATCGAAGAAATTTTACCACTATCATGTAGTACAATATGTCTCGAGAAAACAGAGTCAGAATCGCTAAGATCTGTTGAAGCGTTCCAGAGTTATAACCTCATAAAGGGACAGTGGTCAGAATTGTAAAATGTCATTAACATGCAAACCACCCTCGGGGCTTAAGGGGTTAATTGCCTTAAGGGCGCACTAGGTAATTACAAGAAATATACAGTCAAAGTATATCAAGAGTTACAGTCAGAGTAAAATATAACAATCATAAGACAAGGCTTAGAGGTATAAAGCTGGAGGTCAATTTACCAGGTTGAAGGTCGCTTGTGGAAGCCGGGGGGCTCAGCGTTCCGCAGGTCCAAGACTTAGTTGCCGGGCAGCCCCCAGAAAACGTGTGCTTGCTCCCCTCTGGCTGGCATATGCCCTGTTCCTTAGTTCCTTAGGTAGTCATCTTCCTCTGTTCTGACCCACTCTCCAAGTGTCCCAGCTCTTAAACCTGCTGTGTCCCTCCCCCTGTAGCTCTGTGGGCTTAGCAATCTCCACCCCTCTGCATCCCTGCAAGATTTATTCCAATATCTAATAAATGAGATAACTGCTCTCAGGGTGATCGGATCAGTACCCGGGCAGTACCAGCGCATGTGGTTTGTTCTGCCGGTCGTACAGGGATCAAACCTGGACCCATTAGGTCCCTGTGGGAGGCTGATCTCTATATCTCAGGTTTCAGAACTCCCACGGACCTGGGAGTCGCACTGTCAGATGCGCAATTTCGTTTAGGGTGAGGGGGATATTTTTTATGAGCCTGTACCTCGGACGATGCGTCCATAATTCACGATTCCATGTTGGAGACGGTTCGACTGGAAGGCCATAATAGATGTGTATCCTGTGGCCACTTGACATGCGTGCTTTAATTAAGCCCCTCAGGCACCTCTATGTCCCCTGCTGGTGTGGCTTCCTCACTCAGGCTTTGAAATGCCTTCTGCCTGCTACACTGTGCTCACACCATTACCATACTAAAAGGAACTTTATTCATGAGAAAAGGTGGGGGCCAGGAGTACTCCTCTCTGCAGACCTGTGACCAGGAGACAAAATGGAGTCAACCCAATCGCAGTTAGTATGCCCGTCCAAGATGGCGGCTGTTCCCTTATCACACCTATATATACACTACACTAAACACAGCCAATATATGCACTACACTGTACATGGCCTATATACGCACTACACTGTACACAACCTATATACACGCAATACTGTACCCAGGCTTTTTACACACTACTGTACACTGTACATATCCTATATATGCACTACACCATACACAGCCTATTTACACATTACACTGTACACAGCCTATATACACTACACTGTACACAACCTATATATACACTACACTAAACACAGCCTATATATACACTGCACTGTACACAGCCTATATACACTACACTGTACACAGCCTATATATATACTACACTGTACACAGCCTATATACACTAAACTGTACACAGCATATATACACTACACTGTACACAGCCTACATACGCTACACTGTACACAGCCTATATACGCTACACGGTACACAGCCTATATATGCACTACACTGTACACAGCCTATATACACTATACTGTACACAGCCTATATACACCACACTGTACACATTCTATATACGCTAGATTATACACAGCCTATACACTGTATGCAGATTTATTTGGCAAGTTGTATTTTGAAGGATTATTTTTATTATTGATCAACAACTATGTTCTTAATCAACCCAAAAGACTCATAAATCTCAAAGCTTAATATTTTTGGAAGTTGGAGTGGGTTTTTTTAGATTTGACTATCTTAGGAGGATATCTATTTGTGCAGGTAACCATTACTGTGCAGAATTATTAGGCAACTTAATAAAAAACAAATAGATTCCCACCTCACTTGTTTATTTTCACCAGGTAAACCAATATAGCTGCACAAAATGTAGAAATAAACATTTCTGACATGCAAAAACAAAACCCCCCAAAATTGATGACCAATATAGCCACCTTTCTTTATGATGACACTCAACAGCCTTCCATCCATAGATTCTGTCAGTTGCTTGGTCTGTTTACGACCAACATTGCGTGCAGCAGCCACCACAGCCTCCCAGACACTGTTCCGAGAGGTGTACTGTTTTCCCTCCCTGTAGATCTCACATTTTATGAGGGACCACAGGTTCTCTATGGGGTTGAGATCAAGTGAACAAGGGGGCAATGTCATTATTTTTTCTTCTTTGAGATCTTTACTGGCCAGCCATGCTATGTGGAGTAGTTGGAGGCATGTGATGGAGCATTGTCCTGCATGAAAATCATGTTTTTCTTGAACGATACCGACTTCTTCCTGTACCACTGCTTGAAGAAGTTGTCTTCAACAAACTGGCAGTAGGTCTGGGAGTTGAGCTTCACTCCATCCTCAAACTGAAAAGGTCCCACAATTTCATCTTTGATGATACCAGCCCATACCAGTACCCCACCTCCACCTTGCTGGCATCTGAGTCGGAGTGGAGCTCTCTGCCCTTTACTGATCCAGCCTCTGGCCCATCCATCTGGCCCATCAAGAGTCACTCATTTCATCAGTCCATAAAACCTTTGAAAAGTCAGTCTTAAGATATTTCTTGGCCCAGTGTTGATGTTTTATCTTATGTTTCTTGTACAAAGGTGGTCATTTTTCAGCCTTCCTTACCTTGGCCATGTCCCTGAGTATCGCAAACCTTGCGCTTTTTGTTATTCCAGTAACGTTGCAGCTCTGAAATATGGCAAAACTGGTGGCAAATGGCATCTTGGCAGCTTCATGCTTGATTTTCCTCAAGTCATGGGCAGTTATTTTGCCCCTTTTTTGCCCAACACGCTTCTTTCGACCCTGTTAGCTATTTGCCATGAAACGTTTGTTTGGTGATCATGCTTCAAAAGTTTGGCAATTTCAAAATTGCTGCATCCCTCTGCAAGACATCTCCCAATTTTGGACTTTTCAGAGCCCGTCTCTCTTCTGACCCATTTTGCCAAATGAAAGGAAGTTGCCTAATAATTAAGCACATCTTATATAGGATTTTGATGTCATTAGACAACACTCATACTCATTACAGAGATGCATATCACCTGATTTACTTAGTTGGCTCTCAAGCCTGAACAGCTTGGAGTAGGACAACATGTATAAAAAGTATCATGTGATCAAAATTCAACTTGCCTAATAATTCTGCACACATTGTATATGTGCAGCGCCCCAGAGTCCTGGTCGTTGCAGTACTGATGCTCCGCCGCTAAGGGGGGTGTTGGTACGTCTGATTGCACTAAAGGAGTTCACCTGACCAGGTATCACACACTACACTTCACACTCCGGCCACCAGGGGGACTGGATCTATCTAGTAGGGTAAAACTGGGGGTTGGACAAGAAGACAGAGAGAAGTAAGAGGGAAGAGCTAGAGAGAGGACCTGTCAGGGATGGGATCCTGACAGATTCCTAAGAAAGGACAAACAGTGAGAAAACGGGAATACAGCAAAGAGGCGATAGAACCAGAAGGAGTCGTGCTGTAAGATCGAGGCAACATCCTTCTGAGGCGCAAACAGTCGGTGGCCGGAACGCCGAGCAAGTAAGAGACTCTAAGTATTACTTCAAACCACGGCAGGATAGCCAATTATAGGTTGGCTGTCTCACCTAAATCACCTAAGCAGACAACGGAGGCAGCTGTGGGAGAGGGGCGACTCTAGGGTCCCGGAAGAACTCCAGGCCTACCCCGTCATACAGGTGCGTCCTACCATATCATCTGGGGGACGGAGAGAACGAACATCAGAGACAGACAGAATCAGTTGTGAGGACTATCCCGGGGTGCTCAGCAGGGAAGGACTACAACACACAGGCGCTAGAAGGTAGACACTGATTCCCACCTGTTAAGGGAACTCCTGATGTGCCTTCGGACCGGCCGGTCTCAGACAGCCCTGTTAACAGTGCTCTGGATTGAATACCTCAAGACCTTCAGTAAAGAGGTAAAGAGACTGCAACCTGGTGTCCTCGTTATTCACCGCGACCTGCACCACACCACAACATCATCACTTTCTCAACTTTCACTGGACGCCCCTCAGCAGGGTCACGGACCGGGCCTAGCCACCGTGACAACCCCAGAACTGAGACACAGAGGCCCGGTACCGGGTGCCCCTCGGCCCTGCGGCAGTGTGGGCGCTCCAACTTGGCGTCACGAACAGGATCTACTTAAGCCTGAAGAATCAGGTCATGTGTGCCTTGGAACTGTGATTTATTGTGCTTGGACTGTGACTTATTGCAAAGACTGTGAATTGCTAATTGCCGCCAAGAGTTCCCGCCACAATTCGCCATTGCCGCATACGGAGGGAGGAGCCTTAGCTTCGTGGGCGGAACCGGTCAAGAGAAGCACGGAACGAGGAAGCGCGGTAAAGTGCCAACTCCGGAAGAGGAACTCCGACCTCCAGCAGGTTAGTGGGAGGAAGGGACAGCCATGTCCGAGTCGGGAGGAGCGGAGGCGGCGGTCGCAGCCGTGGACACAGAGGCAGCTCCGGTCCCCTCAGCGAACGTAGCCGCGGCCCTAATATCACCGCCGGTTGCCACAGAACCCGCTGTCCCCATCAGCCAGTCGGACACTGCCGCTACCACAAAGGCCATAATGCATACCTCCCAACCGTTCCGGATCCCGCGGGACTGTCCTGATTTTGACAGTCAGCCCCGTGATCCCGGGCGGGACATTAGTTGTCCCGCACTACGCAAGGTTTGTTGCTGTTTTTTTTTATAAAAGTTGGGTCACTGGGTCACCACAGCCTGTACACTGGGTGACCATAGCCTGCTCACTGGGTCACCACAGCCTGTACACTGGGTCACCACAGCCTGCACACTGGCTCATCACAGCCTGTACACTGGGTCACCACAGCCTGTAGGAAGCTGCTAACTGGGTCACTATAGCTTGCAGGAAGCCCCTCACTGGGTCACTGTAGCCTGCAGGATGCCCCTCACTGGGTCACTATAGCCTGCAGGAAGCCCCTCACTGGGTCACTATAGCCTGCAGGAAGCCCCTCACTGGGTCACTATAGCCTGCTGGAAGCCCCTCAGTAGGTCACTATAGCCTGCAGGAAGCCCCTCACTGGGTCACTATAGCCTGCAGGAAGCCCCTCACTGGGTCACCGTAGCCTGCAGGAAGCCCCTCACTGGGTCACTATAGCCTGCTGGAAGCCCCTCAGTAGGTCACTATAGCCTGCAGGAAGCCCCTCACTGGGTCACTATAGCCTGCAGGAAGCCCCTCACTGGGTCACCGTAGCCTGCAGGAAGCCCCTCACTGGGTCACCGTAGCCTGCAGGATGCCCCTCACTGGGTGGCTATAGCCTGCAGGAAGCCCCTCACTGCACTGTATGGCCATATTTTTTTGTTTATAATTATTGTATATGAAACAGTGTGATCAGCAGTGCTAAATGGGTGTGGTTGGGTAGTGGATATGGGTGTGACTAATTATGAATGGGTGTAGTCAGAGGCGTGGCCTAAAATTTGCCGCGGCGCGCCGCAAGCTTTATCCCTCTTTCCCATCTTCAAAAGTTGGGAGGTATGCATAATGCCCTTCTCTATGCCGTACCTGCCCGGAGCGGCCTGGCTCCCACGATACTACGGGGAGTCGCATACGTTCACTGACTTTAAAGAAGGGATCTGCAGCCTGCTTGAGTTCTATCCCCTGACAGAGCCTCAGAAGGTTCATATGATAATCAGCCAACTCTTTGGGGCGGCTCTGAGAGAAGTGAAGTCCTGGCCCGCCGCGGATAAGGGAACAGCACAGCAGGTTTTTGCAAAGCTTAAAGCCACCTTCGATACCCGTACTGCTACAGAAATTAAATTGACTTTCTATGGATGCAAACAGAGACCGCAGGATAGCTTACGGGACTATGCCCTTAATCTCCAGGAGGCGCTGCGGGCCATTAAGCAGAGTGACCCCGGCAGCATGCAAGATGAGGATAAACTCCTGAAAGAGCGGTTCATTGAGGGGCTCCTGAAAGTCACCAAAGGGGCCAATTACACTTCTTGGCCATGCAGAATCCGGACTTGACTTTTGCGCAATTCAAGGATAAAGCTATCCAGGCGCTGCAGGAGCGACAGCCCAGCCGTGCAATACCACCCAGGCATCCTGCTCTCACATACCACCAGGAGGTGGCTCCGGATGCCCCGGTCGCCGCCGAGGCCGACGCCCAGAGCCTAGAGGCCGACTCCCCTGCAGGGCTCCGCCTCCAGATGCAGGAGTTGACCAAGAGCGTTGCTGCCCTAGCCCGGACGGTGCAGTCCCTACAGGAGGCCCCCAAGGAGAAGATCCAGCTGGCCTCCAGACCAGAAGATGTCCTCTGGATGCGACAGAGGAGGACTCCGCCGACCAGAGGCCGGGACGACGATCGCTTCCATTGGGACGGATGACCCATCTGCTGCCGCTGTCACCAGGTGGGCCACCTTGCAAGGTACTGTCCTTTAAACGAGCAACCCCTGGGGCAAAGGGCCAACCCCCAGGAGTAGGACGATCAGGCCCGCAGCATTGGAGAGCCAAGTACGTTGGAGGGCGACCAGTTCTTCCTGTTGTGATCGACGGTATCCCCATGAACGCTCTGCTAGACACCGGTTCTCAGGTGACGACTATGCCTTACGTGCTTTATAAACGGTATTGGGAGGACACCATTATTACTCGTGGCCCCGATGACTATTTCACCATCATAGCCAGTAATGGTCAGACGTTGCCACAAGTGGGGTATAAAGAGGTCACCATCAAGGTGGGGTGAGTGGAATTGAAGGCCCAAGGGATTGTAATTGTTGATATTGACCGCCGTGAATGTAATCCCATGATAACTATCGGTACCAATGTTATAGAAAATTGTCTTGCAGAAGTTATTGTCTTGTTACAACAGGTAGCAGAAACCGCTGGCTACAGTGAACGACGCGCCCTGCAAAAAGAAGTCAGGGCTCTGATGCAGAGACAGCAGGTAGAGCTGACTGGTGGTGAAATTGGTCGTGTCACTGTGAGTGATTCAAACCCTATCGCGATACCCCCCAGGAGAGAGATGTTAATATGGTGTCGGGCAGCCATAGGCCTCAGGGGTAAGGACTACCAGGCCCTGGTAGAACCCATGTATTCAGACAATAGGCCTACTCTCCTGACAGCCAGGGGGCTGGTCGACGTCCGCCAGGGGAGGGTGCCCGTACGTGTCCTTAATTGTGGGGAGGAAGAGGTCCACCTCACCAAGTATGCCACGCTTGCCAAACTGTTCGCTGTCAATAATAGTGTGATACAGACACCTGGACCCTTGGCCCCGTCTAACCTGGCGGAGGACAACGGTTCTGCAGGGCACTCGAAAGATTGGTGTCGGGAATTGCATGTGGGCACTGACTCCACCCCATCCCATCAGAAACAGGGGGCCTACAGGGTGGTTCATGAGTACGAGCGGGTATTTAGCAAACACCCCTTAGATTTTGGACAGGTGAAAGGGATCCAACATCATATCCCCACGGGAGATCACCGGCCCATAAAAGAGAGATACCGCCCTGTACCCCCAGCTCATTACCAGTGTGCCAAGGACATGTTGCGAGAAATGACGGAGGCTGGGGTGGTGAGAGACAGTTGTAGCCCCTGGGCAGCTCCATTAGTCCTTGTTAAAAAGAAAGATGGCACAATGAGGATGTGCGTTGATTACAGGCAGTTGAATCGCATTACACATAAGAATGCATACCCACTGCCCAGGATAGAGGAGTCTCTGGCTGCCTTAAAATCTGCTAACTACTTCTCTACCTTAGATCTCACCAGTGGGTACTGGCAGGTTCCCGTGGCGGAGGCGGACAAAGAGAAGACGGCATTCACGACACCGATGGGTCTCTGCGAATTCAACTACATGCCCTTCGGATTGTGCAATGCCCCGGGGATGTTCCAGAGGATGATGGAGTGCTGTCTGGGGCACAAGAACTTTGAAACCGTACTGCTGTATTTGGAGGATGTCATTGTCTTCTCTAAGACCTACGAAGACCATCTGAAGCACCTGGCTGAGGTGTTTGAAGCCCTGTCCAACTTTGGCTTGAAGGTGAAACCGTCCAAATGTCATCTGCTGAAACCCAAAGTGCAGTACCTGGGCCATGTGGTGAGCGCTGAAGGAGTAGCCCCAGACCCCGACAAGGTCACGGTGATCCAAGACTGGCCGAAGCCCAGCAACCTCCACGAAGTCCGGCAGTTCCTCGGGCTGGTAGGCTATTACCGAAGGTTCATCAAGGACTTCACCAAGAAGGCCGCACCCTTGCAAGACCTGTTGGTGGGCCAATCAAAGAAGACCAAGGGGAAGAACACCCCATTTGACTGGAACGAGGGGCTGGAAGGATCCTTCACTTGTTTGAAGTCGGCACTGACGGGAGAAGAGGTACTGGCCTACCCCGAATACGACCAACCGTTTGTGCTGTACACGGATGCCAGCAATGTGGGATTGGGAGCCGTGCTGTCCCAGGTCCAGAAAGGCAAGGAGAGGGTGATCGCTTACGCCAGCAGGAAGCTCCGTCCCACGGAAAGGAACCCTGACAACTACAGTTCCTTTAAACTGGAGTTCCTTGCCGTCATCTGGGCAGTGACAGAGGTTCAAACACTACCTGGCCTCGGCGAAATTCACCATCTTCACGGATAATAATCCGCTGACGCACTTGGATACAGCCAAACTCGGGGCCTTGGAACAGCGGTGGATGGCCCGGCTGTCCAACTACGACTTCACCATCAAGTACCGGGCAGGACGCAAGAATGCGAATGCCGATGCCTTGTCCCGGATGCCCAATTTGCCAGAAACGGGGGAGGACCCGGAGGCACTTGAAGAGGTAGAGTTGCCTGCGTTCCATCGCCCCAAAGCCGCTCAGTACTCCCATCATGTGAAGAACCGGTACAAGAACCAACAGAATGCCACGCTGAATCCCCTGCCCCATCACGGATGGGCGGAGACCCAGGATGGTGACCCCGCGGTCCGTCGGGTGAAAGAGCTCCTGACGCAGGCAGGGTTGCATCCCGGCCCAGATGATCCACAGGAGACACGACAGCTGTGGAAGGGGAGAAGCAAACTGTTTATCCATGATGGCAAGCTGTGCCGGAGGAGTATCGACCCGCATACTCATGAATTGGTATGGCAGATAGTGGTGCCGAGGCGAGATGTGCCCATGGTTCTGAGAGCCTACCACGATGGAGCTGGACACTTTGGATGGAAGAAGCTGGAGAGGCTACTCCGAGGGAGGTTCTATTGGATTGGTATGAAGAGAGCCATTGAGAAGTGGTGTCGGGAGTGCGGTCCATGTAGCCTACGCAGGAAGGACCGTGACAGCCAACGGGCTCCCTTGCAGCCCATCATCACCAAACGGCCGCTCGAACTGGTCGCGCTGGACCATGTGAAGCTGACACCTAGCCGGTCAGGCTATATCTACGCTCTTACCATCGTAGATCACTACTCCAGATTTTTGGTGGTTGTACCTGTCAAGGATCTAACGGCCAGGACGGCTGCCAAGGCCTTCCAGCAGTACTTTTGTAGGCCCCATGGGTACCCGGAGAAGGTACTGACCGATCAGGGACCAGCATTCAAAGCAGAGGTGTTCCAAGAGTTCTGCCATCTGTATGGGTGTAAGAAGATCAGAACCACACCGTACCATCCCCAAACCAACGGGATGTGTGAAAAGATGAACCAAGTGGTGATCGACTTACTGAAGACCTTGCCCGTAGAGGAGCGGAACCTGTGGCCGACAAAGTTGCCTGACTTGGTGGACATATACAATCATATCCCAGTAAATTCCACCAACTGCACTCCAGCGTACCTGATGCGAGGAAGATCTAGCAAGTTACCCGTTGACCTGGACATGGGGGTCCTAGTCCCCGAAGATACCTCGCCGGATGCAGATTGGGATGCAGAAAGGCAGCAAAAGTACCGCAAAGTACAGGAATGCGTGGAAAGAAGTCTCGCCCAGGCTAGACAAAAACAAGAAAGAGACTACAACCAGCATGCTCCTGCGATTCCCTTGTCACCCGGTGAGCACGTACTCAAACGAAAGAGGAGGCTACACAAACTCGACGACCAATGGGAAGCGGAACCGTATACCGTCCTGCCATCCGATTTCGACAACACGAAGGTTTGTCTCATCAGCAAGGATGGAGGGGAGACCTCGACGGCGATATCCAGGCACCACCTTAAAGTCTGCCCTGATAAGTTGAGAGAGAGGGAAACGGATCCAGGAACCTCCCCACCTGTAGAAAAGGAGAAGATGATACACACTGTTCTTGGTGTTTTTCCCCAGTCCTGGACTCAGATAAATCAGGCCATCGTGGTACCTGTTCTAACATTCCGCCAGCCGAACCCACCAGAACTAATCGCGGTGCCAGATCATCCAGGCCCGCAATCTCAGCAGACCCTACCTGAAGACGCCATGCCAACCGTTGAACCGGCAAATCCTCCCTCTGCTATCGGCGAATCTGCCGTACACACTGTTGGTAGCAGCAGCCCTGAGAGCTCCCGCCTGCCAGTGCTACCCAGACTCACTAGAAGCGTAGCTAGAAGACAGTGCACTACACCAGCGGTAGCAAGCATAGCGGGCCCTGTTAGGCCAATAGCAACCCCTGCGCTGCGAAGGTCTACATGCAGCACCAAGAATCAAACTCCCCTCCGCTACAAAACGTGGAGGTATTAATGAGGGCTGCTATTTAGTTGAAAATGTTTGTGTGCATATCTTTTGTTACAGGTCTTAAAATGGACAACAGAGTAATGGACAGTGAATTGCTCCAAAAACTTCTAAAAGGGGACCCCTTTGTTTACCCGGGGTCCCCGCTGTTTCAACCACTGAACTGAGAGTCATAAACTGTGCATGACCTAACTTTCGCAATGTTCAAGAGTCCTCACCTCCCATAAAGGGAAGCACTGTTATGTTTAATTGTTTATAATATTTCCAAAGGTTGTGTGTTTTCTGTTAACATGTATTGTTGTTCTTACTTTCCCAGTCCGGGAGTACTGGATTTAACCGGGGGGGGAGTGCAGCGCCCCAGAGTCCTGGTCGTTGCAGTACTGATGCTCCGCCGCTAAGGGGGGTGTTGGTACGTCTGATTGCACTAAAGGAGTTCACCTGACCAGGTATCACACACACTACACTTCACACTCCGGCCACCAGGGGGAGTGGATCTATCTAGTAGGCCACTCCTCACACTCTGGTAAAACTGGGGGTTGGACAAAAAGACAGAGAGAAGTAAGAGGGAAGAGCTAGAGAGAGGACCTGTCAGGGATGGGATCCTGACAGATTCCTAAGAAAGGACAAACAGTGAGAAAACAGGAATACAGCAAAGAGGCGATAGGACCAGAAGGAGTCGTGCTGTATCATCGAGGCAACATCCTTCTGAGGCGCAAACAGTCGGTGGCCGGAACGCCGAGCAAGTAAGAGACTCTAAGCATTACTTCAAACCACGGCAGGATAGCCAATTATAGGTTGGCTGTCTCACCTAAATCACCTAAGCAGACAACGGAGGCAGCTGTGGGAGAGGGGCGACTCTAGGGTCCCGGAAGAACTCCAGGCCTACCCCGTCATACGGGTGCGTCCTACCATATCATCTGGGGGACGGAGAGAACGAACATCAGAGACAGACAGAATCAGTTGTGAGGACTATCCCGGGGTGCTCAGCAGGGAAGGACTACAACACACAGGCGCTAGAAGGTAGACACTGATTCCCACCTGTTAAGGGAACTCCTGATGTGCCTTCGGACTGGCTGGTCTCAGACAGCCCTGTTAACAGTGCTCTGGATTGAATACCTCGAGACCTTCAGTAAAGAGGTAAAGAGACTGCAACCTGGTGTCCTCGTTATTCAACGCGACCTGCACCACACCACAACATCATCACATTCTCAACTTTCACTGGACGCCCCTCAGCAGGGTCACGGACCTGGCCTAGCCACCGTGACAACCCCAGAACTGAGACACAGAGGCCCGGTACCGGGTGCCCCTCGGCCCTGCGGCAGTGGGGGTGCTCCAACTGCACTACACTGTCCACAGCCTATATATGCACTACACTGTACAAAGCCTATATGCACACTACACTGTACACAGCCTATATACACTACACTGTACACAGTCTATATATGCACTACACTGCACACAGCCTATATATGCACTACACTGTACACAGCCTATATACAACAAAAGAACAAGGCCTGCACCCACAACCGAATAAGGAACGGTGCATAAATGAGAGGTAAGTGCCAATAATTACTCAGAATCATATGAAAAGGAAGCACCAACAAATACCAATTATAATAAAAATTAAAAAATTTATTAGGTATATTAAAAAATAAAGAACCAAAATAACCATAAAAGGGATGTGACAAGGTAAGCCAGAAATGGATGGCACCACAAACAGAGACATGTACATTCAGGTATATAATAAAAAAAACAGTATGCATGCTCAAAGCTAATTAAACCTATGTTTGTGCAAAGAAACACATAAGCACCAAGTGCACCAAGGGGGCTGTATACCACCCTTGAAACATGAGCAAAAAAAAAGGTCAGGTGGAGTGACTGAATAATAGAGGTAAATTACCTGAATGGACACTGGAGCTCTGAGGTGCCACCGTCCCCAACGCGCATTTCGGCGCTTAAGCCTTCTTCCGGGGGATCCACCCCAGCCCCGCCTCCACGTTCCACCCCTCTAACTGTCCACAGCCCCACCGCTCTCTCTTGGAAAAACTCCACTCCTCACCTATCACACATTAACAGTTCCCATCACCAGATCACACATATAGCCGGCAGCTTTTGTTTTGGCCAAAAGATTTTTTAAGCCGCCACCATAACACGGTAGACACTTTTGGCCGGGCCTTACTCTACTGTAACCTATTAAATATTTGTTAAAATATGCAATACAATTTAGGTATATTTTTATTTATTTTTCAATTTTTAAAATGACCAATAATATCACATACAAGGAACAAATACCGCTACACCATGACCAGACCACATATTACCACCACAGTGATCGAATAATATCACATACAAGGATCAAATACCACAACACCATGACCAGACCACATATTACCACCACAAAGTGACCAAATAGCGCATACAAGGAACAAATACCGCAACACCATGTCCAGACCACATACTACCACCACATAGTGACTGAATACTACAATACTGATCAGTAATAAAAAAAAAACACAATACTATCTCCATCAGTGCCATTATACACAGGAGATTTCAAAAAACTGAACATCACATCCAAACATAGACTAAGTGTGAACAGGTGCTGAACCTAGAGTAACCAACTCATATACAGTCAAGTAAATAAGGCAGCACACTGCAGCGCTGAAACATGCAAACATGAAACATGAAAACTGAACTGCATTACTGCACTAGAAATATGAAAAATGAGAGCGTTTAGCGCATAAAAATGGCCAATTTTATGTGTACCTGGTAGCCACTTTAGGGCATCTCTCGTATACCAGGTCCTACGCTTTCCTTTCCTCGCTGAGAATAAACGTCTCCATCTGAATGGGTACCTGTGAAAATCTCTTCTTAGACTAACATTCTCTCTCTCTGTGGAGGGGTAATTGACCTGTTGCGATTAAAACACCTGTGGCTAGGAGGCAGAGTGCTCGGTCAAAAGGCTAAAGAATACATTTAAAAAAACTGACCGTCACATCCAAACATAGACTAAGTGTGAACAGGTGCTGAACCTAGAGTAACCAACTCATATACAGTCAAGTAAATAAGGCAGCACACTGCAGCGCTGAAACATGCAAACATGAAACATGAAAACTGAACTGCATTACTGCACTAGAAATATGAAAAACGAGAGCGTTTAGCGCATAAAAATGGCCAATTTTATGTGTACCTGGTAGCCACTTTAGGGCATCTCTCGTATACCAGGTCCTACGCTTTCCTTTCCTAGCTGAGAATAAACGTCTCCATCTGAATGGGTACCTGTGAAAACCTCTTCTTAGACTAACATTCTCTCTCTCTGTGGAGGGGTAATGGACCTGTTGCGATTAAAACACCTGTGGCTAGGAGGCAGAGTGCTCGGTCAGAAGGCTAAAGAATACATTTAAAAAAACTGACCGTCACATCCAAACATAGACTAAGTGTCAACAGGTGCTGAACCTAGAATAACCAACTCATATACAGTCAAGTAAATAAGGCAGCACACTGCAGCGCTGAAGCATGCAAACATGAAACATGAAAACTGAACTGCATTACTGCACTAGAAATATGAAAAATGAGAGCGTTTAGCGCATAAAAATGGCCAATTTTTTCTCTGCTCCACAGAGAGAGAGAATGTTAGTCTAAGAAGAGGTTTTCACAGGTACCCATTCAGATGGAGACGTTTATTCTCAGCGAGGAAAGGAAAGCGTAGGACCTGGTATACCAGAGATGCCCTAAAGTGGCTACCAGGTACACATAAAATTGGCCATTTTTATGCGCTAAACGCTCTCATTTTTCATATTTCTAGTGCAGTAATGCAGTTCAGTTTTCATGTTTCATGTTTGCATGTTTCAGCGCTGCAGTGTGCTGCCTTATTTACTTGATTATACACAAGAGATCTGTACTTAGTATGCAGTGTCTGTGTACAGGCAATACAGTGATCACTAGTGATATTATACACAGGATCTCTGTATATAGTATACAGTGTATAGTGTCAGTGTATAGGTAACACACTGACTCACCAGTGACGTCTCTAGGTGAAGTCCTTCATCTTTCATCTTTCATCCAGCACAGACCGCCATCACTTCTTCCAGCCAGGGCTCATCTCTGCAGGAAATAAAGAGGTTATCTCGAGCTCCTCTTGCAGAACACATTATTTAATTTTTCCCAACTTCTACATTACACCATATGCAGAAAAAAAGGTGACATAGTATCACTCTACACAGTAACAGGACCGCCCCCCATTTAAAACAGTATACTCAAAAAATAAAATAAATACATCACTGCAGTAATAATATATCTTAATTAGCCCATATGGTAATAATATTCCCCATCCTGGCCCCCGTGTGTCTCATTCCTGGCATCAGCCAAATGTTCTCCTATCCTGCCCTCATGAGTATCCATTCGGCCCCATATGATCTTCCCATCCTGCCCCATCTGTCTCCATCGTATCCATCCTGCCCCATGATCCTGCACGATCTGTCTCCAATCCTGCCCCCAGTGTCTCCAATCATGCACCCATGTCTTTCATCCTGCCCCGTGTCTCCATTCTGCCCCCTATGTCTCCAATCATGCCCCCATGTCTGCAATCCTGCCACGTGTCTCCAATCATGCCCCCTGTGTCTCCATTCTGCCCCATCTGTCTCCAGTCATGCCCCCAGTGTCTCCAGTCATGCCCCCAGTGTCTCCAATCATGCCCCCATATCTTTCATCCTGCCCCCTGTTTCTCCAATCATGCCCCATATCTCCATTCTGCCCCCTGTGTCTCACATTCTTCCACAATGTCCAGCATTCTGCCCCCGTGTCCAGCATTCTGCCCCTGTGACCAGCGTTCTGCCCTTGTGTCCAGCATTCTGCCCCCCGTCTCACAGTCTGCCCCTGTGTCCAACATTCTTCCCCTGTGTCCAGCATTCTGTCCTTGTCCAGCATTCTGGCCCCCCTGTCTCACATTCTGCCCCTGCATCCAGCATTCTGCCCCCGTGTCCAGCATTCTGCCCCAATGTCCAGCATTCTGCCCCCCATGTCCAGCATTCTGCCCCGTGTCCAGCATTCTGCCTCTGTGTCCAGCATTCTGCCCCTGTGTCCAGCGTTCTACCCCCGTGTCCAGCGTTCTACCCCCGTGTCCAGCATTCTGCCCCCCGTCTCACAGTCTGCCCCTGTTTCCAGCATGCTGCCCCTGGGTCCAGCATTCTCCCCCCGTGTCCAGTATTCTGCCCCGGTGTCCAGCATTCTGCCCTGTGTCCAGCATTCTGCCCCTGTGTCCAGCATGCTGTCCCAGTGTCCAGCATTCTGCCCCTCTGCCCAGCATTCTGCCCCTGTGTCCAGCGTTCTGCCCCGTGTCCAGCATTCTGCCCCCTGTCTCATAGTCTGCCCCTGTGTCCAGCATTCTGCCCCCATGTCCAGCATTCTGCCCCCATGTCCAGCATTCTGCCCGTGTCCAGCATTCTGCCCCCATGTCTCTCAGTCTGCCTCTGTGTCCAGCATTCTGCCCCCATGTCTCACAGTCTGCCTCCTTGTCCAGCATTCTGCCCCATGTCCAGCATTCTGCCTGTCTCCAGCATTCTTCCCCTGTGTCTCACAGTCTGCCCCCGTGTCCAGCATTCTGCAACCCGTGTCCAGTATTCTGCCCCCGTGTACAGCATTCTTCCCCCGTGTCTCAGTCTGCCCCCCGTGTCCAGCATTCTGCCCCCGTGTCTCACAGTCTGCCCCTCGTGTCCAGCATTCTGCCCCTGTGTCCAGCATTCTGCCCCATGACTCACAGTCTGGCCCTGTGTCCAGCATTCTGCCCCTGTGTCCAGCATTCTGCCCCCAGGTCTCACAGTCTGCCCCCGTATCCAGCATTCTGCCCCCGTGTCCAGCATTCTGCCCCCTGTGTCCAGCATTCTGCCCTCCTGTCTCACAGTCTGCCCCGAACCCCCCGGATCGCTGCTCTCAATAAATAATAATTTAAAAAAACCAAGTTCTTCTTACCTGGCCAAGCTCCTGTGGCGAAGCACTCTCCACGCAGCTGAAGGGCGCACTCGCTGGCGACTGACAATGATGTCAGAAGCCGGCAACATGCGCGCTGCGGCTGACATCAGCTGCCAGACTCCGATTGGCTGGCTGCTGTTAACTATTGACATGCGGGTGCGGGCCTGCACATCAATAGCGTTAAACTGCCGCAGCGCCGCTAAGGGCCCGGTTTAGCCTGCCGGTAGGGGCCCGGTGAGCAGATGAGACGGGGCTCGATGCGGACCCCCTCTGCCCACCGGGCCCCATATGCCAGTCAGGGCAGTAATGCCCTGATGATGGCCCTGAAACCAATCAGTAGCATGATTTACTTCAGGGGACGTTGAGGGTACGGTTTAGAGCAAGGAAAACAAAGCTAGCAAATATTATAACCTTTACTCCAAAAAGAAATTGGCAGTGTTCACAAAAAGTATAAAAAAACGATATTACAAGAATGAGACAATTATAGTATGTACAGAACGATTACAAATAAAAAGGGATTAAAGTTGAAAAAACACTTACAGTTCTCTCATATCATGGCTGGCCATACGGCTGGGGGGGAAGGGCGACATATGCCAATGCATCAGAGCAGATTGCAGAGTTTCTGTTAGCTGACCTCCTGGGCAAAAAGCTACTCCTAAAATGAGGTCCCATATTTTATACCCTCTGCTAGTGACATCACTGAGGGGCTGGATACGCCGCTCTTGGAAAGGTATGGAAAACTTTCTAAGAGCTCATAGCCATCCTAACTTGGTCTGTGAGGCTCGCAGACGGACGACAAAATTATCATTTTTTCTGGCTTTCATTTATGTCCAAACATGACTTGGCTTTGTGACTCGGATAAGCAGCAATGCGTTTCTCAGATTCTGCCAGGCGCTGAGCTTAGAAAAAGCACTGGTGTGTCGCACATCCCAAACGTAATTTTCACACCTATATCGCTACTTGGGGTCGAGTTATTTAATCTTGGATAACTTACTGGTACACACATGAAGCACATGGCTGCACACAAACAGCTGGGTTCTGCTAATTAACCTATTCTTGAGGCAGGGGAAAGAAGTATAGGATTATACACGCAGGCAGAGAAAGAGAAGGAGGGGTTGTGCGGGGGATCAAAGCTGCAGCATGTGTCTGCAAAACCAAACGATGTAGCAGAGCTGTGCGATCGAACAATAAGACATTACATCATATTTCCTGATACCTCCACTTTTGGACTGCGCTACGGTAGCAGGACCTCTCGGAACTCCTCCATGAGCATCTCAACAGGTTCGCCCCAGAGGGACAACCCATCTGCGTTGCCATGTTCGCTGCCCTTTTTTTTGTTTCACGGTAAAGTGTTACTGTTGGAGGGCAAGGCTCCAGGGTAGCAACCTTCCGTTGGTACCAGACACGGTGTGCAGCCAGCTCAAGGGGTTGTGGTCGGTCACCACGTGAAGGCGCATCTGTACAGGTAGGGCTGCAAATGTTGCAGGCCCAAACCATGGCCAGGCACTCCTTCTCAATGCTGGAATAGGCCACTTCCTTCGGCAGAAGCTTCCGGCTCAGGTACAACACGGGGTGCTCTTGGTTCCCCGAGTCGACCTGGCTGAGCACAGCATTTAGGCCAAACTCGCTGGCATAGGTCTGTACCAGGAACGGTCGACTGCTGTCGACTGCTTTTAACACGGGATAGTTGCACAGGGCTGTTTTCAGAGCCTGGAAAGCAACCTCACAGCTGTCTGCCAAGTTGAATGTTTAGGGTAGTTTCTTCCGGGTGAAGTCCATCAAGGGTTTTGCCAGGCTACTATAGTTCTGTACAAAGCGCCTATAGTACTCTGCAGTATCCAGGAAGGACATCACCTGTTTATTGGTCCTGGGGGTGGGCCAGGACACGATCGCATCCACTTTCCTAGGCTCTGGCTTTATGGACGTCCCACCTACTCGGTGTCCCAGGTAGTGGACCTCTCTCATGCCCATCTGGCACTTTCCCGGCTTGATGGTCAGACCAGCTCAGTGAATTCGCCTGATCATCTCCTCGAGATGCTGCAGGTGTTCTTCCCAGGAGGAACCGAAGATGGCAATGTCATCCAGGTACGCCACCGCGTATGTCTCCAGAAGCAGGTGGTTGACCATCTGCTGGAAAGTTGCAGGGGCATTCTTCATGCCGAACGGCATGACCGTGGACTCGTACAGTCCGAAGGGTGTGATAAAGGCGGGCTTCTCCTGTGCCTCGGGGCTCAGGCCAGTATCCTCAATAATGAATTTAATAACACGTCACTCCTTGAAATATTGTGGTGCTCGGATAAGGGTTACCACTCCCTTTCTCATGCAAATTCAAAAAAGTCCAGCACTCAAAAAGGTTAATGCTATCCAAATGATTCATTTGAGAAATATAATCCAAAATTATATAGCGTTTTAACGGGACACAATCATGGAGTGATTATTAGTATGAATATAGATAGATCCCAGAGAAGAAGCGCTGTGTGTAACGGATAGAAGCCAGTGGAAATGCGCTCTCTGCCAGTATCCTCGACTCAGATCCATTATGGGTAGATATTTGCACCAGCTAACCTCTCAAGCAGCTCCTTGATGCGCGGCATTGGGTGTGTGTCAGAGGCCATGATGGCGTTGAGCCCCCTGTAGTCCACGCAGAACCGGGTGGTCCGAGCCTTCTTTGGCAGGAGAACTACAGGTGAGGCCCACGCGCTCTTTCACCATTGAATCACCCAAAGCTGTAACACCTAATCAATCTCCTGGCTTTACATGCTGCACCTCGTCGGAGTGTCGGGTGTTCGCCGTAGTGGGGCATGATTCCCGGTGTCCACCTCGTGGACCTCAAACATAGTCCTTCCAGGTCAGTTGGAGAACACGGCCCTGAAGGGTTCCAGCATGGTCTGCAACTGCGACCGCTGGGGTTCGGTTAGCAAGGCCCTTACCTCCATGTCCTCGATGGATGCACCGGCCTTGGCTAGAGCCAGCATGTCCAGCAGGGGGTTTTCCTCCCCATCTTCGGGCAGGCTGCAGACTGATAAGACGTAAGGTTCACGTTCATGATGAGCCTTCATCATGTTGAAGTGAAAGGTCTTTCGCCTACCCCGAGTGTGGTCAAGCGTGACCACGTAGGTGACTGGGTTGAGCTGTTGGTGGACGACGTACGGGCCTTCCCAGGCTGCCTGAAGCTTATCCTTTGGTACGGGACCAGCACCCACACCTTTTGACCCACGTGGTAGGTCCTGTCCCGAGCATTCTGGTCGTACCAGTGCTTCTGATCAGCCTGAGCCTGCGTTATGTTGTCATGCACCAACTGCGTCAAGGTCTGCATTTTGTCATGGAAGCGCATGACATACTCCACTATGGACACTTCAGAAGGGTGCGGCTCCTCTTCCCAGGATTCTCTTACCAACCCAAGGGATCTCTGGACTCTCCTGCCGTACAGGAGCTCGAAGGGAGAGAACCCCATCGAGGCCTGCGGAACTTCTCGGTAAGCGAATAGCAGGTGTGGGAGGTACCGCTCCAAGTCGCATCCTTGGGTCTTAACCAGCATGCGTAGCATCTGTTTGAGGGTACCGTTGAAGCGCTCACACAAGCCATTGGTCTGTGGGTGATACGTACTCGATACCAGACATCTTTACCTGCATTCTCTTACAGAGGGCCTCCATTAGGCAAGAAATGAATTGGGTTCCTTGTGATCGGTAAGCATCTCCCTGGGAAATCCTACCCGTGAAAAGATGGCCAACAGTGCATCCACCACCTTATCCGCCCTAGTTGAGGACAGAGCCACTGCCTCTGGGTACCGGGTAGCGTAGCCTACCACAGTGAGGATGTATTGCTTTCCAGAGCTGCTGGTGACGGCCAGAGGGCCCACAATGTCCACCGCGAAAGGCTCTTCTATCACTGGCAAAGAGATCAGGGGAGCCTTAAGATCAGACCCCGTCTTCCCCACTCTTTGACAGGTGACACAGGAGTGGCAGTAGTTTGACATATCTGTCCCCATCTTGGGCCAATAGAAGTGTGGAGACAGCCGGGCCTTAGTTTTGCTCATCCCCAAGTGTCCAGAGAGAGGCATCTCATAGGCAATCCACAACAATTCACTCCAGAAATTGATGCGGGATGACCAGTTGTGTTTCCCTCAACCATTCCTTTTGGTATTTTCTGGGTATTGTCTCCCGGTACAACCTCCCTCATTCCCAGAACACCCTCTCCTTATAAGTCTCGGAGGTGGACATCTAGGCAAGGTGTCTCAAATTCTCCAGGCTCACATCTGAGTACAGAGCGGCCTGGAACTCCTGGCTAGGAGTGACGTCTGGGTCCCTTCCCCACAGGAACCCTCTGGGACCTGCTCTGGGTCCATCTCTGGTTCAGTCACACCTGTGACTGAGGAGGGTCCAGAAGGCAGAATGTTATCTGCGTTCCGGACACTCTGACTGTGGGTGACAGCAGCTACGTAGGCTGTCTCCCTGGGGATTTCCACAGACCCATAAGCCGGCGCTGATACGGGTACTAACTACCCATCCACCCCCAACATTCCAGGAGCAGTGCTACTTGTGGGGCAGTTACCTTCCTCTGTGGCACTGATCAATTGCACGGCATCACCTTCCTCATGGTTCCCATGCATCTCCCCATTTCCCTGAGCACCATCGCTTGCTACTGTTAGGGGGTTCTTCAGCCATCCCACCACGCAGAGCGACGTGGCAGAGCACTCCTGCACCTGTGAACACATAATTCCTAGGAATCAAATGGTTATCAGGTAAAACATGCAAATTTTCCTCATTCGCAATCATCAGTATTACTCTCGGCATTTTCAGAAAAATCATTATCAAGTACATTATTAACCGGTAACACATTGTCAGGTAATACATGCGATTTCCCATAGCTATAATCAGCATTCGATCGGGGAGGAGAGTCAAGGACATAATATGCAACCACTCTCCCCAAATCAGTGCCCAATAAAACATCAGTGGGCAAGTTATCAGCCCTACTTCCTTCACCCCGCTCCTGGCACCCCAATCTATAAACACCCGGGCCATTGGCAGGGGACAGCGGATGCCCCCAATCCCGGTGACAGTCAGGGTTTTCCCCAGAATGATCTCTTCAGGGGCCACCAGTTCGGGTCAGATGAGGAGTCGTTCAGCCCCGGTGTCCTTGAGGCCTGTAGCAACTTGGCCCCCACGGTGACATGCTGCACGTTGTCACACTCCCTCCCAACTGCACCACCCACCAAAAGAACTGTTGCATTAGGCCCTGGGACTTTGGCTGGGGGGTTCCTCTGCTTCTTTGGACACAGGGCACTGATGTGACCAGTCCGCTTGCAGGAAAAACACTGGCGAGGGTCGGTGGTAGGTCTGATGCTGTTGGCAACGAAAAAATGGCCTCTGTTGTGTTGGCTGGCTGGGGTACTGGCGTTGGTTGCAGGCTTACCCCCTCTCTAACTGGCAAAGACTGGCTTCTGGACTTCCGATTTACGGTTGGCCTCATAGGCAGCAGCAATCTGTGCTGCTTTAGTCACGTCTTTGGGCTCTCTGTCCATCACGAACTGTCGAACCTCAGCTGGGCAAAGATGTAAGAACTGGTCTTTGATCATCAGGTCCCGCAGTTCTGCAAAGGTGGTCACTGACAGTCCTTGGATCCACTGGTCAAAGTGGGTCCCGAGTTCGTGCGCCACATCGCTGTAATTGTCGTGTGGGCCACTTTGGAGGTTCTGGAACTTTCTACGGTAAACCTCAGGTGTAAGCTGGTACTTGGTTATCAGTACCAAGTCCCCGTCCTTTTCCATCACAGGAAAGTGCTTTGGCCTCTGTTTAGGGGTCTGAGCGCTGTTGGGCTCGCCGCTGGACTGGGACTACCCCGGCACCTGGAGTCGGGCTAACTGCAGCTCGTACTCCCGCTCCGCTTGCCGCTCGGCTCTCTCTGCCTCCTGTTGGGCCTCTCTCTCAGCTTGGGCCTCCTGGTCCTACTGCTGGATCAGCTGCATACGTCCATTACGGTCATCAGCGGGGAGCTGTTCCAAGGCCGCCAGCAGGTGGGGGTCCAAGTTGCCCTGGTTGCTAGCAGGGCCAGCATTCAGTGTTCGGACCTCCGGTGCAGCCGTATTTTCACTCGAGTCGGCTTCTGCATTCTCTGGGCTCTGAGCGATTTCCCGTTGCACCAGAGCCGCGACCAGTTGGCTTTTGTTTTTCCCGTGGTGTCAATCTGCATCAACCCGCAGAGGGTTATAAGAGTGTCCTTGTTATGCTGCTTATACCAGCCTTCTCCTCTTGTGGCCAGCATTGCCAAATAAAAGATAAGATAGAAAAACAAAGAGAAAGGAAGGGGATAATCGCTATACACAAGGTATCGTCTCAGGACTAGTAAACACTGAGCTTTCTCTCCAAACTTATTTGCGCAGAGTCCTCTCCAGAACTGTGCAAATTTTTAGTGAGTGGAATGATTGCTCAAACCAGATCACTAATGCTTTATTATCCCACCGCTCTGCCACCAATATGTCACGGTTCACTCCGTGCTGCCAACAATATGTCACAGATCCTGACAATATGTCAGGGATCTCGGGGTGGATATCTTTATCATCCCCACTACTCATACCAATTTGTCACGAACCGAGGTTGTTTGGGTTGCCCCTAGTTCCTTCTGAAGGGGATTTATCTATATCCCACTTCCCATTTCCCTTTTGGAACTTGCAGCTCTCTGGCGCCCCCCTTACCCTCAGGTCAGAGTAGGTACTGCACCTAGGGTAATTAGTCGCCAGAAAGGCTGCCTGCTATGTACTGGCTATTGGGCACGCTGCAGCGAGGGCAATATAACTACTCCCACACAGATGGGAACAATAATTATCAATGTTGCCCTCGCTACAAAGATTCCAAATTGCACAGAACAAAGTATGCTGCCACCAGCTCCGATTTTACCAAAGGTTAACAGGTCCGGAGCCAATCCAAATCAGTAGTGTAATTCACTTCAGAGAAAGCGACAGTTCGTTCATAGAGCAGGAAGAGACAGCTAGTAAATTATATATTTTACTCCATAAAAAGTTAGGCAGTATTTATAAAGTATTAAAAGATATTATAAAGTAGACAAATCATGTGTACATTACAATTATAAATATAAAGGGATTAACGGTGAAAATTGACATTTCATATCATTCAATGGTACGCCGTGTGCTGACTGGGGGAAGGGACCTTCCCCACTTATTTTCAGGTCAGATTGCACAGCCTGTCGTAGCTGAATCCCCCAGCAAAACACACTGCAAGAATCCTGCTTCACACAGATATTCCCTAGCCTAAAGCCCAGGCACTCCCCCTGTGGCGACATCACTTAGGGGCTGAAACCTCCCCTTTACTTAGAGCTATGGTAACTATTTTTATACATAATTTGCTGTGTAAACCTCGCTTACGAAATACAGCAGGTTCCCGAGGTGCACCACGTCGGGGCGGTTCTTTTAAGTGTAAGCACTGTGTTCTTACATGAACTGCTTGTAAGGGTGGTTTGCACGTTAATGACCGGGCCAATTTTTACAATTCTGACCACTCTCCTTTTATGAGGTTATAACTCTGGAACGATTCAACGGATCTTGGCGATTCTGACAATGTTTTCTCGAAACATATTATACTTCATGATAGTGGTAAAATTTATTCGATATAACTTGCGTTTATTTGTGAAAAAAATGGAAATTTGGTGAAAATTTTAAAAATTTTGCCATTTTCCAACTTTGAATTTTTATGCCCTTAAATCACAGAGATATGTCATGCAAAATACTTAATAAGTAACATTTCCCACATGTCTACTTTACATCAGCACAATTTTGGAACCAAAATTTTTTTTTGTTAGGGAGTTATAAGGGTTAAAAGTTGACCAGCAATTTCTCATTTTTACAACACCATTTTTTTTAGGGACCACATCTCATTTGAAGTCATTTTGAGGGGTCTATATGATAGAAAATACCCTAGTGTGACACCATTCTAAAAACTGCACCCCTCAAGGTGCTCAAAACCACATTCAAGAAGTTTATTAACCCTTCAGGTGTTGCACAGGAATTTTTGGAATGTTTAAATAAAAATGAACATTTACCTTTTTTTCACACAAAATTTATTTCAGCTCCAATTTGTCTTATTTTACCAAGAGTAACAGGAGAAAATGGACCACAAAAGTTGTTGTACAATTTGTCCTGAGTACGCTGATACCCCATATGTGGGGGTAAACCACTGTTTGGGCGCATAGCAGAGCTCGGAAGGAAAGGAGCGCCATTTTACTTTTCAATGCAAAATTGACTGGAATTGAGATGGGACGCCATGTTGCGTTTGGAGAGCCCCTGATGTGCGTAAACATTGAAACCCCCCACAAGTGACACAATTTTGGAAATTAGACCCCCTAAGGAACTTATCTAGATGTGTGGTGAGCACATTGACCCACCAAGTGCTTCACAGAAGTTTATTATGCAGAGCCGTAAAAGTAAAAAATCATATTTTTTCACAAATATGATTTTTTTGCCCCCAATTTTTTATTTTCCCAAGGGAAAGAGAAGAAATTGGACCTCAAGAATTGTTGTGCAATTTGTCCTGAGTACGCTGATACCCCATATGTGGGTGTAAACCATTGTTTGGGCGCATGGCAGAGCTCGGAAGGGAAGGAGCGCCGATTGACTTTTCAATGTAAAATTGACTGGAATTGAGATGGGACACCATGTCGCGTTTGGAGAGCCCCTGATGTGCCTAAACATTAAAAACCCCCACAATTGACACTATTTTGGAAAGTAGACCCCCTAAGAAACTTATCTAGATGTGTTTTGAGAGCTTTGAACCCCCAAGTGTTTCACTACAGTTTATAACGCAGAGCCGTGAAAATAATTTATTTTTTCTTCACAAAAATGATTGTTTAGCCCCCAGTTTTGTATTTTCACAAAGGTAACAGGATAAATTGTACCCCAAAAGTTGTTGTCCAATTTGTCTGAGTACGCTGATACCCCGTATGTGGGGGGAACCACTGTTTGGGCGCATGACAGAGCTCGGAAGGGAAGGAGTGCCATTTGAAATGCAGACTTAGATGGATTGGTCTGCAGGCATCACGTTGCATTTGCAGAGCCCCTGCTGTACCCAAACAGTACAAACCCCCCACAAATGACCCCATATTGGAAACTAGACCTCCCAAGGAACTTATCTAGATGTGTTGTGAGAACTTTGAACCCCCAAGTGTTTCACTACAGTTTATAACGCAGAGACGTGAAAATAAAAATTCTTTTTTTTTTTCACAAAAATGATATTTTAGCCCCCAGTTTTGTATTTTCAATAGGGTAACAGGATAAATTGGACCACAAAAGTTGTTGTCCAATTTGTCTTGAGTACGCTGATACCCCATATGTGGGGGTAAACCCCTGTTTGGGCGCACGGGAGAGCTCGGAAGGGAAGGAGCACTGTTTTACTTTTTCAACGCAGAATTGGCTGGAATTGAGATCGGACGCCATGTCGCATTTGGAGAGCCCCTGATGTGCCTGAACAGTGGAAACTCCCCAATTCTACCTGAAACCCTAATCCAATCACACCCCTAACCCTAATCCCAACGGTAACCCTAACCACACCCCTAACCCTGACACACCCTCAACTCTAATCCCAACCCTAATCCCAATCATAAATGTAATCCTAACCCTAACTTTAGCCCCAACCCTAACCCTAACTTTAGCCCTAACCCTAACTTTAGCCCCATGTTATGATCCCAGTGGCTGGGGATCACAGGAAATACTAGCTAAGTAACTAAACATAGACACGAGCTCTAGGGAGATGGTAACTGGACTGACCGCAAAACCTGATCCTATCCAAACACACTAAAGGTAGCCGGTGAACGTGCCTAAAATCCTGGACGTCTCGACGCAGCCTGAGAAACTGACTACCCCTAAACAGAAATCAAGACCTCACTTGCCTCAAGAGAAATAATCCCAAAGATATAGGAAGCCCCCAACAAATAATAACGGTGAGGTTAGGCGAAAAGACACACGTAGGAATGAAAACAGATTCAGCAAATGAGGCCCGCTAATACTAGATAGCAGAAGACAGATAGCGAACTGTGCGGTCAGCGAAAAACCCTACCAAAATATCCACGCTGAGAATTCAAGAACCCCCACACCAACTAACGGTGTGGGGGGAGAAACTCAGCCCCCTAGAGCTACCAGCAAGCTGGGAAATCACATATTAGCAAGCTGGACAAGAAACAACTAGAACACTGATGATCAAAAAATGAACAAAACGGAAACTTAGCTTCTCTTGAAGAGACTGGGAGCAAGGTAGTCGGAAGGAATCAGAATAGCACTGAATACATTGACAGCAGGCATAGACTGAGAGTCCAAGTGAGCTTAAATAGAAAACCAGCCCACAGATAATGAGACAGCTGATGCCAGTCACAAACCTGCAGAAAGACAGCACTCACACAGTACCACTTGTGACCACAAGAGGGAGCCCAGAAATAGAGTTCACAACAGTACCCCCCCCTTGAGGAGGGGTCACCGAACCCTCATCAAGACCCCCAGGGCGATCAGGATGAGCCGCATGGAAGGCACGAACCAAATCGGCCGCATGGCATCAGAAGCGACAACCCAGGAATTATCCTCCTGACCATAGCCCTTCCACTTAACTAAATACTGAAGCCTCCGTCTGGAAATACGAGAATCCAAGATCTTCTCCACCATGTACTCCAATTCGCCCTCAACCAGCACCGGAGCAGGAGGCTCAACAGAAGGAACCACAGGCACCACATACCTCCGCAACAAAGACCTATGGAACACATTATGAATGGCAAACGATGCTGGGAGGTCCAAACGAAAAGACACCGGGTTAAGGATTTCCAAAATCTTATAAGGACCGATGAAGCGAGGCTTGAATTTAGGAGAGGAAACCTTCATAGGAACATACCGAGAAGACAGCCATACCAAATCCCCAACACGAAGTCGGGGACCAACACCGCGACGGCGGTTGGCAAAGCGCTGAGCCTTCTCCTGTGACAACTTCAAATTGTCCACCACATGGTTCCAAATCTGCTGCAACCTATCCACCACAGAATCCACCCCCGGACAGTCAGAAGGCTCAACCTGACCCGAGGAAAAACGAGGATGAAAACCAGAATTGCAGAAAAAAGGCGAAACCAAAGTAGCAGAACTAGCCCGATTATTAAGGGCAAACTTGGCCAATGGCAAAAAAGTCACCCAATCATCCTGATCAGCAGAAACAAAACATCTTAAATAAGTTTCCAACGTCTGATTAGTTCGCTCGGTTTGGCCATTCGTCTGAGGATGGAAGGCCGACGAAAAAGACAAATCAATGCCCACAAAAAATCCGCCAAAATCTGGACACAAACTGGGATCCTCTGTCAGACACAATATTTTCAGGGATGCCGTGCAAGCGAACCACATTCTGAAAAAATAAAGGAACCAAATCGGAGGAGGAAGGCAACTTAGGCAAGGGCACCAAATGGACCATTTTGGAAAAACGATCACACACCACCCAGATGACAGACATTCTCTGAGATAGTGGAAGATCTGAAATAAAATCCATGGAAATGTGCGTCCAAGGCCTCTTCGGGACAGGCAAAGGCAAAAGCAAACCGCTGGCACGAGAACAGCAAGGCTTAGCCCGAGCACAAATCCCACAGGACTGCACAAAGGAACGCACATCCCGCGACAAGGAAGGCCACCAGAAGGACCTAGCCACCAAATCTCTGGTACCAAAAATCCCAGGATGACCTGCCAACACCGAAGAATGAACCTCGGAAATAACTCTGCTGGTCCATCTATCTGGGACAAACAGTCTCTCTGGTGGGCAACGGTCAGGTCTATCAGCCTGAAATTTCTGCAGCACTCGTCGCAAATCTGGGGAAATGGCAGACAAAATCATTCCCTCTTTGAGGATACCAGCCGGCTCTGAAACTCCCGGAGAGTCAGGCACAAAACTCCTAGAAAGGGCATCAGCCTTCACGTTCTTCGAACCAGGCAGGTACGAGACCACGAAATCGAAACGGGAGAAAAACAACGACCAACGAGCCTGTCTAGGATTCAGGCGCTTGGCAGACTCGAGATAAATCAGATTTTTGTGATCAGTCAAGACCACCACACGATGCCTAGCTCCCTCGAGCCAATGTCGCCACTCCTCAAATGCCCACTTCATAGCCAACAACTCCCGATTCCCAACATCATAATTCCGCTCAGCAGGGGAAAACTTTCTTGAAAAGAAGGCACAAGGCTTCATCACAGAGCCATCAGAGCTTCTCTGCGACAAAACAGCCCCTGCTCCAATCTCAGAAGCATCCACCTCGACCTGGAAAGGAAGAGAGACATCAGGCTGACATAAGACTGGAGCTGAAGAAAACCGGCGCTTCAGCTCCCGAAAGGCTTCCACTGCCGCAGGAGACCAATTAGTCACATCAGAACCTTTCTTGGTCAAATCTGTCAAGGGCTTAACCACGCCAGAAAAATTAGCGATGAAGCGACGGTAAAAATTAGCAAAACCCAAGAACTTCTGAAGACTCTTAACAGATGTAGGCTGAGTCCAGTCATGAATAGCCTGGACCTTGACTGGGTCCATCTCAATAGTAGAAGGAGAAAAAATAAAACCCAAAAAGGAAACCTTCTGTACTCCGAAGAGACATTTTGAGCCCTTCACAAATAAAGCATTAGCACGCAGGACCTGAAACACCATCCTGACCTGCTTCACATGGGACTCCCAATCATTAGAAAAGACCAAAATGTCATCCAGATACACAATCATAAATTTATCCAGATATTCTCGGAAAATGTCATGCATAAAGGACTGAAACACAGAAGGAGCATTAGAGAGTCCAAAAGGCATCACCAAGTACTCAAAATGGCCTTCGGGCGTATTAAATGCTGTTTTCCATTCGTCCCCCTGCTTGATACGCACAAGGTTATACGCACCACGAAGATCTATCTTGGTGAACCAACTGGATCTCTTAATCCGAGAAAAGAGATCAGACAATAATGGCAAAGGATACTGAAATTTAACCGTGATTTTATTTAGAAGACGATAATCTATACAAGGTCTCAGAGAACCATCCTTCTTGGCCACAAAAAAGAATCCTGCACCAAGAGGGGAGGAGGATGGGCAAATATGTCCCTTCGCCAAAGACTCCTTTATATAACTCCGCATTGTGGCATGTTCTGGTATAGACAAATTAAAAAGTCGTCCCTTAGGGAACTTACTGCCAGGAATCAAATTTATAGCACAATCACAATCCCTATGAGGAGGCAGGGCACCGGATCTGGGCTCATCAAATACATCCTGGTAGTCCGACAAAAACTCAGGGACCTCAGAAGGAGTGGAAGAAGCAATTGACACCAAAGGGACATCGCCATGAATCCCCTGACAACCCCAACTTGACACAGACATAGCTTTCCAATCCAGAACTGGATTATGGGCCTGCAGCCATGGCAGACCCAAAACTACAACATCATGCAAATTATGCAGCACAAGAAAGCGAATCACCTCCTGATGTACAGGAGTCATGCACATGGTCACTTGAGTCCAATACTGAGGCTTATTCTCAGCCAATGGCGTAGCATCTATTCCCCTCAGTGGAATAGGAAATTCCAAAGACTGCAGAACAAAACCACAGCGCTTGGCAAACGACAAATCCATAAGATTCAGGGCAGCACCTGAATCCACAAAAGCCATAACCGAGTAGGATGACAAAGAACAGATTAAAGTAACAGACAAAATGAACTTAGGCTGTATAGTACCAATGGTGACAGGTTTAGCGATTTTTTTAAGCGCTTAGAGCATGCTGAGATAACATGAGTAGAATCACCACAGTAAAAGTACAACCCATTTTGACGTCTATGACTTTGTCGCTCAATTCTAGTCAGAATTCTGTCACATTGCATTAACTCAGGTCTCTGTTCAGAGAACACCGCCACAGGATGCGCAGATTTGCGCTCCCGCAAACGCCGATCAATCTGAATGGCCAAAGCCATTGAATCACTCAGACTTGCAGGCGTGGGGAACCCCACCATAACATTCTTAATGGCTTCAGAAAGACCCTCTCTGAAATTTGCAGCCAGGGCACACTCATTCCATTGAGTAAGCACTGACCATTTCTGAAATTTTTAACAGTACACCTCAGCTTCATCCTGACCTTGAGAGATAGCCAGCAAAGCCTTTTCTGCCTGGTTCTCAAGATTAGGTTCCTCATAAAGCAGTCCAAGCGCCAGAAAAAACGCATCCACATTCAGCAATGCAGGATCTCCCGGCGCCAGAGAGAAAGCCTAATCTTGAGGGTCGCCGCGTAACAAGGAGATAACAATTTTAACTTGCTGAGCGGAATCACCAGAGGAACGAGGTCTCAAAGATAGAAACAATTTACAATTATTCCTAAAATTCAGAAACCTAGATCTATCTCCAGAAAACAACTCAGGAATAGGTATCTTTGGCTCAGACATAGGGCTATGAACAACAAAATCCTGAATATTTTGCACTTTTGCAGCAAGATGATCCACACTAGAAGTCAGACTCAGAATATCCATGTCTGCAGCTGAGCTCAAAACCACCCAGAGATTAAGGGGATGAGAGAAGCTAGACAGACTGCAGCAAAGGAGGAAAAAAAAAAAAAATTGTACTCAGGACTTCTTTTATCCCACTTCATGCGATGCATTAAACACTTTTGTGGCCTGCTGTACTGTTATGATCCCAGTGGCTGGGGATCACAGGAAATACTAGCTAAGTAACTAAACATAGACACGAGCTCTAGGGAGATTGTAACTGGACTGACCGCAAAACCTGATCCTATCCAAACACACTAAAGGTAGCCGGTGAACGTGCCTAAAATCCTGGACGTCTCGACGCAGCCTGAGAAACTGACTACCCCTAAACAGAAAGCAAGACCTCACTTGCCTCAAGAGAAATAACCCCAAAGATATAGGAAGCCCCCAACAAATAATAACGGTGAGGTAAGGAGAAAAGACACACGTAGGAATGAAAACAGATTCAGCAAATGAGGCCCGCTAATACTAGATAGCAGAAGACAGATAGCGAACTGTGCGGTCAGTGAAAAACCCTACCAAAATATCCACGCTGAGAATTCAAGAACCCCCACACCAACTAACGGTGTGGGGGGAGAAACTCAGCCCCCTAGAGCTACCAGCAAGCTGGGAAATCACATATTAGCAAGCTGGACAAGAAACAAATAGAACACTGATGATCAAAAAATGAACAAAACGGAAACTTAGCTTCTCTTGAAGAGACTGGGAGCAAGGTAGTCAGAAGGAATCAGAATAGCACTGAATACATTGACAGCAGGCATAGACTGAGAGTCCAAGTGAGCTTAAATAGAAAACCAGCCCACAGATAACGAGACAGCTGATGCCAGTCACAAACCTGCAGAAAGACAGCACTCACACAGTACCACTTGTGACCACAAGAGGGAGCCCAGAAATAGAGTTCACAACAGCCCCAACCCTAACCCTAAATTTAGCCCCAACCCTAACTTTAGCTCCAACCCTAGCCCCAACCCTAACCATAGCCCTAACCCTAACCCTAACCCTAGCCCTAACCCTAGCCCTAACCCTAACCCTAACTCTAGCCCTAACCTTAACCCTAGCCCTAACCCTAGCCCTAACCCTAGCCCTAATGGGAAAATGGAAATAAATACATTTTTTTATTTTTTTTATTTTTCGCTAACTAAGCGTTTGATGAAGGGGGGTTTGATTTACTTTTATAGCGGGTTTTTTATGATTGGCAGCCGTCACACACTGAAAGACGCGTTTTATTGCAAAAAATATTTTTTGCATTACCACATTTTGAGAGCTATAATTTTTCCATATTTTGGTGCACAGAGTCATGTGAGGTCTTGTTTTTTGCGGGACGAGTTGATGTTTTTATTTGTAACATTTTGGGGCACGTGACATTTTTTGATCGCTTTTTATTCTGGTTTTTGTGAGGCAGAATGACCAAAAACCAGCTATTCATGAATTTCTTTTGGGGGAGGCGTTTATACCGTTCCACGTTTGGTAAAATGGATAAAGCAGTTTTATTCTTTGGGTCAGTACGATTACAGCAATACCTCATTTATATAATTTTTTTAGGTTTTGCTGCTTTTATAAGATAAAAACTATTTTATAGAAAAAATAATTATTTTTGCATCGCTTTATTCTGAGGACTATAACTTTTTTATTTTTTCTTTGATGATGCTGTGTCATGACTCGTTTTTTGCGGGACAAGATGACGTTTTCAGCGGTACCATGGTTATTTATATCTGTCTTTTTGATCGCGTGTTATTCCACTTTTTATTTGGCGGTATGATAATATAGCGTTGCTTTTTGCCTCTTTTTTTTTTTTTACGGTGTTCACTGAAGACAGTTTTATAGGTCGGGTCGCTATGGACACGGCAATACTAAATATGTGTACTTTTATTGTTTTTTTATTATTTAGATAAAGAAATGTATTTATAGGAACAATATATTTGTTTTTTTGCATTTTTTTTGGAATTTTTTTTTTTTACACATGTGAATTTTTTATATATATATATATATATATATATATATATATATATATATATATATATATATATATATATATATATATATATATATATATATATATATATATATATGAGGCAGGATGCGTTACCAGGTATGACATGTTACACCCGGGCATACTATGTGTTAGTGACTGATAACACACTGACCATCTCCTCTATTTTTGCACTCTCTTTAGCCCCTGCTAATATATATATCCAGGCGGCTTACCCCCCAGGTATGACCTTCTAGGTTCTGGCACGTTATATGCAAATAGCACTGTATGCACTCACAAGTATTGGTGCATTCTCCTCTAGTGCCTCTAACAGTACTGTCTGAACTCTGGGATTATTATAGCCATAACGTGCATAAGGTAAATACCTCATAAGGAGGTTACTCTATTATAACAACTCGGTATAACAAAGAATGGGTATTCATATATACCTTTCCCTCCCCTGCTATTATTATTTTCACAGCTCTAACGCATCCTGCCTCATATATTGAATCACCTCTACCATTCTTAAAAGCAGTCATTGACTGTAAGTACAGCCTCACCTTTTCTTGACTATAGTACTAGAGTCCTTTGCTATATAATCATAATACTTTATCCTCTTTCTATGCTATATTAGGCATTATGCATGATCTGCATTCTAAATAAGGACACGTTCGACACACTATAAGTCACAGCACGGTATGTGTGTTTTCTCTATTAATCACATATTACTTCGAGCGAGAATGTATAAGCGTATATTGTCTGCAATATTATACCTATGATAACTGTACGAATTTGGCTTCTGTTAAACTCCTGTGGAAAACTGTATATACTTTGGTTTATATGTTTGGTTTTGTACACTGTATTTTATGAATTTCCTTTTTTCAAATGTTGTAGTGACTGATGAAAGCTCGGTAAGAGCTGAAACGTTTCCAGTGCTACCTTAGTACCAATAAATCTATCAGATTTAAGTTGAGTGCGAGACTTTCTTATAATTTACTATATGGCTTGGGAACCTAGTCTCTGCACCAATACATAGCGGTGCACACGGTGTTTATTTTTATATTATACAGCAGTGACATCACCGCTCTCCAGATATCAGTTTTATTATACAGGAGGTGACATCACCACTGTCCAGATATCAGTTATACTATACAGCAGTGACATCACCGCTCCTCAGATATCAGTTATATTATACAGCAGTGACATCACCCTTCTCCAGATATGCTATATTATACAGCAGTGACATCACCGCTCCCAGATATGTTATATTATACAGCAGTGATGCGGCGCCCCAGGGTCCTGGTCGTCGCAATTGTATTGCTTTCCTCTCAAGGAGAGTGATGCTACATTTGGAGGCAATGAAGGATAACTGCATCCAGGTAACACAATGCATGCAACATGTTCACACTCCAAACCAGAAGGGGGAGCTCTAAGCCTGTTTTAGGCGAACTCCCCTATAAGAACATCCTGATCTGGAGGGAAAGGGTCTGTTCCTGTCAGAAAGACAGAGGGAAAGGAAGCAGAGGAGCCGTGTAGCCTGAAGTGCTACAGCTCCTGGGAAGAGACATTCAGAAGGCAGAACTGTACTGCAGTGAGCGTGAAGGAAGTCAGAGCAAAGGAGAGGATACCAGAAGGGGACCAGCCCTGCACAGGCTGCCTCCTTCTGAGGCGCAGAAGCCCGGTAGCCGGAACACCGAGGGAGTAAGGACCTTTATGCTTTACTTCAGAGAGCGGCAGGACAGCAAATTGCAAGTTACCTGTCCGCACCTACACCCAGGAGGCACGGTGGCACCCCTCAGAGGCTGGGGCGTGCTAGAGTCCCTATAAAAAGCCTCAAGCCACCAGTCATACTGGTATTGTCCTATCCTATATGGGGGACAGAGAGAGAGACACCACATCTGTGAGACCCTTATGTGAAGCCGTAGGCAGTAAGGGACTACAACACTACAGCACAAAGGGAGGCTATTGATTTCCACCTGGACAAGGGGACTCTGGACTTGCCTCCAAACCGGCTGGACTCTGCCTGTCCTGTGATCTGGTGCCCTGGACTGGGGATGCTGAAGTCTTTAGTAAAGGTAAAGAGACTGCAACCTTGTGTCTTCGTTCTTCTCTGCGCCTCTCACCATACTATCATCTACACACCGGGAAGCCCTGGGGACATATTTCACCTGTGGGAAGGTATACCATCTAGCTGCCATAACATCACCCCAGCGGACCCCTTAAAGCAGCGTCGGTCACCCTGACCGAATACCACAGGTAGCTGTTATGGTTTCCAATGGCAAGGAACCATCAGAAGCATAGAATAAACGGACAAGCTCTCGGGTGATGGAAACTAGAGCTGACCGCGATGCTAAACCTACACACCACACTAGAAGTAGCCAGGGGGCATTCCTGCGTTGTCTCTAGATGCCGCGCGCCAGCCGGAGAACTAACTACCCCTGGTAGAAGAAAACACAGTCCTGGCTTGCCTCCAGAGAATGTCCCCACAGGAGATAGCAGCCCCCCACATATAATAACGGTGAGAGCAGATGAAAAGACACACGTAGTATGAAAGCAGATTTAGCACAGAGAGGCCCGCTAACTAAATAGCAGAAAGATACAACAGAGGACTTCGCGGTCAGCTGCAAAACCCTTCAAAACACCATCCTGAAATTACCTTAACTCATGTGACAACTCATGCCACTGGAGTGGTAATTTCAGCCCAACAAGAGCTTCCAGCTGCAGAGATTCACATAAGTGCAAACTGGACAAAACATACAAAAATAGACTTAAGGACTAAAGTGTCCAACTTAGCTGAGCAGAAAACTGGGAGCAGGAACATGCAACAGAATCACTCTGGATACATTGATGGCCAGCATTAGAATGACTGAGGAGCAAGGTTAAATAGGATACTCCCACATCCTGATAGGAACAGGTGAACTGAGAAGGCAAAGCTTGCAGGACACCAGTACCACAAGAGACCACCGGGGGAGCCCACGAACCGAATCACAACAGTACCCCCCCCTTAAGGAGGGGGCACCGAACCCTCACAAGAACCACCAGGGTGATCTGGATGAGCCCTATGAAAGGCACGGACCAAATCAGAAGCATGAACATCAGAAGCTGTAACCCAAGAATTATCCTCTTGACCGTAGCCCTTCCATTTCACCAGATATTGAAGTCTCCGTCTGGAAACACGGGAGTCCAAGATTTTCTCCACCACGTACTCCAATTCACCCTCAACCAGCACAGGAGCAGGAGGCTCAACAAAAGGCACAAGTGGTACCTCATACCTCCGCAATAATGACCGATGGAAGACATTATGGATAGCAAAGGATGCTGGGAGGTCCAAACGAAAAGACACAGGGTTAAGAATTTCCAAAATCTTATAAGGACCGATGAACCGAGGCTTAAACTTAGGAGAAGAGACCCTCATAGGGACAAAACGGGAGGACAACCACACCAAGTCCCCAACACGAAGACGAGGACCAACACGACGATGGCGATTAGCAAAACGTTGAGTCTTCTCCTGGGACAACTCCAAATTGTCCACCACCTGCCCCCAAATACGATGCAACCTATCCACCATGGTATCCACTCCAGGACAATCCGAAGACTCCACCTGACCAGATGAAAAACGAGGATGGAACCCTGAATTGCAAAAGAAAGGGGAGACCAAAGTGGCAGAACTGGCCCGATTATAAAGGGCAAACTCAGCCAACGGCAAAAAGGAGACCCAGTCATCCTGATCAGCAGACACGAAACACCTCAAATAAGTCTCCAAGGTCTGATTAGTACGTTCCGTCTGGCCATTTGTCTGGGGATGAAATGCAGACGAAAAAGACAAATCAATGCCCATCCTGGCACAAAACGCCCGCCAAAATCTGGACACAAACTGGGATCCCCTGTCGGAAACGATATTCTCCGGAATACCATGCAGCCGAACCACATTCTGAAAAAACAGGGGCACCAACTCAGATGAGGAAGGCAGCTTGGGCAAGGGCACCAAATGAACCATCTTAGAAAAGCGGTCACACACCACCCAAATGACGGACATCTTCTGAGAAACAGGGAGATCAGAAATAAAATCCATAGAGATGTGTGTCCAAGGCCTCTTAGGAACAGGCAAGGGCAACAACAACCCACTAGCCCGAGAACAACAAGGCTTGGCCCGAGCACAAACATCGCAAGACTGCACAAAAGTACGCACGTCCCGAGACAGGGAAGGCCACCAGAAGGACCTAGCCACCAAATCTCTGGTACCAAAAATTCCCGGATGACCTGCCAACGCAGAAGAATGAACCTCCGAGATGACTCTATTGGTCCACTCATCCGGCACAAACAATCTACCAGGCGGACAACGATCAGGCCGATCCGCCTGAAACTCTTGTAAAGCACGTCGCAGGTCTGGGAAGACAGCAGACAATATCACCCCATCCTTAAGTATACCCGTAGGTTTAGAATCACCAGGGGAATCAGGTTCAAAACTCCTAGAAAGGGCATCCGCCTTCACATTCTTAGTACCTGGCAGATACGAAACCACAAAATTAAACCGGGAGAAAAACAACGACCAGCGCGCCTGTCTAGGATTCAGACATCTGGCCGACTCAAGATAAATCAAATTTTTGTGATCAGTCAAGACCACCACCTGATGTTTAGCAGTACTGTTGTGATTCGGTTCGTGGGCTCCCCCGGTGGTCTCTTGTGGTACTGGTGTCCTGCAAGCTTTGCCTTCTCAGTTCACCTGTTCCTATCAGGATGTGGGAGTATCCTATTTAACCTTGCTCCTCAGTCATTCTAAGGCTGGCCATACTGTTATGGTTTCCAATGGCAAGGAACCATCAGAAGCATAGAATAAACGGACAAGCTCTCGGGTGATGGAAACTAGAGCTGACCGCGATGCTAAACCTACACACCACACTAGAAGTAGCCAGGGGGCATTCCTGCGTTGTCTCTAGATGCCGCGCGCCAGCCGGAGAACTAACTACCCCTGGTAGAAGAAAACACAGTCCTGGCTTGCCTCCAGAGAATGTCCCCACAGGAGATAGCAGCCCCCCACATATAATAACGGTGAGAGCAGATGAAAAGACACACGTAGTATGAAAGCAGATTTAGCACAGAGAGGCCCGCTAACTAAATAGCAGAAAGATACAACAGAGGACTTCGCGGTCAGCTGCAAAACCCTTCAAAACACCATCCTGAAATTACCTTAACTCATGTGACAACTCATGCCACTGGAGTGGTAATTTCAGCCCAACAAGAGCTTCCAGCTGCAGAGATTCACATAAGTGCAAACTGGACAAAACATACAAAAATAGACTTAAGGACTAAAGTGTCCAACTTAGCTGAGCAGAAAACTGGGAGCAGGAACATGCAACAGAATCACTCTGGATACATTGATGGCCAGCATTAGAATGACTGAGGAGCAAGGTTAAATAGGATACTCCCACATCCTGATAGGAACAGGTGAACTGAGAAGGCAAAGCTTGCAGGACACCAGTACCACAAGAGACCACCGGGGGAGCCCACGAACCGAATCACAACAGGTAGCGTCACAAACACAAACTTTATCCCTTTAAAGACCTTTCCCCTTTTACCAGGATGTCCCAGGGCCAGGGAACAGGTCAGCCACCATGACATCCCCCTGTGAACCGCAGGACCTGGTACCGAGTACCCCGCGGCCCCATGGGGGCGATCCAGTGACGTCACCGTTCAAAAGATATGCTATAATATACAGCAGTGACATCACCGCTCCCCAGATATCCGTTATATTATACATCAGTCACATCACAGTTCTCCGGACCATGAGCTGTGGAGCCTCCTCTGAGGACATTTCATCGGCCGTTGCTGGAACTACAACCCTCACTGGATCATCCAAGGCTGGGGAAACCAAGGAAACAATAAGTTTATTAAGTGAACTGTTGCTGCATTGCCACTGTTTCCCTTTCCTTCATTTTCTATTTAACTGCTTATCTCCCTGCGTTGAGTACCTTTGCTGTTTAATTAAATTGTTAACTCTTGCTCTGCCTTCCTTGCGTCACTGCATCCCGCAACCTACTTACAACTGTACACAGCCAATATACACACAACACTGCACACAGCCTGTAGTCCAGGATTTTTGGCAGTGTTGGCAGCTGTACAGGGACATGGGGTGACCTTTCTGGCTGGCTGATCATCTATAAGTCGCTTTTGTGTTGGAGTTTAATGTTGGTTTATTGTCTGCACAGTCCTGGAAATATAAAGCTTGTATTCGGCCTGCGGCCTCCGATGCTCCTAGCTCCTCTTCCCCAGAATCCTTTCTCATTGCTCTAATGTCATCCTCACTTAAAGCAGAGTCCCCCAAATGTGGAGGGTGCAGCACTCAATATGACATCATTCCCCCACCCAGTGATATCACCACCATAGACAAGACCCCCTACCCTCCACCCCTCAATAAGCCAAAACTGCTCTCCAGATAACAGTTATATTATACAGCAGTGATATCACTACTCTCCAGATATCAGTTATATTATACAGCAGTGACATCACCGCTCTCCAGATATCAGTTATATTATACAGCAGTGACATCACCGCTCTCCAGATATCAGTTATATTATACAGCAGTGACATCACCGCTCTCCAGATATCAGTTATATTATACAGCAGTGACATCACCGCTCTCCTGATATCAGTTATATTATACAGCAGTGACATCACTGCTCTCCAGATATCAGTTATATTATACAACAGTGACATCACCGCTCCCCAGATATCAGTTATATTATACAGCAGTGACATCACCGCTCTCCAGATATCAGTTATATTATACAGCAGTGACATCACTGCTCTCCAGATATCAGTTATATTATACAGCCGTGACATCACCACTCTCCAGATATCAGTTATATTATACAGCAGTGACATCACTGCTCTCCAGATATCAGTTATATTATACAGCAGTGACATCACCGCTCTCCAGATATCAGTTATATTATACAGCAGTGACATCACCGCTCTCCAGATATCAGTTATATAATACAGCAGTGACTTCACTGCTCTCCAGATATCAGTTATATTACACAGCAGTGACATCACCGCTCTCCAGATATCAGTTATATTATACAGCAGTGACATCACCGCTCTCCAGATATCAGTTATATTATACAGCAGTGACATCACTGCTCTCCAGATATCAGTTATATTATACAGCAGTGACATCACCGCTCTCCAGATATCAGTTATATTATACAGCAGTGACTTCACCGCTCCCCAGATATCAGTTATATAATACAGCAGTGACTTCACTGCTCTCCAGATATCAGTTATATTATACAGAAGTGACATCACCGCTCTCCAGATATCAGTTATATTATACAGCAGTGACATCACCGCTCTCCAGATATCAGTTATATTATACAGCAGTGACATCACCGCTCTCCAGATATCAGTTATATTATACAGCAGTGACATCACCGCTCTCCTGATATCAGTTATATTATACAGCAGTGACATCACTGCTCTCCAGATATCAGTTATATTATACAGCAGTGACATCACCGCTCTCCAGATATCAGTTATATTATACAGCAGTGATATCACTACTCTCCAGATATCAGTTATATTATACAGCAGTGACATCACTGCTCTCCAGATATCAGTTATATTACACAGCAGTGACATCACCGCTCTCCAGATATCAGTTATATTATACAGCAGTGACATCACCGCTCCCCAGATATCAGTTATATAATACAGCAGTGACTTCACCGCTCTCCAGATATCAGTTATATTATACAGCAGTGACATCACCGCTCTCCTGATATGTTATATTATACAGCAGTGACATCACCGCTCTCCAGACATCAGTTATATTATACAGCAGTGACATTACCGCTCTCCAGATATCAGTTAAATTATACAGCAGTGACATCACCACTCTCCAGATATTAGTTATATTATACAGTGGTGACATCACCACTCTCCAGATATCAGTTATATTATACAGCAGTATCACGAATCCCACTGGATATGTCAGGAATCCCACCAATATGTCACGGTTCACGGGGAGGATACCTTTATCAGCCCCACCACTCACATCAACTTGTCATGAACCGGAGTTGTTTTGCTGCCCTGGTTCTTTCTGAAGGGGATTTATCTATTTCTCACTTTCCAGTTCCGGTTTGGAACTTGCACCTCTCTGGCCCCCTCTTTCCCTCCAGGTCAGTCATGGCACTGCACCTAGGGTAATTAGTTGCCAGAAAGGCTGCCTGCTATGTACTGGCGATTAGGCACACTGCAGCGAGGGCGATATAACTAATCCTACTCAGGCGGGAACAATAATTATCAACGCCGCCATCACTACAAAGCCTTTCAGTGCACAGGACACTGCCCCCATCCCTTATGGGAAATATGCTCTGTTCTGGATCACTGCGTTGAGAAACACGTGTTGGTTGTCTCCGCGGTGTTGGATGTTTTGATCTCCCCGAGGATAGGTGGTTTTCCTTTATTGGATGCTGCCCTTCCCGTGGTTGTTCCTTCCCGGTGAAAGACCTGGCTATTCATTGCTTGCGTTGAGAAACACGTGATGGTGTCTCTGCAGCTTTTCTACATGCATTTGCATATTTCCCATAAGGGATGGTGGCAGTGTTCTGGATCACTGCGTTGAGAAACACGTGATGGTGTCTCCGTGGTGTTGATTGTTTTGATCTCCCCGGGTTCATTCACCCTTATGTTTATAGTCTTTTCACCAGGCACTGCTCCTAATAGCCAGTTTCCTACTCCACACTGATGAGGGGCAAATACCCCGAAACAGCTGTCTGTGGATGGATACCATGTTTTGGCATAGGTGGTTTTCCTTTATTGGATGCTGCCCTTCCCGTGGTTGTTCCTTCCCGGTGAAAGACCTGGCTATTCATTGTTTGCATTGAGAAACACGTGATGGTGTCTCCGCAGCTTTTCTACATGCATTTGCATATTTCCCATAAGGGATGGGGCAGTGTTCTGGATCACTGCGTTAAGAAACACGTGATGGTGTCTCCGCAGTGTTGGATGTTTTGATCTCCCCGAGGTCATTCACCCTTATGTTTATAGTCTTTTCACCAGGCACTGCTCCTAATAGCCAGTTTCCTACTCCACACTGATGAGGGGCAAATACCCCGAAACAGCTGTGGATGGATACCATGTTTTGGCATAGGTGGTTTTCCTTTATTGGATGCTGCTCTTCCCGTGGTTGTTCCTTCCCGGTGAAAGACCTGGCTATTCATTGCTTGCGTTGAGAAACACGTGATGGTGTCTCTGCAGCTTTTCTACATGCATTTGCATATTTCCCATAAGGGATGGGGGCAGTGTTCTGGATCACTGCGTTGAGAAACACGTGATGGTGTCTCCGCGGTGTTGGATGTTTTGATCTCCCCGGGTTCATTCACCCTTATGTTTATAGTCTTTTCACCAGGCACTGCTCCTAATAGCCAGTTTCCTACTCCATACTGATGAGGGGCAAATACCCCGAAACAGCTGTCTGTGGATGGATACCATGTTTTGGCATAGGTGGTTTTCCTTTATTGGATGCTGCCCTTCCCGTGGTTGTTCCTTCCCGGTGAAAGACCTGGCTATTCATTGCTTGCGTTGAGAAACACGTGATGGTGTCTCCGCAGCTTTTCTACATGCATTTGCATATTTCCCATAAGGGATGGGGGCAGTGTTCTGGATCACTGCGTTGAGAAACAAGTGATGGTGTCTCCGCGGTGTTGGATGTTTTGATCTCCCCGAGGTCATTCACCCTTATGTTTATAGTCTTTTCACCAGGCACTGCTCCTAATAGCCAGTTTCCTACTCCACACTGATGAGGGGCAAATACCCCGAAACAGCTGTCTGTGGATGGATACCATGTTTTGGCATAGGTGGTTTTTCTTTATTGGATGCTGCCCTTCCCGTGGTTGTTCCTTCCCGGTGAAAGACCTGGCTTTTCATTGCTTGCGTTGAGAAACACGTGATGGTGTCTCTGCAGCTTTTCTACATGCATTTGCATATTTCCCATAAGGGATGGGGGCAGTGTTCTGGATCACTGCGTTGAGAAACACGTGATGGTGTCTCCGCGGTGTTGGATGTTTTGATCTCCCCGAGGTCATTCACCCTTATGTTTATGGTCTTTTCACCAGGCACGGCTCCTAATAGCCAGTTTTCTACTCCACACTGATGAGGGGCAAATACCCCGAAACAGCTGTCTGTGGATGGATACCATGTTTTGGCATAGGTGGTTTTCCTTTATTGGATGCTGCCCTTCCCGTGGTTGTTCCTTCACGGTGAAAGACCTGGCTATTCATTGCTTGCGTTGAGAAACACGTGATGGTGTCTCCGCAGCTTTTCTACATGCATTTGCATATTTCCCATAAGGGATGGGGGCAGTGTTCTGGATCACTGCGTTGAGAAACAAGTGATGGTGTCTCCGCGGTGTTGGATGTTTTGATCTCCCCGAGGTCATTCACCCTTATGTTTATAGTCTTTTCACCAGGCACTGCTCCTAATAGCCAGTTTCCTACTCCACACTGATGAGGGGCAAATACCCCGAAACAGCTGTCTGTGGATGGATACCATGTTTTGGCATAGGTGGTTTTTCTTTATTGGATGCTGCCCTTCCCGTGGTTGTTCCTTCCCGGTGAAAGACCTGGCTTTTCATTGCTTGCGTTGAGAAACACGTGATGGTGTCTCTGCAGCTTTTCTACATGCATTTGCATATTTCCCATAAGGGATGGGGCAGTGTTCTGGATCACTGCGTTGAGAAACACGTGATGGTGTCTCCGCGGTGTTGGATGTTTTGATCTCCCCGAGGTCATTCACCCTTATGTTTATGGTCTTTTCACCAGGCATGGCTCCTAATAGCCAGTTTTCTACTCCACAATGATGAGGGGCAAATACCCCGAAACAGCTGTCTGTGGATGGATACCATGTTTTGGCATAGGTGGTTTTCCTTTATTGGATGCTGCCCTTCCCGTGGTTGTTCCTTCATGGTGAAAGACCTGGCTATTCATTGCTTGCGTTGAGAAACACGTGATGGTGTCTCCGCAGCTTTTCTACATGCATTTGCATATTTCCCATAAGGGATGGGGGCAGTGTTCTGAATCACTGCGTTGAGAAACACGTGATGGTGTCTCCGCGGTGTTGGATGTTTTGATCTCCCCGAGGTCATTCACCCTTATGTTTATAGTCTTTTCACCAGGCACTGCTCCTAATAGCCAGTTTCCTACTCCACACTGATGAGGGGCAAATACCCCGAAACAGCTGTCTGTGGATGGATACCATGTTTTGGCATAGGGGGTTTTCCTTTATTGGATGCTGCCCTTTCCGTGGTTGTTCCTTCCCAGTGAAAGACCTGGCTATTCATTGCTTGCGTTGAGAAACACGTGATGGTGTCTCCGCAGCTTTTCTACATGCATTTGCATATTTCCCATAAGGGATGGGGCAGTGTTCTGGATCACTGCGTTGAGAAACACGTGATGGTGTCTCCGCAGTGTTGGATGTTTTGATCTCCCCGAGGTCATTCACCCTTATGTTTATAGTCTTTTCACCAGGCACTGCTCCTAATAGCCAGTTTCCCACTCCACACTGATGAGGGGCAAATACCCCGAAAAGCTGTCTGTGGATGGATACCATGTTTTGGCATAGGTGGTTTTCCTTTATTTGATGCTGCCCTTCCCGTGGTTGTTCCTTCACGTGAAAGACCTGGCTATTCATTGCTTACGTTGAGAAACACATGATGGTGTCTCTGCAGCTTTTCTACATGCATTTGCATATTTCCCATAAGGGATGGGGGCAGTGTTCTGGATCACTGCGTTGAGAAACACGTGATGGTGTCTCCGCGGTGTTGGATGTTTTGATCTCCCCGAGGTCATTCACCCTTATGTTTATGGTCTTTTCACCAGGCACGGCTCCTAATAGCCAGTTTTCTACTCCACACTGATGAGGGGCAAATACCCCGAAACAGCTGTCTGTGGATGGATACCATGTTTTGGCATAGGTGGTTTTCCTTTATTGGATGCTGCCCTTCCCGTGGTTGTTCCTTCACGGTGAAAGACCTGGCTATTCATTGCTTGCGTTGAGAAACACGTGATGGTGTCTCCGCAGCTTTTCTACATGCATTTGCATATTTCCCATAAGGGATGGGGGCAGTGTTCTGGATCACTGCGTTGAGAAACAAGTGATGGTGTCTCCGCGGTGTTGGATGTTTTGATCTCCCCGAGGTCATTCACCCTTATGTTTATAGTCTTTTCACCAGGCACTGCTCCTAATAGCCAGTTTCCTACTCCACACTGATGAGGGGCAAATACCCCGAAACAGCTGTCTGTGGATGGATACCATGTTTTGGCATAGGTGGTTTTTCTTTATTGGATGCTGCCCTTCCCGTGGTTGTTCCTTCCCGGTGAAAGACCTGGCTTTTCATTGCTTGCGTTGAGAAACACGTGATGGTGTCTCTGCAGCTTTTCTACATGCATTTGCATATTTCCCATAAGGGATGGGGGCAGTGTTCTGGATCACTGCGTTGAGAAACACGTGATGGTGTCTCCGCGGTGTTGGATGTTTTGATCTCCCCGAGGTCATTCACCCTTATGTTTATGGTCTTTTCACCAGGCACGGCTCCTAATAGCCAGTTTTCTACTCCACAATGATGAGGGGCAAATACCCCGAAACAGCTGTCTGTGGATGGATACCATGTTTTGGCATAGGTGGTTTTCCTTTATTGGATGCTGCCCTTCCCGTGGTTGTTCCTTCATGGTGAAAGACCTGGCTATTCATTGCTTGCGTTGAGAAACACGTGATGGTGTCTCCGCAGCTTTTCTACATGCATTTGCATATTTCCCATAAGGGATGGGGGCAGTGTTCTGAATCACTGCGTTGAGAAACACGTGATGGTGTCTCCGCGGTGTTGGATGTTTTGATCTCCCCGAGGTCATTCACCCTTATGTTTATAGTCTTTTCACCAGGCACTGCTCCTAATAGCCAGTTTCCTACTCCACACTGATGAGGGGCAAATACCCCGAAACAGCTGTCTGTGGATGGATACCATGTTTTGGCATAGGGGGTTTTCCTTTATTGGATGCTGCCCTTTCCGTGGTTGTTCCTTCCCAGTGAAAGACCTGGCTATTCATTGCTTGCGTTGAGAAACACGTGATGGTGTCTCCGCAGCTTTTCTACATGCATTTGCATATTTCCCATAAGGGATGGGGCAGTGTTCTGGATCACTGCGTTGAGAAACACGTGATGGTGTCTCCGCAGTGTTGGATGTTTTGATCTCCCCGAGGTCATTCACCCTTATGTTTATAGTCTTTTCACCAGGCACTGCTCCTAATAGCCAGTTTCCCACTCCACACTGATGAGGGGCAAATACCCCGAAAAGCTGTCTGTGGATGGATACCATGTTTTGGCATAGGTGGTTTTCCTTTATTTGATGCTGCCCTTCCCGTGGTTGTTCCTTCACGTGAAAGACCTGGCTATTCATTGCTTACGTTGAGAAACACATGATGGTGTCTCCGCAGCTTTTCTACATGCATTTGCATATTTCCCATAAGGGATGGGGGCAGTGTTCTGGATCACTGCGTTGAGAAACACGTGATGGTGTCTCCGCGGTGTTGGATGTTTTGAACTCCCCGATGTCATTCGCCCTTATGTTTATAGTCTTTTCACCAGGCACTGCTCCTAATAGCCAGTTTCCTACTCCACACTGATGAGGGGCAAATACCCCGAAACAGCTGTCTGTGGATGGATACCATGTTTTGGCATAGGTGGTTTTCCTTTATTGGATGCTGCCCTTCCTGTGGTTGTTCCTTCCTGGTGAAAGACCTGGCTATTCATTGCTTGCATTGAGAAACACGTGATGGTGTCTCCGCAGCTTTTCTACATGCATTTGCATATTTCCCATAAGGGATGGGGGCAGTGTTCTGGATCACTGCGTTGAGAAACAAGTGATGGTGTCTCCGCGGTGTTGGATGTTTTGATCTCCCCGAGGTCATTCACCCTTATGTTTATATTGCATCATAATGGCTGGCTATGTGCTGGGAAGGAGGGGCTACATCTAGATGCATCACACATCTGTACAGCAGCTAGACCCCGCTGGACAAAAGACACTGCAAGACTGCTGTCTCACTAAGTTATCTCAAAGCCCAAAACCCACGCACTCCCCCTCTGGTGACCACACTTAGAGGCTGAAACCTCCCCTTTACTTGGAGCTATGGCAACTATTTTTATGTCTAGCTCGCTGTATGAATCTCGTATACTAAATACACAATGATCAGGATGTGCCCCGCATCATGGGGATTCTTTTAAGTGTAAACATGGAGTAATTACATGACCCGCTTATGGAGAAATCCACCCTTTGCACTTGTTGCATTTAGCTGCTAGCGGTTTCAGTGAGTTATAGATCTATCGATGGACATCCGGAATATAAAATTCTTATATCCCTAGGCTGGATCGGTGCCCCTGTATATCACTTTATTAGAACAAAGAATCTCAGGCATTCTGTTCTAGTTTTGGCCAGTACCAGGTGTGAGGGTAAATGAGTAGTGTTCACAGAGTCTGGTATTTGCAGCGTACATCAATATAAATTCTTGTGGGAGGAGGGAAACTGAGGGGTTTTGAATTACACACACAGGCAGCAGGCAGAATGAAAAGAGGGGTCGGAATGGCCAACAGCGTGTGTCTGCCATGAAACCTTCTAGAACTTAACTCGCAATATGGCATTTTTATATTATCGTGACAAGCAGCGACATCACAGCTCTCAAAATATCACTTATATTATACAACAATGACATCACCACTCCCCAGATTTATATTATACAGTGACATCACTGCACTCCATATATGTCATATCATACAGCAGTGACATCACTGCCCTCCAGATAGTTATGTTATACAGCAATGAATTTAATTGGGATTATTTATACTATCCTTTGTAGCTCTGGCAGGATGTTAAGTTCGTTGTCCTGCTGTAAGGTGAACCTACACCTCATGCACACGTATTTTTAAGCCTCTAACAAGTTTCCCTCCAGGATTGCTCTGTATTTACAGTGGGGGAAATAAGTATTTGGTCCCTTGCTGATTTTGTAAGTTTGCCCGCTGACAAATACATGAACAGTCTATAATTTTAAGGGTAGGTTAATTTTAACATTGCGAGATAGAATATCAATAATAAACTTCAGAAAATCACATTGTGTAAATTATATAAATTTATGTGCATTTTGAAGTGAGAAATAAGTATTTGATCCTGTTACGATAATATAAATATACCATATTCTGAGTTTACTTCCAGAAGGTTTCATGGCTTTCCAGAAACACGCTGTGGGCTCTCTGACCAACCTCTCCAGCTGCATAGGAAACGCTTCTTCTCACTTCACACTCTGTGCAACTTGATACCAGCATGCAGCAGCCCCACTGAGTAGTTTATGGCTTTAAGCTGGCTAAAGGCAGCTGTGGTAATATGTGCGCTTTTGTTTATGTACAAACTTAATAGTAGAGCATAACTTGACCCCAATTAGTGACAGAGATATGAAAGTTACATATTTGGGATGTGCAACAATAGGGCTACACACAAGTGTTTTTCTAAGTTTTCTAAGCGCAGTGCCTAGCAGAAATGGAGAAATGGATTACTACTTAACCTGGTCACCCAGCTACCCCATATGTAGACTTAAAGGGAAGCTAACCTCATGAGAAGACATGCAATATGTTCTTCGTCACTCTACGAGGTTCCCAGCGCATGCTAGGATGAATACAAGTTTTAATAAAGTTCTGAGTCTCTCTGGAAAGGGGAGTGGAGTCCATAGCTCTGCCCACTCAGTGATGTCACGACCAGGGGGTATAAGTGAGTGGGAGCTCACTTTTCACTAGCCTTTGCCAAGGAAGCTAGCTGAGAGACGCTCTGTAATGCATCTTGATGTATCGCCCCTCCCCCACACCGCATGGTCTGCTATGACATGTTATGAAAGAAGTGTAAGTCTATTTTCTTCCTTTAATGCCTTTTTATTTTGTAATCATCTGTATATACATAATTGTCTCATTTAATCATATCTTTTATACTTTTGTAAACACTGTCTAACTTTTGGAGTAAAATATATAAAATTACTATGTCAGGAAATAGGAAGAAGTTCTGACTACTTCAATTACACATACAGAGCTCTCAGCTGCAGTTTGCTCTGCCTGCATGTGTAATCCTAAACCCCTCATTTCCCCCTCCTTCAGGAATATTTGTGGCTTGGTGCTGCGAAAGCCAGACTCTGTGTAAAACCCCTCATCCCCCCTTCCACCTGATACTGGCTAAAACTGGTACAGCAAGCATGGAATTCTATTGTTCTTTTAAGGTTATGTATATTGGCACCGATCCAGGCTACAGATATAAGGATTATGTATTCCGAATGTCCATCAAGAGATCTATAGCTCACTGAAATTGCTAGGAGCTAAACCCAACGAGTGCAATGAGTGGGTTACTCCATAAGTGGGTCATGTACAGTGCCTACAAGTAGTATTCAACCCCCTGCAGATTTAGCAGGTTTACACATTTGGAATTAACTTGGCATTGTGACATTTGGACTGTAGATCAGCCTGGAAGTGTGAAATGCACTGCAGCAAAAAAGAATGTTATTTCTTTGTTTATTTTTTTTTTAAATTGGGAAAAGTTTTTTCAGAGGGTCATTTATTATTCAACCCCTCAACCCACCAGAATTCTGTTTGGTTCCCCTAAAGTATTAAGAAGTAGTTCAGGCACAAAGAACAATGAGCTTCACATGTTTGGATTAATTATCTCTTTTTCCAGCCTTTTCTGACTATTTAAGACCCTCCCCAAACTTGTGAACAGCACTCAAACATGGTCAACATGGGAAAGACAAAGGAGCATTCCAAGGCCATCAGAGACAAGATCGTGGAGGGTCACAAGGCTGGCAAGGGGTACAAAACCCTTTCCAAGGAGTTGGGCCTACCTGTCTCCACTGTTGGGAGCATCATCCGGAAGTGGAAGGCTTATGGAACTACTGTTAGCCTTCCACGGCCTGGACAGCCTTTGAAAGTTTCCTCCCGTGCCGAGGCCAGGCTTGTCCGAAGAGTCAAGGCTAACCCAAGGACAACAAGGAAGGAGCTCCGGGAAGATCTCATGGCAGTGGGGACATTGGTTTCAGTCAATACCATAAGTAACGTACTCCACCGCAATGGTCTCCGTTCCAGACGAGCCCATAAGGTACCTTTACTTTCAAAGCGTCATGTCAAGGCTCGTCTACAGTTTACTCATGATCACTTGGAGGACTCTGAGACTGACTGGTTCAAGGTTCTCTGGTCTGATGAGACCAAGATCGAGATCTTTGGTGCCAACCACACACGTGACGTTTGGAGACTGGATGGCACTGCATACGACCCCAAGAATACCATCCCTACAGTCAAGCATGGTGGTGGCAGCATCATGCTGTGGGGCTGTTTCTCAGCCAAGGGGCCTGGCCATCTGGTCCGCATCCATGGGAAGATGGATAGCACGGCCTACCTGGAGATTTTGGCCAAGAACCTCCGCTCCTCCATCAAGGATCTTAAGATGGGTCGTCATTTCATCTTCCAACAAGACAACGACCCAAAGCACACAGCCAAGAAAACCAAGGCCTGGTTCAAGAGGCAAAAAATCAAGGTGTTGCAGTGGCCTAGTCAGTCTCCTGACCTTAACCCAATTGAAAACTTGTGGAAGGAGCTCAAGATTAAAGTCCACATGAGACACCCAAAGAACCTAGATAACTTGGAGAAGATCTGCATGGAGGAGTGGGCCAAGATAACTTCAGAGACCTGTGCCGGCCTGATCAGGTCTTATAAAAGATGATTATTAGCTGTAATTGCAAACAAAGGTTATTCCACAAAATATTAAACCTAGGGGTTGAATAATAATTGACCCACACTTTTATGTTTAAAATTTATAAAAATTTAACTGAGCAACAAAACTTTTTGGTTTGTAAGATTTATGCATCTGTTAATAAATCCTGCTCTTGTTTGAAGTTTGAAGGCTCTAACTTATTTGCATCTTATTAAACCTGCTAAATCTGCAGGGGGTTGAATACTACTTGTAGGCACTGTAACTACACCGTGTTTACACTTAAAAGAATCCCCCCGACATGTTGCACCTCCGGATCATTGTGTCGTTCATATAAGAGGTTCACACAGCGAGCTATGTATAAAAGTGGTTTGTCATAACACTAAGAAAGGGGAGGATTCAGCCCCTGAGTGAGGTCACCACATAACATGCCCACTGATGTTTTATTGGGGATTGATTTGGGGAGGATGGTTGCATATTATGTCCCTGACTCCCCTGCCCGATCGAATGCTGATGATAGCGATGGGAAATTACATATGTTACCTGACAATGCTTAACCGATTAATGATTTACACTCCCTGACAGAAGTTATGTCGCTTATCCATGTTATGTGAATAAAAGCATATAACCTGACTTTAAATTCATCCATTGGTTGTATAAATTATTCTTTTGAAAGCTGAAACCCTCTGAAATGTGGTTTAGGTTAGGAAAATAAATTGGCAATGTCATGATATATACTTTTACCCTGTCCTGTATTTGAATAATATGCCATTTGATGTATGTAACTGTTCTCTGGTTTCTATTAGCTGTAATTTATGTATTTTCTTGTGCTGGGAGTTTACCTGTAACAATGTCTCCTTCCCCCAATACTTGCAGCCCTAAGCTATAATGTAATTAAGCTTTGTCAACTAGTGAAGGAATAGCCATTCTTCCTCACAGCAGGTGGCTAGTCAAATGTACATACTACATAGACTAAGTGGAGCCCACTAGTCTAGAATCTTCTGATGGACCCAACCATTGAATAGAAGGTGTGACCCCTACCCCCCTTCATGGGCGGATCCCAGTAGCTCAGACAATCCATTCTTATTTTGAGATCAGATGTGAGTTGATCCTTGAAGGAGAAGGAGTGGGGATTCTTAGCTGAGGCAAGACCCCACGTCCATCTGGGACTGCGGAAGCGAACGGGGCGAGACTTGAGCTGAGGACATATCTCGTCGTTCGTGAGATTGTTTTGGGATCCCTTGGACTCGTGTGGACTATTGCTTTGTTAGCGGGCACAAGGATTATCGGGAGGTGCCCCCAAACCTGTTCCGTTGGACTAATTGTGGACTCTGTAGATCTACCTGCATGTGTTGTTCCAGCGTTCTTGATAATAAATCTGTGGAATCATCCCTTGGCCTGTTGTCCCTTCTTGCTCTGCCGCACACCCCGTCACAAACTGGTGGCAAGCAGCGGGATCAGAGCAAAAGGAATGGAGGACAATGGCCCAACATCGGGAACCAGCACCGCAGAGTACAAGAACTGGACTTTGGGGAGCCTACAATCAAAGGCCCGTGAAGTAGGAGTCCGTTTTAAAGGACTCTCCAAGGAGCAGCTAATTGAGGCTTTGGAAGGAGTTCGCCTGCAAGATGACGCTGAGGAAGGATCCTCACAGCAAATGGAGGAAAGACTGCAGCCGGCGGTAAATACCCAAAAAAGTCAGTGGGTTGTGTGGTACGAGGAGGAGTTGGCATTGCTGGGAAAGGAGGCCACCATAGACGATAAGAGAGAGGCCATTCACAGAGCTCAGGAGAGGGAGAGGGAGGCCATTCACAGAGCCGAGGAGAGGGAGAGGGAGGCCATTCACAGCCGAGGACAGAGCTCAGGAGATGGCATTGCTGGAGAGGCAGATCGCTTTGGAAGCAGCTAGAAGCTCCAGACAGACTGTAACCCCAGCACCCACCATGAGGGAACTCCCCAGAGTGTCCCGCAAAGACTTCAAGCCCTTTAATGAGGCTGCAGGCGACATTGAGGGCTTCTTCCAGGACTTTAAGCATCAGTGTCGATTAATGGAAGTCCCGGAAAGGGAGCGAGTCCGACATCTGGTGGGGCTCTTAGAGGGTGGAGCTGCCGAAGCCGATAGAGCTATGGACCCTCGGGGGAACCATGAGTATGTGGAGATTAAACAGACTATTCTAGAACATTATGCTGTGACGCCAGACACTTACAGGACTCAGTTCCGTACTTTAGCCTGTGATGGGGAAGTGTCTTTTAAGATATATGCTCATAGACTCAAACAAATATGTCATCGCTGGCTGGAGGCAGAGGAGGCCTTAACCTGGGAGACCTTCCTCCAGGTTATCCTAAAAGAGCAGTTTTACTTCAAGTGCCCTGCTGAGATCTGGGAATGGGTGCGTGAGAGGAGACCAGCGACAGTGGAAGAAGCTACATCTCTCGCTGATGAGGCTCTCACCATCAAGCCTCAGTGGAGGGTTCTGTTGGAGGATGGAGAGAGGCCTACCAGCTCCACAACATCGGTGGCCCCCAGTTCTTCTGTCCCCATTGTTCCCTGTTCCTCTAAGCCACCACCTCATGCTGATACCCGTGTAAATGTGCCTCCAGTTGCTTCTACTGCATTTTCTGGAATACGACGAGGAGAGGAAGTAGCAGAGAGCAGGTGTTATGGTTGTGGGCATCCGGGGCATCTGCAGGCCTCATGCCCAGCCAGCCCATGGAGGAGTCATCCTCAAACCCCTACAGCACCTGCAGGTGGGAGCTGGCCTCCAGGTTCCCTTACCCCTCGCCCAAGAGGATGCCTTGGATGGAGTGAGACCCAGCACAGATGCTATCGATGTGGGCAGCCGGGGCATCTGCAAGCCTCCTGCCCAGCTGTTCAAATGAGGATTGATCCTGTACCCAGTCATATTATTAATTATGTACAGCCAAGTGCCATGGAGGAAGACGTGTCACCACTATGTGAGGACTGGCCTAGTGCCTCACCCACCCATGTTGCACCACTAGGAATTTATGGTGTGCGACCTGCAGCTATGACGACTTCTGCTCATCGAGGTAAGCACTTGCAGGAGGTCGTGCTGGATGGACAGAGACTTATTGGATTTTGTGACTCAGGGGCTTTCCTCACACTGGCTGATCCCCGAGTGGTTCGGCCTGAGGCAGTTCATAGAGGACCTGGGATTGTCATTAGACTGGCTGGTGGGCAATGGAGGACTATTCCCACAGCCACTGTGGATCTGAACTTTGGTTTTGGGGTCAGGCGATGTGTGGTTGGGGTGATGGGTGGTCTGCCTGCAGATGTTCTCCTGGGCAATGATGTGGGAGAGCTACAATGCCAATTCGTGGCTGCATGAAGCCACATGTAAGTTACGCTCTGCCTGTGTGTACTTAACCAGCGACCTGTAGAGGTCCCTAGTACGTACACAAATTGGGAGGGGAAGGGATTGTCATGATATGTACTTTTACCCTGTCCTGTATTTGAATAATATGCCATTTGATGTATGTAACTGTTCTCTGGTTTCTATTAGCTGTAATTTATGTATTTTCTTGTGCTGGGAGTTTACCTGTAACAATGTCTCCTTCCCCCAATACTTGCAGCCCTAAGCTATAATGTAATTAAGCTTTGTCAACTAGTGAAGGAATAGCCATTCTTCCTCACAGCAGGTGGCTAGTCAAATGTACAAACTACATAGACTAAGTGGAGCCCACTAGTCTAGAATCTTCTGATGGACCCAACCATTGAATAGAAGGTGTGACCCCTACCCCCCTTCATGGGCGGATCCCAGTAGCTCAGACAATCCATTCTTATTTTGAGATCAGATGTGAGTTGATCCTTGAAGGAGAAGGAGTGGGGATTCTTAGCTGAGGCAAGACCCCACGTCCATCTGGGACTGCGGAAGCGAACGGGGCGAGACTTGAGCTGAGGACATATCTCGTCATTCGTGAGATTGTTTTGGGATCCCTTGGACTCGTGTGGACTATTGCTTTGTTAGCGGGCACAAGGATTATCGGGAGGTGCCCCCAAACCTGTTCCGTTGGACTAATTGTGGACTCTGTAGATCTACCTGCATGTGTTGTTCCAGCGTTCTTGATAATAAATCTGTGGAATCATCCCTTGGCCTGTTGTCTCTTCTTGCTCTGCTGTACACCCCGTCACAGGCATCAATGCTGAAATATTGATCAGTTAATGGACACAGAATGATCAGATTTTGGCAAGATAAAAGTTTTGTCGCCCACAGAAAGTAATGTGATATTCAAACAAATAATTAACCTAAAATACAAATATATTTCATATTTAATATTTTGTGTAACTTCCATGAGCTTGAAGGACTGCATCCATGCAGTTCAACAATGATTCATACAATATATTAATGTCATCGGGAATAGCAAAGAATCCAGTCTTACATGCCTCCCAGAGTTCATCTAGATTCTTTGGTTTTGTCTTCCAAGCTTCCTCTTTCATCCTACCCCAAACATGCTGAATGATGTTCATGTCTGGCCACTGGGCTGGCCAGTCTGGCCAGTCCTTGAGCACCTTGATCTTTTTTGCCGGGAGGAACTTTGTTGTAGATATGGATGTATGAGATGGAGCACCATCCTGCAGCAGAATTAGACCCCTTTTTTGATTTGGAATATAAGAACTAGCTAATACTTCTTGATATTTTTGGCTATTGATATTTCCTTCCACCTTGCAGATGTTTCGCACACCCCCATACTGAATGTAACCCCAGACCATGATCTTTCTACCACCAAATTTAACTGTTTTCTGGGTGTATTTTGGATGCATACGGGCTCCAGTAGGTCTTCTGCAGTATTTGCGGTGCCTGTGGTGTAATTCTACTGAAGATTCATCAGAGAAATCCAACTTCTGACACCTTTCCAGCGTCCATCTGTTTAGCAGGCTGTGGGACTTTGCAAATGCCACACGGTTTTTTATTTGCCTTTTGTTTAGTGCTGGCTTCTGGGCACTGATTCAACCATAGAGGCCATTTTGAGACAGAATCCTACAAACTGTTCTAGTTGACACAGGGACTTGAGGTGGCCAGTAGGGTTGAGCGAAACGGATCGTTCATTTTCATAAGTCGCCGACTTTTGCCAAAGTCGGCGTCTCATGAAACCGAGCCGATCCCTGTGTGGGGTCTGCCATGCGGTACGTGACTTTCGCGCCAAAGTCGCGTTTCAATGACGCTAAAAGCGCCATTTCTCAACCAATAAAGGTGGACGCAGAGTGTGGGCAGCGTGATGACATAGATCTCAGTCCCCACCATCTTAGAGAAGGGCATTGCAGTGATTGGCTTGCTTTCTGCGGCGTCACAGGGGCTATAAAGGGGCGTTCCCGCCGACCGCCATCTTACTGCTGCTGATCTGAGCGTAGGGAGAGGTTGCTGCAGCTTCTTCGGAAGCAGGGATAGTGATAGGCAGGGTACATAAAGCTACAAACCGCTTGTGCTGTAGCGATTTCCACTGTCCAACACCACCTTTTAATTGCAGGGACAGTGGAAGCTACATTTTTTTTTCCTCAGCGCTGTAGCTCATTAGGCTGCACTAGAAGGCTCCCTGACCCTGATAGCTGCGTTGCTGTGCCTGTGTGTACGCCGCTGTGCAAACCAACTGCTTTTTTCAAAGCACAAATCCTGTTTTTCCTTCCTTTCTGCACAGCTATCTTGTGTGTTTGTCCACACTTTTGTGTGCAGCAGTCCTTTTTATAGCTGCCTGCCATACTTTTCTGAGATAACTGCAGGGAGATAAATATTGGCAAGTCTGCCTCCGTGCCATTGCTGTGTGTGGTATCTGTCTCTCATTGTGTGGCACCGAAAACACTGTGTAATACTTGGCCATTTTTTTTTTTTTGGGGTACATTCTCCCTTTTCCAAAATAAAAATTAGTGGGAGATAAATATTGGCAAGTCTGCCTCCATGCCATTGCTGTGTGTGGTATCTGTCTCTCATTGTGTGCCACCGAAAACACTGTGTAATACTTGGCCATTTATTTTTTTTAGGGTAAATTCTCCCAAAAAAAAAAAAAATAGTGGGAGATTAAGATTGGCATTTCTGCTTGAGTGCTGGTCCTGTGTGTGCCATCTGTCTCAAATTACTGGGGCACAGAAAACCTAGTGTGTAACATTGGGCCTGATTTTCCTTTCAGTGTCAGGCACCTATAAAGGTATATATAAATCCTACAGAAGTTTGAGTTCACCTGATAAGTTGTTTTACAGTAACAAATAGCGTTACTTTGGTTACGTTTTGCAAACAATGAGGAAGTCTAGTGGAAGAGGTCGTGGCCGTGGGCAATCATTGTCAGCTGGTAATGATGGTAGTGGTGGTGGAGCATCAGGTGGTCGTGGTAAAAGCAGTACAGCACCTAAGTCTCGAGTTGTTGAGCCAGGTTCGTTGTCTGGCTACACAAGGCCTCGAACGCTCTCTTTTCTGGGAGTAGGAAAACCACTTTTGAAGCCGGAGCAGGAGGAACAAGTATTGGCTTTCATTGCTGCCTCTAACTCTTTCGCCTCCTCCTCGGAAAGTGCCAAATGTCAGAGCAGTGCATCGTCAGTGGATGCTCCCGGGCAGGAACAAGTCGCTTCCTTGTGTCCTTCACTAAAAACAACAGTGAAGGATGCGTCAGTCAACACAACAGGTTACTCCATGGAGCACTTTACACATACCGTTCCTGGGTTACACAGTGAAAGTTAACAGGCCATGCCCATTAGAAGTTGAATCGGACATGGAGTGCACAGATGCACAGCCACAGCCAGATTACTATGCTGTTCCTTTGACTCAGACCAGAACATTGCCCTCGCAGTGTACTGAGGCAGAATCAAAACCAGCGACTATGGTGCTCTGTCACGAACGCAATACCACCGGCTTACACGGTGAAACAGACGAAGTTGCACACAACATAGAAGAGGAGGTCATAGATGACCCAGTTGTGGACCCCGATTGGGGGAACAGGGTGCAAGCGGCAGTAGTTCTGAAGCGGAGGAGGAGGAGCCGCAGCAGGCATCAACATCACAACAGGTTCCATCTACCGGGCCCGTATCTGGCCAAAAACGCGTGGCAAAACCAAAACCAGTTGGAGGACAGCGTGGCCATCCGGTTAAAGAAGCTCAGTCTGCAATGCCTGAAAAGGTATCCGATAGTAGAAAGAGTGCAGTCTGGCATTTTTTTAAACAACATCCAAATGATCAGCGCAAAGTCATCTGTCAAAAATGTTCAACTACCTTAAGCAGAGGTCAGAATCTTAAAAGTCTAAGCACAAGTTGGATGCATAGACATTTATCCACCATGCATTTGCAAGCCTGGACTAACTACCAAACGTCCCTAAAGGTTGCAGCACCCTCGGCCAATGAAGCTAGTCAGCAACGCTACATCCCTTCCCTCCCTGTAAGCCGACCATTTCCCACACCACCTGCAGTATCTGTGCAGCTTTCGTCGCCAGGCCAAAGCAGTCAGGGAATCACCAGGTTAGTAGTAGGAAACACTGCATGTTGGGCACCGGCAAGAATACCATCTCCAACCCTCTCTCACTCACCCATGTCCACCGGCACCACCGCTAGTTCCACGATCTCCAGCTCTCCAGTCCAGCTCACCCTACATGAGACTCTTGTTAGGAAAAGGAAGTACTCATCCTCGCATCCGCGTACACAGGGTTTGAACGCCCACATTGCTAGACTAATCTCATTAGAGATGATGCCCTACCGGTTAGTTGAAAGCGAAGCTTTCAAAGCGCTGATGGACTACGCTGTACCACGCTATGAGCTACCCAGTCAGCACTTCTTTTCTAGAAAAGCCATCCCAGCCCTCCAACAGCATGTTAAAGACCGCATCGTCCATGCACTCAGGCAGTCTGTGACTACAAAGGTGCACCTGACAACAGATGCATGGACAGGGACGTTACGTGTCCATCACGGCACACTGGGTGAATGTGGTGGATGCAGGCTCCACAGGGGACAGCAATATTGGGACAGTTCTGCCTAGCCCACGGTCAAGGAAAGAGTTGGCTGTAGGCGTTCGCCCCCCTCCTCCTCTTCCTCCTCCTCCTGCAGAAGCGAGAGCTCATCCACAGACCGCAGTCGCACATCCACTCCATCCGCAGCTGCCACTGTTGCACACCAGGTGTGCCATTATGGGACAGCTAGTGGCAAGCGTCAGCAGGCTGTATTGGCAATGAAGTGTTTGGGCGACAACAGACACACCGCGGAAGTTCTGTCCGAGTTCTTGCAGAAAGAAACTCAGTCATGGCTGGGCACTGTACATCTTGAGGCAGGCAAGGTAGTGAGTGATAACGGAAGGAATTTCATGGCTGCCATAGCCCTTTCCCAACTGAAACACATTCCTTGCCTGGCTCACACCTTAAACCTGGTGGTGCAGTGCTTCCTAAAAAGTTATCCGGGGTTACCCGACCTGCTCCTCAAAGTGCGCAGACTTTGCTCGCATATCCGCCGTTCGCCTGTACACTCCAGCCGTATGCAGAACTATCAGCGTTCTTTGAACCTTCCTCAGCATCGCCTAATCATCGACGTTGCAACAAGGTGGAACTCCACACTGCACATGCTTCAGAGAGTGTGCGAACAGAGGCGTGCTGTTATGTATTTGTGGGAGGATACACGGGCAGGCAGTTGGATGGCAGACATGGTGTTGTCAGGTGTGCAGTGGTCGAAGCTACAAGACCTGTGTCAAGTCCTTCAGTGTTTTGAGGAATGCACACGGCTGGTTAGTGCAGACAACGCAATAATAAGCATGAGCATCCCCCTAATGCATCTGCTGATGCAAAGTTTGACGCACATAAAGGAGCAGGCGTCTGCAGCCGAGGAAGAGGAAAGCCTTGATGACAGTCAGCCATTGTCTGGTCAGGGCCGTGTAGAGGACGCGGTAGCGGGTGAAGAGGAGGAGGAGGACGAGGAGGATGATGGGGATGAGTACTTTTTTAATGAGGAAGCTTCTCCTGGGCCAACAGAAATTAGTGGCGTTGCAAGGCCGGGTTCTGTTTTTGTAAGGGAGACAAGTGACATAGATTTGCCTGTAACTGCCCCTCAAACCAGCACAACCGCAGATTTGCCAACTGGAACTTTGGCCCACATGGCGGATTATGCCTTACGTATCCTCAAAAAGGACCCACGCATTATTAAAATGATGAGCGATGACGATTACTGGTTGGCCTGCATCCTTGACCCTCGCTATAAAGGCAAATTGCAAAATATTATGCCACATGAGAACCTCGAACAAATATTAGGGACCAAACAAGCTACTCTTGTAGACCGTTTGATTCAGGCATTCCCAGCACACAGCGCCGGTGATGGTTCTCACACAAGCTGCAGGGGGCTACAGGGCAGAGGTGTTAGAGGTGCACAAATCAGAAGTGGCGTTGGACAGAGGGGTTTTCTGACCAGGTTGTGGAGTGATTTCGCAATGACCGCAGACAGGACAGGTACTGCAGCATCTATTCAAAGTGACAGGAGACAACATTTGTCCAGTATGGTTACTAACTATTTTTCAGCCCTTATTGATGTTCTCCCTCAACCGTCATTCCCATTTGATTACTGGGCATCCAAATTAGACACCTAGCCTGAATTCGCAGAATATGCGTTGCAGGAGCTTGCTTGCCCAGCAGCTAGTGTGCTATCAGAAAGAGTATTCAGTGCTGCTGGTTCAATATTAACCGAAAAAAGGACTCGTCTGGCTACCCAAAATGTGGATGATCTCACCTTCATTAAAATGAACCACTCCTGGATTTCAAATTATTTTGCCCCACCTTTCCCGGCTGACACCTAGCTTTCCTATAAAAAGGTCTTGCTTGTGGACTGGTCTTACTGAGTGTTAAAATCTCTTAATTTGCAGCAGCTGTTTGACCAGCATACGACATGTTTACACATCCCCCAATGGGAAAACTCCCCCCACGGGGCCGTTGTCTCACTCTCGACACTTGGCGCAAGCACCCGTTAGTTACAGTTCTGTTTGTCAGAAGAGGTGGGTGTGCTCGCTTTTGGTCCACGGCACTGCCACTGGGTCCCTCATAGTACAATGTAGTGTCTCTGGCGGTGGTGGTGCGCACCCAACGTCAGAAACACCGTTGTAACATGAGGGGCCCTGGGGCGGTACCGCCGGCCACAAGAGAGTTTTCCCCCCCCAGCTCAAACTGTGCTCTACCACGTGCCAAATTATCTCGCACAGCTCCACCAATGTTTAGTCTATGCGCTGACATCATTCAATGCCTGGCACTGACAATCAATACCAATTTGTTGACATCTATGATGATAGTTAAAGTAGTCTGGGTCAGTGTCCTATATTGACACCAGTAAATACTAATTTACTGCCAAATTACTTTGTCATAAACTCTGCAGATGAGCCCACCCCTGTACCTAAGCATGCCACCCTTTTTTTATTTATAGTTGTTTTGCGAAACATTAACATCTATTTATTTTTTGGGAGTACTAACTGTGTCAGACACTTCTTGCAATACTCCTCCACTGACCACAATGCTGCCTGCCTGTGTATCCATGTAACCGATGTAAAACTGCCATGCCTGCCTATTGTTTGTTATTTTAGGCCTTTGATAGCCTGTCTGCGGCCCCTACTTGCAATACTCCTCCACTGACCACAATGCTGCCTGGAGTGCCTGCCTGTGTATCCATGTAACCGATTTAAAACTGCCATGCCTGCCTATTGTTTGTTATTTTAGGCCTTTGATAGCCTGTCTGCGGCCCCTACCTGCAATACTCCTCCACTGACCACAATGCTGCCTGCCTGTGTATCCATGTAACCAATTTAAAACTGCCATGCCTGCCTATTGTTTGTTATTTTAGGCCTTTGATAGCCTGTCTGCGGCCCCTACTTGCAATACTCCTCCACTGACCACAATGCTGCCTGCCTGTGTATCCATGTAACCGATTTAAAACTGCCATGCCTGCCTATTGTTTGTTATTTTAGGCCTTTGTTAGCCTGTCTGTGGCCCCTACTTTCAATACTCCTCCACTGACCACAATGCTGCCTGGAGTGCCTGCCTGTGTATCCATGTAACCGATGTAAAACTGCCATGCCTGCCTATTGTTTGTTATTTTAGGCCTTTGATAGCCTGTCTGCGGCCCCTACTTGCAATACTCCTCCACTGACCACAATGCTGCCTGGAGTGCCTGCCTGTGTATCCATGTAACCGATTTAAAACTGCCATGCCTGACTATTGTTTGTTATTTTAGGCCTTTGTTAGCCTGTCTGCGGCCCCTACTTGCAATACTCCTCCACTGACCACAATGCTGCCTGCCTGTGTATCCATGTAACCGATTTAAAACTGCCATGCCTGCCTATTGTTTGTTATTTTAGGCCTTTGATAGCCTGTCTGCGGCCCCTACTTGCTATACTCCTCCACTGACCACAATGCTGCCTGGAGTGCCTGCCTGTGTATCCATGTAACCGATTTAAAACTGCCATGCCTGCCTATTGTTTGTTATTTTTGGCCTTTGATAGCCTGTCTGCGGCCCCTACTTTCAATACTCCTCCACTGACCACAATGCTGCCTGCCTGTGTATCCATGTAACCGATTTAAAACTGCCATGCCTACTTATTGTTTGTTATTTAAGGCCTTTGATAGCCTGTCTGCGGCCCCTACTTGCAATACTCCTCCACTGACCACAATGCTGCCTGGAGTGCCTGCCTGTGTATCCATGTAACCGATTTAAAACTGCCATGCCTGCCTATTGTTTGTTATTTTAGGCCTTTGATAGCCTGTCTGCGGCCCCTACTTGCAATACTCCTCCACTGACCACAATGCTGCCTGCCTGTGTATCCATGTAACCGATTTAAAACTGCCATGCCTGCCTATTGTTTGTTATTTAAGGCCTTTGATAGCCTGTCTGCGGCCCCTACTTGCAATACTCCTCCACTGACCACAATGCTGCCTGGAGTGCCTGCCTGTGTATCCATGTAACCGATTTAAAACTGCCATGCCTGCCTATTGTTTGTTATTTTAGGCCTTTGATAGCCTGTCTGCGGCCCCTACCTGCAATACTCCTCCACTGACCACAATGCTGCCTGCCTGTGTATCCATGTAACCAATTTAAAACTGCCATGCCTGCCTATTGTTTGTTATTTTAGGCCTTTGATAGCCTGTCTGCGGCCCCTACTTGCAATACTCCTCCACTGACCACAATGCTGCCTGCCTGTGTATCCATGTAACCGATTTAAAACTGCCATGCCTGCCTATTGTTTGTTATTTTAGGCCTTTGTTAGCCTGTCTGTGGCCCCTACTTTCAATACTCCTCCACTGACCACAATGCTGCCTGGAGTGCCTGCCTGTGTATCCATGTAACCGATGTAAAACTGCCATGC